>NC_045563.1:32569677-33208963 GCF_009819795.1 Aythya fuligula
GAAGAGCCCCCCAGGAAAGCCACCAGCCTAGTTGACTCCAGAAGCACGCCCAAGCCAAGTTGCCGGCTGCAGAGCAACCTGCCCTTGCATTTCTCACATCCTGGAGGTGCCAGGCTGCGTCTCTCAGGTTCCTGCCTTACATTTTCTCTATACAGCTCTCCCTCAAATGGAATTATGAGGCTTATTTCTGACGGAGACCGGCAATTACCTATCCGTACTGTAATAACGGCAAGGCAACAAGTAGAAAAAGACACTCAGACTGTCCCTCTCTGCGTACTGCAGGTTAGTGTCAGAAATCATATTCGCACTGCCTGTCCTATATACTTTACTGAAACAATTTGAGCAGGAGCCGAAAGGTTCAGGAGAAAGACACCAGCAGCAGAATTACATGAGGTCCGTGCCTTTCAGAACACGGGTTCAGTGCCGATTGCTCATGCAGGATGAAGTCAGAATAGCTGCTCTTGTATTAGCTGCTCGGGGTCACACGCTTCCATCTGCAAAATCACTGCCCACGGATACAGCACGACTCAATCTCTTGCTGTGGAGAGGCCAAAGAGTTTGAAATGGCATCCTATTACCAGCCTGTACGCAGCTGAATTGTCCTTGCATAGCCGGCATCGCTCAGCGTCCAGCTGTATCTGGCTGCAGAGGCTTTACCTAACACACACAAAATATACTGGGGGAACAGAAAAAGTCTGCACCTCTCCTTTTTTGCTCGCCCTCTCCTCCCTCCCAGGCTCTGAAATACATACACTCCCTGCACCACGAGATAAGAAGGCCAGTCTGTGATATGCAAAAACGAGAAGCAGCTTCATATTCTGTTGTGTATAAATCCCCGAAGATCATGTGGGTGGTATTCAAATAAAACCTCTCCACTTGTGCCATCTTTAACAAAATCCAAGCGCCAATGCTTTAACGCGCAGCAAAAACTTAAACATTTTTGAGGCAGCTGAAATAATAGCCTTGCAGGCTGAATGTGATAGATCTTCTGTTCTGATTCTCCACCTCTTCTCTCTCAGTCGCACCAGGAATGCAAGGGGGAGGCTGCAGGGTATTCGTTTCCAGCCATCAATAAATAAGTAAAGTCTGCTTCAATTCTTTTAAAACAAGCCAGAATGGAAGCAAAGAGAGTCACCAATCAGCTACAAAAGATTAAAAATAGTAACCGTTTGATGCTACTGTGACAGGTCCAAGAGAGGAACTGAAGGCAGCTCCAATAAAGTATTTATCTTTCTGCAAGACTTTCACTGCTGCAGGGAGCCAACATCCCCAGCATCTGCAAACACGGGGGTCCAGGGCAGAGCAAGGTTTTAGCTGAGGCTACAAAGCAGCCCACACCAGCCACGCTTAGAGGTTTAAGATTACAGAGACTCTGCAAAGCCAGCATTGCTAATTTCCGAGTTCCCTGCTTATTTCCAGCCGAGACCAGAAGAACATCCTGCGCCGCCGCTGTTCCAGCCCAGTTCACGGCTTGAAACTTGTCACTTGCAGACATCTTTAGTCCCAGACCAAATGGTGTGGTCACAATTTACATTCACTCTCCCTAATGCAGGCTCTAAACGGGGTTTTTCTAGCCTTAAATCAGTGTCAGCCCATTACCAAGGCAGCGCGGAGCAGTCAGGAAGCTAATGGATTTAAAGGGCGGAGGTATTGATGGCTGTGAAGTGGAAACTATTTATCCCGTAAATACTGTAACAGCTAAGACAGCTCATCTCATTACAATTTATTTGTTTCAGACACCAGCGGAGGCAAGGTTGCTGCTGCAGGTTGCTGTTCCTGGGAGGGATGCGGGACGGAGCTGCGGCAGGGCGCTGCTGCTGGGGATGAGCAGCGGCGGGGGACCCGTGCTTGCTTGCCGTGCCCTGACTAACCAGAAGACCTTCTGTGAATAACAGGCGCGCATAAATATGCCTCCATGCCTACTTTCGGAGCCGTGCTGTCTGCCTTTCTACGTGCATGGTCACCTACTCTGCTCTACAACCCTCTCTGCTCATTTGGGAAGCGCCAAGCAGAAAGGCACGGTGTGAATCACCCGCTGGTTCTCAGCACACGTGGCTGGGGTGAGACCTCCGGGAGCTGGGACACTTGGTTACCTTCCTGCCCTTGCCAAACCTCAGAAAACAACCTTGAGAAAAAACAGAAAAAGTAGGGGTGATGGATTTTTCAGCCAATTAGTAGCACATCCAATAAATATCGAACTGTTCTGTCCGGATAGGAGCTTGTGAGCATCTTAAAGCCTCCAGCTTAGCGATTCCAAGTCTCCAAACCGTTCAGTTCTATATAACCTCTCAACTGAATTATCTGAGAAAAAATTGGGAGATAATCCCAACGATTTCCACATAAAACCCTGCTAGGCCCTGTGAGCATTAGAGGACCGGAGTAGGAACGAACAGCAGGGAGGGAGGGAGGAGGACAGTAAATACTCTGCACTTTATTTTCCTTCAAGGAGTAGAAAATTTACAGCTTGGTGTGAGGGGTTTTTTTTGGTGGTGATGCTTTTTTTTTTGCTTGGTTAAGACCTGTTTATTCTGCTTTGTTTTCAACCCAGCTAGGATGCAGCCCTTCTCCCGCCTGCCTGTACAGATGCCCGCAGACCGGCAGCAGCCCTGCTGTGCCTCATTCCCGGCAAAGGACGCTGCCAGGCAGCACGCCGCATTAGATGCTCCTTCAGCATCAATCCCGGTCCCCAGTTTCCCTGCAGCTACGATTCCGCGCTTTTTGACCACAGAAACACTTTGCTTTTACATACAGCTGTTTAATAACCTAGTGGTCAATGCCTACCAGCTTAGCCACATGTCCTGTTTCTCAGGAAGACACGGGCTCAGTTTTGAGCTCCCTGTGCGTGACACCCAAAGCTTGCCTTGACTCCCCTGATGCCAACAGCTTCTGAGGCTCTCACCCCAGCCGAGATATCCACGAGCATCAGGTGAAAACCTAAAATCAGAGGCACGTGCAGTCCCACTCCAGTCGCTGGGCCAGATGAAAGCACTTTCAGATCAGGTTGTAGGAATGTCTAAAACCCACTAAGGCTAGCTCTCATTTTGTCACTAGCATATGCTAAGTTGTACTAGGAGGAAATCCAAACAAAAACACAGTGATGCTCTGAAGCGACCATGAGAGAAATCAAGACTTTAATTCTCAAATGTTAAAAAAAAGAAAAAAAAGAAAAAAAAAAAAGAAAGCCCTTTCAATTCCCGGCTCCTGGCTGTTAACTTTCATTTGTTTAGATGCCAGCATACTACACTTCATAAAAATTAACACTTTTTTTTTCTTTAAACACTTACAAGCTTATTTTCCTTTCGCCTGTACCAGCTGTTTATCTCCTGACTTGATGATTCTCTTTGGAAATGTGAGTTGACATCTGGGTATGAGCGGATGCTGTAAATTGCCAGCATTTCTGTCTACTTATGCAAGCAAAGATTAGTTTCTCCAACTACAGTAGCAACCCTCCGAAGAATGCAAACATTAAGGTACATAACAACCCTCTTCTCTGACTGCTATCGCTCCTTCCTTTTCATTCAAGTACCTTTTTCTTTGGCTGAAGGCAAAGCAATACATTAAGGCACCAGGCAATACCAAAAAAAAAACCAACAACTCATTAGAAGAGAAAGCTTTCCAGAAAGTTCACATTATCCCTTATAACAAGCAGCAAAGGCTGGGTGAGAATGAAGTACAAATCCTGGAAGAGGTCAGAGACCACAAAATGAATTGAATCCGTGGGCTCTGCCTATCAGAGCTTGAGCACAGCAACTGAGGAAATCTGGCTCCAAACCTTTCCAGGGACCCAAAAAACAAGAGAGAAGGGCAGCGGCATGAAGCACCAGATGCTTCACCATGGTTCGGTGATTTGACCTGCCATAGTTGTTTCCCCTTCTCCCCAGTTTTCGTAATTTCTTTCACAACTTTTCTAATTGTGTTTGTGTCATGAGGAGATGTACCAGTAATGCCTTATACCCAGACTCTACACGTTCCCCCAGAGCTCTGCAGAGTGAGGGACTTTTCCTCCCTCTGCCTCCACCCCATCCAATTCTCCTGTCTTCCTCACAGCACACAGAAGTATCCATCATTCATCCTAAAGGATGACAAATTCAGACACTGGCAAGACAACACATGACAGGTATCACAGAATCAAACGCCTCAAGTCAACCCATGCCTCCTGGAACCAACTGTTGGTACGATGGGAAGTAAACAGATGCACCTGAGCTATATACACACCACACACCATTCATCCTATTTCAAGCTCTAAAGGGTACAGCCAAGACTTAAATCACACGAGGAATGCAAGGCAGGCGTGGGGCAGAAGTGTCACACACTCCCCTGAGAGAGATGTGTCTCACACAAGGCACAACACAGTCAAAATCAGTTTTACACACAGTCCTTGCAGGCAGAAAATCAACACTGGTTGAGGTTTTGCCACGGCTCTTGGGTTATGGGAGACTCAATGGGTAATACAGTAGCCTCTCAAATATTGTTTTTCATTAGCTGAGAGGTTTTGTGGCTTTTTTTGTATGCTAAATGAAAATTGTCAAAACTTTATTTAAAAGCCTTCCATGCCCAAAAGCAGGGAAAACCCTGGCATTCTTTGCACTTCAAAGAGCTTTCTGCTGTGAATATTAACTCATAAATAATGATCCTGAAACAAAAAAAAAACACCATGACGAGAAGAAAAGAAAGCACAAAGCAGCAAGGAATACACTGGGCTATTGCAGTTTCTACTGAGGATGTTATTCTACCTTTGGATACAGAGAACACCAAGGGATAGAAATAGGGGAAGGGGGAAAGAGACTTGGGTTTCTGCTCAGAGGAAGAGGATGATATTTCTTCAGACAAGATCAGCTGCATACAAGTGCTGACAGACTGGAAGAAGTATGTGTTGTTAAAGAGAAAAAACAACACACACCAGTTTTACATGTGCTTGTACATGAACGATCCCTTAAGCCCAGCTTAAAGGCAGTCCACCACTGTGGTGTTAACACCTGGGAGGAAGGTGCCAATGGAGCTAGGCCTTCCCCTCACAGTGAGAATTCATTTTGGTAATTTCGGAGTCACAGTAGCTCTTGTTGTTTCCTCCTCCTCAAAAAGGGCTGCTCCCAACGCTCAAAGCCTGGTCCAACACATTTCAGTCTCCTTGCAAACTTGCTTTTGATTTTAGGAGAGGAGCCAAGTCCTACACAGACATCTGGAGACACTATGAAAAAAACCCATGACAATCTACAATTAAATGTATGCAGATTACTTTACAACGTAATGCAAGAAAATAGGTTTCGGGCAAGGAAAAGGAAGGCAAGAGGCACACACTGCTATTAAATTACATCAACACTGCTTTTGATTGTGCTGAGACTCCCATATCAACAGACCAACTTGCTTGCTCACTTATCCCTTCCTGCTTCACACCATTCCCCCACTCACTCTTCCAAAACAATCTCCCTTACTCATTTAGCTTTTACAACCATAAGGGAAAACGTTTCTAAAAATAAAGCTGTTCTGATGTTATTCTGAGCTCTCAAGCTCTTGCTTTCCCCACCAGCCCCAGCCACTGCTCCATCTCAAGGAGAGTACTCAAATATGCTCAGAGGTCGAGGCAGATCTGTTTGCATGAGGGGTTGTTTGCAGAAAGGTTAATTTCTTTGTGATTCCCAAAGCCGAGAAGATAGTAATCTGCGGTGACACCACAGACACAAGGTCTTCATGGAGACTCCTTCACTTACTATGCTTAACTTCTGCAAGCTTGCTGGTCATTTTGAAATTGTTCCATTTTGTGTTTTTCAAATGGCTCTGAGTATCAAGAGAGGAAACAGCAGAAACATTTCCAGGAGTGCACATAGAGCAGGAAGGATGAAGAACTTCAGTGCTTCCCACTACTTACTTAGTGCTCTTCTCACCTTGCCTGTAGTTACACTTTCTGACAGCTGCAGCTTCCAGTAGAGCTAGTGTGACACAGGGCTTGCTGCAACATAGACCTGGGATTTGGTAATGTATTGAACCACTCGGAGAAGTGAGCTGCAGAAATCCGTTCCGAGCACAGGCAGCTCCAGCTCGCCCCTCACAGCAAAATGAAGGACAGTGAAGGAGACTGGGTGAAAAGGAAAAAGATTTCCAGGAAACAAAGAGCAATACTATTGACAATCAACTGATCTATCTACTTTTTCCAAATTGAAAAAGATCAAAGATCCGTCTTGTTCCAAGAACTTTCCCAACTACCAAAGTTGTTTTAAAAAGGGCAAAAGTCCACATGCACAGTCCAACAACTAATTGCCAAACAGGCAAGACACGTATCTTCCCCAAAGAAAATGGACACGCACAAAGAGCTATTGCCCATCTTTTGGAAAGCAGAAGTCACACCGAATCTCTGGGTAAAGACAGATGTGGCAATTTTTAGATGAGCAATTCCAGAATACGCTACACGGCAATCTTTGCCTATTCCGAGATCAGGAATATTGTACCTGTACTGAAGTCGCTCATGCAGGAAGCACAAGATGTACTGCATGCTAAGGGATGGGTGACTGAGCTTCCCTTCCCATTTCTTTTTAGCCTTTCATATAATGTCCACTGCCATTCCCAGGAGACAACAGCTGCTCCGCACCCTCCCACAAAACACATACACAAAACAAGCAAAAAAATCTGAGGTCTGAACATGTTTCTTGCTCAACACAAAAGCTACAATCTTCTGTAGTTCACCAAGCATTTGCCTCTTCTGTGCCTGCACAGCACCCACCACAGCAGGACATCAGTCCTGCTTAAGTCTCAGGCCCAATGATTTTCTGACAAACTTCATTTTTCCAAAGCAATCTCAAAGGGCAGCTTCAGGAAAGGGACGAGCCCATTCACCCCCTGGAGTTTGTCCGCCAGTGCCTCATCCAGGAAGGTTACCGAAATCCTGAAACTTGCTCCCCTGCCAACCCCTCCACCCTGTTCCCATCAGGACCGCAAAGTGCTTGGTATGTCAGAGCACTAAAATTAAAAAGCATAATCACCACTACACCCTGCCTAGTGAGTATTTGGGTTTGGAGGCAACAAAGAAGTTCTCCATTACTAATAAGAAAAATAATTAAAGCCCTTGACAAGGCCTGACAGCTCACCAACATAGGGCAGAGCACTACAGGAACAACTGTCCCCATGGGAACTGGCAAGTGCGGAGCGCAGGAAAATGAGAACTGTTTGAATTAACAAGGAACATTTGCTCTAAATAAAAGCTATTTTGAGGAATTAAAGCAAACAAATGTCAGCTCCATGCAGCGGCGTGTTGGGATGTGATGTGCTGTAATGTGTTGTGACACTTCATAAATTAAAGCTTTTTCTTCTCCCCCGAGGGGAGAGAACTCAAGTGCAGTCAGACACTTGAACTTGGAAGTTGTGCAGGTTTGACACCTACCAGTTTGTGACTCCACTGATCCCCTGTGCCGAGATACCTCTGTGCCTGCCCTGTGGGCTGCTCTGTCCTCCCTTGGCCTCCAAGCAGACGCTGACACATGAAGAGCTTGGAGCTGAGGCGCAGACACTGCTGTCACCACCTCACCTCTGCTGCCAAGCTCCAGGTAACACTCATCAATCCGCAAGGTGAAATCCACTGATGTCACAGCTCAAACTCTCCATCGGCGCTTATGCTTATTTCGCAGCCAACGTGTCTGACCAAACAGCACTAATTTGAGCTGTTTACTGCATATGAAGCCATCAGCCTCATAAGACTGTGGTATTAAAGACCAAAACTCACATGCTCAAACACCATCGCACTTCTGCTGGCGTGGTTTGGAGATGGGATGAGAGGGTGGGCTCAGGTGTCACTGATGAATTCTCTGGCATGGGAGTTTTGCCACACATGGTAACCCTATTTCTAGAAAGATCAACACAAGAACTCATGCTCTGGGGGGCAAGAATGCAATCCTGCTCACTGCTCAAGAGCACCATGGCTCTTTGTCACGTGCCACTCTTTGAGAAGATCTTCAAAAATTAAGGAGGGGAAGAAAAAGAAAGAATGAGGAAAAGATGCAAGAAGACAACCTAGATGACCTTGCTTGTAAAAGAATTAAAAAAAAAATCACCCTACCACTTTCTCCAGAGCATTTAACAATCCTCATTTGGAAGGTTCCAATAATGAGCTCAGAGCTGAACAACCTACATAGATGCCAAGGGAGTTCATTAATTAGACGTGAAACCCAGAAAGCTGAAAGACACCATGAAATTACACAAACGAACAACTTTACACACAGAAAATATGAAGGGATAGAAGTGCTATAGTCCATAGGAAAAGGTCTTCACTGGAACAGGCTGCCCAGGGAAGTGGTGGAGTCACCATCCCTGGAAGTCTTCAAAAGACGCTTAGATGTAGAGCTTAGGGATATGGTTTAGTGGAGGGCTGTTAGCGTTAGGTCAGAGGTTGGACTCGATGACCTTGAGGTCTCTTCCAACCTAGAAAAAATTCTGTCTTTAAAATTGATTTGATTTTCAACTCAAACTTGGAGCACAAGAGGGTGTTTGTGACTAGGGTTTGCAAGACGAGAGGTACAGGCAACAGCAAGACTTAGTAGTTGAGGAAGACATAGTTATAAACTAATTTTAAAATATCCATGATGTGTAGACACCTACACCTAGCTGAGGTCTTCCTTACGTTAGCAAAATAATTGGTAGGTTTAGGACCCAGTTTTGCTTCTAAAAAAGTCACCAGCAGTACTCTAAGTTGAGCAACAGCAAGACTATCCTTTTCAGCTAGAACTTTGCAATTACCCATGCAGACAGGCTCATCCAAGAATGATAGCTGCTTAAACCTCAAGTCTTTGATCTATTGTCTAAACTCTCAAGTAATAAGGGACACTTCGCTCCTACTTGTAAGCTCAGACCACTGCTAGGCTCAGACAGATGCACTCTCAGAGTTCTCAAGGGAACATTTCAAAGTTTTAATGGAGGTGGCAGCTGCTCTTTATAAGCTGAAGGCAACGACACTTCATTTTTTAAATGAAGGCAGATTCTGATTTATAAATATGAAAATTGAATGTATGCAAAAGCACAACCCTGCTTCTCTTTGCGCATACGCAATTCAGACAGCTGAACTGATCAGTCACCAAACCGAGTTGAAAGTCATTATGCCAAAGAAAAGACCTTGCTTGCCTAACCTCAATCCAGAATGAATCTAAACCTCTATTTTCCAACCCTCTGAATATGAATAGGGACAGAATGAATACGCTGACAGGTCTTTTATTATAGCTAGAGGGTGTAGCAATAATTAAAAACCAAATCTTGTATGTATGCAGCTATGACACTTTCCTGAAGAAATACTCTTACTTTGTCTTTTTGCAAGATTAGGTTGTCAAAATGATATATTTTTTTTAAAGTCTGTAAGAAAGCATTACATGGGATTTCCAAGTAAAGGAAGTTCTCCAACCCTCCCTCTACTAGTCTGTGCATATAACTGTATGCAAAACACAGTGGCACAATGTTACAGCCGACAGTGTAATACACAGAAATTGAGAATTTGAATTTCCCCATCTCTTTCTTCATCAACAACTCACTTCTAAAAAGCTAGGATCCACAATTAGTGGAGAAATCAGCCCGTGATGAAGTTAGCACAGGCATTGTGGCCATGCTGCTACAGGAGCCCTAACACCTGTGTGTTTAGTACCTCAATTATCAGGTAAAACATACCCTCCACCTACTTGGTTTTAACTAATTTCTCATTTGATCTTTTCAAGCTCAGCAAAGAGCACATTTCTCACTGAGCACCACAGGCAGCACAAGAAAGTGTGTGAAGTCAAAAGGGATATGAATTATTAAAAAGTCTAAACAACTGAGGTTGAGGTGGGGAAAACAGAGGGAAGGAAAGCTCTGATAACCAAGGAATGACAACATGGGTATTTTAAAACACTCAAAAACGTCTTTTTGAGGCTGAAACAAATAGTGAAATAGAAAGCCTACACAGCGAAGGGACTAGCAAACTTCAGGTAAGGAGTAAAACTCCAAGGCCAAATGCAGGCCATAAAGCATCTTAGCGCTGGGATAGGGCTCGTCTCCTGTGTCCAGAGAAAGGCTTCTCCCACAGACTTTGCACCTTTGCTGTTGTCTGCTCACAAACCTGGAAGGAGCATGCAAACAAAGCTATGTCCTATTATTTCAATTCGAACTGTGGATGTTAAGCACAGGCTAAACAGACTCTTGTCTCAGACAGTACTTCGTAGAAAATCAGCTGTTTCCAAGGTCCCTGTTAGACAAACCTATGAAATGCAATGAAGTTGACCCAGTTGTGCTTGGGAGCTATTTTCACATATGTCACCACGGAAGACTTCACAGCTTTGTCTGATTTCCTCCTATAATAGCTTGTTCATCGATACAGAAACTGAAGCAGTGCCCAAATACGCAGTCCCAGTGATGCAGGCCTGGGCTGCACCTCAGGACTACTGCTCGGACATCACTAGCATGGATACCTAAGCTCAGCAGCTCATTTTGCTTTGGTCTAGCAGGTCACAAAGTAAGGATTTGCCGCATTGACATCTCCTACCTCTCACTTTGAAACTACAAGCTGGTAGCTGCCCCTGGATGTGGTGCTTTTTAAAATAATCACCGTTTGTCACATGCTAAGATCCACCTCCCCCTTTTGTCAGACTCCTGAGGGTTTCCAGACAGCTGCTTAATGCTTGCTTTCTCCAGGGATTTATATTTTCCCATATGCTACTGAGCTGCAAGTTGAACTATTGTGTAGCATCTCACATGCCTGCCAGAAGAAAGAAACGTGACGGCAACTTGAATTATTGGCTCTTACTCCTTAGGATATATAATAGTTTTCCCTCGTTTTCTTTTACATTTGTCCTGCTCGCTCTTCTTATGAAGTCGGAGCGGCATAAAAGCACTGCTGCCCGAGTCAACAGAGGAGGGAAGCCATCCTGCATTAGGCCAGGCAAATTGCAGCAGTGGGCAGCCCAGCTGGGCCCCTCATCACAGAAGAGCAGTTGTGCGCGGCAGGCAGCTTTACCTGGCATTGCGGAGTGCCCCCGCCAGGCTCCCATCGAGGCACCGAGGACAAAAAAGTACCTGTAATAAGCTCCATTTTCCTGAATTGTTGAGGAGGAGGAGATAGAAAATCATTCCTGTGGCACTTCTGGAAAAACTTGAAGAGGTTATTGCTATGGAAACTGTTCCAGCCAAGCAGGTGCGGAAAAGGGGAGAAGCAGAAGGAGCGCGGCGCACAGAGAGGCGACTCTTAACACCCTAAATGAGAACCGCGCACCTCAGGCGACACAATCTATTTTGGATAACATCAACAGTTTGCCCTTGGTTTTATATAAACAAAGCCACAGGTAGGGGACAATGAAGTGCAAAACCTGAGGCGGTGCTGGAGAGCCCTACATGCAGCACCATGCTAACAGAAAACAAAGCACACTGTATGACAGGAGAGAAAATCTGGTATACAATAGGACTAGGTGGGTTTTGGGGGTGTTTTGTTTTGCAAAATGAACTGCTCAGTGAGGAAACAAGAAAAAAAAAAAACAGTTAAAAAAGCAAGGTGACAAATAAGAAGCTCTTTAGAAGAGACTTTACCCTACAAATAAACTGTGAGCCCTCACCAACTGTTCTGGGTCATAATAATAGCTATGAAATCTGTTCCTTTGAACATATATATAGTTTGTATAGTTGTGTAGAGCTTTGTATGTCTTGTGTATGGTGTGTATAGTTTCATATTCTTCCTCTATACAAAGAGTGCAGCCCCAAGCGTGAAGCACTTTGGTAAATGTTCAGTCAGCATTAGTAGGGGTTTGGTATATGTTTAAGAGATGTTCCAAACTGAGGTTTCTGCCTAACCAAACACACCTACAAACAAGCAGAGGCTTTACGTGAAAAGGTGGAGTCATTTCTGGTGCAACGATGTCACTCTGGTGAGCTGAAGGGTTTTAGACGACCACTTTCCTAATGGAGGACAGATTACCCAGGACTGGGGGAGGGTGATGACCTATGGCACTGGAAAGGCTTTGGAGATCTCGATATCTTCAGGAAAATAAAAACCTGGCCCCTGGGATAGAAGTTAACAATGTCCCTTTAAACTTGGCTCGTTTCCTTTTTGGCTGAATGCACATCTGTAATCCCCAAATTCCTGCCACTATCCCCACCAGCTGGTGAAAATGAAACGGGTCCAGCAGAGGAAGTCTGATCCCTGCCAGCACAATTAAAATCTGACACCGTGCATGACGCAGCTCCACCACAACATCAAGCGATGCGGTGCTCTTGGAAACAGGAGAAATGCAAAGCATTTGTTCAACTGTGAGGCACTGATGAGAAATTTCTGCCTTCCCTAGCCGGAGAAAGATGTTATCCTGCAAAGATAACTGTAAAGGGCTCCCGAGACCTCCTGGGCTGCTAAGGGTTAAGCTCAGCACTGGCAGCACATTTCCACTCAAGTGTCTAAGCTTCTGCTGGAGGGGAATTTTACAAATAAACTTGCAGGCTTTGCAGATCAATTTTGTACTTGGTTTTATCAGTCTTTCCTCGCAAACAGACCCAACGTCTTTCACATTCTTTTTCAGACACATTTTAAGTTTTAGTGCCATTTTTGAAACAATACAGGCCCCTCTATCCCCCCCTTTTCCCAGTACTTGAAACCACATATGGAGCTTCAGTGGTATTTGTATTTCCATCAAGAGTATTTAGGAATAAACAGCTATGAAAAACATTACCCTAGGGCTCCAACACTGCAGAGCATGCAGTACAGACCTTCACTGTCTGAATACACAGCGAGCATTTAAATGACAATATTACATTAGAGTGGCGGCTGTAGCCATGTAAATAATTGTGCATTGTCCCTGCTCATTGATCTGTTTTCACATGTGGACACATACAAGTCTGAAAAACTGCTTTAAAAAATCAAACCCCAGACAGTAATAATCTAATAAACTCTAAAGTGAATCAATAGACTACTTAACAGCAGAGAGATAAACTGCATTTAATAAGAGTTGGAAGGGATGGAGGGAAGGCTGTGCAAGTTTCAGCCAGCAAAAGCAGAAGCGGAGGAGAGGGACCAGGCAGCACAGGCGGCAGTGTCCTTCAAGAAAAAACAAACTTCAGTTTACAAAACGCCAGTCTCAGAGCAATAGGAATCAGGACATTCTTGACATAGATCAAACGTAACAGAACCCAGCGAATCTCTGGGAAAGGATGACTTTTCAAAGGAGCACTCAGCAGCTCTTAAATTTAGTTTCTGCTAATGCAGGGGATCTCATATGGATGCACAGCTGTCATATAAAAACTGGGTCTCATACAACTGTGACCCTGAGGTTCCCTCCTGAGAAAGCACCAGACATTTTTATTCCAGAGTTGTTTCCAGGGACTGGTGGCATTTAAAGATACAGAAATCGAGCCAAGAAAATTTAGTGATGTGCCAAAGTTTACAAAGAATCAGTAGCAGAGCTAGGAACAGAATTAGTTCCCTTGACTGGAAATCCTGTGCCCTTTTTCTAGCCCTGTTTTCTTGTTGCATTGTGCCTCACGATCTCTAAGATAACAGAAGTGACTTCAGGAGATTACAGATTCGTGTACGCAACGCAGGCAGAATACTAACAGGGAAAGTAACGTACGGCAGGACCACCTCTTCAATACCTATCAGGGCATTACAACTTCATCTCATTGTAATGTATCTCTCACTTCCAATTTATGAAACCTCAGCAGCGGTTCAGAGCTACCCTGCTCCTAGCTGTGCCAGCAAAAATACCAACGCAGGATCCAGCTACCTCACTGCCTCTTCTTAGGTCAAGTCTGAAGTACCTTAAGCAAATATGGAGAAGCCTGGAAGATCCAAAAAAAAAAAATAATCCTTCTCCATGCCTTATTTCTTCTTAAAACTGGACATCTATACACATCTAGCATAAAAATCCCATTGTGGCATTCAGAGAACTCTGATGGATGAGGTTTGTTTTTGGAATTAGGCAACACCTAGCAAGGCACTGCCATTTTGGTTCTCTGTAGCTGCTAGCTCTCCCTGAGGGATTTCATGACAGGGAGAATCTGAGAGAAGCTTTAAAATGTTTAGAGAACAACTGAGTGGATCCTGAGTGGATCCATCACCTTTCAGGAGAAAAAAACACAGATGAGACACCATCCAAAGCGCCCTGTTTCTGTGACATAACAAAATCTTCCAGAACTGGCACCTGGCACTTGTGCTCTCATTTTCCTCTCAGATGGAGAAAAACACTTCATGGACCTTACCAAGAACCTGTGCTTTGAGTGGCTTTTGGGTTGTGCCCAGTGCCAGGAACCTTCCCACTCACAGTTTCACAACTATGAAATTCTGCCAGTCAAAACAACTCCAACCACACTGCTCCAAGAGGACAATCCTCGTGGCTGACATCCACTCCCAAGGCCCATTACCTACTTTTGTGGTACCGGGACGCTGTCACCCCACAGTGGACGTATACAAAGCCTCCCCCCCCCACAAGCTTTAACCAAGCTTTCTGCAAATTCAAACAGATACAGCACAATATATTTGAAAAACGAACTTTCTGAATGCAACACTCCTCACTGTAGCTCATCCTTTTCCAGCAAACCTCAGCAGAAGGAAGGAGAAGTGGGAGATGCCTAACCTTACCCAAAATAATGAAAATAATGCTCTCCAGTGCCTCAGCAGCTCGCTGCAGGAGCTCCTATCATTTCAGACCAGTGAAAGTTCAGTGAAATAAAACATCTTCTCACCTCTCACAACCTTCTAGAGATTCCCTGGGACTGAAAAGAAAGTACCATATGGTACCAACCATATTGAAATGCTAGATCACCTCAATAAAGGAGTTTTCTTAAGTTCTAGTCAACCTCAGCAGAGCAAATTAAAAGTGTTAAATAACCTCCAGCACCTGGTGAAGGTCCTATCTGACTACACAGACACATTGCCCAATGCTGCAGCACTACTGAATCACGAAGGATTTTAAGTTGTGATCCTTTCCTTTACCTTTTATCTCTCCCTTCCAAACAACATTTTCCATTTTCTTATCCCCTTTCCGGTGATTGTTACAGGCTGCTGAAAGAAGGAGATGAATGCCATCATCGCTGACACAATACAATGCTACTGGAACCAGAGGCACGCGTAGCATCGTGGCAGCGAGCTGGCAAGGAGAACCAACCGCCCTGCCAAGCAGCACGGTCTCTCTGAAGTCTTGCACAAAGCTTTCTCCTCTATCTTCAAGTCACATTTCCCACTGCAATTGTATAACAAACAGATGCGCTGACACTTGCATTCAGGGGATGGGCCACAGACCATGCTGGCTGTCACCAGAGGATATTCTGCACCGCCTGCTTCCAAGCACGGAGGGAACATGCCAAGAGCCAGCACTTCTCTCAGCAGAACTAGCACTCCTTCCAGGTAGTGCAGAGGTTCACAGCTGGTTTTATGACACCACTACAGAAGATGAATTAATCAAAGGAAGGTTTTGAAGAAAGAAATAATGGTTGGTTAGAAGAAATAAGAAGGAAGGGAGCAGGGCAGAACATCGTTCTGTTGATGTTGCTGTCGTTGGGTTTTGTTTTGCAAATCCTCAGCTTTCCTTCTTTCAGTGCTAGTCAGAGGCATTGTGCACTGAAAGATGCATTTTGGAGGTACAGCTAGATAGTACACTGGGAAGAAAAGCTGAGGCATATGAAAACAAAGTACAAAAAAAGTGAGGGAGAGGGAAGAAACAAGGTTTTAATTCATTTTGTGCTAGAAAAGATGTCTACTGGCCCTTACAGTTCCTTTGGTTTTATATGGATGAAAAACAGTAGGAAATAACTTTTGTTTTCAGGCAGAGAAAAAAAGCAAACAAACCAACCAACCCATGTGGATTTGCAACTACACTTTTCCTGACCGTCTCGAAAGGCAATCCAAAATCCCAGCTGCTTCTTTCCTCACTGGAGCGGATCAGAACCACGCTGCCAAGAAACACAAGTGAAGATTCATCTGTTCTAGAGACTATCAGATTAAAATCTCCAACACCAACACTATCATCACATCCATTCCTTAACAGTGTATTAGAACCAAGATGAACGGTATCATTTTCTTGCTCGAAAGGTCTATGGCTTCCTTTCTCCTTGCCTCCTCTGTTCTCATTTGTTTTGGTGGAGGGCACATTTAATGGAAGAAGAGAACAGCCCTGCTCTTTCTCAGTGCACACTACAACTTCTTTAGTTATGAATCAAAACTGAAAATTGGGATTGCTTCAGTGCAACGGAGGACCTACCATCCCCTCTGAAAGGTGTTGGTTGCACATACTTCTGTCTTGAGAAAGTAAAGCAAACAGACTATCCTACCTGTTTTGATATGGAGTGAAAAAAAAAAAAAAAAAAAAGGAAAACCCAGATACGTAGTTTTTTGGCATAGCAGAAAGCAGCGTTTGAGTGCAGTGATTCAGTTCAAAGAGCAGCTCAGTTTTATGTAGGTAATTACAGCACCCAAGCACTAACATAACCCTATCACAACCCATGAATCTCTTCTGTATCCCAACACAGCCAGATAGGAGAAGAAACAAAAGTCAGAGACAGGAGAGACATTTTGTAGCATGTCAGTCTGCAAATCCACAGAGAGGAGATAAAGCTACTCAGTTAATATAAATCAAAGTAAGGAGCTATGCTGACATGTTACAAAGCAGGTTCCCTCAGTCTGGTGATGACGATTGTACCAGAGAATCATAGGGATGCTTTCTAAAAGTTTATTATATAATCCTTCTGCAAGGAATAGCCCCAGACTATAAAACACGGTACTAGTCAAGTCTCTAAACAGCAACATGCACACTCCTGACTCCAGTCAGCACAGGCTAATAATAAGCACACTTGAGAGAAAAGCAAAGGAATCAGTAAGCAAAGGAGAGGAGAGGCAGAGGATGCCCGGGTGATGGAGGAAATGCGTATGGGTTGGTACACAGAAAGAATTAGGGAAGAGGATTGAAAATGACAGGCAAATAATTATTTAAAAAAAAAAAAAAAAAGCACTGGGACAAGCTCATCACTTGCCACTGTAGCAACCCTCATGCTTCCAAACTCAGCTAAAGCAAAGAAAGCAAAAGGAAAGGCAAAGCAAAATATTTTTCTCTGTTACCAGCTACCAAGAATTTTAAAGATACAGCCTAAAAGAACAGAATTAATTGAACTCGATTTTTGTTCTGTGTACTGGAACTAAGGATTACCTTAACTCAAAATGCTTAAAAAAATTTAGGTTCATTACTTCCAGGTATTTTCTCCACATGACTGTCTTCATTCCAATTGAAGTTATTCAATAAAATTAATTACATTTGTAATTCAATTAACAAAGAGATACATTTTGTTAAAGCAACCATATAAGAAAAGCCTGGATCCAGACTCATTGCTCTCCAGCTGGTTAACTTCTCTCCCTTAAACAGGGAAGTTTTTCAAAACCATTCACAGTCACGAAGAATAAGGGCAGGTCAGCACAGTCCTGGAGTCAGCCAGGGCCACTTCTCAGTAGGTTTTGCTTCAGGTTCCCCTGGTAGCACTGAAATCCCAGGGCAGTTTATTTCCTCACCTCAAAGCAAGCTGACAGCATAAAGAGCTGTTGTTAGGGGACCGGTGGTCAGCCACGGCTCCTTCCTTCCTCCTCTCCTATATTCGCTAATTTTGCTGACCATTTTCATGACCATATTGAGAGCTGACAATGAGTGAAGTTAATCTGGCTTTAAGACTTTCCTCAGTTCAAAAGCACTGCGTGAGCTAATGCTCCGTGCTGTATTGGTGGGTAGCTTTAGAGGGCATCTAGGTTTGCTGCAAAAAAAGGGCAGGGAACAATGTAATGACATGCTTATTTCTGCTTAAAAACCTCTCCCATTTATTGGCCCTGAAGGTCACTGCCAGTCCCTAAGAAGGAGCTGCTTTCTAGCTAGCACACATTAAGATGAAGCCACGAAAAGAAGGAAAGAAGCATTTCTGTACAGTGAGCAGCTATTTCAATTAGCTTTGTTGACAGGAAATACAGGGACATTTGATCATACATCATTCATGAGGACTTTTTATTTAATAAACATGCAGTGTATGTTTTTGGAGGGATTTACAGCTTCTTTCTGTTCACTAACCAGCCATTTACCAGCCTTCCCAAACCAGAAAGCTCCCTAATGTCCCAAGGGGGCACAATGTGCTTGAAACGAGGCAAGATGGTTGCTGCTCATTTCCAGCTCTGCTATCTTCCTTATCACTTACTTCCAGCTGCAATCCAAAACCTTCACACATAAAGTGGAAAGGGTTTTCTCTCTGTCGCTTTATGTATATTTCATCCTCTTGAACATAATCATTACCCTTGTAACAAGCATCTGCTTGGTGGTGGCTTCCCAGTTCTTCCCAGACCATTTCCCTGACAGATGACTGGTAAATCTGGAGACTCCTAGCTCTCCCTGAGCAAACAGCTCATGTTTTTCACCCCCACGCTGAAGCAGAGCTGTGTCATGCCCATGGACAGCATGATTCAGGGCTCAGCCAAGGAGCCTGAAATAAGCTGAGTTTATAGTCTCTTGCTGTTGAAGCAGGCACACACAGACACCAAAGGCGAGTGCACAGGACAACTGAAAAGGTCAGACACGTCAGCCATCCGGGGTATTATCAAATGGAAACTGGATCCTTGGATTCGGGTGGGTTTGCCTATCAAACACACACCACATCGAGCCTATACTGGACAGAGCGACGTTTCAAAGTTCCCAGAGCCTCCGGCTGCAGTCCCGCTAACATTTAAAGCTGGCATAAGCTGACAGTGGTGCTGGAAGCAATCCTGTCCCTCCTTGCCCTGGCCTCTTCCTACACCCTTAGGCTGCCCTGTCCCAAAACCCCCCTGTCAGCTCCCCAGCCAGATTTACTGTAAAGCTGCACAACCTTTTGCACTGACAAAAGAGGCGAGCGAGGGAAGGAATGGCTGGGGGCTGAAACGACTTCTGTCGAGGCAAAGCTGACTGGAGACATTATCTCGCTGGAGTCAAACCACAGCTAAAATACTAAGGGAAGTTTATGAGCCGTTTTATCACAGAAAGCAGAAATTCTTTGGGTTACTTCAGAAAGGAGTTGCACCAGCAACTCCTTCTCCTAGTAGGAGGTTAAAACCAGTTGCACGTGTGTACCTACATATATAATTGCATACCTACGTGGTAGGCCTAACCAGGCTGGTTTTAGTGCAGCCCACAGCTGAGCTTCACCTCCCGAAAACAGAGAATCTGCTTCACAGTTGTCAGGGTATTTACCATAAAAGCCGCGAACAGACGGCAGCAGAGCTGTCCTTAATAAGAAAACATTGTAAACCCGGTTTGCAGTCTGTATGATGTGCTTGCTTAAAACAAACAAAACCACAAACCAAAACGCAGAAGCCCAGAACCTAGCGACAACAACAAATAAAACCTGTTCCGTTTCTGATCAAGTAAAGCATCTCCCGAGTTTGTGACAAGATAATGCAGCATCTACTGAGAGAACAGCAACCTTATTTACATCCAGACACCATCACAGGCATCGGTAAGAATTTACTTTCAACCAAAAGCCTTCACAGGAATTGCCATCTTTTCCACATTATAATCTGTGCTTCTGTTAATGATTATATTTCATCATAATATGGAAGCCTGAGCTCTGTAATTTCAGAAATTATCTTTCACACAAACAGAAAGCACCACAAAATTCATTCAAGAGCAAAGCTAGTGTTGGCCCGAAGAACCATTATAACTTCCAAAACCAGAAATAATCATCATGAAGCACGTGAAGTCTCAAAAAAGGAGAACTTCAGCATGAAAGACAAATTGATATCATTTTGGAAACGGTCGCTGCCCTGCAAACTGAATTCTTGCTTGGAAACAAAAGGCCTCGTGGGTTACTTCACAAAGACGTTTCTAAATGACTCCAGCTGGTTGCTGCAGATAGTACGGGCAAGCCAAGGCCGCAGGCCAAGTTGCCAAGTGCAAAGCAAGGCAAGGCTGGAGCAGGACTGGTAGCCCACAAGGATGCAAAACAGCATCAACAGGAACCTACATGGATCCTGTGAAAAAGCCAACTGAGTTTCAGTCCAATGGTCTCCATATGGAAAATACGTCTAATACCGGCAACATCGCACCGAAAATAAGTAGAATGGTTTCAATAATTGTTTAATACAATGACAAAGAGACTGTACACTTGTGAATGTCTGTGTAGATGAGCAAGCATATTGGTTGAAGGACAGACAGGCATCATTAAACTCTAATGGCTCCCAAAAGGAGGTGACATACCTTCTCTTGTGGGCATTCCTTCGATGGGTTTGGACAATAGGACAGCATGCTGCTAATTAATATAATACAGGGGGCTGGCCAGCTCAGCACACTAGCAGTGGATATTTTCATTTCCAGTTTACCAATCTGAATACAATTCAGGCTGGAATCCGGCCAAACCTTTGTAATATAAAAAACAAGTCATCTGCTCTATGTGGAGCTGGGGCTCTAGACCTAGTTCCTCGACAGTTACTGAATTTTCATCAACACAATCGAAAAGGTCATTATTATCTTTGTCCTCACCTATGTCAGGTTCTGTGGGATGAAAACAGGCCGTTTAGAAAGGAAAATTTCCTGCATTTTTGCCAAACCTTTCTCTCCAGGGAATAATCAACTTTAGTTAAACTCACCATCTCTCACAAGCTCCAAACATACTAAATCCCTTCATAAATCCACCTCAACCATTTAATCTACTGACAGACCTGCCACAGCCACACTGAAAACTGCTTCTAGGATGTGTGTACCTTATTAGCACGAAAGCTGTAGATGAATGCAGGAGCCTCTCACAAAATGTTCCTTTTCATTCAGTTAGAAAGTAAAAACACCCCGAGCACATGAAAAAGTAAGAAATAATCCTTGTTAAGAAAACTCCTTAATAAAAAGAAGAAATGGCTCCTTTTATTGATTTCTTTCTTTTCCTCAATGTACTGGCAAGTGTTCAGTAGTGCAGGGTATTTATTTTCTTTATTTTCATCTCTTTCTTCGGGTCTGACATCCAGGCACTTACCAGATATATGTTGAGGCTCTGCACTGCAAATAGACCCCTTTGTTAAGCAGTATTTTATGGGCCTTGTTTCCAGAGACAGACAATGCTCTGACCTCTTGAATCGCAACTCCTTTAGTGAGACGGATTTTCCCACCTACCAAGGACAACCTGAGAACACTGGTGAGAACCCTGGAAGCGGGCACTTGAAACCATAATGTTATTTATGAGAGAGCAAAATAAGGGAAAGATTAAAGAACACTTTGAACTTTGAAATTAACAATGAGTTTGCCATTTAAGTCTGACAGAGCTCAGGGTTGTGCTAAATGATAAATACAACAGTAATGAAAAACTCCCTCCTGTGCCATTCTACATGCTGTTTGCTCTCAGTTCATTTTCATGCATCTCCTTCAAAAACACACGGAATGACAAAAGATTATTTGAAAGTCAACACAGGTCTTGCAAATTGATTATGTCTATAATCTGAAGCAACTTAATCTTCTATCCATAACATTGCCAATACTTTGGATTTTGTCACAGAGCATGCTATATTAGCGTTATGTATAAAGCTTAAGCTCCCAGACTTACATGATGAAAGGAGGATCTCATCTGAAGTGTAAGTTAAAAAGACAAGCAGTGTGTGACCACTAAGAATAAAAACATAAACAATTATACTCTTAATATATCTTATTTCATGTTTATAGATTTTATATATCTATATCTATCTATATAAAAGTAACAGGTTTGCAACTATCATTTCATTATCAGGGAAACCTCAGCATGGCATCTGATGTTCCCGGATCTCATCTTTTCTCATGGTGAGACTCTATCCTGCCCATAGATCACAAACAAAGGTATTCAAAGTATAACTGCAATTCTTGTAGGTGTACATATATGTATATATATATTTAATTATTATTAAAAGCTGACACCTTTTGCCTCAAGCCTTCATTCATACTTCAGGATCAAGAGCACTGCATCATCAGCCAGCCGAAGTGCAAAATTATTTTTCAGTCATGAAGTCTGTCTCAAAGTGTGTAAAACAGACACTAGGTATTATGACATGTGACAAGATTGTGAAACTATTTAATTTCTCCATGTCTGCGCTCTAATATTCTGAGTTTTTATATTCTGCTTGAAAAGCATAGGTCAACATGTCACAGCACAAGAAAAACTAGAAGTCCCAGCTTCAGATATGTCATGATTTGGAAAATCTGCCAACGCAGAGCTGAAGTACTGAAGACGGTATCTGTACATGTCAGTGTAAAACCTCCACTTTGGATGTATGGCTTGTTTGTGCTTTCCACTGGAATTTCAATCTAGTATGAAGAGAAAAGACAAATGGCTAACAATACAGGGTTAACACCAGAAGGTTACATGTATTTTATTTCTAGAGATGCACATTAGGCAGAGAGCTACATTATCATCCAGAATTAGTCTACCCAGCCAAACACATCACCTAGTAAGGGTTATTCATGTGAGGAATTCAAATTGGAGGAGTGTTATCTGAAACAGGGCAAGAATTTATAAACTGGTCGTTAATGAATGTAAGGACACCGACTCCACAAAGACAGCCAGGCTCTCTGATTTAGAAGGGAAACCATGAGCAGATGATGATCCTGGACATTCTCATCAAAATGCTTCATAAGGAAGGCAAGACAGCTAAAACACCTGAGTGTCTGAGTAGTCAGTATTACCTGCAGGGCCAAGGCAGCTGTGGTGTGACATCTCACTTCTCTGATAAATGGCAGATCTGCACCTCAAACACTGCCTAAATGCAAAGAAAGAACAGGTACCTGAACTGCCTTTTGGCTTGAAAAGATTAAAATTGTACTGGTAGAACATAAAGGTTCACAAAAGTGTGTGTGTGTGTGTATGTATATATATATATATATATATATATGCCACGTTTAAAAAGTTACAAGAGCATCAAATTAAAGTTTTCTAATTCTGTAAGGAAAAATGATTCATTAAAAATAACTGTACCACATGGATCTGAATGTGTCAAGAAACAAGAAATGGCAACTGCTGAATTTTTACAAAACAGAAGCGTATGGAGAGTCTGCTACAAACTGAGTTGCAAGTTCTGGGTGGGTGTTTCTCACTGCCAGTTTCTCAGTGAAGGAAAGAAAGTCCTTTGGGGGAACTACCAAGTCCACGGCTGTTCCATTAGTGTTGTTAGATCACACCAGAAACCATGTAAAAAAAAAGAAAAGGAAAGGTCAGCTCTCTTTTAATGATCATTTTACAGCTGGACAGGAGCAGGGTTCAGTCTATGACACTGGGTTTATCTCTTAGGTCACAAACAAGCGTGCTGCGTTGCAAGATGGATAGTGCAGCAAAGCCATCGCACAGGCAGGCCAGAGACACAGACAACTTATTGTCCCTGCGTTTTTCATTTAACGGTGAAAATGTTATCTTGCCAATGTTCAGTCGCAGAGTCAAGCAAGACAGGAGAGTAATTTTTCAGGCAACCCTCTTAAGCTTTCTTCCCAAAGTTCCCTCAGAAAACTATGCAGCTTTGTATTGGGCACAGATGTTAAGCATCAGTAATAAGCATCTTCTTAATAAGAAACAGGCTTATCTGGAGAAAATCCCCAGACCTTTGGCACCTGCAAAGTAGTTATTACTGATTTTTCTTTGAATCCTTCATACCAATATAGAGATTAGACTACTGACCCTCCCACAAAATACACAGAAATCCAGAAGTCTCTAGTACTTTCAGAATCCAAGTGATAATTTTACATCGCATTACTAAAAGATATCTGGAAGATTTGGTCATTGAAGTGCTCCCTCTGCTCATATGGCATCAGTTTTCTCTATTGTGTAGAGGCATCTCTCCCTGTCACATCCATCAACATTTTTGTGCGTGTGTGTGTTCATTAGGCTAATCAGAAAGCATTTTTCCTCTGCTGTTTACCTCAGTTTTCCTCACCTCACGCCTTCTGTGTTTCATTATTCTGTAAACAAAATGGAATTGTACTTTTTGTATGTGTTCATAAAGGGAAGGAAAAGTCTGTATACAGTCCTTTTGTGCAGAGGGAACTTCTTTGCTACCCTGGGTCACCAGCTAACAGAGACCCATCCACGCGGGTTGAAGCAGACACAGAAAACCCTCTCTTTGTGAGAACAGCAGCAGAATGAAGCACAGAGCCTTATCTCACTGCTCCGCCGTTAATCCATTAACTCCCCTTTTTCTTCTATTTTCTTTGAATTTCTAGGTCAAGCTATCAGATGTCATTCTGCTAGCCAAAAGAGTGGATTTACCACAGCTTTCCAGGCCATTGTGTGCTATGAACAAACGACAAAAGCTCACCACACAGAAAGCTGTCTAACGATGGCTGCGAGGGAGAGGCACGGAGGCCTTCAAGTGAACCACAAGATGGTCACCTGCCACCCAGGAGCTTCAGGGCACTGGGTGTCAAACAGGCAGGATGTCACGGGAGGACAAAGTTGGCCTGCTGGTGGCAGAACCCTCAGCAGTTACTGGGACCCAGTCTGGAAGTGCCTCCAGACAGCTGTGAGATGGCAGCGGTGCTTGAGGCTAGGCCGTGACAGAGCTGGGAAAGGGCTCCTACGGTGGGGCTATCAGCCAGACTGCAGGCAATAAAATCAGGACTTTACTTCTTTTTATTCTTCTTTTTATTTTATTTTTTTGAACACACAATAGAATACGCAGCAAGGCACAGGCTGGGTACACTTTCAGGATTTCCTGGTAGCTCCCTCTGCCAGCATTTTATGATCTCTCCATCCCCATCTTCAGGCCACCGCTGACACTCGCCTTTCCTCTGTATTTCTTCAAAGTCTGGCAGGAGCATAAAAGGTGGGAGCGTCCTCATTACCATTCTAGACACAAAGTCGTCTTTTATGTCACCACCTAGACAATATTATCTTTATTTCAACACCTCTGAATACTCTCATTAGGCTGTTTCCTCTCTGGTCTGTGATCTGTTTTCTGCTAGAGCTAAATGTCATAAAAACAGCATTACCAGATAGTCAATCTTTCCCAGCCACCCCTCCAGTCTTCTTTGATGTGGCACACTGGGTTTCTATGAAATCCTCTAGAAACAGATAAGCATTTGGTAGACACAAATCCTGCTGCTACATTTCTTTTTTAAAAAAATCCCAAGCCAGCCACAAGTCTTTTTTTCTCTATGCAATTTCCCACTCTGAATGACAGTTGGGCTCCCACTGATATCTGCCTGAAATGCTAGGGTTGGAGTACCAACAAGGTTATCAAGTACACTTAAAATATTCTGCATTTTAATCCAATTTGTCACACTTCATATCCACTTACTTTAGTTAATGTATGAGCAGCCATATTTACTAACCTGAATTATCGCACTAGACTAAAATGCTGAGACTTTGAGATTTGTGGACAAAGTTGCCACCACATCTCCTTCCTTTCAGGATACCATGCACAGCAAACATCAGTTTCTCACACAAACCCTCTGTCCCTCAGTTAACTGATCTGATTGAGGTAAGTGGCCCCTTTAGATTCATCTTCTCCTGCTGATTAAAGCATCCACACGACACTCGAGTTAAAAAGCACAACAAAACCAGATGTCGTTGTACCAGTCCTACAAATCCTTTTCTAAACATACCAAGGGCACTTCTGCCGGTGCACATAACTAGGCACGCTGCCCCAACAGAGGTGCTCTGATAGCTGAACTATTCAATTACACAAACGCCCAGTGACCTGTCTCTTTCAGGTTCTCACTCTAATTTGAAATTCCAGTATGACTGGAAATTGGTTTGGGGTCTGAATTGTGAGATGCAAAACAAGCTGTTGGAGCTTTGCTAGCAGAAGTGCCTCAACCTCTTGCCTGCACATCTGCACACATTTACTTAGACAAAAGTCATACAGAAGGTTACTGGTCAGCTGCACCTTTGTTTCATTACAACCAAGCCTATTAGATGATGGTAACATGCCACCTCCCCCCTATATTATCTGTTAAAATTGGAAGGAGAGAAAAATCACACAAGCAAACAATAAGTCTTTAAAATCAGTTGAATTTTGAGTGGTGTATTGACACTAGCATCGCTTTCCTTCTCCATCAATAATAAACAGACTGAGCTGCTTTCAGACATTCCCTTCTTCACAAGGAAAACGCATGAGCTCATCATTGGGGCTTCCCCTTTGTTGAAGAGATTGAGAAGTTGTAGCTATTCTGGTGCAAGCCAGTTAAATGCTTTAAAACAGACGGCTGTTCTCTTGTCATGCCACTGCTGCTCGCATTATCCCAACTCAAGCATTATTTCTGTGTAACTACACTGAATAATCCATGAGACAATCCCTACAGGTAGGTATCTTACCAGGATGCAGCGTGTCAAAGATTTTCCTCTCCATGAATGCAACTCCCAAGAACCTGACAGCCTGGTCCTGACTGCCCAGCTGCCCCTTCTCCTCTTCTGGCCAGTGCAGAAGTTTAACTAATGGCATGGTGGAGCCCTGCATATAACCTCTTTAATATCCAGTGCACATATTCAAGGCAGGAATTTCCAAAGACTTGGAACCAAACAAATATGTGGTAGCATGACGGGATGAAAAGACAGGTGGCAGACAATTTATCTTGGTCATCTCAAAGAGAATAGAAAATTTTTTATTTTTATTTTTTTTTTACCATCCACCATGCTGCTCTATTTTAGGCTATTTTAAAGAGTTCTGAGGTATTTTATTGCTACTATTTTCCATATGGCATATAAAACCAGGTCAACTTAATAATCCAGGTCCAACTGTGCATGCCTTGGAAGCAAAGGGAAATTGTAATTGCTGTATTTTAAAAGCTGTAACATCACTAAAATAGTTCTTAAACATATATAAATGGTGTTTTATTAAATTCCCAGATATCCTGGCACTTTTCGGGATTAGAAACAAATGTGTACATTCTGGCATCATTATTTTTTCCAGTAAAAGTGCCTTTCTGTGTTCCTTACAATTCTCCAAGTTGCATAAAGCAGGCAAAGTTCCTACTTGAACCAGAAGTGCGCAACGCATGCTTACAGCCTGCAGCCCCAGCCCTACACAGTTGTAACCACTTGAGCAAATACTCGTGCCTCTGAAGAATCACATTCACTTCATTACTACTCTCTCCATGTCACCGTTTCTGCATATAATGAATTAAATTACAAGATCAGAGTCACCAACAGAAAAAATCTATAAAGATTCTAAACCATAACAATAGTGGAATGAGCAGAAATAGACAAGATTAAAGGAGTGTAAAAGGTACTATCCAAGGGATCTAAAGTTTGTACAAAAATGCAGATGCCTGAGAAGCACGATGTGACAAGGTAACTAGATTACAGTATGCACATACATTTCTACATAAAAAAAAAAGAAACGGGATTGTAGATGAAGCACTAATATTGATATGGCCAGACTTTTAAGCATGAAAATGTGGCATTCTCAGGCTTTTCTTTACATTGCATTTCTGAATGCAATATAAAGTGATAGAAGACTCCATATATAACACCAAGGTCCATCATTGGGCCCTTTTGCTACTGAACTATAAAGCCTTCAAATCAAAAGCACGCCTTGCCTGTTTTGTTTTGTTTTTCACAAAGCAGTTTTCATGTAGAGTTCATGCATTAAATCAGGTAAAAGGTCTTCAAGGAATCATTCTATAAGTACCACGCCAGACTTTATCAGAGGATGCACAATCACTTCTTAACAAGGAGTACTATATGATAAATTTAATCTCCTTACTCAAGGAATCCCATTGATACTACATCGCTCTGAAAACAGACTGTCTTCAGGGACCAAGGAGACATATTATTCACCCCTTTTGTACTCAGAGATGTCCCCTTGAGATTTCCCAGAAATATTTACCTTTGGGTGGAGAAGAAGCCCAAGAATTTAATGCCTAGTCTGACAATGTGAGCAAAATTAAGTCACTGAAAGCAGGTTCTCAGAAACTGAGAACACTTATGTCCTAAAGGAACTGACACCACATATGAACGTGAAATATGCATGTGTAAAGAAGCATAGAATAGGAAGGCAAAAATACGTGCTGTTCCTCCTTTTCACGAGTAGGAATCTGTTTTCAGTTCCATCTGGGTGAAATTTCCTCTGTGCCATGCATTAGAGATCTTTACTCTGGAAAAGGAACAAGACACTGCTGGCCCCAGAAGGGAGGCTGTGACACGTAACACAAGTGTTACACGTATATGCACAAACACTAAGACAATACAGCCAACTGTGCATTTAAACACAAGACATAAAAACAAACCTATTCTGGATTCATTGCGCACTTCCTTTCTTTTCTTTGAGAACAGACCTTCAGCTTCACAGTGGAAACCTGACATATGAAATTGGAGTGTAGGTTGGAAGCAAGAGGATGACTTCAATATGATGGAAAAGTACTCATTTCGTTTTCTTGTTAAGTCTAAAATGAGACAGGCTAATTATACGTGGGGAACGTGTCCTACCCCACAAGACAATGAGTATTAAGGGGCTTATCAAAAAGAATGTGTCAGAAACAGATTTTTCCCATGGTTACGTTGAAGTTGCACATGGAAAAACAACTGTGTTTCAATCTTAAATGACACCAAAAAGCCAATAACTCTTCAAAAGTAATTTTCCCTTGACAAATCATTTGAAGAGCCCATAAAGATAAGTAAATACCCAAAAAACAGCCTTCTTCTACACAATCAGGTTCACCAACAAGCCAAAATGATATGGTCACTTCGTAGAGAGACACAGTGCTTTTCTAGAGTCTGCTTTCTGGATCTCTTTTGTGAAATCTCAAAGGAGTTTTGCTTGTTTGGCATGGGCAGTGGCAGATGGGCAATGCAACAGAATGCTTTCCTCAGTGCTTCAGAGGAAAATGCTCCCAAACTCCAGCTGTCACATAATCCCTGTGATCTATTGAAGGGAAGAGACACAACTGGGCTCCCACAGACCCTGCAATTTTCAGAAATAGCCAAGCCCCTTGGAAATTCCTGCCTATGGATTCATGTTTGTCCCTGCCTAAACTTCTCACTGTAAATTGCAGAAGATCTTAACCACAGCTGCCAAAGTCAGGTGCTGGAAGCTGAACTCCAAACTGTAGACTTGGACACAGGAAGTGATCCATTCCTCATAAGATTGGAATAGATCCCACTAAGACTTCTATAAAAAACAGATGTCTTATGCTCCTGAAAACTTCAGGTTAGGTATCAGTGAAGCAACAATAACTTATGACCAACTAGCAGAGGAGAAATTAGACTACTGTGCTTTCTGTAGAAAATAATCAAAGAGGTATAGTGAAATTAGAGCAGTTTTATGCACAAAATGCATGTTAAAATTTAAAAGTAGCATTATTGCTTCATAGGAAGATTACAGCCAATAAAAAACACCAGCTTTCTGAACAGCAACATAGCTGTTATCCTCTGATGCCTAACAGAGAAAACTGGACAATCTGCAAGGAGGACCAACTGATGCTAATGAAACTGTTTCAGTCCTTGTACTTGCTGTGTTAGTGCTTTAATTGCACCTGCTTAGCAAGTTCTTTCTATCATTTGTCTTGCATGCAGTTATCACGTCTCAGAAGAGAGCAGCATCTCCTCTACTCCTCCACACTCCGTTGTGGTTTAACCCCAGGAGGCAGCTCAGCATCACACAGCTGCTCGCTCACTCTCCCCAGGTGCCATCAGAGGTGTGCACGGATGAAATTTCTCTAACAACTTCAGGGTTCCACAAATCACCAAAGCAGAGATTTTTAGAGGAAGAGTCGAATACTCAAACACTATCGGAAGTCAATGCAATTGGGAAGCTAGCATCTTCAGGCTCTCCTGAAAAACTTATGCCTAGATAAAAGGTAAAAACAGCAAACTGCTTTCTCTCAGTGTACTCAATATCGCTACCAGAGCTGACATATTGCCTATCGTACAGTTCCGTGCAAAGCATCACAAGTTATGCTGCATGGCAAAAGGATCATTAGGAACAGAATTGTTAACTAACATCAGCAAATATCTGCAGAAATGGAGGCCTAGCATGCAATAATGGAGGTGAAGCCCTTTTTTAAACAACTTGGTATTTACATATCTTCATTAATAGTAAAATGCATTAATGAGTAAGAGCCAGTGCAGCAGGAAACCTCTCAGGGGATCAATTAAGATAGACTTACTTGAAATAACGCTGTTTAAAACGAAACATGCAATGTAATGCAGGGCAATGGAAATTCTCTGTTTAAAGAAATGGTTGCTTCTCAAACCACGTTCTGATGAGCTTTCTTCACTTGTTTCAGACACAAATTCTAAGAGAAATGGAAGGCCTGCACTGCAGTTTTTCCACTTGTTGCTTATTGTCACATATAACGAAGGAATACATCCACCTCAGAAGATGACCTTACTTCAGCTGGCAAAATACAGAGTTGCAGAGAGGAAGTGTAATGATTATTTTGTCACCCAGTACAGGTTTGCCCAAAATCTGCCTCCCACTAGGTCCAGGTTTACCTCAGAACAGAGACAGTCTTTGCTGAACACAAAAGCACTGCTGGATAAATGGCAGATGCTACTGGCGGTACAGCCTAGAGACCAGTGTGAAGCTGGACAGGATGGAAATGTAATGGCCAAGTCTAAATACCCAACTTGGAAAGGCTTTCTTGAGGAGCATCCCCGTAAGATCCTAAATAAGACATGTTCTCCTGCCAACAAGTATTGTGCAAATAGTCTAATTAGGAAGTGTTCTCTGCTGCCAGAGGCAGTCTGCTTCACAGCTTGGTATTTCTGCCAGACCACTGTGAAGGTGGTGTGCCCCAGCCTTTAAGATGCTTACTGCAGTTTCTCTTGCTGAAATGCTCGACATTCCTCTCCACAGACTCCTCTAGGTGGCATTCGATTTAATCTTCTAATTAATCCACTTTGCAGTAGCATTAATCAAGGGTGGACTCTGCCCTGCTTTTTACAAGACCTTTTGCATTTCCACCCCCCCCCTCCCTAGATTCAATTACCACTACGGCTGGTTGAAACTGCTTCCTCTTCTATTTGAAAAAGACCAATGTTATTTTTCTTGTCATCAGCTACAGTGACTCTGCTTCAAGTAACTAGGATATGCTCACTATGAAACATTCACATTTCCCAAGATGGTAGCTGAAGATGCAAGAGTTCTCAAGGTAGATATCACATGAGTTAGTGTGGAAGCCAAGTTGAAAGAAGACCAAAGAAATAGATGCTCTTCGGTGGCATGCGTCTGCCCTGCTTGAAATTTACCGTTAGTTTCCCATAATGCCTCCTTTTTATAGCATCATTATCACAGAATAATTTACAATCAGCCTCACTAGTTGTATTAAGTCTCTTGCAAGTTTATAAAAAGAACATTGTAGCAAGAAATGCCAATTAAAACCACATTAAAACAGATGCACTCCGTCTGCACTGCTACAAGAAACAACCAGGTTCCTGCCGCCCCAGCCTGCAAAAGAAACAGAGGCAGCACATGCAGCCTCCACAACTTTTTCAGCACCCAAAGATTGACCAAAAGTGGTGACCAAAGAAAGATCCCAAAGGACTCCAAAGAGAACTTCCTAGTGGGCTGAAAGATACAAGGAGAATAGAGGAGGATTGTTAAAAAAGACAGGAGGTTATCTTGAGGACACACACACACAAAAAAAAAAAAAAAAAAGCAGTTGACACAGTTGACATCTGAGCTACTGGAGACTGCAAGAGCCACATGAATTTCTTCGGTTAGGTATACATATTTCATCATTACAAAGGTTGCCATCGGAAAACTTTCTGAGCTCAGAAAGTATACTAACAGGTACACAGGCCCTTCAGATTATCGTAAATAAAATTCCACCAGCACTATGCCAATTTGTACAAAATTAATTTATGTAAATATAACCGAGCCAGGATTGGGATTCGGAGTTGGAGAGTTCAGGTTCACCTCCTTTCATTGTTCCTGAATAAAGCACGAATCCAAAGAAAGCAAGACAGGGGTAGCAAATTGTCTGTAGTAACATTTAACCTCGAGTGGATTTTATTCTCAGAGCAGAAAAGCTAAAGGAGAGTGGAGAAAGGGCTTATGCTGACAATGCCAATGGTCCATTAACTGCAGCTGCTCTGCTGCTGGAATGATCAAACTCAGGTTTAACAGCAGTCGTCTTTTCACTTTACAAGGAAGGCACAGAAGAGGCTTGATCCAGCTTATAAATTTTGAGCTTTTAGTGTAACTGACAAGAAACAACTCATTAATGGAGACCTAAGATCTGAAAGAATTAGTAGTATTACTGACTTACCACATCACCCAAACATAACCTCGAGGTTCCCTAATTGCTCTTGTGTTTCTCTCTCTGCCACTTGTGCAAGAGAATCAGGGATGTTAAGACCACTTTCACGCACTTGATGAAAAAAATACAAACGACGTAAGCTGAAAGCTTTTAAAAGCCCCATAGGCTGATGGAAGAAGAAAAAAAAAGTGAGGTCATTATGCTCCAGTATTCTTCTCAGCTGCCCTCAGTGGGTATCAGTCATCATTACAGCACTCTGAATCATAATGGACTCCAACAGTTTAATAATGATTGCAACACCCTTCCTAATGAGGTTGGTGCTGCCCTCTGATGTGAATATTCATAAAACAGGGCTGGTAATGGGTTCTGTCTTGATTAGCAGGCAGTGGTTCTGTATCAAGTTTGAGAGACATCTTTTGATGCAAAAAAAAATATCAAATTAAATCCTTGTTTCAAGCAGAGTAAATGAATTTGACTTTAGGTGATCAAGAGGGGAAAAACTTCTAATTAGACACGCAAGCAATCATCTTGTTCAGTGTTCTTTCAAAGAAGGGCTATAGGGACGCAGAATCCTAATAAACCTTCCCTCAATCACCTTTTAGATAAATGTTAAGAATGAAAATTAAATGTAATTAAAGTTCACTAATCTGATGTGGTTTCCACTGATAGCCCTTCTGTTGTTTTTTTTTCTTCTTTGTCCTATTATCCTCAGCTCAGACCCTCTTCCCCTTTCCTACCAGCCTCCTCTCTTCCAGCAGGAAGGGCAGGAAGGCAAACTGCTGCCTGGAGCACCAGACCCCAGACGTAAATAAGCCCAAGGCCTGGCACTGGCTCACGCCGCACTGCCCACCACAGCCACTGCTGCAGCTGCTTTTGAATACAGGTGTTGTCATAGCTCTTGGCAGTGCAAAACCTGAAGTACCTCCCAAGTCATTGATGTAATACTAACACTTCTGGGGTTTTTGTTTATTTGGTTGATTGCTTTTTGATTTTCTTTTTTGAGGGGAGAGAGGGGCACTTAGTCCTCTCTTGTTGAACTGTTGACAATTTCACTTCATCAATAGAAAAATAAATGGAATCAGCCTTTAAATATCAGGAAAAACTTCCGTGTGTTAGATCAGCAGAAAGAATTGCTTCTATTTCCACCTAGGTACAGAATGAGGCCATTACGCCCTCTGGGACATCCCTGAATCCTACCGACCCACAGAACTGGGATTTGTGAGGTTGTCCTTATAAGAAAGAAGTTTCCTGGCTAATAAACAAAACTTGCACCAATACTGCTGTTAATCCAGCCAAGCGGAGAGTGACTTATTTGAGCTGAGCTTGTACTTGCTTTTGGAAAGAAAAGAAACCAAACATTTATCCCTCTCCCTTCATGCAAGATGCTCTCTGCACAACAGGAAAAAGAAGGAAAAAATCAGCCTAAATAGAGATTTTTGTTCACCAACAGGAACTGGACTAGATAGGAGCTTTAATATTAACAAATAATAACAGTAATAATAAAGCTTCTGCGCTCCAATGTCAGAGTCAGAGCAGCCAGGAGTCTGCAGTAAGAAAGGGATTTCTAGCCAAGTAATGGGGTGAGGGGAAAAACAAAAGGAAAAACTGGAAGCAGGGGTAAGCTGGTCTCCCAGGCTCAGTATAAAGCCCAACACAGGTGCACAGTGCTTTTAAACCTCTCTGCAAAGGTGATAATGTGAGATATCCCATTGCAAATATAGCTTCAGGCACTGCTGATCTGTACGATGGGGACAAGACTGCCAAAAGCACAGGACAAATAATGTGTGAGAGAGGTTTTTCTCTGCTCTCCTCCATTTACAATCAGTCAGTATTAACTTGGGCAAAATGTATGTCTGCCTTCCCTTCCCAGACGCTCAAAAGTATAATGAAATCATGAATTCATTACTGAACTCAGCTTCTCTGCCCTCCCACCCTAACTTCCCTTCATTAGCGCAGGCCATTCCCTTCCTTTTACTCTCCAGTGCTTCGGAGCAAGAGAAAACGCTGTTTATGGGAGCGCCGCTTTCTCCTCCTGGCCAGTGACATTTTAAAACCCCCAGCACGTAGGTGCTCAATTGCAAGAGCACTCGGTATCTCAGCGAGCAGCTGCTGTGTCACTGCCAGCCCTCTCCTGCAGCAGACCTGTCACCAGCCGCCACAGCTCGGTGCCAAGCCCACGGACCACTGGGGGCCAGCAAGCAGATGGCTTATCTCAAAGTCTAATTATCAGTGCTGACTGAAAAGCCCACAGCCAGGATCAGAGTGGGACAGCACTTTGCTGGGTTACTGTTTAGGGGAAGTGGTGCTAAAAGAGGATGGGATAAGGATGGATGACTGCGACTTTGCTGCCAGGCTCGTAGCGCACCCCGAGATGTTGGGGAGCACAGGGCTGAATTCCGCTCCGGGTTCTGCTGACATCTGGCTCGTTGCAAATGATACACCAGGAAACACGAAATGTCTTACAAAAACAGAAACAAAAATCAACGCCTTCCCAGCATCTTCAGGTCTCACAGAAAACGGTGCAGCAAGAATTAACAATACTTCCTTCTCTTTTGTCTGCAGTAAACACTGCATGCTGCACTGAGCCACACAGACCATACTCGATCTGAGCTGACAGCTCAGAACAGTTTCCAACCATACCTTTTTTTTTTTTTTTGAGCTTGCAATGAAAAGAACAATCCCAAATAAGTGAGCTAGCAACCCAATATTAACCACACCTGTTTCATTCATTTTCAGAAAAGAACAACAAAGATAGCCATATTAGAAGGAAAAAATCAGCCCAGCAGTTCAGGGTCTTGTTTTTAAATCTAGGCTGATTTAGAGATAAGCCCGAGCTCAAATTAAGAGAGACAGTGAGACCAGTGCAACGCAGAGCACAGAATGCCAATGCCCCTCTGTCCTTGCCAAACAACCATCTTAATATCCCTGGGCTTGGGCCATCCACGCTGCTCTGTACTCATCCTTGTTTGCCATACTATCTGCTTTTTCAGCAGCAGTAGTTATTCAGTGTTGTCCTAGATGCCACTGACCTCTTATCTCTTCTTTTTGCAAAAATTCTAGGGTTCCTCATTGGGTGCAATATCCAGCACTTATCGGGCTAAGATTCAACCAACTCATTTCAGCTTTGAAAACACAACCAATTTCTTCTTTACCCTTCCAGACAAGTTATCTTTTACGACAAGTTCAATACTACCTTACTAAATATGTCATCCCCGAAATTGTGGCGACAGAAATCATCAGGTCTCTTTCAACTGTGCCAGTTATTCTTCTGTATCTGAAAATACTAGTAGCTGTATTATTCATATTTAGTTCCTATGACAATGAGAAAATCTCCAATGGCAGAACAAAAGTCTTATTGTGGTTGCTTCTACAAAGGGATGAAAAGTCACACAAGCATGGAGAACTACTTTATCTGAAATGGCCTTAGTGAGAGAGCCAGCACTATTCAGATGAAAAAGGGAAGAAAGGAGGACATGTCTGAAAGTCAAGCAAAATATTCTCCAACTCTGCAAATTAACTGTAATACTAATATAGAAGTTAAAAAGGGGCCATGTGTTGTTACATGACAACCACATGGCTAAGGACATCCCAAGGCTTCTTGAAGAGGAGAGCATTCCTACCAACGTCATGAATTAACATTTGTACGAGTTGCCTTCCATAGCCTTGAAGCAACCAACATTTGTTCTGCAGCTCAGCATGTCACCGGCTCTGCATCCCTCCCGCTACCCTGCCTTTTTGTGCCCATGTGTGCAAACAGTCCGTGACAGGCACCTTTTGTCACCCCATTCCATGCAGCCAGGCTTCAGGGAGCACTGAACTACAGCAGGAGATCGCTTACCCCATCCTCCTGGTTAGGGAGATGCAGGTCATTGGAGGCGGGGAAGGAAGGCAGAAGAATTTTCTCCAGCTGGATATCTGCTTATCTACATAAAATGCTTTACGCTGAATAAAAAGAGACCATAAAATGTTCGTGTAACTTGACAAATAGGCTGCTTCTTTCACTGCTCAGTCTATTATAACCCCGTCACGCAGTAACTTGAAGCAACCTAGCAAAAATGTAAATCAGAAGGCAGGCAATGCTCTCCGCCCAGTCACAGGTGATGGAAATGCTATCCAGAGAGAGGTCTGCAGGACGTAGATCTGCAGAGATCTGCTCAAGCCAGCTGAGGGTCTTTAAGCTTGCTACTTTGAGTGTAGGACAGCCAGAGCAGTCAGAGTGGGCTTGTATATATTGTTGCTTGCCGCACGTACAATACAGTGCTGCTGCTTTTATGACTGCAATAAAAAGGTGCCCGGACGTGCCCTTGGAGGTGTTGCCACACTAGGGAATATTTGGTACTTCATTTATTTCTCGAGCAGCAAACAGCAGGGTGAGGACCTGAACTTCTGTAGTCAATGTAAGGCATTAAGTAACACTACATAATATTTGTAGCTCTACCCTTCACTTTTATATTAAGGGTGTCAGTAAAGGAAGAGGAATTGAAATGCTCTCAGTAAAGTCCTCCTAATTAGCATATCACCACAGCCTCTGAGCACCTGCATGGTCTCAGCCTTCCCAGTATTCTTTCAATAATTCCATCATCTGCCACAATTGCATTGAACTACCGCAGCTATGGAAGTAGTCTCTTAAAAAAGAAAGATATTGGAATGCATAGGCACAGGGAAATATAATACATTGGCTGAAGTAGACAACGGGTATGATTCAGCAGGACTATTTCCAACTGTAATCGTTATCAGATGTTCCACAGGCAGATTCAGAAAAGCACATGCAGGAATTAACTAGCCTAAAGGAAACATCAATTATGTCCTAAAGCAAAAGCTTACATTTTTATTTTTTTCAATGAGGACTGAAAACTGGAAGAGGCTAAATATCCACCTTACCCACTGTCTGTCTCTCTTGGTAACATCACCTGGGCACAACTGAAGGGAAGAGCAAGGCAAGCTTATAATGATTGATACTTGCTCTGCATGCTCTCCAAGTTTCTCGCTGTTTACAGCTAAGGCATTTGAACTCTTGAGCCTTGTGCTCAATAGGTCCTAATGGATTTTTCTTCCACAAATCTGTCTCCTCACTTTTTAAACCCATGCAAATTTTGCATCAAAACAACCCGTGGCACTAAGATAACAGTTCAGAGGTGTTCTGAAAAGAAATACTGTCCTTCACTTGTTTTGTGCCTACCAGCTAACCTCACTAATGATCTCCAGTTCTTGTCCCAGAATTAGTCAATAACTTCCCCTTCTCAATACTCACAGTTTAATAAGCCTCTATCCCAGATTTTCTCCAAGTGGTTTCTTTTCCACAGTGCAAAGACTCAGTCCGTAGACACTCCTCAATATGGAAATTGATGTAGACGTTGAATTATGTTTGTCATCTTTCTCTGCATCTTTTCAAGTGTATCCTTTTTTTTTTTTTTTTTTTTTTTTTTTTTTCCCTAAGGGGGAAGAGTGATGATAGGAGGAAAACAAAGGAACGCAAACCACACAAAATATTAGGATGAGGATGCCCCATTAATTTATTCTGCACCACAAAGATGTTTTGGTTTATTCTCTCTTCCTCTACTAACAATCACTAACATTCCTAACACATATTTTATGTTTTGGAGCCTATTTATTGGTAATTTTGAATGCTATTTATATTCATAAAAACCAGAAAGCCTTGTTTCAAATCTTATTAGAACGCCCTGAGACTCAGCAAACTTCCTTCTGCCCAGTTCTTCCTACATGTAAGTTCAATTTTGACGGCTGTAAGTTCAGCCAGGATTTTCTTCCATTTCACCAGTGAGTCCAACATACTGCCTTGAATTCAAAGAACACCTAAGAACAAACCACTAGCATTTACTCTTCTTCTCCCTCAAAAATCTTGTCCTAAAGCTCTCTGGGGGAGAAGGAAGGAACCTGGATCGACCTGCCTGCCTATCTTATCTCCAAAGCCTGACACACTCTGGAAAGGTATGACTGCACACGCTGGGTGTTGAATGATGGTAATTAGCTACACGTAAGTAAGTAGCTACAAGTAAGTCCATTCACAAGTTATACAGGCTAGTTGTGGCCTTCAGAGAACATCCTAATGGAAGGGACATCTCTGTTCCAGTGCTGTCTACCTTTCTCAGGCTGTGTACCAAGTTCATGAACTAGCCAGTGCCGCACAGCCAGGACATCGTAGGCTCACTCTGCTAAAACCATGGCTGTTCCTACAGATGTCTCCATAAGTCCTCAGGACGTAGTAAAAGAGCTACTACAGAGATCTCATCTCAAATGTTCAGTAATCACCGTTCTCAACACTGTCAACAGCAGACACCAGTTTTAGCTCTTCAGTTCATCTGACACTCCTTCATAACCATCCCAGCCATCTATTCACCTCCACAGAGCTCCACTGGAAGCAATACTATGAAGTGTTTAATCTCATCTGATTTTTCTACCCCCATACTTTCAGGCTAAAACTGTGCTGCAACACAACATCTGCCACTAAGCTCTCCTTGCTACTTCACCCCAGTGACTGCCCACCTTTTACTGCTGGAAAGAACAAGCGCTGCTCATGCTGCTCTGACTCACAACGCAGCAGCAGAGAATCATGCTCTGAACCCTCACCTTATTGATCTTCTGTTTTCACCTGTGAAAAACTCAGCTATTTGGAGGTTTAGCCCACGCAAGTCTAAACTTTCTAAAAGTCTAAACGCAATTTTCTCCTAGTCTCTTTCAGAGGTTTCTAGGCGTGCAGAGAGACCTAAAGTCTCCTGAAGGAGGGCTCTGGTCCTAAGATTAGCAACAACACTGTTGCAACAAAGCCAGAGCATTACATTAAGGTAGACAAGACTTCGTTATGGATGTACCTATGCAGAATTCCAGAATCTCTTAACATAAAAGTACAGATAAAATCTTGACAGAGAAGCATGGAGGAAAGACAAACATTCATCCCTCCTTCCCTCATCCTACTATTATCTGAAGCCTTAAAGCATCTCACACCCATATGCACCATCATACTCAGAATAATGCCGTTGTACAACATACTATATCCCATCACATTCCTGGGATGAAAGCTGTCTAATACAAATATTTCATGGTACCTTCTTGATTGCTTCACACTTGGTCTGCTGCGTAACATGGCAGAGAGATAGAAGTAATACTGCTGTATAAATTTCCAAGTATGAAAAGTAGAATATCCACATTCTACCTGCTTACACAAATATAAATTAGTATAATCACTGAATTAATATAAATTAAACATTTTTGCAACAGCATCAGACATGGATGTCTACCATTTGACCTTTCTTACCTTCTCCCTTTGGCTTCCTCCATATCGTAAAATTAGTTTCACAAAGAGAAATTAAAATTAAAAAAATCCATTGAAAGTAAGAACATCATGTCTACATTTTTACTGCTAGGAGTTATTTCTCCTAGCTTAGTCCTTCACGTCAACTCACTTCTGGCTTCTCCTGACAGTAGCTAGTAGTGTCAGAAGCATCGGCACTTTAATCACTGGATGGGTGGTAGTCAGTTACTCTCTTTTTCCAGTGCCAGAAAATGATCTTACACCTCTCTTCTCACATATAATAGATAATTATATGGTAAAACACCCACATATTTCAAATTTATTTAGAGAAGGAAAGAAAGAGGGTTGCATTGACTGGGTTTGAATACAACTGTTGCTTTGAACACTGATTAAAACTTACGGTTCCCCAAGCACACCACCAATTACCAAGAACATCTAAGCATATTAAGCACGTATGAAATACAGTAATGTATTTTACATTGTTTTCAATGCATCCGCTTCTTTCTTAGCATGCATAATACAATGGAGAACATACCTGTGCTACCTAAAATTCCTGCCTGCCATAGCAAGTCAGATGCCATGTTCAGTTACTGTAACTGCACGTTCCTCTCCATCCCCCAGCAATGATAAAGTGGTCTCCTGTTTTGTCACTACCCATCAGAGCCCAGAGGTATCCTACAGCTTTAGGGGAGTATCCTTAGTTTTCAGATATGAACCACTGAAAACTGCCTTTCATAAAACTTAGTGCGTTTGAGAAAAAATGTAGGTCACTTGGTAAACTGGAATCCAGTCTTTACTGGCCGGTGCCATAGCAGCTGGGATATGGAAACAAGCATCATTTCTTTCAGTGAAGTACAAGAAATAAGAAAATTACCTGAATACTTACATAGCATGTCAATAATAGCCAGCGTTTACAAGTAGATGAACTATTTATTTGCTTAGAGGGAAAAAAAAGGCTGCAGTGCCTACTGGAATTTGGGTACCAGAGCTTTGGTACCCAAAGTTCCTACAGGAAAAAAAGTGCCAGTCTCTCTGGCAGTGCTAGGACATTCAAAACTGAACTCCTTTTACAAGAGGAGCTACTCTGTGCATCTGGATTTGGATGAAAACGCACATTTTGAAATTAGATGGAACCATGCCTAACTAAGAATTAAAGTCTTGTTCTGCAGAGACAATGCCTACAAAGCCTGTATACGTAACGCACATTCGCTAGGGGAAACCAACCCCAATTGGTGCTAAGTTAATTAATTGCTTGGTGTTAACAGATGGTTCATATCTGAGCTGCAGTTTTCCAAATTCCTGCTCTTGTGCTGTTGAGCAGTTTGGACAAAGCAAGTGAGACCAGAGGAGCTAAGTGTTACACTCACGTTGGGTCCAGCCATCATCACAATATTTTATCTGTTCTGCAACTTTCCTACACAGAACTTCTGGGGAATCAAACTTCCAGAGTTCATGAGACAATGGGAGGTAAGACTTAATCCTAAAAAAATACGTTAAGAAAATTGGTTTTCTATGACCTATAGCCACAGTATTCTGGGGGACTTCAGGCTATAGGGTAGATACAGCAACTAAGAAATGAATCAAAACCCTAGTTCTTCTGACTAAATTATTTTTTTCCCTGCTTCTCCAAGATGTTTCCCTAGGCAAGTGTCTTCATTTCTTTTTAGTGTGGACTGAAAAATGTCAGCAGAGAAAACCATAAACATGCCTCTTCTGTTCTGTCTCAAGTTTTGAATAAAGCTACAGATCCGATTCTTTACTGCAGATTATCAAAGTTGTTGTGGGGATTTTTTTTATTTTTTATTTTTTTAAATGATGCTACCCAACTGTGAAGGGAATAAAAGAGAGAAAAAAAATCACAGCCATGGGAAGGCAGAGCACATCAGCCAGCTGGTCCTCAACATGGTGAGCAAGAAAATCCTGTGGGGTTCTCTCTTCCTCACCTCATCTGGTTTATTAAACCCCAGAGACAACAGATTTCACTCAGCCAAGGACACGAGTTACAGGAGGGGGAAGACCCTAAAGTGCAAAGCAGATTAATTTTTGGTTTTGCTATGACAAGCTGTTGGGGGAGGGCTGCTGAGGAGGGCTACACAAATGCAGGGTGACTCACAAGCTCATTGTTCCGATTCCCCAGGGATAAACAAACTTCTCTCTGATGAAATCAGAATGCACAGCAAATTTACATGACTGATGACTAGGTAAGAGAGCCCATAAACTGATATAACTTACTTATTCTTTATATGCCTCCCTTATATTAAAAAAAAAACCTGAAGGTTTCCATTTTTTAATGTGTAATATGAAGTGTGATTATTAAAAACATTTTTCTACCAGTGAGTTCCTCAAAAATTATTCTAATAATCACAGCTGCTTAAATTGACTTTAACACTGTGATTCATCACCTTAATTACAGAGACTTCCTGAGTTTCCTGGCTGTAGGATTCCTAACCATCCCACTGAAAACGCACAATAGGTCTTCCATAACCATTTCATAGAATACCCTGAGCTGGAAGGGGCCCACAAGGATCACTGAGTCCAACTCCTGGCTCCACACAGGACCACCCAAAAATCAGACCACATGTTTGAGAGCGTTGTCCAAGCGTTCCTTGAATTTCAGCAGGCTCAGTGCCATGACCACTGCCCTGGGGAGCCTGTCCCAGTGCCCGACCACCCTCTCGGTGAAGAACCTTTTCCTAACGCCAGCCTGACCCTCCCCTGTCATAGCTTCTTGCTGTTACAACTACAGCTCAGCAAATGATGAAGATGCTTCCAATATTCGACCAGTCTTAAACAAATGACTAAATCTAGGACAGACTCTCCAAAATATAAAAGCTTACATGACCAACTGTTCAAGAGCTTTATTTCCCCGGTTGGGAATGGCTGCACTTTAACACCATCTTAAAGAAAAGCAAACCTTAAAGGTCTCCAACTTGAGCAAGGAGAAGAGACACAGCTCAGCTAACCTTTGGGCTTTGCAACACCACTGGCCATGCTTACGGAGAAGAGAGGAAATGAGGTTCTTTTTCCAGTGGGAAACTGAGCCTGCATAGGTGGCAGCACAATGCCACTTGGAAAACAAAACAGAAAGGGCATGTTAAGGGAAGAAAGACGAGAATCACCTCTGAAGGGGGAGGGAGTGCAAAGCAGCACAAAGGCGGCATTGAGGTGAGAACAGAGCTCTGTAGATGATTTCTTCTTACGTGGCAGGATGACATACCAGCTAGGTAAATGACTGGTGTTTTTCTAACAGTCTCGTAGGTTTCTAACATCACTCATTGCTTTCTTATTAACGTGGCATTTCCTTTATTGTTTTGGTCCCTTTCAGCCAAGTAGCTCTGCGCCTATGAAGTCTATGCCTCTGACCTGAACATTGGGAGGTTAAAAGGTTTGTTCACAGAGCGTTCTGTAATTACTACAGACAATTCACTGTCGTCCAGTGGCTTCCAACTCCCCATTACATCTATTTTTAAACAGCTATCAAATCCCGTACAATACAGCAGCTCCGTGGATACACGGGTGTTTTTCTATACAGAAAGAACACAGCAGACTTCAGAGCAGCAAATAGATACTTAGTTACATGTGCGACGCTAACAACATCTTTGCCCTAATCCTATCACCCAGTATGCTTTCAGAGATTGTTTCACACAATATATTACAGTTAACTAATTTGTTTATCAGAATCGTACAAGAGCAAATGGCACTACAAACTATTTCCCCATATCAACATTTTTTTCTGTCCCAAGCAGGCCAACAAGCCATTAATCTAGCATATTTTCATTATAAGTAAACAGCTGTATGACATGAGCTTTAAATTAAACCCAAACGTTTGAGCCCGTATATAGCAGCATTTCGTCAAAATGATAATCAGTCATCAATATTGTATGTTATGCTATGCCAGTGGACCACATTACTGTATATCCATACCTTTCATCATTTATTTTTCAAATGAATTATTAGTTCTGAAAGTCCTACTGTGGTCTACAAATACATCTTCCCTAGTCTGCTGTACTGGATAATCTTCCCTGATTGCCATTTTGTATTATCTCTATTTAAGCTGTGTATAGATGCAAGTGCTTTTGCAGACTCGTTTTCTTTTTCTTTTCTTTTTTTTTTTTTTTTTTAAAGCATTGAACACAACAAAGTCCAAAAAAGGCTAATTTAAAGAAAGGGTTTGTTCTTTGTTTCTTTTTATGTGTCAACATAATGGTCAGAGGATTTAGATGTTAAATGGCATGCATTATAAGTAGGCTGAAAACCCGCTCCAATAACAGTGCAAAAAGTGTATACGGGTTTGATGTTTCTTCCTAATCCCTTATGTAGTTTCCATTACAGGAACAGAAAGGAATAATAATAAAAAAAAAAGCTAATGCTGAGAGGTAAGTCAGAACAGCAAAGAAATTGCAAATCTTGTTCCTACCATACCTAGTTGTTCCTAATATTTACCTGAAATATATACATGCATATATGTTTTACTGATGCTACATCACAAAACATGAATGGAGGAATTAGAAGTAGATTTTTAAATTAGAAAATCTCCTCTTTCAGTGGAAAATGCAAGCCATTAGATGAACACATTAACAGTTGTTTTCGCTGCTAAAAACAGATAAGGCTTTTGCTTCAGGGAACTAATGCAAAGGAACTTCCTTGAACTAGAACTCTGAATGCAGGCACTTCTCTTGCAAGATAAAGCAGTCAGGCTCAACCTCAGAAAAAAGTTAAAGTGCTGACTTTGCTCAAATGCCTGTGTCGCAAGATGGAAGATCTTTCTCCCTGGTCACGTGGAGGTAATTCAGTTTCTTTAGTTACCTTAAAATAAATTGGACTTCTCTTGATCACATTTAAATTAGACATTGAAACCAATATCTTATTATTTTGTGATAGCGTCTGCAAGTAATCTCTCCTTCCCAGAACAAATTACTGTCCTCTTACTAAAATCTCTTACAGATATTTGAAAGATATTTCTGCACCAGCTTGCTATTATCTAACAAGAAAGCTAAAGAACCGATACAGTCACTCACACTTCCTTTCTTCCTCCTCCCATTCTTATTTTCCCTTCAGATAAGTCACTCTCAGAGTCCTCTGCTACTCCTTCTCCTAATCCAGGCCCATAATGTTAGCTTCAAGCTACCTATCCCCTTGTTTCTAGTTTTCCCTACAGAACCTCAAGCTCTGACTCTTTCATTGCTCCTTACAGCATTGCACCATTCCCTTGCTGGCTCTTACTTTAAGCTCTCAGCTGCTTGTCACTTTACACTTTTAGCTTCCACTTCCTCAGCCCCACCTTTGTCTGACAGCATTTATGGGACATCCACTTCACTGAAAATGTAGTGAAACCTCTCTACGGCCAGTTCCTAGAACCTAATGCTACATCTCAGCCGTTGGTTGCACCAGTCAAAACGCACCTAAAGAGCTAAATTAAGGGATAATTGAGTAAGTCTACAGTTTTCTTCAATTATGGTAGAATTTACAGGAACGTACACAGGTGAAAGGCAAGGCAGTACCTGATCATTTCTGGCCAGAGAAGGCCAGTTTGATAGCAAGTCTTAAGATGCTGTGGAGGTGACAGGAGGACAGAGTCCCAGGGACAACTGAGGATTTCCTTAAGGGTAGCCACACCGCATTGATCAACACCACATTTTATTCGGGAGGTCTTTTTGCAAAGAGTTCTGATTTTGTGGATAATCTCCTTTGCGCCATATGGGGGCCTGGCTGGGCATACACCGTCTGGGCAGATTAAAAGCATCTGAAAGCAACTGGGTAAATGTGCACTCAAATACAATCACGGAATGAGATACTGAAAGTAACAGGTTTATTGTTTGTCTTATATGCATAAATATTAAAAATGTTTGACCTACTTGTGAATGGACATGTTATGCCCTTGTAGGAAAAACCATCTAATTTTAATTTTACTTAATCCAAATATTTATAGTTTCTTTTAGTCTCACACGGTAATGACAATTTTCTGTAAATTGCAGACAGAGCATTTGACTCCCTGTTCAGCGAGGATAACTGGAGAAGAGATGCATTAGGAAAGGCAGGCATTTTACAGGAGGGAGATGCGTAGAGCTTGCTTTGCTATCAAGACTATTATTTAAAAGTGAATTTCTTAAGAGTGTGGCTATTCCTACAAGGCAAAGGAAACTGGTTTGTAGCTGAGCTCTTAATGATTGCTTCTCTTTCATTAGCTGTGGGTAGGAAGAGTAAGTAAAGGACTGCAAACATGTATTCATGATTCTCATTAGCAAAAATGGCACTGTGCAAATCAATTTCCATGGATCCTGCTAGGATGGGCTTTCTAATTAGTCCATCATTAGACAGCTAACTTTTCACCACTTCTTAGACATCAAATAGTCCATCACCCCAACACATCACCCGAGCTAACAAGGAGAATTTTAATGAAAGCAAGTCAAATTGGCTGCTACCACAGAAAGCCCACAATAGGCTTTGTTATTAATCTTTCCCTATGCTCATTTCTATTCTGTATTCTAGTTTCCGTTCTCATAAACCTTTTCATTTGCACCAATAATTTTTTAACCTCTTTTTACTAAAGAACAGAGCAGCTGCAACATGGAGAAAAAAAAAAAAAACTCAGATAAAACCAAAATAAGGTACAAGCTGAGATTGCTACTGGGTATTTTAGAGCTTTCCATCTTATGATGCTGAAGAGAAATGTCAGCTTGCTGCTTGTGGTTTTAAATGGAAGCAGCCCGTGAAAAGCATTTGGCTGATTGGCTCAGCAGTGTGGTTTAGATGAGCTTCCAGCATGGTCATCCTGCTTTACCCGGTGCAGATGCTCCATTCCAAATGGCGGGGTTCAGGCTTGAAACACCTATCAGCAGGCACAAAAAGGGAAACTCCCTTAAGTTTAAAAGTTATTTGACAAACGCGTGCACAAAGGAATGAGACAAAGATGAAAAATCCCTCTCAAAAACTGAGCAGCCATTTCTGTATTTGAGTAGCAACACCAATATTTTCTATTCTTTTTTTAGTTGAGGGAAAAATATTTAAAAGAATAAATTCTACACGGACATGTCCCTATTTAAAATAGCTGCTCCTGCCTCAAGGAAAATCTGCTGCCCTACTGTTCAGGCACAATCCTGCTCATTCCAATTTTCTGTTTCTCTATCATATTTTGCCTCCCTTTCTTCTTCATTACGAGGGACATTTACATGAAACAGCGTTTTTGCTTTTAAGAGTTCATCTGTTCCTGCTGCTTATCCCCCCACCTGAAGTCATAATCCTCCGTTTGTGACGACATAATAATTTCCACTGCGACCAATTGTGATGCCACAAACAGAGGATTATGACTTTAGGTGGGAAATAAACAGCAGGAACAGATGAACAGTTAAGAAACAAAGATCCTGTTTTCATGCAAATGTCTTTTGTCATCAAGAACAAGGTTAGAGAAATGCAGAAAATATATGATAAGAGCAAGCAAGCAGAATGGGTACTAAAGAGAAACTCTCAGTATTTTCCAGGAGGCATTCAGCTGCTCCTTCAAATTAACTTCCTACATAACTAGGAATTTTAAATGTCTCTGAAACGTAGGTAACTTTGTGTTTGATTGAATTTCCAGCATAATGTGATCTGAATTATTGACACGTTCTCCCCAGCAGGGCTCGTGCACTTTGCCATGGGGGTTTATGAATGGATTTTTAAAAAAGGGGGTGGTGGTGGTGGGGAATCAGAAATCAGACCAAGAGGGGTTCCTGATGTCAAAGCTCAGCTGGGCTGAAAATGTTCCTCCCCTCCTTCTTCCAAACAAACAAATCTCCAATTTCAGAAGTATCACTAGCTGAATTAATATTCAGGTAATTCAAAGAACAGAAGCAGCAGCAGCAATTTGGTTTTTAATTTAGTTTGGATCAATTTTGAGACTGTTGCAGTTATAATTAGAGAGCTGCAATAAATAGTTAAGCTCCCTCTAAATTTATTCAGAGCACAGGCTATAGGATACAGTCCAAAAGGACACACCTAAACAAAACAGGGCAAATTTTTGCTGTGCTTAGTGAATGAATAGAAAAAATGAATCAGTGGAGAAGAAAAACATCTGATCCTATATTTCATCATGGAATAAAACCAACTCCTAGGCAAAAGAATTTTAAAAAATCCCCAATTTTCAGAATACAGACCTTTTGCTTCAAAATGACACATTTAGAAATAAACATTCAAAATACAAGCTCAAAAACATTTTTGGGGTCAAGTGATATGGTTTAGGTTAATTCAATTTGTTCTCAGCTCAGTCACTGAACTTAACACGTGGATACTCCTGGTGTCTACAATACGGAGCTCAGTGAACTTAAAGCTCACACGGCAGAGCTTTGGGGGTAAGTTATTTGGTCCAAACGAGCTCTGCCAACTTGGTGCAGAATTGATGTGCTCCTAAGACCCAACGGTGGTGACCAGCACCACTCTCCTATTCCCAGACCTCCCCCCAGTAAAACTTCCAGAAACAGTGAGGGGGGTACGTGTGTATGGCATTTATTTAGTAAGGCTCACTGGGAATTGATCTCCCAGCTGGGACTTCTGACCTCAGTTTGCTAACAGCACCTGTAGACTCATCTTTAGAAGGCCACCTCACATCCTGAAACAGATTGAAGCAGCTAAATACTAACACGATTTCTCCTTTGTTCTTTAATTTTTACTTTAGAAGATGCAGAGACTTTGGCTCAGATCCATTCAGACAAGTCTTAAGCAGTTCGCTGAAGCCTGGGATTAAAGGCCCAATTTTCCTAATCTTCCTACAACCACAAGACCTCCAGAAGATGATTTATCCGTCTCCAGTTCTGAATCACCCGACCAAAATGCCTCACTGGCTGCAGAGGGAACAGAGCTATGACTATGGGAACATCCCATCCCGCTCTCCAGTTCCCCTCCCATTCCCAGGCAATCCACTTCCATCCCATGAAACCGACAGCACGTTGAGCTGCGCAACAGGTGATTTGTGATCTTCCGCCATCAGCAACAAACTTTTAACCTGACACTCACGGTGCTATGTTAAGACAACCATTCAGTGTAGTCTCTGCTGCAAAGCAGGCAAAAAATTGCCCTGCTATTACGTTGTCAGATTTTCTAACCATTTCAAGGTCTCATTTCTGAGACTATTAACTTTAGACAAAATACACCTGTAGCTTCTAATCCAGGGTGCATACACATCTTTGTTTGTTTTAAAAGTAGTATTTTACTGACCTATCTGACATTTAGAAAGAAAAGGATCACAGAAAGAACAGGAAGAAGGAAGGAAAAACAAACGGATTATTTTTAATGTGTGTCTTCTTGAAAACGTGTTTTTTCATACAGCTGTTCCTTTAAGCCAGCAACAGACGTGGGTGAGGCATAGAAATCAACTCTAAAAACTGGTCTGTAATAATTAAAGTACACAAATTGAACATAATTAAGTTATACCAGCTAGGCATGTGCTATGTGTATTTCGATGATGAGGTCGGCAGTAAAAAGCTGTATGGAATGGATGTTAAGGTAATTTCTATACAATTTTCCACTTACACTAAATGTGCCAAGATATTCAGATTGTAAAAGGGTCTGAAGTGCAAGAAGCAAGTTTGTATTTAAAAATTCATTTAATAGATCAAATTAAAAAGTGAAATATGAAAAATTAAAACATCCCTCCACTATTGTCAGTTTGATAAAACGGAAAGAAAGAAGGACAATGAAACAATTTCAGTCTCAAATTTGCTTGCAGTTTTTGATGTGACCCCTAGCCATAACTCTCAAATCACTTCCCTACAAAGGAAAATTACCCATTCTTACGGTCTGTAAAAGTTGCTGTTCTTTCTAAGCATATTTTTCCTTCCAAATCTTGTAAAAGATTGTACTGAGAAATTTGGAACAGGCAGCACCAGGCTAACTTATGTTAGTTTATGTACTTTAAAAGGCATATACCACTTATAAAATGTCTCATCCTTAAAAGCAACTGAAACAGATCTGCAGTCCAACATGTTAAAGGGGGAAAAGAAAGGGCTACAAGATCTTAAGAAGTCATCTAGTCCACCCACAGTTAAGAGTTAATGGTTATGGTATTCCTGAGAAAAATCGAACACATGAGGAAGAAATCCAATAATCAAGACTATGATACCCTAACGTACTGCAACACCTTACAGAGTTTTCTTCCTGCTAGAAATAATTTCGCAACTTGAATCTACCTTACTGTAGTTAGAGCTCTTTACCACTTCTATCCAGAACCTACACAGAGTTCACGTTCCTTTTATTTTTTCAGCAGCCTTTCAAATGTTTTAAGGTTACCCTTAAGATACCGCTCTGCTATCCTCCCTCCTTCAGGCTAATCAGCCCCAGATCTTTGTCCTGCTCCAAACAGCAAGGTTTCCAGGCTGGATCATCCTCACTGCTCTCCTCTACACTCTTCTGCTGCTTGGACCATGCCCAGAGCAGAACACCACACTCCGTCTTCAGGATTATTTCACGCATCTTCTAGTACACACCCTCTGGCATCCTTTTTTCAATTCTAACACATTGACTTAAATGGAAAACAGACTAGGTGCTAAGATCAGACTTTTTTCTACAACACCCCTGCTTAGCCAGTTAATTCTCTACTCTGTTCATGCAAGCTATGCTGTTTATTATTCTGAAGTCTAGGAAGCTGCACTTTTCCTTACAGGATATCATTGCATCTTCCTCCCAAGCCACTTCTCCAACCTGTCAAGATTATATTCATTTCTCGCTGTGCCCTTCAACCTATTTACAGTCCCTCACAATTTCATATCATTTGTATAATCCAGATGAAGTACGGGAGAGCATCAATGAAAACACTGAGCATTGCTGGGGCAGGACTGACCCCGCAGACTGATGTCTCCCCACAATTAAGAGTGAGTTGGTGGGTGCAGTGCGCTGACTGGTTTTGTAGTATTCTGCAGATGTGCGGTCCTTCACACAGGAGACCACTGTGCTGGGAAAACCCTGTGAAGTTTTCTGTTCTCCAGATATAAATACCATGACAGAAATCTTCCGCTTTATTTCCCAAGCTGTATCTGCAACAGACATTCAAACTGCTCCCCAAATAATACTCAGTTACTATTAAGCATGTTTTTGAAATTTATATTGGCAGAGACAAACAGAGCAATCTACCAACTCCTCACCAGAGGACCTCTGTCTCAAACTTTATCTGAGAACGTATCTTTATATATGAACAGATACATCCTCACATACACGGAAGGCAAAAGGAACGTGCTATTAACAAAGGCCAGTGTTGGAGACTTGACAGGCACCAAAAAAATTCAGTACTTTAATATTGCTGTAACTGCAAAACCAGTGATTATGAATAGAATCCCACTATACTCACTGTATATTAACTTTTTCTGTTCCTTAAGAAAGATGACGACAGGCTTGGCTTTTGCTTCTCTATACCTCAAGTGAATTCAGGCATTTGATTATGTCCATAGAAATGAAGTATTTTTGACAGCCTTCATCAAGGAGATGTCAAACAAATATTATATATGCATCCATCATTGCTACAGCTCTTGTTTTTAAATTATCTGACTTTAGAGAAATCGAGAAAAAGGTGACACTTATAAAGAAGATGAAATATACTACCTAATGATAGTGCTTTCCTGAGACAATTCCTTGGCAAAGTAGACATTTAGTGACTATGGCAGAATGAAACATGGAACCTGGGTTACCAACAGCTGTTAAACTTAGCACTTCAGACCACACTTTGAAGGAAAAGGACATTTTATTCGTCCTGGTATTCTAAAATACATCACAGGTTTTGTTTTGTTTCAACTGAGGAACACAACTAGCTCATTAGAATTACTAAGCCCATTTATTTTTCCAGTATGGTGACAGAGAAGGAAAGAGAAGACATCTGCTAAAATAGAATGGCAGCAATAATGTTAGACGGACACCTATCTGTCTCCCTTAAAAATCCAATACAGTATTGCTGTAATTTGCTCCCCACAACTGGCCATCAATTCATCTTTTGCAAGAGAGGTTTAGGAGCATAAACTTCTATTGATTTTAATATTAAGAATAAAGCTGGAAGATAGCCACATGCAGAACATCTTCCAAATGTGTTTCACAAGAAAGACCTTAAGCTGCTTCCCAGCTTAAATCTCTGCAAATTTACATACTCTGAAAAGCTGAAAGAATGCCTTGCTACACTCATAACAGTGAGCACTGCAGTAAACCACAGTAACTGCAAAAACTGTCCCCACTGATGCACTGGGTGCTCTTTGCATTAAGGATGATTTCACACCTTCTAAACTTCTTGAATTCAGGAGGAAATCAATGTTTACCACAGAGCAACATATGGAATTAGTTCCCATTCAACCTATGCAAAGGCATTTATTTTCTATCCTTGAAAGAGCTTTACATCTCAAACTTGGAATATCTGGAGACCTCACTCAATGTAATCTCTAATCCTCCATCTCAAAGCTTTCTATCTACCTCCACAAGCTACATTTGGGTGAATAATAACTTTTCTAAAGGAGGAGTATGTATTGTAAAAGCTTATTTTTAATCAACTAATAAAACTGGAGCCATTCAAAAAGGGGCCTCAGCTATCAAGGCCCAATACACTGGAAATATGACTTCCCCCAGCAATGCTCACCAGAAATTGTTTCATCATTTATAATGAAAATACTTAATCAGATAAAAGTCACAAGATGCATTGCCTGACAAGAGTCAGTGAAAAACTGGGAAGAGATGCAATATAAGCTACCACAAATATAACAGAGAGGCTTACATGTTAATAAAGCTGACATCGCAAACTCCTTTTGTATTTAGGTCTCTACCCAATGTTACGTTGCTGTTGTTGTTTGTGAACTTGTATATTTGTAATGCATCAAGTCAACAGAACAGCCTGCTGAATTTAGATACAGATAACACACGACATTGCAAACTACAGTGACCTTTTTTTTTTCAGAGGGCAGGCTCAGGAGGGTGGAGAGAGATTACACCTTACCATTTTAACCGTATGTCATAAAAACAAAGATCAGAAAACAAACTACTTCCGCATTTTCCCACTAATAAAATACCCAAATTCTGGAAAAGCCTTTCTCATATGCTTGAGGAGTCACTGAAAGCATTCTCTCTCCATTACCAACACATTTGTTGGTACTCTGTTTACACACAATACGTGTGAAATAGAGGTATGAAGTTTTAGGACTGCCTACATTTGGGGTCGATTCACCACAAGCAAAATTACTAACACAGCATCTGACAAACCACACACACGAATGGATGTGAGGCAAGGGCCTCAGGTTGTGCCAGAAGAGGTTTAGATTGGGTATCAGGAAGAATTTCTTCGGAGAAAGGACAGTTAGGCTGCCCAGGGACCTGGCGGAGTTGCCAGTCCTGGAGGTGTTTAAGAGACATGGTTGTGGTGGTCTTGTAGTGTTAGGTGAATGGTTAGACATGATGACCCTAGAGGTCTTTTTCAACCTAAATGATTCCATGACTCTAAGCTTCCAAAATGTCTAGTTACATAGGTTCAAACTAGAAACTCATCTGGTGTCCTGTGGGATCCCATCAGCAGCAGCACAACCCATGTATGAGCTGACAAATAAGAGAGCAAAGGCTGAGCCAAGAACTCAAAGCTTCAGTTCTTCAGTGCAATTTTCTTGTGAAATCTTGAAATAATAATTTCCTTTTAAAAACTCTTTTGCAGAACGTTCTCAAATATTTAGCCAACTTAAAAATTCAGACAGGAATTCCACAACTTGACAAGCTTTAAATTCATTTCTTGAATAGAAAGTTCTGGATACTGAAAGAAAAAATGCTCAAAGTCTGCATGTCTGCTTTAATAGATCTACGAAAACTACTGCTGTTCAATTAATATTATCAGATTTATTTTTAAAAATATAGAGATATATATGTTTTAATTTACAAATCATCTTTAGAAGGAACAAAACAGGATGGCAGTTCTACTGGGGAATGCAGCATTATTAAAACTATAAATCCCACGAAAATGAAATATGAAAATGAAAATAAGTCTTTTTATATTTTCCTTCCAGTACTGAAAAGGGTAAAAATGGTTTCCCAGAAGTTCAGTAGACAATTTAATATTTTATTTACCTAAAGTTAGTGCTTTGCTTCCTTCCTTGCTTCTCTGAGGAGTAATGGGTGCTCTTAAGAGATATGAGATTGGAAAGCCCATGATAAATTCTTATTCAGCAAAACAGTCGAATTCATGTCTTACATCCAACATGTGGCCAAGGTACAATGACTTCAGCTGAATTTAAGTGTTGTGTAATGCATCCAGTTAGCAGGGTTACTTTCCTAAATCATCACTGAAGTGGCCTAACAATCTAAAGGTCTTCATTTACCACACCAGAAGATTAGAATTTCATTAAAAAATGAAATGCTAGATTAAGAATTAAATTGTCTACAAATGACTGAGAGGTAAAGGCATTTTTTGTTTGGGGTTTTTGTTTGCCTTGTTAACTGCATTAAAAAGGTCTTTTTAGTACTGAACTCATTTAGAGCAAAATTTTCAGAGATGTGCATCCACATCGTGTACGTGTTACTGCACCTAATTAACAAAAAATAAAATCAACTGTTGCTTTTCCTTAGAAAAGTTGTAGGAGAATTCTTAGTCTGATTTCCAACAGTAAAAAGAAAAATAGTGCATTGTGACTACCCCTACTCCTTGGAGCTTTACCATTAGTTTCATCTAAATTCCACAGCCTGGGAACAGCATGACATCCAACCATTTAGCAAGACATCCATCCATTTGTCTCAGTTGTGCCTGACAAATCTTGATGGGGGAGCATAAATGCTGCAGCATGCCTGCCCAGCTTCCACCAGTACACCAGACCGAAGAACCTCACTGCACGTTGTGGCACCAGCAAGCAGTTCACATGCACCACAGCTTTGTGGTGCCTTCTCCAAAGGGAGAATAACAAGAGATTTACTGTTAGCTCTCTGTCTTGGAAGAGATTTACTGCACCTGCGCTATTTTTTTCTATGCAATAAATGGACACTGATTTGAAAACTGAACTCTTTAAGAAAATGCTTCAGTATGTGTCAAGGTTAAACCCGTATCTGCTGTGTGACCATTTTAACAAGATTTGTGAACTTGCCTGTGCCTGCAATGATAAACACCAAACATATCCACACCTTCCTTCCAGCACCGCTTGGGTTTACGCTGCCCATCAGCTTTTGCTCCAGCCTCCCCGTGACTAACCTCAGTTTGGCACCTCTTCCTTTCCATTTACAACGCATCCCTTTTCTTTCTGCTAGTTGTGATGGTCTTCTTCCCTCAGGTTTCCTACTTTTGAAAGCAGCTTACCCCCTTGTTATCTCTTTTTAGGTGGCAGAAAGAGAGAGCAAAGAAATGGAAGCAAAGATGTATCATAATTTAGCAATAGTTCAGCTGGTGTATAGGCTCAAGAGCCCCTATCCATCACCATTCTTATGCCAAGATGAAGAAAATACCTTTTCTTGTCACTGCCTCATGCAGTAGGTGAAAAATATCAATACAAAAAAGGTTCAAAAGCAAGGAGAAAACAAAGACCAATTTCAAAAGGCAACGTTGGTAACTGTTGCAAGCACTGAAGTAAGGGATTTCACAGCATGAGGAAGAAAAAGCACACACCTGCTAGCTTTAAATTTGAGGCACTATGAAGCAGATTTGTTTCCATTTCATCTCCATATGACAGGGGTGCTCAGTAGGCATCTGTATGTGCTTCGGGACAGATTTGCAAATGAACAGCGCGTTTGACCTTGGTAGCACCTACACCAAGCCCAAGTAAAAACTACTCTGTGCTTCCTCTGGTGTGTGAGAGGACTTGATGCGCTGTCATCGCGAGCCTCCCACTCCAGTCTCACATCCCCTCCTCACCAGAGACTACACACTGACTGCTCAAGCAAGGAGATCAGAAGGTAAGACGCTACCCTGTTTTTCAGGACAGATATGCAGTACAAAAGCAGCAAAAAGATATGAGCAATTCAGCTAGGAAAGCTTACTCAAACAGCTGCAGAGAGAGATAGAGATTAGCAGGCTGAAAGAGCTCAGGAATGGCAGGAGCAGAGGACGGAGGAATCCTGTATAACCTAACTGATCCTGTCAAACCTGAGGCTGAGGGAGGACTGCTGCCAAATGTTTTTCCAAATCTCCTCTTGTTTTGAAAGCAAAGCTGTTGTGAGTAAGATAAAACTCTGTTTAATGTTCTGGCCTCTCCTGTTCCCTGCCAGGGGTGGGGGGCATGGGTTTGAGCATGTGTTTATAGGAAAGGTGCAGAACACAGAGCCGACGCTGCAAGTGCTGGGGAAGAGGCCCTCACGGACTGGCCTCCCTGCAGGAGAGAGCTTGGACAAGCGCTCCAGGGGTGCTGCTGGCTGCTCACCAAATTCCTTATGCATCTCTGTTGATCCTTTTGGAGTAATTTTCCAGGCGCTTGTAGTCTTATTTGAAGTATTGTACCACCTCTGTGTTCATCTGCATACGAGGATGAGGAGCTTAAGCTGGAAAAGTTGCACAGAAAGGTTACTAGAATGATTAGGGCAATGTAGTCTCTTTAAAAGAGAAATCAGTTTCTCCTTACAAATGCAGAGATGGTAGGTGGAAGGGATAAGCATCCAGGAAGAAGAACTCTGAACTACTTCAGTCCAAGGACAGTGTCTGAGTTGGGGACCAAGCAGTTATAAAATGGTTGTATCCAAGTTCTGGCAGTGAAGTTCAGGAAATTAAGACTCTAGAATGAAGTTCCAGAATGGTTTTCCCATACTTAGAAGGAAGCAAGAAACCTGTGTTGTTTGAAGATATGCTGAAAAGCTTATAAAAGATCAGTGTAAGTGGTTGGCATTCCAATGTAGTCCTGAAAAAGGACTGGATCACCATTTGTTTGCATTGTTTTTACTTTCTACAAATACTAGATTCAGATCTTCTTCAGTAATGTGGAGGATTCAAAACAGAAATTTTCCTCTTTTCAATCTATATTTTCCTCTCTTGCAGAGCCCCAGAAAATGGCCACAGATGGGCAGAAAGTTGGGTAGGATGTGTCGCTGTTTAGTGCAATTACATGGATAGATGCCAAAGTGATACATTCTGCTCATGTTTGATGTTAAAACATTTACAAAAATAAGGAGTGGAAGGAAAGTCTATGCAGTGCCACTGCCTCGTATCCCAGTGCAGTTCCTCATTTTTGAGTGGCAAAAAATCCTACCAATCTAATTCCTAATTTAATCTACAAATTTTAGCCAGTAAATCCTATGCAGATAAATAGTATGCAAATGCTTATGCCCAATACATTAGTGGTATCTTCAAACTCTCCTGTTCTGATTGATGGCATATTATGGTTGCAACTTCTGGTCTGTTATTACAGGTTATCAACTCATACTAAGTTGGTGAGAAGCACACCCAGAATACACAGAGCTCATATTCTGTGAATGCTTCCGAGCTTAACACCTAGCACGCAGTTGTTGCTGTTATGGAGGAGCACACTCAATGATCCAATGGTCCCTCCCATCTGTATATTCATAAGAATATGCAATAACAGTGATAATGCTGTGCGACTTGAGAGTCCCTTGCTAATAGTTACTGTGAAGTCAACTCTCCTTTTTTACAGCCTGTGCTATGTGGAGGTGTTAAAGCAAAACAATTTAAGTGCTACTATACATTTAATAAGATAAAAACAAGTGCTGAACATTACCACTCTAGATGCATCACTGGAGTTCAAAGGCTTTTCATTATCTAACATATTTCATTTATTTTTACCTAGGTAGTTTTAGAAGTGCCTTTCAAATCACATCCTCCTCTATTAGAGATATTCAAAGCAATCCTTCAGACTTCTTTTAAAAGCTGCACAGCACTGAAACACATGGATGCAATCAGCTTGGTGATGGGCATGACTCCCAGAAAGCAACACTCCCAGGGCACTCGCCAATTTTATTTCAAGTTCACACATGCAGTATCTGGCTCTTTAGTGGGATCTTCCAGCCGCATCTGTGTACACTGCAGGGAGGCCTGGTACTTCTGTTAGCAGATGGCAGCTGACCATTTCTCCGTATTGTCCAAGTGGGAACAGAGTATCCACAACAATGACTGAAATTGGAACATTTTTACATGAAGCACTGGAGAATTAAGTTAAAAAACAGCTACAGGAATGATGTTTAACTTCCTAGTCATTCCTCCTTCCAGCTTTCACTTAAACGTGGTGTTTCCAACCAGCTTTTTATAAAATACACTGTAGGGATGGCCTAGCTTTAATGGGCCATGGGCCATTACATTACCTAATACATCCATGAGGAAGACTGCTGGATCATTCCTCCTCTCTCCTCTTCTTCCAGCGCTGCTTCACAGGAGTGTTGCCTGCAAGGTTCTCATGTGCTTCCCTTGGAACTGAACCATGTGGTTTGTTACAGCTGTCTGGGAACCTCCCAGCACCACTCCTTTCCACAGACAGCTAGAGCACAGCTTCGTCCTGCCCCAAGGATGGCAGGCAAAGTCTTCATCTGAGATCAGTAACTCAAGAGAAAAGCTGGTTTCCTTCACAAAAAGACAGTAATCACGTGAGGAAAGCATGCAAACACCTCTCAGGGAAAGAAGGTGCACCAGCTGCTATTTCTTTTCAAAGGCTTCAGAGAAACCCAACCCATTTAAGTTGTCAAAGCTACTCATGTCAGGGAAAGGGAAATACATGTTGTGAAGTTACAAAGCAATACTGTACAGCAATTTTCATGTTTGTGCAACTTTCTAACATTTATTAAGGCACAAAAAACCTGTAATGTCTTGTGGGAATTAATCAGGTTTGTTCCTTCAGTGTAAAGGTGGAAGAGCAGAGACAAGGAATACACATACCTTGTCTAAAACTCAAGGACAGAAAGGGGTTTAGAGAACAAGTTCCCACACCTCACTTTGGTGCTCAAATCATGACCACTCCATCAGAAACCTGCAAATTCCTATACTCCACTCCTGCAAATCCACTGTCTCAAAAACATGCACAGTCTATGCAACGAAAAGGAACGCATCAGTACCAGCCACACGGACAGTGATGTCTAGTTAACATGAAGGCTAAAAAAAGCAGAAAAGCATGGACCAAAGAAATGTGTCCAAATTTCAATCTACTCAAGTCATAAAATGACACCCCTGAGACCTCACCCGGTAAAAAGAAGTCAATTCAGTCAGTCCATGGAAGGAGGGCAAGAGGTAAGAATCACTGCCACAGGCAGAGAGCTCCCTAAATTGTTCCATTAATGCATTCTGTGGCTCAGTATGCAGGGGTCTAAACGACACCTTACCCAAAGCTGTGAGACTTCAGATAAAAGGAAGCAAAATGGAAAGAGGCAGCCATGAATAACAGAAAGAGCAGAAACAGACACACAAAGGCAAAAATATATCCAGTTTTGAAGGTAAGAGATTAGATGCCAAGATAATAGCTTGCCAATACCTTCAAAATGTCCATGGAGAGGCAGTAAAATACACTATTCACGATGTTAGCGAGAACATAACTCTGGAAAGAGCTGAGTCTTGCTACTATGAAAAACTTAGTTACAGTTAGGAGAAAGAATATGGCATGCTCTTCCGGGCAAGACTGCAAGCATCTACTCTCAGATAAATATTCAGACATAAAATAGATAGGCCTTCATAAATATTCAGTAGGGACAACCTTGCGTACCACAGGGACTCAGGAGAGTGTAGATGACCAGCTATGTCTTCATTACCTCTTATATCTGGGATTCAATTAGTCTGAAAAATCTGCACGGAATTACTCCAGCACCGATACAAAGAAACCTACCTGGAGCAGTAAGAGGTCATTTTAGCTGATTAGCAGACTGCAAGGCTCTAAAACACATCCTTTGTTTAACTACAAAAGAGATGCAATATGGACAGGAGCTGTGGCATCCTCAGGTAGGGAGCAAAGAAGAGTACTTCAGGACTGAAATTCAGCTTACTTTCTCATAAAGCCATGGTTCAGGCGGCTTTGTGAACAAGAGGGATGACTAACGCTGGGTGACTTGTAATTTGTAAATAGATAAAGGAAAGGACAGTTCAGAGAATAAATCACTCAGAAGCAAGAAAAACTTAGGATTCAGACCTTGCTCTTCACGTACTTCCCTAAGAGATGCTGGACAAACCAAATGTTATCTGATCAACTTAAACAGTGCTCGGTGTTCCACATAATCAATTAATCTGGGAACTTTGTCTATTCGTTTTATGTTTAGTCAGGAGCGAGCTTTTTTTTTTTTTTTTTATCCTAATATCAAGAGATTTTTAAACCCTCCCTTTAATATTCATTAATTCATTCCCCTCCCCGCCAAACCTGAGCATCACTTTGAAAATTCCTATCTAGCATTAACTTTGTTATATTGTGGAATGCAAACGGGAACTACAGGAGCTACTGTGTGCAGCTAGACACTGCTCCTTGGTGGTGCTGCCTTTCTTTTGGGGAAAACACATACATATGGTATGTGTAAGGAACACTGAGCTCTAATGAAGCGTAAGAAAACAGAAAAGAAAAAATACATTTCTCAGAGACCTACCTTAGCTTTAAGCTGGCACGGGTACAGTTTCACAAGGGCTACCCCCAGGCTGCACGCACCATCGCGACTGTGAACACCTGGCTTCAGGTAGCACAGCTTTGTGCGGGTGGAGACAAAGCACCTTCAAAACACGGGGGCTAACTAGAGCACAAGGGCTCCTTAATCCGTTTAACAATGCTATATATTGGTAATGATCAGTTGACCTGAAGCTCTCTTATCACTAGCATTCAGCAGCCTGGATGGGACCGTTCCAGCTCAATACTTTTCACGTCTGTTCTTGCCAATCTGGCAGGTTTTCCATAAGACCTTGATTTCCCAGTTCAAGTAAAACTGCGGCTAGAAATCTAAAGCCTGGCATGTAAACCCACACATCCTGTGCTTCAGCATACAACAGCTGCAGATTTATAAGCTAATTCTCTTGTTAAATGCGTGCAAGATTGGCTCAATGCGTTTAGGACTGAGCCTTTATGGATCACACCATAAAGACAACTACATGACTCCCAGATGACTCTGTTCTTTTCTGGCTTCTACTGAAAGGAAAATGAGGATTGTCCAGGTCCCATTTGTTTATGCAGTCCTCATTTACTCTCGGACAAAGCACTTTGATGTCCAAGCTTCTTCTGTGTTTGCCCTTTTTCATTTGTCTCTGGAGTTGTTAAACATATTTTTCTACCAGCAACAACTGATTATCTTTTATTTATTTATTTATTTATAATCCCAAGTATCTGAATTCTTTCCATTGGGAGCTAGTGAGACAACAGGGGTTGAATGTAGAAAAATTGTGTTTTTGTTTTGTTTTGTTTTTCAGACATAGTATGAAATATCACAAGTTATTTGGTGGAAAAGGTAGTCTAGCATGTCAGAATTAAAATTTAACTCCTTCTGACATTTTTATCCAAGATGGAAAGACAAAGCTATTCCTTGACTTCAAAGAAAAATTAACTTACCCTTATGAGAGCTAAACAAAACTTTTCAAATTTCTGCAATATGATTGCTACTTAATATGTTCTATCAGAAATATAAAAAAAAAAACAGGTGTTTTAAAAGAACAAAAAGAAGAAAACCCCAGGACTACACAGGAACTACTTCATTATCCATTATGCTAGTGAACAGAAACAGGAAAGGAAACCCTGCTAAAGTAGTTTATCATTGCCTCCATACATTCTGCCACAGCATATCCATTTTATGAAATAGTTGACTCAGAGAGGGCCACAACAGTGGCAATAAGAGTCTGTATTGTTCTGTAGCAGAAGTGGACTCGTTATGAAAAAAATCCATGCTACCGAAGGAGATGCTGACAATTTCAGTAATTTGTTTATCCAGTTGCTTTTGTGTGGTGACCTGCTACAATAAAAATGTTTTGGGTGGCAGATAGAAGTAGAAAATAAATGTGAAAATGATCCATACAGAAATGTTGGTCTGTTACCAATTAATTATGGAGAACTGTCAACACAAGAGTTACTTTACATCAAGATGCAATCAAAGGCTAACCACCACTCATCAACTTCTAAAGATTATCAGAACAAGAGAGGCAAAACACAGAACAAACACGGAATGCTTGCAAATCCTCATTTTTCCACTCTAAGAAATCCAAAGTTTCGCGATTTTATTTGATTACAAGGTTCTGAAAAACTCCATTGTGCGCATCCTGGCAGGAAAGAAGTTCAGAGCCTGAGACTCCCCTGGCCACATGGAGCAGAGGGAGCTCTCTGCAGCCGTGGCACTAGCTTAGGTCAAGGCCTGGAACCAGGAGCAGGACAGGCTCAACTCCCACCCCACCTTTCTGCCTGCACAAGAGAGCCACCCACTCTAAGGGCAGAGGGGAGACCCACACACAAAACGTGCTCTCACACAGAAGCCAAAGCACAACTGAATCAAAGATCCTTTTGTGCTCCAGTTTCAGTTAAACGGGATAAAATCTCTTCCTCATCTTCCTGCTACAATGTGTACTTGCCAAGCACTGCTATGGCAGCAATATTACAGAACTGCCTGTGAGAAGAAATCATTTCTGACATTACGGTGAGATTTGCAATATAGGCAATACTTGAAGTCATATGCCCACAAAAAACGAGTAAAAGCAAATGCACTAAAGAAGTCAGAGTTTCTGTAGGAAACAACATTAGTATATGAGCATGTCACTAAAGAGAAGCTTAAAACAGATAAACAGAGGGAGCAGCTAAAGGTTGTCTTACCTAAAGAATATTTTTAGAGCTTCAGAGGTTTTTAGAGTGCATCGCTTCATATTCTTTCAACATAGTCTACGCATATGCAGAATTTATAACAAATACCAGTGGGACAAAATAATACTCGTCTTAGAACATCAAAATATGGCTAGCACAATTATGTGCATGATAATGTTTTCTTCACGTACTGTAGGAAATGGAAGGAAAGGGGAGAGAAGAAAGATGAGAAGATGGCACAGCTTCTATCTACATGCACTTTTCAAATTTGTACGCAGATTTCAGTAGAAACATATTTATAAAATAAATATAGCAGTTTCTAAAGGATGAAAACTACAAGCAAAAAGCATCATGATGTTCACAAGAACTAGGTGTTAAAAGCCTTGCATACCTTCTTCTGGTAGAATTACTGCACTAAGTGAATGAAAGTGATACAATATATGCAGTTTGGGGAAAAACTTTTCAGGTCAAATGCATGTAATACTCTCAAATAGCAGTGTCTGAAGTACATCTTTTTGTTCCCTAGCAGAAATTTCATTCTCAGGTGCCTCCCTTGTGTCAGGACACATCTTTTCAGCAATAATAGCAGAGCCCAACACTGAAAAACACATGAGAATATGGGTGCTGCACTCGACTGGCTGACATTTAGACTTAGAAATAATTCTCCCCAGAGGAACCTATCTAATTTCTATCCTACGGAAAACTTTTGTCTTTCACATAGAAGCAATACTCTCTGTGGCAACAGACAGCTGTTTCAATAGTATTTAATTTACCTCAGAGATGGAGAGTATAAGAAACCTGAATCGGAGACAGCACCAGGACTACAAAACATGATAGATGTAAAATAAATTCAAGGCTTGCACTAGAAGTTTTTCTTCCGGTGAGATGGATTATTAGGAATACAATGGGGCTGTCAGCAGCTTATTCATCTAAGCCCTTTTTCTAACTTTCTCTTCTTAGCGCTTTGCTCTTCACGGTGCCTTCAGAGCATGCCCTTTCAAGGAACTCAGCGGAGCTGACAAAGCTGCCTTGCCATCTCCACACAAACACAGCACGGAGAGTCCACATCCTTCTCACCTCTCCTCTTGAGAAATACACAGAAAGTCTTAACACGCAGTACAAATGGATATTTGGTATATGCCTGTACACAGGCATATTTTAGCACTCACAAAAGCAAGCTCTCATACTAAACAAAGTCAAGTAGAGGGAAGGCAGATGCTTCAGATGGAGGGAGCTCTGCTGGCACACCTCAGCTCTGACCCGCAGCCCCGACGGCTGCTGCAGCTCTGAGCCCAAGGGTTAAATTTGTCCCTCTGCCAGTCTCTCTTATTCCTGGACTAGAAAAAGCTGTTGAAGGCCAATTCTAGTCCGTTCCTCCCCCACCTCATTGACATTGTACATCACACCTAATTCGCAAGCTCCCCAATCCTGTTATTCCTCTCCCGAGATTCATTTCAGCAGACTGATGTAGTGCTGAGCTATGTAGTACCTAGCAACACCGAGCATGTTGGGAACCAAAAGCAATTAAAATCTAGCCTAGTATCGCCAATCTCATTTCAGTTGCAAAAAGAAGCATTTCATTTCGGATGCTGCGCTTCAACACGCTCCTAAAAAAGTGACCAGGACAGAGTGAAAATTTGAGCTGAACCCATATTCACAGTCCGGGTTCTGTTTCTCTAGTAACAGCAGAAATAGCTTCAGGATAACTCCAACGAAACTGTTAATTGTGCTGCCACAAGGCTGACAGGAGTTTCCCACCTGCACGCTGAGCCAGAGTTTCCGAGCCCAAGCGCGGCCTGCGGCGCCGCCAGCCCCCCGGCCCACGCTGCCACCGCGAGCTCGTGCTCACAGGCATGGAGCTGGTGGCTCTCTGAAACCAGCTGCCCTGCTTGGGTGCAACTGATCCCACAGGGTTTGGGTAAAGGATGGTAAAATTCCTCATCGATAGCCCATTTTCTGCCCCCAAACAAACTGAGGTGAGAGAGCTGTTCCAGCAGCTCCTCTGTATCATCAAATGTCAGACAGCGATGACCTTAGCACTACTGGCTTCTGCAGGACACCAAGCTACCAGGTATCCCCCTAGCACATATTTCAGCTATTTAGAGCAATTCCACCCTCCTTTATTTAATTTTATTTTTTAAAATACTCAATACCCAAGATTTTTTCCACAGACAAACTTGAAATTACCACGTAGTATCAGCATGTCATCATCCATGACCGTTACCCTTTCAGCTTGGGTATAGCCACTGAAATGTTAGGGCTGTTTTAGAAATACCATGAATGCTGAGTTGTATTAATGCAGAGACCATTTTCTTCTGACAGCCATTAGAAATTCAAATCCCAACAGCTGCCAGGCTTACTGCAGTCTCCTCTTCAGCGGTAGCAGAGCTAGAACTGACCGCCCCCAGGGAGTTATCTGGGCAGCTCACCTTTTATAAGGTGACACAGAAGTGAAGAATGCTTTCCAATAAGGAAAACAGAAGCCTGAAATCACAAAATATACCCTGTTTGGTGCAATCACTACCAAGGCAAACAATAGGATTTTGATTGCTGGGTGAGTCAGCTAGTCACTGCTGATTTATTCGTCTACAAGAGACGGAGAGTGAGGGTATGCAAACAAAACACGTTTTAGTTTATAGCCCCTAAGCCAGGGATTATGCTCGGCAAAAACGGCCGGTTCTGAAGCCTGGGAAGAAAGTTGTGACTAATCTCCTTGCGGTCTCAAGAAGACAAAATGCTGACACGTACTGCTGCCCTTTTAGGCAAGGAGTTAAGAGATTTCTAACTGCAACAAGAGATGCCTATTCCAAGGACCACTAATTTAACTAGCCCCAAGAGGCCCTCCCGTCATTTTATACAGAAGGTTACATGGTCCTGCCTAATGCAAACAATGTATTGGACTTGCACATTACGAGGCACGATGAAAAAAACAGTAAGAAAACTCATCCATGTGAGTTTTTAGAAAGAGCTAGAAGAAGCCAGGCTTTTTCTGAAGTCTGCACAGTGGTTTCACATTGCAAAAATACTAAGTCATTGATCAATTTTATGATTTTACAGTTGGAATGTAACAGACGAGTTAAAACAAAGCGTCTGTATCAAGCACTAGAGCTGCTGAACTGAAAGTTCATAGCTACAGTGGGCCAGCGCAATTGCTTTCAGCGTTTCTTCTGTGGCTTCTCTAAGGCAAAGAAAGAATTCATCTGGATGGTAAGAGCCCACATTTTCACCTTTTTGAGTGTGTGTGAAGGGAAATCACTTGAGCTCTGGATACCCATTGAAACTACTTCTGCGTGCTTGATCAGAATCCTAAAATCCTGCCAAACTCATCTACATGCTCAGTGTTTGACAGTGCTTGTCAGCATCCAGCATCTAATACACTACTAGGTTCGTTGGCTGAACCTTTACAGTTTTTTGTTAAAAATACTAGACGGTGCCTAAATTGTAGTATTTAATCTTCAGACAAGTCTAAATAAATGTTTCGTGCATTTTCAATCCAGATTCTGGACGCTGAAAAAGCTTTCGAGCGTCCTCTGAGTAGGGACTCTTTACAAAGCAGTCCATTACCTACTTTTGACAGCTGAGAAGGCAATTTATGCAACTGAGGTGTGCAAATGAGCCAAGAAAGTTGTTTCTGATGCAAAAGAAATTAAAATGTAGAGACTTGAAGTCCTGATTGATACAGTGAATTGAAAACAGCAGCCAACAAAACTGACTGTGAGACACACTGGGCTTAAACAACACTTCAAGTCATTTTAATGAACGTTTCAAGGCATCACCACCACCACCAGTGAGCAGCAGGAGCCTTGCAAGTGATAGAGAATCTGTTAAAACTCTATTTATATCCTATCTATGAAGTGACAATATAATCACATTCTTGCTTTGTATTGACACTCATTACAGAGGCAGCATTACCTGACCAAAGATCAGACTGTCACTGGACACTGCGGTTGGAAACTTGGAATAGGTATAAAAAAATTGTTCTTCTCAAAACCATTGCTTTTATTTTAAATTGGGTTATTTAATCGCTGCTTCTGTAAGAGCCCAGATAAGACTTAATTTTGACAGAAATGCACTACCAACGCTGGTAAAGTTGATTTTCAGATAAGACAACTCAAAGGAGTGTAGAATCTCATTATAAATATAATTGAATGTAAAGACATCCTATGCAATATGTATGTATGTATAATATATGTAAACAATTCCTACGCAATAGCACTCTCAAAATAGGGGGAAAAGGAAACAAGATAGCAAAAATGTTTTGATGTTTAGGTGTTTTGTACAGCATTATCCATATTATTAGTGTTGAAAAACAGTTTTGTTTTTTATTTTTGTGGTTTTCTACAAATTCAGGCCAGTCAGTTTCAAAAAGCAGCCGGAAGGGAAACAGGTAAGTCTTTTCACTCCAAACCCCTACTACACATTGACACCCCACATTTTTCATGTTGTCAACACATCACTAGCTCCCATAGGTTAATTGCTGTTCTCCCTGTGGCTCCTCGTTGCTTGATGTGGAAGGCAGCTGCCACTTCTAATGTGACACTTAATACTGACTGTTTGCTGACACGCACAGCCCTGCATCGTGGTGCTCAGAACACATGCACTTTCTTTGGCAGGGATGATACCCCAATGTTCTGGCAGACAGAGACCACACGGCCATGACAATCCCCTGGAGAACAGCACAGCACATGGGAGCATCTAGTGGCTATGAAGAGTCAGCGTGTGCTTGGCTGCTTTCTTAGGGTTCAGTGATTTGCTAGTTATAGACAAGCTGCGACCCAGAATTACAGTTTGTCACTGCATCTGGTATTGCAGATCTATGAGAGGAGCCTGGATTACCTCTTGGATGAAAAGTCTTTCTTACCTGACTGTGAAGGTACTATCCCTCTTTGCAGTCTGGCTACTCAGGGGCAATAACTTAAATCTGACTGGTGAACCAATGTTCAATATCATAATTCATGACTACTTACTTCTGGGGCTAATGTGAAAACAACAATGAGCAATTCTCTGCATAAAAGTCAGGATGAATTATCATCAACTGATTGATTATGCATTTTTCCTCCCCTACTCAGTTTTCCTTACACTACAGTACCTCTTCAAAATGGTAGCATGATGTCTTTCAGTCCAGCTGCTTCAAAAAAAAAAATAAATAGTGTTCATATGAACACAGACTGTGGGGGAACAAAGGAAAATGCACAAGACAGAAGCACGTGTGCTTGCTAAAGCTCTTATCATATGCATCAGCAAGAGAAACAGACACAGTATGTAAGCAAGGAACAAATTATAATTTATAAAAAAAAAAATTAAATGCAACTAAGAACTTTATTGTTGATTTCTAACAATGCACTAGAGCAGGTCTGTAAGCCCAAATAAAACACAAAAGTGAATGCCACTTATTGTGCTAGATATTTCTATAACCCCCTGCTCCTCAAGACAACTGCAGGAAGTGTTGCTATAGGTACTCATGTGCACGTGATCTCATCAAGCAGAACTATAGAAAGAGTTTTTAAAGGATTGCTGTCATGTGGCTGTAGCCTTGCACCTGCAGAGAGCTGCGGGCACAGGAAACTCATCTGCTCTGTTTCAGATCACAGGAGACTCTACATCAAGGGAGTTTTAAAAAGGGATGTAAATTGAAATTCATGTGTGTTCATCACTGAGCCATACATCTGCCCCAATATGTGCCAGAGACTCATGGAGACCCAACAATGCTGTTCAGCATGAGCATCAAAATCCCATGTTATTGACACTTTGAGAAACAACAGCAATTTTTACAAAAGGGGAAGAGAAAGAAAAAGCTGTTCAGCTTCAGCCTACTGACTTGCCATAAAAAATTGACAATTTAACTAAAGCAGTAGGTTTGGTTACAAGTGCATGTTCCATGGGTCCTAAGTATCACCTGAAGCTCTTCAGCATTTCATGGGCAAGTGCCGTATCATCTGTGTAGTGCCTTTGCTTGTGGGTAAGCACTTGTAGAAAAAGGTGTGACAAGAAATGCTGCACCCAGTATATGCATAGATGTAGGCACGTGTTACATGCACATAGATATTTTATTGTGAGCTGTTACAGCTAGAAGCACCAATCTGGTGGCCAAAGAACAGCAGATAATTCTGCAACAGAAACAGAGCTTCAGATTCGGGGAAAAAAGATTGCAAACTTTGCTTTGAAAGCTGTCCCTAATTTGCTTGCTCATGAGAGAGAAAAATTAAAATGCAACATGTGAAGTCAAACTCCTGCAAGCTACCTTTCCCAGTACATTTTGGACTTCAAACAGTTATTCTTGGACTTGTTTCCTTTGTCTCTCTCTGTACTCTCCCCAGTCTTTGCTACTATTGTCTCCATTAACCTCCTTACTTCATATCTCCTTCAGCTTTTGGTAATCTCACTGTTTAAGTCATAACAAGTGGGAGTTGTGGTCAGGTCTCTGCTGAATTGCTTCAGTTGTTGCACTCGTTACACTACTATAGACCCTATAGAGACCTGGAAAATCACCCTTGGATCCCTTAATCAATATACATGAAGCTGTGCCCTGAAGTAACTAGGTCTCGGGAGCAGATGCATCCTGAGTGATGCTTGAGCATCAGAAGCCACAGGACCTCAGGTTAATGGAATCTCTATTTTCACACATGCTGTGCCTTTATCTCTTTCCTCCTCTATCTTCCTATTAGCATGCAATAGCAAACAGAGGCCTATTAGAATTCATAAACTAAGTCAATCTTCAAATTCTTGATTCATTTGTGTAGACTTCACAGGTTTCAACTACTGTCTCTGCAGGAAACTAAAGATCTGCACTCAGTTCTATATTATTAAACACAAATATATAAATGCTGCCATTTGGTCTTAAAGGAATGATAGTGTGGAAACTCAGTTATTTGTGTCGCTGCATAGCAGAGAGTTGTATAACAGGTAGACACAAGAGGCTGAGTCAAAGACTCTGCAGAAGTCTAAATTCACCATTTCTTTCTTTTATCCATTTAAACACTTAAGAAAATTGTTTATTTCCTGCTGTAATGTATCTCCTTTTTCTCCCAGATGAGAGATTTCAGGTTAGACATGCAAGATGATTGCCTCAAGCATCTGCCAAGGCTTCTGTATACCCAAACCTCCCACAGTTCCCCAAATATTCATGCCAAGCAGCTGACTTTGCAGTTGCTAGTTTTTGACTAGGCTGCTAGGCAGACGTACAGTGACCAATTGCTTACAGGAAGACATTTCTGGAAGAGCATTCAAACAAGGATGAAGCCAACTACTGTCCAGAGGCAAGTGAATAAGAACAACAGCCTGAGGAAATCACGGAGGCTAAGATGTGTCCTGAGGACATATGCACTGAGAAGACAGAGACAACTCACTTGACATACAAAGATCAAATCAGAATCATATTTTTGATTTTTCTATCTGCCAGAACTGAAACAGAAAATACAGAGAAAGGAGAAAAGGACAGAAACTAAAGTGAAAAACTAATACATCCAGTTTACAAAGACTGTAAGTTTCCTCTTCAAATTATTACTGAAGAAATTCAAACTATCTTGCTGAAGCCTGCAAGCACAGAAGCATTGACAGCAAAGGCTTTTGTTTCCCTGAGAGAAAATGGCATAATTATGTCAAGCTTAAGCAAAATAGTCCATCCTCGATGTGGTATATTTCTTAGCATAGATGCAAGGTAACATTCAGCTTTATCCTGGCTGACTGAAGTATACACCTGTGTATGCAACACATTTAAGTGTTTGAAAGCAGACACTGAGAAGCTCTGAAGCACTGTATTTCCTACTGCCAGTGCTACGTAATTAGGTCACTTGTTACAGAATCTAAAGATGATTTATTATTTTATTAAAGCTGCTTTAAGAAACCCTGATCAGGAGGTTGGCCCAATTAGTCAACAGGCATACAAACACATTAAAAAACAGCCTTACCACCATGACACACAGTTCTCAGGTCACAATAAGATAATCTCTGATAGAAGCAAAAATAGACAATTTATTGGCTGTTTTAAGGAATCCTATTTTAAAAGCAGACTGAAATCTGTGGTGCTAGACTCTATTGTACTCCCAGCACTACATCTATGACCTTCTGTAAACCATTTTGCTCTTTGCTTCTATTTCCATATGTATAAAGTGGATCTGCTTATCCTTATTACCAAGGCACTGATTTGACAGAAATGCTGCAAGTATTAATTTAATGTTTGGAAAGTGTTTAAACACATTCACTTGGAAAATACCGAAAGCAGGCAGAGGATTACATTATGCTCTCTGCAGCTAACCTGCTTTTAAAGGAATATTAGGGTGGGGATTGCTTCGAGACAGAGAACTCATACATCTCGTTTCAGCCTGGAAGCACTTGAAACATCTAAGCTAGGGGATAAGCCACTCACAGGGGAGATCTATAATGGAAAGGCTGTACTAAAGGTACTATATAGCAGTCCTGCTGGTTGATACTACCATCTTCAGACAGTCTTCTATGAAGACTGTAAAGAGAAGAAACAGTAGAAGTTACACTCAAGATGCACCTGTAACTATACAAGGCTTATCTTTCCTACAAAGGCACCAACACATGAGAAGAACAGCTTTGCTTGCAAGCACCATTACTAAAGTTTAGAAAAAAAAATACAAAGCCCACAGTAAAGTCGTAAGAGAAAAAAGTACTTTCACCATAGCCAGAGAGTCACTTGAGAGCTTTAAATACCCTGCATTAATTTACCACTTAATAAAGAGTTCTTTTTCATTAGACAGAAGAGCTACTCCTGTGTCCTTGCAGGAACAGAAAAAACATTAAAGAGCCCATTCCACAAGAACAATCTCCAAAACAAAACCTATTTTCAACAGTAAATCAGAGCTCTTGTTTATTCTGAACAACAGTGGGAAAGCGCAGTTAAAAATAGCCACAATAAACCTGAGAATACACATCCCACCATGACTGCAGCGTGCTCCTTTCAAAGTGCTGATTTACTCCACCATCCCAGGCCTTCTGCTTCAAACTTCATCGCTACATAAAAGCTGCTCTCAGCAGCACGTTGAGCCCGAGCCCTGCACAGGAGCCTGAGCAGGTGCTGCTAGCAAGAAAGCACACTGGGGAATAACCACAGCCATTTACAGACATGGGGTACAACTCTTACTTGGGCTAATTTAGGGACACGAGTGAAGACATACTTCATGCAATAGCAGAATGCATGCCTCTCAGACTTATCAGAACGGAGCACAACTTTAAGGCTACAAAGACTGCTGTGAATCAGGGATTCCTTGTCTTTACTGCTGTCTTGCTGTGTAGTTTTGGACAACTCAATAGTTTGTGTTTTTGTTTTTTTTTTTTTTTATTCAGTTTCCTCACCCATGAAGTAGGATTAACTGCATTTCCCTGCTCAGAAGTCATAAGGATCAATACTCAGTGAAGGCTTGCAACGATGCTTTAACAAAGCACACACAGGAATGACCATAACTTTCTTCTTCTGAAGACTCTTCCTCCTTCAGTATGTGAGCTTTTGACTGAGAAGGAGGAGATGGGAGGTGGGACATGAACGGCTGTCACGGCCATGCCCTGCATAGCCCTGCTGCACACAGAAAGAAGCTAACATCTCAGCCTCTTTCCATTTCATGTGGCAGCTTTATTACGCACACAACGTTTCCAGAATCCTCTCTGGGAAGTTTATTACTGGGAAAGAGAATGAATTTAACTCTACCTTTAAGAGTTTGTAAATCGAGAGTTTACTAAAAACAATTAACATGCAAATGCCAAGGCAACTTCCTTCCCAATCTGCTATGGCTGATAAGACAAACTGCAGGGTATCTTATCAGTAACACAGGTCCACCTTTACACCTTCATCAACTGCTCTGTAACAATCTTAAGATCTTCACACAGTCTGGTAAATTCGGAGAGGATGCCAAAGGGAAGAAAATTAGACTATTACGTAAGAAGCAGTCAGCCTTATTACTGTCTCCACATTGCTTAGTATCACTAGACACCTTGCTGTCGTAAACAGCTTTAGCCAAAATATGACAGCTTCCCTGCCTCTATGCAACTCATTATCTACTACAGATTTCTGTAACTATATTAATTCTGGATATGCCCAAATGTTACTTTAGAAAGTTTAATAAATGAATAATCCCGTCTAACACTGTAGTGATGATGACATAATCCATGGAAGTGACTGACATGCCAAAAATTAATTCTGATTTGAAGAAGAGATGAAAGATTGGCTTTGAAGGGCATGCCCTTACTTAGGCAGCATGTACTTGAAGAGATGGAGTTACTTGACACGAGAGGGGATCACAATAACTTTATCTGAGGAAAGGATTTTACAAGTTTCTCTCAGAGAAGTTGATCTTCCATGCCAGCAGTCGCAAGTTATCAGTCTTATTTATGAGAGAAAAATATATCCATCTTTCACACCAACACATGCAGGAGAGAGGTAACAGAACAGTATAGCTACAAAAGAAAGTAGTCTTTAATCCTGACAAATTCTCTTGCATCATTTCACACAATTACACAAGACTGGCTGTATTTGTTCTGCCTATGTCCATAATGGGAAAACATCAGAAATGCAGAAGCGGGGGGTCTGAACTCCATCACACAGAATCAGTGCAGAGCGATATCCCTAGGGTTAAGCAAGTACAGTGTCCAGCAAGTGGGTAAAATTAACACATACCCCACATCCATGTTGTCAGAATAGGCACACAGATCTTCCTTCTGGCAGTACAGCCTTACACATTTCCAGCTAGTTTTGCTGGTCTGTCCTTCTGGACGGGGTCAATCCTACTGGAAGCAGACATACCAGAGTTGCCCTCAAGTCCACTACTCAGGAAATGAATTTCTAATACGTGTGGTATGAAGAACTGGAAACAAATGGCAACTCACTAAACCTTGCTGTATTGCAAGAGCTGGGATTCAGTTCAACTGCAAGCTGTGATTGAGAAGTAGGTTAAAAGCATTAATATATGACTTCTTTCAATTTGCCAGATTATTTTAAGAATGCCTTCCAAGGCCCTTATTTATTTTCTTCTAGTGATACAAGCCATTCAATACACAGATGCATAATCAGATTGTATGACAACTCGAAAGTGAAGCAAAAGAAAAGCCAGCTTGTCTTTAGGCAAGGAACTCTCCCATTTTATTTCTGACATTAGGAACACATGCACATACAACAACATGCACATAAACACACATTCAGCAGATGGTTTTTTTTTTCCCTCCTTGAGCTATTAGTCACACTTGGTGATTCAAATGAACACATTCAATCTACTCTGCAATAATGATGTACTCATTCCCATTTTTCCACTGGAAAGCCATGATTTAACCGATTGCTCTCCTTGTGCCTAAGGCTCAAGGACCAGCAGCTCAAAAGGAGACAGAACATTAATACAACAGAGTGAAGAAACTTGTGCTTTTTCCATCCACCTTGCATAAAGTAGTAAGAGTAAATTTATTGAAGGCATAAAAGTAGGTTCATTGGATAATGACACTGCTTTAGTGCTACGACTCGATGAAGACAACAAGCAGCTTTTCTTAAACAAGCACTAATTAATAGGAGAAAGGTAGGAAGGAAAGAAAACCTTTATTCAAAATACAAAAGCAAAAACATGAGGAACTACATCATCTATGAAATGTTACTTCAGTCATGGCTTACTCTAACAAGATCTATACACAGAAACAAAAGATGAAAGAGGTGTGGTAAAGGAGGAATTTAGCACAGACTTCTCCCCAAATCCATTTGTACAAGATGTCAACAAACAGGGAAGGTCTCAACAGGGGAGGAAGCAACCTCTCAGCTAGTTGGCAGGCACATTTTTTCTTTTACCTTTTCTTCCTGAAGAAGTACTCAAAAAGCCTCTTAAAAGTCAACCAAAATAGAAAGCTGTGCTTCCTATCTCAAGGAACACAGAAAACATTTGCAGATACAATACAACATAAAGGCAATAAAGACCCAGGCAGAAAGACAACTAAGAGCAGCAGCAATAATCCCATGTAAGAATTCAGCAAAGGTTAATGCACAGAGTGCCATTTTTATTTATTTATTTAAACTCCATAAGATATAAATTGAGGGAATAAACACCAACACCAAAATTAAGTGGCTGTGTTCTGGTAGCCATCCGGAAAGAGTTATGAACAGCTCTGCTTTCCCCACTTCTCTATTCATATGACTCCCCAAATCTACCATATCTGTCATAACAGATGCATTGCAGTATCTGAACACAGCACATTGCGTGACAGGAAATGGTACAGATCAAATCACTTTGAACAAATCTGTAAATTCAAGGTTTCCTATGAGAAAAGGCCTGGCCTTACAGAAACTACTCATCTATTTCTACGTATTAGACAGCCTTACACAGCATCTGCACGCTGCCTCGTCTTCCCTTCCCCCTTCCCCCCCCCACTGTACTGTGCACAGAAATGAGTCAGTATAATATTACAGCCTATGGCTATGACAAACATCTTTGGATTATTTTCCTTCTTTGATGCTATGAAGTATCACAAATGTATTTGATATCCACAACCAAAGCTGTAATTGAATTTGTGGAAGGGAGGAAAAAGTCCATTTTCGTTGCCTGACGCAATGGTAGCTGAAACCAGCAACACTAATCTGCCAACACAAAGCACACGAACGACGATCATATCTGACACCATTTTCCAAGCCAAGACGATGATAGGTGGATGAACAAATGAGTCTAGACAATCTCATGCTGCAGCATTAATGAATGCCACAAGGGTCTGATGCTTCATGACCCAAGCATCAACTGCGGGACAGACAGTATGACTCCTAGGTCTTTTCCACCTTTAACCCTCTTTCATTACAGTTACAGAATCAAACAACAATTTTGGACTTGCAAACCAACTCTCTGAGTTTGTTACTTGCCTTAAATCTGAGAAAGGTGAGTATTCCCTTACCTCTGGGATTGTTTGCCCTACGAAGCAGAAACTCAGTCACATACAAAAATGTCACCAGGGAAGGTTGCAAGTAAAACACTTTAGTTATCCTTCATTATTATACAGCCAGATTTAAGAACCCCCTTCCCAAAATTAAAATACAATGAGCGGAACTCATCTGCACTATACCATTGCTTCCCCTGTAGAGGTTCTGGGGTTTGGTTTTGTTGAGGAAGAGACAAGGTATGCCTGTCAATATTGAAAATGCATGAGAAAAAAATCACACTAGGGTAATGAGTTTCTCTGTCTTGCAAAGGGAGTTAAGGAAACCTGCCACCACTTTGCACTATAGCCTCCAGCCAAGGGAAAGGTCCCTCAAAGCCAGTTTCAGGATCCCAGAAAGATCAGAGTTTGTAGAGAGCAGGAAAATTAATGAAGGGGAAAGAGAAATAACTTCTTCTACCCAACGCGGGCTAGAGCCACAGCATTCTGGCATTAAAGCCTTGGTATTGTCACAGAGCTTGCCATACGATAATGTGAACAAAGAACAGTAAAAGCAGCCTCTATTACTGCTCAGTCTTCCTCTCCAAGACCATCGTCACAAGTATCCTATTTTACTCGTTACTCTGAGCTCCTGCTTACGCTATATTGCATGTCTTAATTCTTTCTGTGCCACAAGAACATGTTCTAGTTGTATTACATACGTTACTCCATGGACAATATTAATATTTCTCCAGAGAAATGGGTTCCTTCAAAGCAGTGGAAGAACAACACATCCCTAAGTTCTCCACTGACAGCTATACAGCTGCCTGTAAGTGAAAGGCTTAACATCACAGATGTACAACTTCTCTAAATAAAGATTTAAAGGAAGTTCCATAGTTTTCAATACTAGCATGAAAGAATTCCGATGTTAAATGGTTTAACAACAAACCAGGTACCTTTTTGAAGCTATATAATGTCTATTGTATCTAGCAATGCAGACTAGGGGAAAAACAGCAGAGTCTAGGGTTGTCCAACTCCAGATTCGTGTATCCTGCAGACTCATAGTTTTATTAGCATTACAAATGGCTCCTGGAATGAACAGAACACACCCATCTTCTTGCTCTAGTGAGAACAATACCAAGTGCTGTGAACCTGTGGAGACCTTCAGTTTAGAGGTTCAGCTCACTGACCGTAGCGTACCACAAAGAATGATCTCCCCTTTGTTAATGTCAGATCTACAGTGTACCTAACTCATCAGCACAAACAAACCAAGAAACATAATGAAAAATGCTGTCCTGAATCAGTATTTCTCAAAATTGGACTGGGGATTGAGACTAAGGAAAGAAGATTAGAATGCCAGGCTGCAAAGCAGGGAGCACAGACCCTGTACCTGCACAGCTCAATCAATGTGAGCTAGGGTAAAGTACTTTTTATCAGAGTAAAGATTTGAGCTTCGTTGCCTCATAATACAGGAAAACAGTCAAAGCCCCTGATCTCACAGTGGGGTAAGACCGTATTATCCATAGGCTTCTGAAGAAAAGCAATAGAGTAAAGCAAAGAGGGGCAATAGTTCAGCCTATATAAAGTCAAGCAACAAAATACAATACAAAGTATTACAGCGTTAGATTCAACTTACGAAAATTTTACAGTTACAGAAACTGCCAAGTGACAGACACTCAGAAGAAACTGGAAGACAAGCAGAGCTCTCACCTTACTTTGTTACAAGCACGTGTTTGCAGTGGTTGGTTTGTACTGTAGCACTGGGGGGGTTGTATTCATTTTCATGTTGTTTTGAAGTTAAAAAGCTAGAGTAATTTTTTACTAAAATATGAAGCTACAATTCAGAGTAGCAGAAACCTAGCAGGACAGTGGGCTGAAGGCAAGCAGCAAAAAATTGAAGCAAAAGAATCTGACTGTACCCAAGACAGAAATAAAGTACTGGCTGCTTCTTTTGCATTTTTGAAAGAAACCTTATGGAGGAGCAGGCTGCCCAACTGCAGTATAACATACAGCTCCATTACTACATTGTAATACTTTGAGGAATGCAGGGATTAACATTCTGTGGGCTTTCTGAACCCACATACATACGTGCCAGCTCAGCAGAGCCAAGCAGTCAATAAGCCTGCTTAGCTACATGAAGGAAAAAGCCTCAAACCAGAGAGAACACCACCTTGTGAAAGCAAGGTTCAGTCTAGCTTTCAAACGTGTTAACAAAACAGTGAAAAAAGTAAGATTTCCAATATACCACAATCCTTCAAGTAAGCATCTTCAAGAGCGTTATTTTCAGAACATACTGGGAAGGCAATATCCTCCTGTCTTTAGGCTACTAAAACTGACCCTTGCGCTCCATGTCCCAAAGCCACACTACAGATGAGATGACTTATGAAGGCAATGCTGTACCTCCAAAAAAAATTCTCCAGGGCAACAAACATGGGAATGTTATTACTCTGAGGCAACAACCTCAATTACAGCACCAAGACGAGCTGGTGTGTGTGCCTGTGCCTTACCTCGCAATCCAGCTCAACCCCACCTTTTTCAGCAGCTTAAGAGAGTAAAATGGACAGGACGGGATGGTACCTATGCCTGGTAGAAGGGTGGAAATCAAAGCTCTGCTTGTAGAAAGTTATTACTGAAATTATGCTTTATACCCACTAAACAAAAATAACCCAAGACAATCTATGGAAGATCATCATTAAAACATTCCCTGCCTTATTCTCCAACACAACTGAGACATGGTGAAGATTTATTTTTATGTTACGGAGAGGAGCCTTCTCACATGCCCACAGTATGCACACCAATGATCTAGCACTGCCTGACTTGTTGCAATAGTTAATTGTTTTACTGTTCTGAAATCACAATTGTGTGTGAACATCAAACATTGTGGGATGAATCCTCCTATTTTATAGAGCGATCAAAGGAACTATCAAACTAACTCTCATGAAGGAAATTCATTTAGCCAATGCCACAAGCGGGGGCAGTGTCTACCAACTTGGAACCATGTGGATTCATTTTTTGGAACCTGGCATCGATATTCAGAGTTAATCATACAAAAGAATCATTGTTCTGGATTGCTATTGTGTGAGAGAAGCAAAAGGTTTCCCCTCTTTTGCCAGCCACATATATTACAGTCTTACGCAATGAAACAGATTGCTTCCTTTTGCCTGTGCAACGGTCATTAACCTTTATTTTTGTGTAGATTCAGTGCATTTTGTTTGCTTATGAGATCATTTTATCTTTGGTCTAACACAGCTTTTATTTCCACTTTCCATTTTCCACTCTGTATGTGCATTTTTATATATGTACTTTTAGTCAGAAGTGCACACAGAATGTTCTTGTACAAGGTCCACACACTCATCCAGGACCAGTAAAGTGGAAGGACGAGATGAGATTTCTTTACAAATTACATTTTTTTTCCTGCTACTCCTCAATACCATCTTTCAGAACAATCAAATTCAGAAAAGTGAAGAGATGAGCATCTTAAAAAAAAATCTCACAAGTTTGTTTGCATTTTGCTCATAATTATCTATTCAGAGTCTTCCTGCCAGTACTCAGCTTCAGGTTCGGAGATCACCCTTCTCCTTGAAGAGACATGAATATGTGTTTGTTTTTTTGTCATGACCCAAAATTCCTTTTTTTTGAAGCACTGCTCTATGCACACTATGTATTAAATGCTTGCCAGACAGTATCTGAATTCAGCTGCAAATGCAACACTCACTACCTTTGCCAACAACAGTATTTCATTTATCATTGGTGGTTTATTCTCTAGAGAGTTTCTGCTTTGTTTTTTCCCTTCTACTGATTTTATGTAGATTTCAGCAAACAGGGAAGTAAGCACAGTCTACACAGTGCAAATTAGAAACCTGATGACCGGTTACTGATAATTTGTCTTGCACTTCAGTAGACACATTTGCTGAAAGCCAGACAGGCAAACATACCTGATAAACATAGATAAACAGAATAGTCTTCACCATCTTTTCCCACACGAAAGCAAGGGACAAAGAATACCAGCAGATTCAAATCATACAAGTGCTGTATAGTTTTTCAGCATGTGCTGTCTAGAGTTCCACTGTTTAAAAAAAAAAAAAAGTCCCCATATGGCTGCTAATTGTCCAAGCTCATTCTGATAAATTCAAAATCAAAATGGAAGCACAGATGTTTTACAAACTTATTTACAGCAAGAGGACATTGTTTGCATAAAGCAGTGGCATTCTCTACATATGTAAAAAATATCTAAAGGTTGGGAGTATTCCAGTGGTATTTTTAAGTACCACTAGCATTTTAAAAGACCTAGTAAAAGCCCTGACGTGGTATGTAGGTGACAAGCAGGTATCATTTCCTTTGCCCCCACATAAGGGTAGGGTTTTATTTTATTTTGTTTTCCCCTCCAAAAAGTAATTGGGATGCTGAGGACAAATAACAGACTTCATCTCTGTGCTCCTGGGTCTGCTAGCACTCATGCATGGGAGGGAAAAGTGTTGAGTGATGAAGAGCTTCAGGAAAAAAAAAGTCCCTGTTCCATATCAAGGGAAAGCAGATGAGCCCCATGCCAGAAAAGCCAGATTGTAAGAGACAGAACTGCACTCTGGGACCACTTGCAAACAAAGCTGGTAGCATTTGTGATTCACACTAGCACATATGCTTGTTTTGGTGTTGAAGTCTCAGTCAAGGACTCGATAATCCTAAAGAAGGAACTCTAAAAGAAAGAATAAGACAAACAGAAAAATAAAGTAAGGTACCCTTTTCATATGTAAAAAAAAAAACAACTAGACACTTCATTTGTTAAAGGGATGCATACATAGACCTCACCTACCAGAATGGTGAGCACTCAAGCAAGGAACCTAACTTCAAGTACCTGGCACATCCAATTTGTATAAAGACCTTGAAGACTTGTCTTCCCCATCCTGGATGTTAGCTGTTAGTTTCATAAATGAAATCCTTCCTCATGTTTCCATAATTACATATATATTTTTTTTATTTTTTAAAAGATATTCCTGAGCTGGAGGATAAAATTATTTTCTAAGCATGTTTTGTCAGATTTCTTATTGAAAAATAAATAAAGATTTGTTAGTCAAAATATTAGGAAATTCCCTACAACCTACGCTAGAAACCAAAACTCACATGAAAAACACAAAACAGAAAACAACTTTCTCCAAACATTTCTTTTCTTGTATTTCTTGCAATCTATAAGGTAACAAGGTGAGCTAAGGACAAAGTAACAGTTCCTCCGACTTGCTCATGGGAAACTTACCTTCAAAACATCATTTTAAATGCAGTTTTCAAATATATATTATTTAATACATCAGCAACACATTGCACCTTACAACAGTGCTCTTCTTAATGAACATTGCAGTGCCTTGAGAAAAATGAGAAGAGAAGTGCTTTCAGCAGAATCATTACACATTAAAAATTAAGGAATCAAAAAGGAAGCACAGCTCAGCACCCTTGTGATAAACATATTTCTCATTTATACAGATTTGAAACAGCATCCTGCTGTTAAAGCTGGTAACAGATTGCTACAGTGTGTGAACAGCATCACTTGTCGATATTTAGTCACCTTCTCTTTTGCACTCATGGTGTTCAAAAAAAGGAGGTAAGCACTAACAATTTATAGATCAGACAACTAATTCCCACCAAATGGCTTTTAAACAAAGATGGCATTACAAAAACCAAGATTTCAAATAATTTATTAAACAAAGCTTCTTCCTTCCCTTTCCTAACAAACTGTCATCTCTCTACCTCTCTCCAGCTGGACTACAGACCTCACGAGGAGCTGTAACAAATTAGTTCATGGCTGTGTAAGCTTCTGCTTCATTACACAGCATAATGATAATTCAGGGAAGAAAGCCCAACCCTGCTCTTTCTTTACATCCCCTCTTACTCCCTATAGGAAGCATTATTTTGGTGATTTTGTTAATTGGCAGTAAGTAACCCAACGTTCAATCTTACAAAAAATTTTTCCAATCTTTTAATTTATTTGAAAAATTAAAAAGATTGATGACTAAAAGGACAAAATAAGTCAGCACAGAAGATCTACCTTGTTCCAAAGGCAACATACACAATTAGAAATAGTGCCTCAAGAAGAGCCCAGTACATTTGCATGCATTCAACTGAGAGCCCTAGCGGTAAGCAGAGCTCCTAACTTCTCAGTGCAAGCAAGAAAGCTAGATACTAACAAAAACATAAAGCTTCTGTTGCAAAGTTAAGGCTGCACATCCAGCTTATGCCTTTGCTATCTCTGTTTTTTTAAGAGGTATCATGAGAATATCAAAGTCCTCCCAGACTCATGCAAGTGCAGTGTATGCTACTGTTTTTCAGCACCAGTTGGTTTCGTTGCCTGCTGGCTGTAAATAAGATCTGATTGAAAGAGGTATTTTTAAAAGGACAGAACTGCAACCCCCTGAAACACAATAAGGTGCAGGAGCCACCGCCATGTTATCAGTAGTCAAAGGGCTACCGATGCCTCAAGCATTGCATTAGACTGGAAGCACCAGTCTAATGCCAACTGCCTTGAGCGTTAAGGGACCAGCTTGCACAGGATCTTTAAATTGCTGACAAACACACCGTGCCCCTAGGAGTTCTGTAAACCTATAAAGCATATGGTATAACACCCGGTATGGAGATTCCATCTCTTCAGTTAAGGAATATCAATAGTTTCACGGCCAGATTGAAATTTAACTGTGTAAGCTTCATTCTTGTTCTTAAACAACAGCATGAGTTCTAGGCTGCTATGGCAGAGCGGTGTTTTCCAAGCTTTCCTTTTCAATATTTCAACATTTTTGTTATTTTAAGACCATGCAATGTTCCTACAAGAAGCAGCTTTAGAAGAGGCACGGCTTTGGCTGCTTTAAAGAATTTACGATTCTATTTCAGCAAAGTCCAAAAAATACTTGTCTTTACCACCTACCTTTTACTGGCTTCATCATTGCTCATACTGCAGCATCAGCATCAGTTTAAGAAGCATTTGAACTGTGCACTTAGTCACATGGTCTAAAATTTTGGGTAGACCTATGTGGTGCCAGGAGTTGGACTTGATGATCCTTATGGATCCCTTCCAACTCGGGATATTCTATGATTCTATGATCAAACACACTAATGGATGTTGCTGTAGATGCTGACATGGTGATGCCACCAACCACATCTTTCTGCATTGTTTCTGCCAGGAAAAACAACAACAAAGAGACAGAAAGTAGGATAACGAGTGCCAGATATCTGACAAATGTTTTGTCTATTTTTAAGGTTCTGATTTTAAATAATAATTCATAAGTTACATAATTTAATAACTGTAAATAGTGAGCTCCCTAGATCTCTACTAGTACAATACTGTATTTTTCCCTGAGATAGATGGAAACAGTAGAACCGCTTTTGGTACAACATATTTAACACCACAGCTTCTGTTCAGTTTATTTCTCAAAGTATAGCAACCACATATACTTTATTATTCTACCAATTAGTGAACAAAAGAGCACAGCCACATCGCCTTATGAATTTCTGGCTGAACATGCAATACAGGATCTTAAACTACTCTGATAAAAACAGGAGACATGACAAATATCAGTATTTCAGGAAAACTGAAAAACATCCTGTTTTCTTTCGTAAAACAGTCCTTCTGGATTCTTTGACCCTCATTCATGCATAGAGGCTTCATCCTTTCCCAGTAATTGCTCTTTGAGATTCAACAAAAGGTCCACGAAGCCAGAGAAAAAGTGATAGGACATCAGTAAATGAAGCATGAGTCATTATCATCTGCCATCACTCAAGCACATGAATGTGAATGCTGGCACAAGCCTAGACATTAAATACACTGATGACACTGACTCATAGGGTGCAGAAGTTAACCATCAATGTAGTCATCACACTCTCTATACTTCAAGCTTCAAGTGCACTCTGTAATAATGAGATTCTTCATGCTCTAGACAAATTCAGCAATGGAAGGCCTGAGGCCTCACATCAATTCAGCCTGTGTCAATGGCTTAAAGATAAAAAAAAAAAAAAAAGCAGGCCTATCAAGCTTCAAACTCTTTCAGTGAGAATCTCAGAGACTGAAGTTTATTGTACCTTTTATCCTTCCAACTCCACTAAAAAGAAACAAATAAAGCAGAGAGATGTTAAAAAACAGATCTTTCTCCTCTAAAAATAAACAAAAAACATCAAAACTAATGACCTCTTCCTTAATATTACCTTATCCTGAAATGAAACAGAGATGCAATCCTAAAACAGGTCAAGACAAACATTAAAAATGAGGCTGTGGAAAGCCAAGAGGTACGTTGTTGCATGCATGTACAGTAACCTTTTTCAAAAGCATGCTTTTGCATTATGCAATAGCTAAAGGAAAAGTCATACTTTTGTAAGATGGGAAAGGAAGCAGTAAAATTCTGATGGAAGTCAGTGAAAATTTTGACACCAACTTCAAATGGATCCACTATTTAAGCTGAAGAGGAGCTAAAAAGAATATTAAAATTCATCAGCATAATAAGTGTTGTAATTGTTGGAAAACTGTAGCAACAAATTCTGTCTCTCAGGATATTGCTGCCATCTCCTCTATCACAACACATTACAGATCGAAGTATCTGTAATTGAACTATAAATCTCCTTTGTTTTTAGAGAGATTGACTGAATAAAACAGAATGGTATATTTAACAGTGATACACTCAATAGTACTAAAACAAAATATTATTTCAGAGCAAATTTAAAATGATCTTTCATTACATACCATATCAGAAAAAAAGTTAAGAAGTGATGAAGACCACAATTCAGTATCTCTGAGATACAGAAAAGGAGCTCTAAAACTTGATTTCCTTGGATCGTAGCCACAAGTTCTTAAGGATACATTGATACAATTAATAATCAATGAATTAATAACCTCTGGGAAAGAGAAATTATAGTCTCTATTCCAAAAGTACCCAAGACATTCTGAAGGCTATTTTGATCTAGATTAACGCTAACTTGTTAAGAAATTCTCTCAAGATCATCTTCTAATTTCAAGTCGCTGAGATCACCCAGTGAGAAAGAACTACAAATAGAAGATGAAGGTGAGTTCTGCAAAATGCTGCACAGCAGTAATGGTTGGGATGGGTCCTGGAAGACACTCTAATAATTTTTAGGAAATAAGTTCCTGGTAAATCTTTGAAATTAATGGTACAAATTTTTTTCATGTCTTCGACATTTGGAATAAAGTATCTAACCTTATGTATGCATGTAATGAGAAATCTTTGATGTTTCTGATTATAATAAGACTTAGCTGAGCTAGGTAGAGTTGCTCATCAGTAGCTGCATTTTCACTTCACTGATTAAACACAAAGGGTTATTCATGATGGTTTTGGCTGGGATGGAGTTAATTTTCTTCAAATTTTCATCAAAATCCAAAATAAAGCATCATGTGAGCCTCTACAAAATTAAAATTAACTCTTATCCCAGACAACACCAGGACACTATTGTTCCAACTGCTTCTTTGCTCTGAAGCATCTCTTCTGAAGATATAAAAGGTCAGTATTGCTTACTGTGATTGAAGACTGTTGGGAAAGTTCATGAAGGGGTAAAGCTGTGGCACTATCAGCTTGTTGATGTCCTCCATCCCTGTACCGACGCTTCCACAATGATTAATGAAAACTGTTCCATGTCTAGTGGACACGGAACTTAGAGGATCTACACGGGGCAGCTAGCAGAGCTAGGGGAAGCTGCTGAAATGGTAGCTGTAACCTACCATTGATCAAAATTTGATTGCTGTACATAAGATGTATGAGCAACTATTATTGGAAGTTAATATCCTGCAGTCTTCATCTAACAAAACAAAAACCCAGCTTCACACTTGATTTTATACATGAGGTTCCTCCCTCCAAAGGAAATTAGTTCTGTGCTTTAGGTTTCAAACATTCCTCAGCTCTCACTTGCAAGACAAAGATTCTTATCCCAAGTGATAAGACGAGGGGAAGCAAAGTTGCACCAGGGGAGGTTTAGGTTGGATATTAGGAGAAATTTCTTTACTGAAAGGGTCATGAAACATTGCAATAGGCTACCCAGGGAAGTGGTTGAGTCACCATCCCTGAAGGTTTTCAGAAAACATGTGGATTTGGAATTTGGTGGCATGGCTTAGTGCTGGATTTTAGTATGAGGTTACAGGTTGGACTAGATGATCTTAGAGGTCTTTTCCAACCTGAATGATTTCTATGATCCTGTGATTTCACTTCAGGTATCCACCAACTCCAGCAAAATGCACACAGTGTAGCAAAATTAAAGGTACAGCCCAGGTAAGCTGGCATATGCCAATGGGCCCAAACTTTACTGCAGCATCTGTGATGGGTGAAACATTGATTTCCTCCTTTCGGCATTGATTGACAAAGAGCCCTAGCACAGATATTCTTTATTATTTCTGCGCAGACCGGCTTTGCTATCCTTATGCTGAAAGGGTCATAGCCTCCCTGTAGAGATGCCTTTATGGCCTGCGTAAAATTAAAAGGAGGGAGCCTAATGGGTCTTGTTAAAGATTAAACAGGCACACTGATACCTAGTTCAAATTAAACTTAACACCTCAGGTTGCTCATGTCAATTTTCTGAAACATGGGGAAAAAAGGTAATTGTCAATTAATGAGACCATCGACTTGGGTTTGGTGGAAATCAATAACATGAAACAATATGAAGCTATATAATCTTAATCAGTGTTCTATAATGAAAAGGCTTTTAGACAGATAAACAGAGTAATTGGCTGTTCCCTTGTGGCCCATCCTCTAAGCTATACAACAGTCCAATTAAAATATAACATCAGGAGCTACACAGTTATTCGTTTGGGCTGTTTTGTTTTCTGGGTTTGGTTTGTCTTTGTGTTATTGTTGTTTTTTTTTCCTTCCCCATATGCACAAGGTTATATTTGCTAAATTAAAAGTTGCAGACACTGAAACAACAAGCATAGCAAAGCCCAGCACAGATCAAAGTCCATGGATCAAACTCAGGTCAGATACCACGGTCATACATCTTAGTTACAAAAGGCTTCCAATTTACTACCCTTCTAATTATATCTACAAACTTATTCAGTCTCTTGGCCTCCACTGGCAAACCAACACTGGTCAAGTAGGAATTCCTCTGTCCAAGATGAGCTCTAAATTCCTCTCAGAACAATTTCCCATGTTTCACAGAAGAAATGAGACTGTTTTGAGATTAAGCATGCTTATTGCTGCCAAAGAATAAAAATGTATGTAGTCTTCCAAAAGCAAGAAGAAAATCATTTTACTGATATACCGGGAGTTCTTGAAGTGGATCAGACAAGCTGGATGGAGACAACAATGGAAAGCTTATGCCAGGAAAATTTTTCCAGTGTCTTTAGAAGGCTTGTATTGGTTCCGTCAGGTTAAAAGTGCAATACAAGCTTTAAAGTACAAAAAATATGCAAAATCCTCCCTGAAACAGGTTGCCCAGGGAGGTGGTGGAGTCACCATCCCTGCGGGTGTTTAAGGAAAGGTTGGATGTGGTGCTCAGGGACATGGTTTAGGGGATAATATTGGTGGTATGGAAAGAGAAACGGCTGGACCAGATGATCTTGGAGGTCTTTTCCAACCTTAATGATTCTATGAAAATCAAAGATATTTAGGAAATAATGAGACATTTAAAACAATGAAAAAAATATTTTTTGGCAAATTAAAAATTAAGCTAGATAATTCTTTTTTTTTAGCACATGCCAGTTTGAGAATGTTGGGCCAGTACTGTAAGGAGCAGGTCAATCAGACCCGGAGAGGTTGCTCGGTGCTGGACAAATGAATGGCAGAACTCAAAATGAAGCTGTTTGGACAGCAACACAAACACACACAAAAACCTACATTCGTGATGCAGCACATTATATCTGCTAAAAATTCTAACTGGTCAGCTGCAAGATGGGAGCCTGCACTTCACTGAGCTTGCTTTCCAGCAATCCTGCAAAATATATAGGTGCTATACAATGAAATGTATTTAGCATTTCCTTAAATGTGGCAGGTAGGTTGGAAACGAATACAACACAGACTAGCAGCTCTCTCATGGCTAGCATTTTAGCTACTTCGACAGAAGTGACCCCCAAAACATTTTGACTACAAATAAACACATTAACCACATTCACTTAAAAAAAAAAAAAAAAAAAGTCATCTTTTTGGTTGTCTTTGGGAGCTGTAGCCCCATGAACACCTAGGCAGTGATATGCCAGGGAAGGAGGGAGAGGTTGAAGGATCCACGCAAACAGCACTTTCTTTTCCTTCTAATGAAAAAAAGCACCTCACTGTTACTTACAGGCATGAAAGAGCCAGCATACACTCTAGATGCCATGATCTCTGATGCAACAATGCCAAAGAAATACTGTAGGATTGGCAGAAAAAGGCAAACCAAAGAAAAAATACTGAGCTTAGTATGGATTAAAATTCCCAAGGTGATTTCAAAAGATTATTTAAGCCCTCTGACAAGGAAATGCATGGAGAGGTGTCAGCACCCCACTAACAATGCACTTATTATCCACCATCCACTGGAAATACTGTAGCACTTGAGATCTTGTTAGTATTAGAATCACTCATTTGTTTACAAATAGATTTTCATCCTCGAAACTGAAGTGAGTCTTATGCATCGGGAGCATCACAGCGTGTTGGACACTATCACACAGGCCATTACGGTTTTAATGCACACGCTAAGCAAGCTACATTTCAGAGAGAATGGAAAGCAGCGTTTGAATAGCAGCATGAAACTGTTTAATTAAGGACATTTTTTTAGAGAATTATTGAACTTATTAAATTTAATGTCAGGCTTGAAATTAAATACCCAAATGTATTAAACATGAAAAAGAGCCACTTTAGCATCTTGCACTACATCTCAGCTGTATCATGAGTTCCATATAGATAGAAATAAGGAAAAAGCAAATGGATTGGGCAGGGGGGGATTAATTCAAACCAGATCATCAGTTTTGGTTTAGAAACTAAAGCTGGTGGAAATGATTCAGAGTGTCACAGTTGTTCTTCTAGTGCATGAAGCGTATCAGCCATCGTTGTATGGGAAGAGAGGGAAATGAGAAGTAGAGCTGCTATTATAGGGAATCTCTATTAAAAAGGCAACTGCCCTTCAGCTAAGGAAGTTGCTGTAATGACTATCCCTTTTGTCCCTTTACAGCCATTCTTTTTGGGTTTTACAGAATTAAATAAGCTTCGCTGATGTTGGAACATTTACCAGCTCTATAGCTTTCTTATTTGTTAAAAAGTGTACAAACCCTCCGACCTAGTGTAACATTTACAGGGCTTGTTAAAGGTCAGCAGCAAACAGTCTTGAAAGCAAAGAGGCAGTGGTAGATTAACTTTTGAAAGTGAAAGAAGGAAAAAAAAAATCACTAAAAATAAAGGGGAAAAAAATGTCAGAACTCCAGTAGCAGCAAGTGGTGAGAAGAAATTAAATCATCCTGCCCTGCCAAACATCCTCATTCTTCTCCTGCAAATGCCACAGCTTTTATCATGCAGCTGTCAAATACCAAGACACTGTTTATCGTGGAATAGGCAAGAACAAAATTCAGTGGTGGAATTTCCATATTCAGTAATGGTATATTTATATAAATAAAGGGAAGTTCTTATACAAAATACATATACAAGAACACCATAGTTTGCAGGACCTAGGACATCAATTTATTTTTTATATGAAGGTCCAGTATATCTGATATCAGTCCCATATTCAGTTCATAGCATGCTGCAGTTTTCTATTTTTAAAAAGAGCATATCAGAAATGGACAGGCAGGAGCCGGTCTCAGAAGAAATATTTGAGATTTAGGGATTCCCATAAAATTTACATAAAAAAGTTTTGACTTGGTAGGATAAATACAGCCATAAGACAAATATTTTTCAAACAGATTACCAGATACATTTAAAATATCTGTCATTACAGAAAAAAAGAGAAAGGCAACACAGGTTTTGCTTCCAGCTGTCTGAAGATTTGATTGGTTTGCCTATACTGACTTACACTGGGATCACCACAGTCTTCCTCTGCAACCAAGTAGGCCACAGTCTGGTGAGAAAGGTGAGATTGCACTGCCAAAGAAATACAGTATCAGTACTGTGGTTTGCGGTATTCTTTCACCCAAAGTCCTGGAAAGCACTTTACAAATGTTAAATTGCACCCCAAAAGAGTTATGCTATGAAGACACCATTTCCTTTCTTAGTAATGAAGAAAAAAAGAAACCCACAACATTACTTTCTCATTTCAGGTTCTTAAAACATCACCACACCTCTTATTTTGCCAACCTGTCAGAAAGACCAGCAAATTTTGGCAGATACTACAGGTTTTGAGCAACAGGTTTACAAGACCTTACCATGCTTATTTTGAAGACTCATGAGGAAACTGAGATACTACAAATACCAAGCTCAAAAGGAGTTAGCAACAGAACTCCAAATGTACCTCTGGGTGACGATTCCCTGCACAGCTACATAAACCTCTTAAAAAACCCTCAACACCCAAAACTTTCTGCCCCGTGACATCCTCCCCAGTTTGAATGAGATCCCAACTGTGCTCCTGAATCTCAAAAAAGTGAACAGTTATTACTGACTATACAGTTTCACATTTGGTTTGGTCTGCAATGCACCTATAGTGCATTGAAAGAAACAGTGGACTTCAACCTTTTGCTAAATAAAGCTAAGGAAAGATAACACTGAACGCAGAATCTACCTCCACTCTGCGCTACTAGCTCTCTAAAAAGCCCACAAGGATATTAACCCAGAAGAATAAACCGTGCTTTAGAGATTGTTTCCATTCACTGGGAATTGATTATTACTGTATTTCAGAAGGATCCCCTAAAGAACCCTAAAGCATCCAGCAGCATTGATCCACCTATATGTGGGCTTTACCTAGAAGTAGAAAGAAGTGTTTGAACTGCAAGGTTGCATTGGCAGTAAGGGTTTTTAAGACAGTTTTCAAGGAGTACGTGCGCTAAAACCACAGTTCAGCCACATTAGCACTAAATGTACACTGCTCTACTGAGGCAAGGATCTTCGCTGTTGTCTTTCTCACCGCTCTCTCCTCCTTCATATACGGATGCCCTGCCGTCACTAGCATATCTGACATGTTATTTGGTTATTTCCTGACTTTATTGTTGTCAGTGGCAAAGAACTGACAAACAGAAGTACTATCACAGAGGTAAGAATATCACCTTCCGACCCGACACAAAGATTGCCTATATACTCCATCAGACAGCAAAACACATCATGAACAATCCTGAAATAGTCTGCTAATATGGTCACTGGTCAGAGCCAGTATTTCACTTGTGCTTGAAAAACGCTATGGTTCATAAACCCTCTTGTTACAGTTTTTTCACAACAAATTCCTTCTTCTTCTTCCCCATCGACAGAATCTAGATGTTCTTAATCTGATGTCCACTGACATCGGATTTCATTGTTTGCACACTATGAAATACATCAAGCTGTTAACATTGATGATGTTAATTCTACCTTCTCCAGCACCAGCTCAATTATCTCGTTGTCTCCTTCCCGTATCTCCTATTCTTGCCCCAGTGCCATTCATGAGGAAAAGGTAGCTATGAAAACTGATCTGTCTGCGGTATACAAGAAACAAAAAGTGCTTATAACTGTCCTTTCTAAAGGATTGGCCATTATTACTCTCAAGGATATCCATTTAATAAGACAGTTGTACAAAAAACGCAGTATATGAGTATGATAACACTTGAAGATATTGCAGATAAAAGGTGCACATCTGCAAGTAAAAGACCCATAAAATTGTGTCATGTACAAAAACAGCATATGAGAGTGGGACTGAGGGGGAAGGAGGGATATTCCTCCCGCTTGAAAGAATTCAAAGAAAGGAAAAAGAGGCAAAGCCACAGTTCCCCCTTTTCCTTGTGATTTGAGAAGATGTCAGACAGTAGAGGGAATTCATGACTCAGGTTTCATACAATTCAGTAACCTTCCCCCCACACTGTTACACACACATCACGCACACGTTAAGACTGCAAGACTGAAAAGGAAAATATTTCTTCAGCTAACTCTGTGGCTGATGGCACTCTGCTCCTGTCAATGTGGCAAATGGAGTCTACCACAGGGCACTCATCTGTATTGAGAGAGAAATTACTCCTGCCCATCAGTCACAGAATATAAGAGATACAAAAATCTGTTCCCATGATGAATAAATCAAAGTTAAATAAGGTCAGGATGTCTTCAGCGTCTGCTGGGAACAAACCTCATTTGAGATTATTACATTCTTGTCAAAGTCTTGACCAGAGTCAGTTTACCTACCTCTTCCCTTCCTGCGCTTCCTCCCTCCTTTCCCTAAAATCACTCATCTTTGTATGTGTTCACTGCTTTACTTTGTAATACCACATTGTTTTCTGTGACAAAGTGGGGTATCTTGCAGCATTACAATAAAGACAGCTTTAAGTTCAAATAGCAAACTTGCTGATGGAAATGGGAAAGTACATGGAGCAACATTTCCCTCTCTCCCTCCCCTTTAAAGAGTGTCAACACCCTAGTTGTCCAATGGGAGATTGATTTCAGTATCTGAAGGTCTACAAGTCTGAAAGAAAAAACCTGACCATCATTTCTGAAAACAGAAACTAAATCTGCAGTTAAAAGTTGTTGTGCAATTTGAAGACTACCCTTCCCCATTCATCAGGTATAACTGCCCCCATATATCCCAGGTACTCCATGTAGGGATGAAGATTGTTTTCCTGTCAACTCGTTACTCACAGACCTGGTTTCCAGTGTGGCAAAGATATAATTTAGCACAGGTCACCATCTGAGAGCAATAGCTTGTTCAAGACAAACTGAGGGCAGGGGATGGTTGGCTTCTTTGAACTAAAAGCTTTCTCATGATCTCAAATCAAACCAATGACTACTAATGGACTCCTATTAGATCATTCTGAGAGGCTGTCAATTTTTCCCTCTCCCAAACTGTCCTCACAGAACCCTTATATCCCCATCTAATGTCCTGTTTTTTGGTGTTTTTTTTTTTTTTTTTTTTTTTTTTTTTTTTTTTTTTTTTTTTTTTTTTTTTTTTTTTTTGTGTTGCAGGAAGAAAAAAAGTCAGGTCAAACAACTTCCTGTACTTTACTCTAAAAACACTTCTTAGCCAGAAGGTACTGTAAATTCAACAGGTCATCTAAAAGAACTGCTGATAAGTCATGAAGATTTGGAAACAACTCTTACTTGTTCTGTATTTTATGGGTCTTTACTAATTTTACTTTAAGTCTACTAATTTCTCTTTCTGGCTGTAATTCATTGCAGCAGCATGAAAATGTGCCCACCCTCCATTCCTCTTCTTCCCAGCTGCTCACTTGCTGCTGCTCTTTTCCCTTTACCCCAGTCACACTCCACGATCTGCAGGATACAGCTTCTTTCCATGGAAAAAAAAAATACTTGAAAAAAAACAAAAAGATTAAAATCTCAACCTGGAAACTAGCAGGTACATTTAAAGATTTATTTTTCCCCTTGCACCTGCCTCAAAGGAAAAGAAAAAGCAGCTAACTGCTTTCAAGAAGGACAAGGCATCTTACATAAGGCCTGCTTCCCCCCTCCCCAAAATCCTAACAGATTCTCACAGGCAGCACACGGGGGTCCCCTGAGGCCACCCACCTCCTGGCTGCACCAGGCGATGTAGATCTGCAATTCCAGACAAGACAACTCGAGTGTTTTCACAGGCTTTGCACAGCTGTCTGAAAACAGGTCAGAGGGCACATTTCGCTTTAAGTGGAATTGAAAGTGCCCACTGAATCAGCAGGAGGTTTCCTGTTACGCTCTGAAGCTGGTCTGAAAATACAGCTAAGGGCTGCAAAGATCTCAACAGCTATTGTGCATTGTGCTACAATTTTTACTCCTTTCAGTATTTAGTACCCTTAAACCTAATCCCTTGTCTGGATAACACCTCCTTCAAAGATATTCTATTGCTGACTGGGAAATCTGGGATGGTTTCCACACCGAGATCTCCATTAAGAGAGAGGGCATCAAAAATTTTGGAATATAAAGGAGAATGAGAAGGGAATTAGAGGGAAAAGCAGCTTTGCTAAGTCTTCAAGTTTTGTTCCTGAAATTCATTACTCATAAAATAGGAAAGCCCTGACACATTCTTGATGTCATGGAACTTAAACTCACAGAAAAAGCAAGCGTGATGTAAAAAAAAAAAAAAAAAAAAGCCACTCCATTACTCTAATCACATCTGTCAGCACCGGCTTAAGCAAGACCTCGGTTCGCTAACCAGTGCCTGTCCCAGCCCTTGGCAGCCCTCTACTGGGCTGCCTGCAGCAATAACTCAGCCGCAAAGAAGTGGGAGAATGGAAAATCCCACTGCTGGAGAGCTCTCCCACCCAGGGGCTCCGCGAGCAGGAAAGGTGCCAGCAGCGGCTTGAAGGATGCGCGGCACACACCAGCTGATTCCTGCAGAAAGTTCTGCCTGAGCACAACTCATGTGCCAGTCACTATCCCCAAGTTGCATCTGAAGTGTTTTACCTGCACGGGACAGCTGAAGAAAATGTTTCTGAAAATGAACAGGGGTGAATGCAGCGCCCAACTCCAGAGCTGTAGGTGCCAGGGACGCAGAAAACTCCTCGAGGCCCTTCACAGCCGGTTCCCCAAGGGCAGGCTCTTCAGCCTCCTGCTCGGTGTGTTTGGCAGCCTGCTTCCCAGCGTCGATTTCAGTGTTTGTTTTCAATAGCACATGTCAGCATGCCGGGTGGTTAACTTGCAATGTGTCACACAAAACAAGAACAAGCCTCCCAGTTAATCAAATATCAACAAAGTGTCTCATGTCATATTCATGATACCTGGCTCAGAGCCAAGAGGAGTGAAGTTTGAAAGGCAAGATCCCGCTGTTTTCCCCATTGTCTTAATTGCTGCTTCTACTAGCTTTAGTGTAGCACATGGACATCAAAAGATGACTCCTCTAGGCTATCACAAAAGACATCTTCAGTGATACCTGTCATTGCACCTCTCTCTTCCTCCCTAAAATCCTGTCCTTAGATTCCATATAAGCTCACCTGCATGCTACAGGCTCTATTCACGTGGACAACACATCCTTCCATCTATGATCTGTGGGGATGACACAGAAGGTAATTCATTCTGGCTATGTCCACACTTCTTCCAGGAAGAGGCAATCCCTGGCTTTGGGCACACTGCTGCTTTTGGGCTAGGAACTGAAAACATGTGGCTAGGTAGGGGGGCACTGCTGGGAGCGTGCCACCAGGGCCAGACATAGGAACAGCTCTTGCAGAAGCTGTGTGGGAACACGTTAAGCTTCAACCAATGACCAAACCGTGTTTTAATTACAGCTGGGTTCAGTTAATCACAAACTTTAAACGTCTGCAGATTTCACAGGAAACAAGATTTCTTTACATAACATAAGCAAGATTTTTAGCCAATATCCAAACTTGGTAAATGTGTTTTTCCCACTCTCAGCACAAAGATACAAGATCCATGGAATGGAAGCACTTACCCACTTCCCTGATTAAATAATCAAATATTTTAAGCAAGAAAAAAAAAAAAAGAAACAGCCCCCAAGATGCTAGGAATAAAACACTGCAATAACAGTACCATTAACATTCTCGAGCTATAAAATACAGCCCACACTCAACAAACTTGCAGCTTCAGTTTGCATTTCCCAGAAGCCCATGTTTACCATATCATAATAACATTTTATTAAATCTGGGGGTTTTGTTCATTAGCTTTTGGAGGGGTGAGAGAGAAGTACATGGTACTTCATACAGTCACACTTTCCAGTACTGGATACACACAAATGTTTGGCTTAACCAAAGAGGACAACTTCACACAATTACCTAAAATTATTCCAACTTTGTATTTTAGGAATACAAGAAATTTTTTTACGGAAAAAGCAAACTAATAAAAAATAAAGCCTTGAATGCCTCCCACCCCCTCCTCAAATCTCTAGAAAAGTATGGGGGGAAGGAAAAAAAAGACAGCAGCAGTTTATACAGGACACAAACAACAATCCGGGACTTCAAAATTCTGCATAGGGTTATTACCTTTAGAATAAAGTTTCAGTTACAGAAAGGTGGAAACAGTAGAATTCAACAATGTTACCAGTTTCTTAGAGTCCTACATTGGATGAATAGGTATTCAGTTAAGTGGCACACACACCTACAGTATGAACTCTTCATCTCCTGCCTACCTCTTGAAAGCCTCTCATTTGTTCCAAAGATGAGGTCTCTGGTGCTAGAAAATAAAATTTGTTATAGCTCCAAACTATTAACCTCGCCTCTACAGTAAGAGATTTCCAAGACATTCTTCTAAAAACCCCAGATCCTAAGACCCTTTCACAAGTCACAGAAATATCATGACCAAATTTTTGCCATTACCTGCAAATTTGATTTAATATTTTATGAGAAGAAAACGTATGTCATTTCCTTCTGGATATGATCTGAAAAATAGCATTATTTTTTCATAACATAACCCAAAAATAAGAGTCACCTAAAACTTTTTGCAGTAAGTATATCCTACTGAATATTATATATTTTGTGGCAAAATTGAAAAAAATATATATTAGTGGAACAGAGAGGGCATAGCAAAGAAGCAAACATGAAATTTAGCATTAGCTAAATTCTTTCTTACTAGGCAACATGTCAGCTGGATAGAAAGAGGACAGGTCCTCCTGTAATATGCCAAAGCCGTAATTACAATGGCTTCAGAATCCTCCACACTAATAAGGCAAGTGCATTGTGCATTTGTCTTTGCTGTTACCTGAAAATCAAGATAGAGAATTCACACACACGCACACACTTACTAATGCAACACTACTCTGCACAAAAACTAGAGTTCAACCTAATTTTTAAGTAGCTGAAGAAGTTCTTGTTTTATTTTAAGACTATTATCCCAGAGGGCAAGAAATTTGACCAAAAAGCCCTTGGGTTTCCAGTTTGAGTTCATAAACTTGAAAGACGCTCTGCTCTTCAGAATAAGATTAGTTTTGGATCACAAAACCATTGGCCCAGGAGAGGCCAGACTGGTGCAACTGTGCAATCATTCCAGCAGTTAAAGTAGTGGTTTAACTTGTTCACAAACAGCTGAAATCAAGACAGGCAGCCAGGTTGAGACTGCAGATGCTTATGAAATGTTAAGTGAGCATTCCACTCCGTTTTGAGGCAGAATTAACAGCCTCATATACCAACCTTATGATTTAATTGCCTGCTTATAACCCTCTGATAGTTTAGCAGTTCAGGATACCATCGTTGCTAACACACTGATATACTGATTCAATTTAGCTTCTGACCTGGATTTACTGCATTGCTCATTCTTATTTAGTATTTCAGACTGTAGCTATAAGTAAACAGAGACTCACTTGCATCTTTTTTTTTTTTTTTTACTCCATTAGGAACAAATAAGAATCACTTTTTCAGCTTTAGAACTGAAAGACTGAGAGCTGCAAGTCCAAAAGATTTATTTAAAAACAATTGGCTCGTTTCTGAGTATCTCATCTTAGTCTTCAAAATGAAAAACACATTGTAAAAACATTCTCCTGCATCCATAACTTTATATGTCTCTAATTATAACAGAAATGGTGACAAATGTCTGCCACTTCAGCTGGGTTGTAAGGTATACTGCTTTCACTCACATAACAGAGCTCTGACACTCCTGCAGTTCAAAACCCTATTACTAGAATAAAACACATTTGCTAGTAATTGATAAAAATGCATCTTCTGACAGAGGCTTCCCACTGGCCCTTCACCCTGAAATGTCTACATTTGGATGATGCCAAGGCAAATGGTAAAACTGTTGTTATCCCTATCCTATGCGCAAACACCCTCAGGGAAAACCAGATGGTTATTGACTCACTTCGTAACATTATTGTATTAGCAAGATCCACTGATAAGAGGTTTCCCACACTTAAGCTACAAGAATCTTTCTTCTGGAATCCGCCAGGCACTTGGAGGCTATTTATGCTGCCATTAACAGCATATGCTGTGCACACATACAACACTTAGTGACAGAATGATTTGCAGGGCATGGAGTAGGCTAGAGAAAAGGGATGCTGAGCTGTCAAAGTAACATCTCATTATATCATACAAAGATAGTGAAGAGGAAAGAAAAGGGCAGAGGGAGAAGTGGAATAAAAACAATTTAAATAGCTTTCATGCTGTTTCTAGGAGACCAAGTAATATAGCTGCTGAAGGGAAGATGCACACTGTCAGTAGCAGGTATACAGCAGCAGTAATACAGCAGGACTGGGGCGTGAAAGAGAGGAAAAAAGTGGTACACACTGCCTGAGCATTTTTTCCAATTTCAGACTGCTGATTTCCCCCAGAGAACAAAATTAAATAAAGCATGAGGAAGCCACTGGAGAATTTAAACAAAGAAGAACCTCAGCTTTCACTAAAATAATGATAGCAATAAATTAAACAGAAACATAGGATTAGCATTTGGTTTCATGCCAATGTGCTTTACAACTCTACTAGAAATATTAAGGTAGACTTTGAGTAGAAGACTGAGCTGACACTCCCGGTCATTTATTTTTGCAAAGGCAAGAACTGTTTTGGCCAACAAAAGAGTATGGCTGCACAGAATCTGTGCCTTAAGAAGAGACAGATGATATTGAAATGTTGCTCTTCAGCCTCGGGCCATTTACAGAAGTAGCTCAGGAAATGTTTTTACAGATGAGAAGACATGCCAGGTACATAAAGTCCCAGCTACAAAGAACAGACAGCCTCACTGCTAATGTCTTTCTCTGCTTTTTAAGAAACCTGTCTTTCTATATGAAGTTATCTGACAAGGCCAATCACCTTTTTGTGGATGCAAAAAAGCCTGACAAGTTACATATCAAGCAAAGTTTTACATTATTTATACACTGCAATCACGTTTTCTGTATTATTTTTCAAGTACCTAAAAGCCTAAAATGTTACAATGTGTGTTTTTAACCGTCCTCGTTTATAAATAAGAACAGCCATTTCTGTTCCATACATAACAAAATACCACATTTCAAGGAAGACTAAACTACATGACCAGTGCCACGGAGTAAGTCAATAGTAAGACTAGGAATAGATTACAGTTGTCCCAGTTCCCAGCCTTTTGCTTTAGTTGTAAGACCACAGAACTGCAGAGGCGAATCCAGGCTGAAAATGTTGCCAACTGGCCATCAGACAAAAAAAGCAGATCGTTTAAAGAGCTCCTCTGTAAAAGGATTTCACTGTTGGACTTCAGTAGATAGCACACTGAAGCACACTGATTTGACCTGGGAAAGCAGAGGAGGGCTTAGCAAATAGCACAGCTACAGAGAATTTCTTGAAGATATTAGTCTGGTGGACTGTGTATGCACATGCAGTGTAATCCACTATGTACACGCGTACCACAGGCAACTTAAATGAAGTTCCTTTATACCAGAAAAAAAAGCAACATTTTTCAGTACAGAGCTTAACACTTACTGGAAATGGAATCGCTACGACAGTGCCATTTTCTAAGGTGATTTCTTTGTATTTATTTAGCACAAAGTCAGTTTAGAGACAAATATAGGAAACACTTGCAAAATGAAGATACAGAACACGATAAAGCTCACGTTTGCAGCATTTAAATCTTGGCGTGGCACTTAATGAGGTTGGCCCAACAATAACATTTCATCACTGATGGAGACTGTTCTCTGTCAAGAATAATTAAAACTAGTTGGAAAGCACCACCCATTCATGAAAAAAAATCATTTGCTTATAGCATTTCAACAAAGTTAGACACCTATAGCGTGGATGTAAACTGAATGTCTCACATCTCATGTGAGATGCCTAAACAGGCATATTCTTCTGCTCACTGATAGCTTCAAAAAAAAAAAATTGATGTGTTCTCATAAGAGAGTGACCCAACATCACCCCAGCATGAAGAGAAACCTAATTAGTTTCAGAAACTACAAACACATAGTGGTACTGGAATTGAAACACTACTCTATTTGAGTTAGATCTGCACAGATAAAACATCTGGGTAAAATACTTGCATCCAAAGGCAATCCTGAATGAGTGATCCACAAAGCTCCCAGACAGATACCTTGGATCAGAGATTCCCAAACTGTGGATAAGAAGTCCTAAAGCTTCTCACAGAAGCATGCAATACACTTCTATCCTGCAGAAGACATAAAACAGCAGAAAAAAGCTATATGCCTCCACAGAGACAGATTATAGGGTTCACACAAGATACTATGTACTAAATTGGTGCAAATCATCTGATTTACAGTAACTATCCATGTGTGCTCTCTACCCACAGAGAATGTAAAAATTTGAATTAGGAACACCAGAGTTATTTGGAAAGTAAATTCCCCAAGATTTGTTATATACTACTGCAGAGCTGCTAAGACCCATTGCTTTTAATAAAGTTTTACTCCATAAGGCCCAATCTGTCTGCAACAAAGAAAAACCATCTCCACTAGGTCTGAAGACCGCAGAAGGGATAGCACGTCCAGCTCAGCCACAAGACTCATGCTCATTGACAGACTGATCATAGTATGTTGGCTGATAAAATTCTGATGTTTAATACATAAAGACATGGGAAGAACAATTGGTCTTTAATCTCCCAAGAGGGGGTACTGCTGTTAAGCAGTGACACCGCTTTTCAACTTGACGGTACCACTTTGCACTAAGCTTTAGTATACTGGATGCTAATGAGCAATATAGGGCCAAAAGGAATAGCCATACCACAGAATACGCTGAGGATGCATTCCTGAAATGCATAACAGTTGCTGTTTCACAGAGTAAAGCTACTTTTCTCTTAAGAATTGGTGTAAGAGATGATGTACACAAGGACTTCAGAAAGACACAGCATAAATACAAAGAAATAGCAGATACAAGGTGGAAAACCACAAAAATCACAGAAAAGCAGAACAGCTGAGGCTGGCAGGGAGCTGCAGAGGCCGCCTGGTCCAGCTCCCTGTGCAAACAGGGCCACCTGGAACAGGTTGCCCAGGACCACATCCCAGCAGATTTTGAAGATCTCAAGGAGGGAGACTCCACATGCAACCTGTGCCAGGGCTCCATCACCCACACGGCACAGGAGTGCTCCCCAGTGTTCAGACAGAACCTCCTGAGCTCCAGTTTGTGCCCACTGCCCCTTGTCCTGGCACTGGGCAACACCAAAAAGAGCCTGGCTCCATCCAGTGGTCCTTCCCTGGACTCAGTATGTCTATAACCAAGAACCATCACAGTTAACAGTGCGCTGTATTAAATGGTCAGCAACAGAACTCTGAAACAGCAGATAAATAATCTTAGGTACAGCCGCACCGTGCTGTATCTGTAACAAAATCGAGTTCTCTCATGACAATCAGGCCGGCATTCAACAGCAAACACTCAAGATGCCATCGAGTCTACTTGAAAGTATCTCAGTGTTCAAACATCAGTAAGACAGACCAGTGCACAAAGGCAAAGGTGCTTCGTGCAACTTAAAGCAGACTCGCTCCTCTCCAGAGGCTGCTGCCCTGCAGCTCTGCTGTGCATGGCACCGGCTCTGTGAGGCGTTCAGCACACGGACCTCAGCAGCGCTCCAGAAGCTAATTGCTACCGCAGCCTCGTGCTCGCCTTTCAACGAAAACAAACAAGAAATGTTAACAGGATTAAAGGGGGAAAACATAAAAATGCGTACTGAATAGATGGATCGTAAAACACAAGAGGTAAAAGTATCACTAGGGGATAAACAGTCTTCCTGAGGTGCACGTGTGGAAAGCTCTCTTTGTAGATTTCCACAAGCAGCTTAACGGGAAGAAGCTAATGGTTTTAAACACTTTCCCTCGCTCACTCGGATGCACCCAAGAGGCACCCCAAGCGTGGTTTCACACAGCCACAGCCCCCGACAGGGCCCTTCGCAGAGCCGGAGCCGGCCGAGCCGCTGGCGGCCGCGGCAGCGCCGAGCGCGCAGCGCCCTCAGGTGGCCGCCGCGGGGAGCGGCCCGCGCTCGGGCCCTGACGGGGCGCGGGGCCGCCAGGCCCGGCCCGGCCCCGCTTCAGCACAGGGCAGGGCACGGCGGCGCCTTCCTGAGGGGAGAGGCAGCCCTTGTGGCATCCAACACCGCTTCATCTGACCCTGCATCAGATGCGGTTTTGTCTCCTGTATTCTGACTTCATTAAAGCAGTTAATTCTGGCAGCAGATAAACTAAGTGGATTTCACACACAGAACTATTAACTTTAACTCGGTCACCTTTTGGGGGATTCCCTGGTTGGTTTACTTTTTACGCCACAGAACTTTGTCTCAAATACCGACAGGCTGCCTGGCACACAGCACCAGAAAGCAAAGTGTGCTGCACACTTACATAGGCTTATCCACAAGACTTATGGACACGAGGAACTTGTTAAATTGCCCCTTCATTTGTAGAAGGCCGTACTGCAATACCGCTCTGAAACATGACAATCCCTGAAGAACAACCTTTTATTTTATTGCAATATTTACACAGCACAGTGCCTCCAATTCCCCTCCTTTCAGGAGAAGAGTAAATACACTGCGCAAGCTGGAAACCAGAGTTACCGTGATGCAATATGGTGAAATAATGAAGTGTGCTGGAAGGACACCGGCTCTAGAGAGCTTTCCATCCCTTATGCGCTCATTACCAGAAGGCAAGCCAGCATAGGCTCCAATTCATAGATCCCAAGAAACAAGAGCAAAGCAGGCATGACAACATGGCTAATTTATTGCAAAGCATTTGATTTAACTAGGAAAAGGCTATCAGAAGAAACCAGAAAGCAGTAGAAGAACAAGATGATAGCGCTTAATGGCATTTCTTATTAAAAGAACTTCAGAGATCCATTTCTGTCATGGGGTATTTGTAATCACTCCAGCAACCGTATGAACTTCAGAGTAATTCTGTTTGGTGATGCTGGTAGACAGCAGCTTCAAAGCAACATTCCTGTAACTCAGCTCCACTACAGCTAGCTGTAATTTCAGCATAAACCCGATGGCTATCTTTCAGGAGCAATTCTCCTACCTCCTCTCCCAAGAAGTCTCTCATTCAAGTTGTGCTCTCAGTATCCCTCCTATTTTGCTAGTCTTGGTATCACTGTCATTCAAAACAGTCGATTCTGTGCTTAGACTTTAAAAGAACATACTGCTTGCTGCCTAACCAAACCAGCTGAATTGTTACAGTTTTCCCCCCTCATGCTAGTAAAGCAGGCATATCTGGGACACATACTTTTTTCCCCAGACTGCCCAACAAATCACACAATTGGAATATTAATGCTGACATTTTTCATCATTATTCAAACCAGTGAGATTGCAGACATAAGCAAGCATTTTCAATTGCAAAAACACGTAGTCACATTCAAAAAAACCTTCAGATTACACAATTCAAAGGCATAGTTCAAAAATCTAAGTGTACTCCTGACAAACTGATGAGACAAGATGATCTCCTGTGTTTTACACTTCAAAAGTTGGTCTCTAGGCTCATTTAATAACCAACTCAGACTACTGACCAGAATTCTTACTTCAAAAATTCATTTTCACTACATGCTTACCTGACATTGCCTAGAAAGAAAGAAAATATCTTCTGTATACACAGATATATATGTATAGTAATAAATTACATGTAAGTATATCACACACACACATATATATATTAATGACAACGTCTTCTGCATGCATTTCCTTCTGGCTTTATAAAGTTGCAAAGAGAGACCTGCCTTTCACTTACCTCTCTGTATCGCAATTGCCAAAGGGTATATGAAATGGCAGAGCAAGAAATTAGAACTTAATGGCAAAACTGTAACAGAACACTCAACAAGAAGGGATGGAGCAGAAAATACCTAGAACTATCTATTTGGCTTATATGCTCTTTAAGAATAGCTGTCAGTATAAATACTATATCAAGAACAGATTCTTCTCTTAAAGGGAAAATACAAAACACATTTATGTTTCCCATTGACATGTCATATTTTAACAGTGAGTTGCTAATAAGAACCTAAGCACACTCTGGGTTGTTTAAGCTGTCCAGAATGATTATGAGTGATTGTGTTTTAAAAGTCACTGAACTGGAAACAAAGCTCTAAACACCGATTGCTACAATGTTAGCAGCTTCAGTTCAAAATAAAGTGACACCTATTTTGTTGCATATATACGTATGCAACACTTACACAGTGGGAAAGATCCATTCTCTCTATAAATCCAGAACATGTCACTGCAAACAAGATTTTTTTTAATTAAAATTGGCATTTCTGAGCCTCCTACTGACTGACAGCCTCTCATTGCCTCCTCGTGAGATGGCTAAACTGGCTTCCAAGAGAGATGGTGGAAAGAAACAAAATCACTAAAATGCCTTTGACAAGGCTCTGCTGGGTACAATATTAATAGCAAGAAGCTGCACAGTGAGGTAAGGAGAAAGAATAGGTGACTACTAGGAAGTCTTCCCTAATGATCACTCAAAACATCACAAATACCACAATACAGGAGGCCTTTTATTCCTAAACTTACAGGCAGGATGATCAGGCAGGACAATTTTAATCAGAAACCATATTGTTAAAAGAGAATGCAGAACGATGTCTGCAGTATAGCAGGTGTAACCTTCTTTGAATGCAAAAGTAGGATTGGAGGCTGGCTAGACCTCCAGCCTCCAGTTGGGAGGCTGGCTCTGCTCTCAGGAAAGCCAAAGCCTTATGCCTCTCAAGAAAAAAAAAAGGAAAAAAAAAAAAAGCAAAGGCTCAAAGTCAAATCAAGCAAGAAAGACGATTTCCTTGGCCTGAACACTTTCCCCAGTTTAATGCAATGAGTTTACACTGACTGCCATCACTGTACCTTCAGGAGGCTCTTCCCGCAGATGAGGGGGCAGTTCTTCACTTGTTGTCTCAGTTTCATCTTCCACCATCTGTGTTTCTAAGCTAGGTCCCTGTAGAACAGAACAACAAGAGGAGGTAAATTGGAGAAAGTTCAGAAAGGAACCACAAAAATAATTACAGGATTAGATAATATGCCAGACATTAAGCACACAAGGAGCTCACTTCAGCTGATGAAGAAAGCTGCTGGTAGATATGTTTGCAGTCTAATTACTTATAGAAGGAAAAAAAAAAAAAAAAAGACTCCTCAAGTTAGTAAAGCTAGCAAGAAGAAGTATGAGGGTCTGAGTGGACTAAACCAGGAACCGAGTGGTGAAACAATTTCTAAATTATGTTTAATATACATAACAGAATTACCATTTCAAATCCCCATTTACAAAGGGTAGCAGCAGATTTGCATCCTTTGGAAGTTTCAAGGAAAAAAATATGATTTTCGATTTAAGAGGATTCATCTGTGTCTTACCAACACTAGATTATGAAAAGCTGATGCCCCGTTGAATGCAGGAGAAGGTAAGATACGGGTTACATAAGTGGTATTACACCTCATTTTTCAGAGGAAGACAAAACAAACTTGTCTACAGTCTCCTAAACCAAACAGATCTGCTAATCACGTAGCTTTCTCCCATCAGTTCCATTTGTACTTGCATATATAACACGCTGAACAAACCTCAACTGGAAAACTACCAGACTGCCCTCCAAAGTTTTGCAATTTCACTCACCAGCCTCCAGGATCTTGCAAAAAGCCTGCAATGTTGCTTGTGTACAGATGTGACCTATCGGATTTGTTGACTTAGAGAGCACTCATTTGTATTTAAGGCTGCTGAACTAACTTTTCACACACAAAATTGTAAGGACTTGTGCAGCTTGGAGGTATAGTTGCTTTTGCAGTTTCACAGGATCAAAGAAAAACAGAAAAGGTGTGTCCCCCTCCCACTCTTTTTTTTTTTTTTTTTTAAGTAATGGCAGAAGAAACAGTAGTGATATCTATCAATCTTTTTTTTTAAAAAAGAATCAGTTGTTTTCTTTTCAAATGCTAGTACAGTCAAAAGTAAAATCTGAAACATAGCACTCAAACAGTGCTTTTGGGCATTGAATACATGAATAAGTTTGTAGTCCAAGCCATCTGAAAATGCACACTAACATATGCAGCTGGAAGGTTACAGAAGCCAGCTTAAACACTGGTACATCAACAGCTTGCAAGATTTTGCTATCCAAACTCTGGGGGAAAAAAAGGGATCATAGTATTCAGTCTACACTATTTCTATATTTTTCAAACCCTGTGACTATAAAGTTTCACTCAACATTAAGTATTGAATACTTTCTGTTTCCAAACTTTGCATGTAATAAAGACTTTTTTTAATTTCTTCCTTTAAACAACTACATTACACCTTCATCCATTTCCCTTTCCTTTTGTTCAGAAAAATGGGCATGAAAATACACATCACCAAACTGAGCTGAAGGGAAACAAAACAGGTACAAGTCTACAAGAACACAAGTCTATTGTGTCAGCACCATTGCTGCAACCTTGATTTTTGCCATTCATGATAGTGGAAGCTTTACCTAAGGCATAAACACTGAATCAGTATTTCTCCACATTTAAGAACAACTGATACCAATACCAGCTTTGATCAGAGCCCACTACATACTAATACAAGGTACGAGTTCAAACATTTTCATTCCTCACAGCAGCTCTCACCGAAAAGAAAAAGAGATATTTACCACAGAGCACAGATGAGAAAGCAGTAACTTAACTGAGATGGTCTAATCAAAAAATCAAAACCCAGGAATCAGTTTCAAATTTCAAGGTCTAGCCATCTCATCACTTCACCTGATGAACGTGATCTACATTTTAAGAAAGTGTAAAAAAAAAAAAATCTGGACAGGAACAAATTGAATATAGAATATGTACTTGAGCAAGTTTCTACATCAACCACAGGCAATAAATATATCTCGATACTTTTCTTTGTTACCTAAATGGTACTGAGCGTGAGAGAATACAAGGATATGTTAGTACACCAAAACATTCATTTTCACATGAAAGATGTAAACAAGGCAGCAGTATTTGCATTGAAAACATTCTGGATCAGAATTGTAAGAAGTCCTATACTAGAAATAGTCTCACAAAGACCAAAATTATTTAACAATAATTTTGTTTAAAACAAAAAAACAAACAAACAAACAAACAAAAATTTAAAGAACCCTCCATGCAAGGCAAAGTCTGTACTAATTATACGACTTCCAGTGATTTAAAAAAAGCAGCAGACATTCACTGTGGATGAATTACCTTCTTCTGAGGAGTCAATAATCTCACTTTGCTACCATTAGACAAACCCTCTTAGTGGTTTATCCTTACAACAATTTATGGTAGTGAAGCTCCCTTGGTTTATATCTGCTGTCGTTTACATAAATGCCAGGATGCAAAATGCTATCAGTAGAGAGCCATGGCATTCTTTTTTTTTTTTTTTTTTTTGAAATACATGAAGTAGTCAGTGTTCACTAGCCATATATCTCTCCAGTACAACCGTCATCATTGACAACTCTTATCCTGAAATAAATTTTTATCTTAGCTGAGGGTCAGCTGTAGCCCTAAACTAGCCCTAATACTAAACTAGTATTAACAAATCCATCTGCAAAAAAAAATCAGAACACTACAGACCACCACAAAGTCCATAGCTGAGATACTGCTTGCTAGCACTTCCTTCCAATTCAAAATTTTAGCACTTGCTACTTGAATCCCACAGAAGAAAAATATGCTGCCCAAGATTACTACTTTTATAGAACATTCTTAATAGCTAACAGAAGACAGAATTTTTGCAAAGAATGTTTTCACTACCGAAAAGAATTCATCACAACACAATATTTTGAACAGTATTAAGTAGTTTTGTATTTTTTTTGAGAATTGTTCCAACAAAGAAATAATTTGCATTTATTTCAGGATTTAATATTTTAAAAAATAAAACACTGCCTGCAAGAAACCTTAAATCTTACTTCCCAAATGAAGTTGGAAATATTTTTTTTAAAGAATAAGCAAAATTCATATCTCATTGATATTTTAATCACATAAATATCTTGCCACTAATCTCTCTATATAGGCAGCTTCTAGGAGAAGCAGTCTCAAACACTTGTGTTTATCAGACATCAGTATATCAGTTTAATCACTGAGACCACAGAATAAGTTCAGTCTTAGTACTGAATTTCACTAAGTAATTAAAATGTAAAACAGTCAACAGTAGATGAGATGCTAGGTTTTAGTAGAATCCATATCTAGAGGTAATACTTAAGGTTCAAATGTTGACAGATGTTATTAAAAAGATTATAGAAGCTCTTTACAATGGCTTTGTATATTAGATTAGCATGTCCATTGCTTTTTTTTTAGTTATATCTGCCGAATTCAGTTCACCAGGTCTGCTGCAAGTTTGGCAATATAATCACTAATACAAGAACCCACAGTTCTGGCAGCGTGGTAATCTATGGCAACCAAAAATTCTAGGAAATTGTCTTGTAAGAAGATCTGTGACTGAGTGATAGGTAAAATTGTTGATCTTTTTGTTTTTATTTCAAGAATGGGGCATCAATGAGGTCTGGTTTTTCATTCTTAAGAAAATTTGACAGATCTCAAAGGGAAGCATACAACCATGTAAGTTAATGGGCTGCAGCTAAGTAGCCATGCTAGTGTCCAGCAATTCTCTAATAACCCTCTTGAGCTCCACCCACAGCAGAATACATTCAGATGTTGCTTTTACTTTGAAGTTCCCCCCTAGCTGAATGATGCCCTTAAAAATACACTTTACCTTTCAGTTAGCCCTGAAGCAGTCAGGCAGCTGGACTTGATCTTTGTAGGTCCCTTCCAACTGAACTATTCTATTCTGGAAGCATCTAGGAAGCAGGAAGATGCATTAACCGCTCAGAAATGTCAGTAGGTTATTAACTGTACGATATTCTTTTCATTATACAGGGCTTGTATAGCCTTTTAAATCGAGAATGTGGTTCAATTCCTCACTAGACCCATTGGAGACACACAGATTTAAACATGTATTATTACAGGAATAGGTTATGGCACAGAGCCTAGGAACATGCAATTGAAAAGAACCTCATTTTGCTGTCTTATTCTGTGTTCCAGAGAAGGCTATGTATTTATGGATCGAGACGATTGCCAGTATTGAACTAAATAAGTGCCACAAACTGGAGTGTAATCACCAGCATTTCAGATTATACCTCACGCTTTTCCCTGGGATACAATACTTGAGCATAAATCTGACCATGATTTCACTGTAAATATACCGAAAAATGTAGCATAAAAGACTTTATATTTCACAAGTCCTGCAGTAAGCCCATGTGATGACAGAAAGGAAGAAGGTTCCCACCCAGTGAGGGTGGATATTTTCCACAAGGTACTGAGCTATGTTGGTGACACGGGATCTGAGACATGCATTTATCATCATGTTTGTATTAACAAACGATTTCAGCACAATCACACAGCCTATGCTATCTCATTCTCAGTAGTATATTAAGAACTCAGAAAAAACAACCACCACAAGTACTTCAAGAGCAACTCCAACACCAGAGGATCATTATTGGTCTATTTTGCATTTAAGTCAACACTGACACAGGACGGTCAATGCAAATGCCCAAACGGGTAAGTCAGTGATTGAAATTGCTTAGCTTTCCAAAAAGTCCCTACAGACAATCTTCAAACAATGAGGAAAAACCCAGCAACCTCCCCAAGTATGCTTTTAGGCCTTTTGGATTCTATTTTTCTAGTTTACACTAATTATGGCATGTAATCTTAGACTGGAGACTGTCAACTGACCGTTCACTGAGCCAGGATCAAGCTACTGAGTAACCAAGAAAAACTAAGGCCAAACAAAGGTAAGGGGAAAAAATCATTTTTCACTGGATAGATTATTTTTTATTACTGAAATTTTATGAGGTTTGGGGTAAATATCTTCAAGTTTCCTTCAGTTTATGACTAGTAAGAAGACAATTTACTGCTGTTCCCAAACAAGGAGAGGCACATATCTTATGATTCTGGCCATGCTTGCCATTCATACTCAATTCCTAGAAAAATCCTAGGGTTTTCTAAATAAATCCTACACAAAAACAGACACGGCAAAAACAAAAACATCCCCCCCCTCACACCACACAACATGCACAAATAGTCTAATACTTTTCCCCATTATACAGAAATCTATTGGGAATCACTTTCAGCTGGCAGAACAGAAGCTGGGGAAATTGAAAGCCCATAACCATGGCTTCACCAGCAGGTTAGTATTTCAGTTCTTAGACTACCTCTTATTCAAGACTACTGGCCAAACTCCAGCTGCTACTTTCTCTGTGCATTTTCAAGTGAACAATGTATTTATTTCATGACCTAGATCTTCTTATTTCCATTCTTGTTGCTGAACACTTTACACCATTTTTTTCTTTCTTACATTCATCTTCGTATTTATTCCCACTCTGCCCTTAAGCCTAAAACATCACTTCTCTCACTATTCAGAACAGACTTCTTCCTAGCAAAGCCTTTCCTTAACAGCCCACAAGGTCATACCTCCTGCTTCGTTCTTCGCCAATCTACAACTGCCAGCCTAAATCACATGTCCTCATTCGTGCCCAACACTGATGTGCAGATCTGGTATTCTGTGTAGGCACAATTCCAATAAAGCAATTTACCAGAAGAAAATTAATGGCAGTGCAGGCTTCACTGCTCCACATGTGATTTCACTTGCAAGCTCTCTCAGTACACATCCAACAGCTTTCTTTTTTTTTTTTTTTTTAATGTAGCACAATATATCTCAACTGATAACAAAGGATAAATGAACCTCTTTAGAGTTAAAAAAAACTTAGTGGATCTGTGGGATAAAAACAAGCAAAGTAATCCCTAATCACAGGACAGTTTGTGCTTTGAGAATTTAAAATGATACTTTTAAAGTACCTGAGTGAAAGCATCGACCATTTTTGCATTATGTTAAGAATGCTTACTGCATGCCCACAGGACTAACAATAATTGGTTTCCTCCACATTGCATGCTTTCCCTATTTCTAAAACCATAAACAAAACAGCTCCTCTCATCCCAGGTTTGTTTCTTATAAATAGGAGATGGTACATGTTATGATTAGGCTGAACATGTGCAGATGACAAAAGACTTGTCAGATCCAGCAACATAACAGCTGAGCTTCATTAGGCTTTTCTACAATGACGTTATTAATGACAGTGTTAATTCAGGGTCTCTCCTTCATCCAACCACTGTAATGAAGCTCCCCAGAACTTATCTTTGATATTTCACGTTTAATCAAAATAAATTATGCCATCTTCCATATTTGAAAGCAACTTCAGAGCATCCTTTCTGCTTCTACTGAATTACACAAAGCCTCAGTTCATAAGGAAACAAAACTAGCTTTTTGTTTAAAATCCTTTTCTAAAACTAGAAAGACACCATATAGGTAGTTCAACACGATGCCTCTCTTTTCCAAGGAGCTGATTGTCCACAGGTACTTCATTTCAGCTGAAACATGTAACTAACCTACCTCCCCCCTCTACACTAGCGCTGATAATCACTTCAAACAGTAGAAACAAGCTTTGAAATTCATCACTACACCTTTTGCAGGCAGGTATTCGTTACAGCTGCAGGTTTTACTTCAGCAATGAACTTTCAGTATATTGCAGAATTAAGGCTTCCATTTATTTTTTCTAACTGCAACAGAAACATTCCAGTGCATCAGCCATCATTATTGACTGCACATCCACACCTTATAGGTTTCCAAAGTTGGCCAGGGATTTTTCCTGTAGAGAAGAGAAAAATTGATCTGCAACCATAAACAGATTTTTTTTCCACTTTCCTGTTGGTTTAAGAGAGCCTTTTGATGGATGCTTTGCTTTTAATTCTACAAAACAAGGTTAGCTCATAATGAGAGCTTCTGTGCCAGGTTTCAGCCCAAGGGGAATTTGCGTTGCAGTTATAAATCCCCTAGAACATTAAAGGAAAGTACAGAAATAGAAATGCTGAGGATGACACTAGTGTAAAATTATAGCACTTTGTTCACAGTGCGCTGTAAGAAAGTACTAGAAAAGTTGCTTAGATTACTTCTTGTTCTCTGCATTTGGGCAAAACCCTCAGGGAGGCTATGATTTTACAATGTTTAATTTTGTCTTGACAATGGGACTGAACATGCCTGCAGAAAGAAGCAACGAGACGAGGTTTTAGTCTTGATTTGGGGTTAGCAACACTGAGTACTATTGTTCTCAGCAGAAGAATCAAATCCTCCTTCTCCGGTAGTAAAACTACTTCATACTGTGAGTAATCCCAATTAGGGTTTGCTTGGCATAAGTAACTTCTCAACAGAGCTACTGACACCACAGTCTAGTGTCCATTTGGCACCAGTAATCTGTTTATACGTTTTACCTTCACAACATGTGTGGGGCACATAGCATCGCTTAAACAGCAGAGTCAATATGATCTTGAAGGTCTTTTCCAACCTTAAAGATACTATGATTCTACTCAGTCATAGTTCAAACAGTTCTGGACTTTGAATTAATAATTGTGTTTAGTCTTGATCAATAGTTCTTTTCCATCTGAATTTTACTAAATTAGCGTTACCACAGAAAGTGTTTTTCAAAACAAAAAAACACAACACCTTTCTTCTGATCTTGTGCTAGCCCAGCCCATGGAACACTCCTCCCTCAGAGCAGGCTGAACAGTATAATCATCAAAAGGATACTGTGCATCTGTGCAAGAGCTGAAAAATCACCCAGAAAGATGCTGTATGATTTGCTGTCTATTCTGATTTGAACTACCACCTCCACAAGGAAGGGTATTACTTGACCAGAACACAGTTCTTATGGAAAAAACAGCTGCACTGAATTGCGCTTGTTTGGAAAAAGGAAGTTACTTGGAGGCAAAGTGTCACTGCATTGTGTAATTCAAACATTAACAATCATTAAAGCTTGGGACAGGAAATACACACACAAAAGTCATTACAGAAACACCTGACGGACTCTGAAACAGGGAATACAGATGTGGAATGATGCAGGACCAAAGCATGACCCTGCATCACAACGAACCCATCTGAAATCAATTAATTACCAATAATGATATATGAAAAATATCAATCAACTCCTACTGATAACTGACCACTCACTAATTTAGGAAGTTTCACTGCGTTAGAGGAAGTCTTCCTGCATCGTGTCAGTCATTCACTGTCTGTCAATGAAAAACTCACTCAGACAGTTGAGCTGATGAACTAAAAGCAAGTAACAACGAGACTTCATGACCTGCAGTTTTATTGTGCTTTCTACATAACAATTAGTGAAAGCAGGATAAATATTTTTCCTCCTGCCTGATCCTTGGCAGGTAGGTATCATGATTAATGCCAATTTTACTCAGACTAAAGAAACTGGATAGTGCACACTGCAGAAAGAGTATTTTCCACTTTCCTAGTGAGACATGCAAGCATCACTCTAGAAAGCTGCAGACAGCACGAGGAATTTGTCTGAAATACAAATGAGAACTCCTCCGCTTACTAACACAGGCCTATATCAAAGAGGTCATTAATATTTTCGTAACCACACTACAGACAAAAAGAAAAGCATTTTTCCTGTTCTCAGTATAGTCACAACTTCACATGCAGTATTCAAAAAAAGCTCATGGAGGGACCCATTAAGCAGTATTCTGTAACAGCTGTTTCCTATGGCCGACTTGAATTACATTACTTGCATGTATTTCCTTATCAGTGCACAACCACTGGTTTAGCTGTAATGAACAAAAATTCAACTAATTTTTCCAAGGGTTTTCACAGCTACAACATGGTAATTTCTGTGACAAAATTCAGATGCAAAGTACATAAGCATGTACCCAGCTTGACAAATCTGAACGCTCCCAATAAAGTCACAAGAGGCTTCACTGGAACAGTTTGAAACAGAAGTTGCCTTGTTCAAAATTTACGGTTTTTTTAAAAAGTAGACAAAAAAGTAATAATGCTGCAAATCCCCTTGAAGTTGAAGAGTTGTTCCAAAAGCACCAAAAGTCACTTTAAAAGCTGGCAATTGAGGTTTGTGTAAGTTATTTTATTCAGTCCAGAACTTACTTCTGTCTGCAATTTTCTTTCAATAGGAATTTCAAAATGTGTTTTCTGCAAATCACCAAACATTGTGGAATTAGCATTGAGCAAACAAGACAGGAGATTGTAATATGCTTATCACACATCTCTGCCCCAACGCTTCTGTTGACGGTTACATAGTAAAGGATCTCGTTCCTTGGGTCTGAGATCAGAACTCATTCGTAAGCTCTTTTAGCTCACAGCGTTGCTTGCTGTACTCTGCATTTGTTGTTGTAGTGCTTTAAAGGAGTAGCATTTCAATTAAATTATTTACTTACCCTACAGAACAAACACTACATCTCCTGGTACTACCAAGCTCTCCAATTTTACACCTAACCTGCATGCTTTCAACTTGACAGCCAGAAGCACTGCCAGCAATAATGTCCCTTTCATTTTAGGCGTCATAGAAATCTCATTTTCTTCCAAACTAACAGCAAGAAGCGTAATTAAAATCACAACTTGCTGCACACAAAATTCCAGCCAGAGTTACTTCACCCAGCAACAAAACAGCTGTCAGATAGAGACAACAGTTGATCATTATGACTGCAAACAACATTGCACCTGTTGACTTAAAAGGAAAAAATGATTCTGGTAGCAGGAATGGGTGCCTGTAATTTTTGAAGACCTGCAAAGCGCACAGGCTCTCCCTCTAAACCGATCTTTACAAGGAAAGGAAGCACAGGAGTTGTACTAGAACTTAGGCAGCTCTGCACAAGCGTTAAGATCATCAAGTTTGCTACAAAAAACACAAGCGTTCAGTGACTTCCAGTAAGTTCAACCAGCAACAACACATCTTTTGAAGAAACTGTTTAAGAGCTCTACCTCTGCCTTCACCTACACAAGCACGCAGCTTGCCCAGAACTCTGACAGCATGTAACCTCTTCCCATCTCTCTGAAATTCAGCTAAAACACTGGGAAAGGAAAACAGCCAGAAAATTTGTAAGGTTACTTACCAGACATGACCAATTGTAGGCAAATATTAAAGTCAGAATTATTTATAGTATTTGTACAGTCCATGGTCCCCTTTACTCTTCCTATCACTTACGTTCACTTTCCTCCTGCTTTCTGTAAAAAATTTAAGAGTACATGCCAGGAAAAAAAAAGACAACTATATACTCCATAAAAAGCAATACCTTTTGTCTGTTCTCCCTTTTATAAGCTGTTCCTTTCCCAAGTAGTTTTCATTTCAATTGTCATGAGCCAGAATCAGAGACATATAAGAAATGTTACACACACATCAGATTTTGACAAGACAGACCACGACACCCTTCAGAAACGGATCTGTCTGTAATTACAAGCAAGATAAACATTTTCTTAGACTTCCCATAACTTTTGATTGGCCTTAATCTTCAAAATACCTGCCCTTTATCAGATCTGCCTACTTCAGGCATCAAAAGCAGTCAGAAAAACAGGACAACCATAGGCAGTAACTTCACATTCATTCTCTTAAATATATCTGCAAGAGTTTCTCAAAGGAAAATGTCTAACTATGACACCCTCTTATCCCAAAATACGTAACTCACAAGCCAAAGCACCACCAGCTTTCATCCTACTTTGCAGAACTTTTTAAATTCGAAAAAAGAGGGGAGCATCTACTTAAATGAAGTCACCTCTTTGAGCTTGCTTTCCCAAATAAGAACTTCAATACCACCTGACACCCTCAATGCCTTTTATTCCTCTGAATGCATTTAAAGAGTTAGAGCAGTGACAGGAACAGTGTTAGAAGCAATCACTGCAGCAGTTGCTGCACCAGACAGCTGTCAGGAACTATTCTAATGCCCTAATTCATTCACTAGTTCAAGATAAGGTGTAAAGAGGTTCTGTTAGTCAGGAGGCAAGCATTTCCATCTAAGACCAGAGACATTCAGAGCTGAGCTCCACAGAACAATACCAGAAACATGTTGTGGAAAGGTGGTTGACAGTCTAACGGATGGGAACTAGGCCCTCTTCCCCCAGTTATCCACATCCCTAGGAATGGAACAGCCCTCCTCACCTGACAGGCTCGCTACCCAGGTTTCTAATGAGGCCTGAGATGCATTTTCTTGCCATCAAGATCATCTGCCCTTGAAGGACAGTAAAAGCCCTTGGCATGTTCCTCACGTATCTCATATATTCCAACATACAGGAATTGTCCACCTTCAAGCTGATTGCCTCTCACTCCTGCCCTGCAGCACAGGGAACAGGGGCTTCAACCCATTTTATATTTTGTATAGCCTGAAAGGGTCCACAGATGCCACATGAAAGACCTGCCACTGCCTGAAAGAGAAGGGAACAGAAGCAAAGTAAACATGGAGATAATCTCAAATATGATCTCAAATCCAATCCAGTTTCAGAAGCACCTCAAGCTTTAAACTATGACTTTGGCATGCTGCTCTATTTCACTGTACCTTTTTTTAACAGGATACTTATTTTATTTGTTTGACTTAAAAATAAAGTACATCACGCTTCAGTTTCCTCAGCAACAATCAGACATTAGTAACAGATCCTGAAAGGATTATTTGCACAGCATAACTCCCCTGATGTTACCACTTCTCTTCATCTGCTTCTTCCTTCCCCTAACTAGAAAAACAGTTACACAAACTAGCATTAGCTTTAGTTTGACAGCCCTGCATTCTCAGCAACTTGCTAACCAGCAACAATGAGAAAGACTCAGAAGAAATGCTGATACAAAATAACACACAAATTCAAATATATTTCCCAAGGCATAACAGCAATTAGGGAAGAAATAAGCAAGATGACTTTTCAAAAAGCTTGGTTCTGATGTTTACTTTCCCTGCATTGATCAACAATTTAAACTTTGCATTGATTTGTTTTAAAGTCCCACTAAGCTATTTTTGAGCAGGTCCATAAAAGGGATTCAGATCCAACTCCCACACCTCACGCTGCCCCCGTCACCCGCCACCCCCCCCATCCTCCTTTTCTCCCCCTTTTAAAAGGAAAAAAAAAAAAACAAAACATTGATGCATTCCACGTGTTAATTAATAACATAATTATTTTCCCCCCACGCCCCCTCAGCTTCAGACTTTAAATCATGAATCTGAAATGATCTTACGTTGAGGAAACTGAGGCAACTACTACAGCATGAGGGGGTATATATGGAAAGAAATGCATGCTAAAATACGTTAGAAAACCGTGGAGTTTTTATGCGGAAAAGCTGACCATGGTACAAATAGATGATAAATGGTTAAAAACAAGAAAAAAGACTCTTCCCCCTAAATACACACACATTCCTCACAACCAGAGCACAACTCTACTCATATACTGCCATATTTTGAGCAAGCCCATCTAAAAATGTCATGAGCTTTCCCACTCTGGTGGGGCAAAAGAGGAATTCAGCAGAAGTAATGGGCTTAGCAAGAATAATCAGTGGTTTACTCTGCATGCCATAAAACAGAAGCTGAAAGAAATCTCTTCTTTTTTTTTGGCCTCAAGCTGGATGTACTATTTAGCCAGCACTCTGAGGTTTTTGTTTTGCAAGATAAGTCAACAACTCACCCAAGGCTTGTTATATTTTGTTCCAATACCATACATATTTTTGTTATCACACACTATGTGAACTAACAAGCATTCAGAGAAGAAAAAAATACAGAATCCTTTACTACCAAGCTTTGAAACAAAGCCAAACAAAAAAAAAAAACACACACAACATTGCGTAGTAAGAAACTTACTTTACACATATATTTCTTTCATATGCTTGGAAAATGTCCCTTTTCTTTCACCTGTTAACTGCACAGACAGCATACAGATACTTAACCGAAGTTGCCAATACTTGCGTTGCCCAGAAGCCAAAGTCTTCATGAAGTGAGGAACTTCTAATTCCCACTTACTTTACCCAGGCTTGCAGAAAGGCCTGAGCCAAAATTCTCTATTGTGACAAGTGCAGGCCACAGGTATGTACGGTTTCTGCCTCAAAGAACTTGTAACGTTGTTGATTGATAAAATTTTCGGTTAGACAAATTCAGAAGACAAAGAGCACCCAGTATGCCTCGCATTTTAGACTGATTAATGAAAGGGAACATAAAGTCATACACTTGCAAACAACACAGATGCAATATGATAGAAAGAAGAAGAGAATACCACAGCAATACTCTTAAATCGTTTTTGCAATGTAATCCCATGTTTGGCTCCTAAGGATGCAAACCTTTCAATTGAGAGCTAACACATTACAACTTTAACAACCCAGTCTCAGCATCCACCTCCACCACGGCACCAAAGTTCAAAACGACTGACTCCCACCCTGCTCAGCCCATCCTAACCTAGGGGCTTTCTGCAGCAGAGTAACCAGAGGGCTGCTGGTCCCTTCCACGCTCCCAGGGCCTGAGAGAGCAGAAACGCAGGTGGAGGCGTGAGGCTGCGTTATTTCTGGAGGCACACGGAGGGCACAGAGCCCCACAGCTGCTGCGGGTGTCAAACTGCCTGGAAGATTGTATTTGCGTGAGCTCAGAAACCGGGGGAAAGCGGGACGATTTCCCTGCAGATACACAAACCCCGAAAGCGGAGGGGAGCAGCAGCGGGCCACCTCACTTCCAAACCGGCTCTCATCCCAGCAGTAAATAATTCACTCTAATTTTATTTTTTTTTTTAACGGAACCCTTATCGGGGGATGCTTGGAAGAAGCGGCACCGCATCCCCCGCGAAGTCAGAAGCTTCTGGAAGTGGTACTCGGTCAGGACAGCGAACGAGGAGCACCTCGGACCACGCCGGCCTGGCGGGGGTCGGCGGACACCGAGCCCCGCTTGCGGGCCCCCCGCCCCTCGCCTCACCTTCATGCCGCGTCTCCCCGCGCACCGCCCGCTAGGGATGGAGGGCGGGCGGCCGTCGTCGCCGGCTCCTTCCCCGTCTCCCCCGGCGCTGCTGCTCCGGCTCCTCCCGCCCGATGTAAACACACACCGAGGGAGGGCCGAGGGGGGGCAGCGCCATGGCAACCCCGGCCGGAAGAGGAAGCGCGGGGGTCAGGGGCCGCCATTTTTTGGGGAGGGGGGGGGGTCGGGATGCCTCCCCTCAGGCACCCCGCCATTGACGTTGAGCATCGTTTGCGTTGTGACAGTGAAGCCGTGGTGGTTGGTGGTGACAATAAAAGAGCAGCACTGGCACGTCGAGTTTTCTTTCTTGTGTACCGCTTTAAGGCAATCATCAGGAACAATCATACGTGTGGATAGAAGGGTGCTACTGCTAGCAAATGGCTTGATGCAACAAATGACAGTCAAACAACAAAAAAGAGCAATCATTTAAAGTAATGATTCCTGGAAGCGGAGGATAAAATAACATTAAGCAAATTATGATGAGTTTCACTTTCTCTAATTCAGCATTATTCCAGTGGTGAATATTGAGTTAATGTTACGTAGAGAAGCTGTTGAAACTAGGGCAAAATATTTTGACCTTCAGATTTGGTCACAATACATTCCTGAACCTTTTTTTTTTTTTTTCCTCCAAGAAAATACAATACAGTTTCATAAAAGTTACCATTCTGAGTGTAGGTGTGTGTGTGAGAGAGACAGTGATTCTTGGGCGTAATTTTCCCTGGGTAGACTAGAAGGCACACTTTTCAGATACAGCATCACATGACAGTATCTCCCTGTCACACACGCTAACATTAGGAGATGAGATTGCAGCACTTTTTGCCTGTGCTGGTGACCAGGCACTGGCTAGGAAGTAAGCATCTGGTCAACAACTGAGATACCAAATCTCAGCCCTGTAATGATAATGCTTTCCCTTGGTTCTACCTTAACATATTTAAATAAATACTGATCATTATAAAGTATTCAGGTGGACAGAAGCATTAATACAGAGATAATCAATTTTTTTAAAAATGACTGCAAGGTTCTATTTCACCTTTACATCCTAGCCACCCCAGTGCATGTGACTGGTATCATGGAGAATTACTGACTTGTTACCCATTTACTTCCATAATATTTTCAGACAGTTTCCTCTGCCATGTATTTGCCCTGGGTGAAATCTGAATAGCTTTCACATTGCTGGCTGTTAAGATGGAAAATGCAGCATAAGATAAAGGCAAGTATAGTGTGATATAAGACAGGAAATGAATAAACAGTATTAATTCATTGTAACAAGTAGTCATGTTATGGCCCTATAGTTGTTTTGTGCTAACATGTTCTAGTAGAAAGGAAATTATTTCCAGACAATGTAACTGCTGATTAGCACAACTCCCCCAAACCTCTTGTTCCACATCAAAAAAATCCTCTCTTCCTGTGATAAAATGAATTGGCCACTAGACTTATCAAGCATCCCAAGAACACCCAGCAAACAATTTAGCCACAACTTTGCAAAAGCATAAGCAGTAACTTTTGCTCATGCTTCATCATGGTGAAAGATTCGTGTATTGAAATACCTACCCTGAATTTGTTTATTTTTGTATGCCTGTGTATCTAGCACAGCAACATTAAACTCCTTCCTAACTTGACACTTACAACACCCCCAGATGGCAGGGAGGTACTTGCTGCATCAGGTAGCTGGACTCCAACAAATAATTCATAAAATTCTTTGAAAAGAAAGTTGATTTCTGAAGGTGTAAAGGTGACTAAACCAAGAGAAGTTACATAGCTACAGCTAGAACTATGTAGAAGTTACATAGCTATCAGTTGCCTGAATAACACCATTCATCAAAATCTGAATGAGGTATCTGATGCCACAGAAAACCTTTGTGGCTGAGCAGGGAGCATCACTTAGTCTCTCACATCCTGAGCTGGTAATACCCTAACTCGGGAACTTTTTCCTTTTAAATACCTACCCCTGTTCATTTTAGAACTTCAATAAATCCTAATGGCATAACAAGAAATGCCTGGGCTATCTGGTGATTCAGCTGTGTCAGTGGAAGCTACAACTCATAACAGTAAAAAGGAGTGTTCAGAGGTCTATGAGCCTCTCCTACATGCCCTCTCCTGTGAAGAGCCTCTGACACTCAAACAGAAGAATGTGGAATGCCAAATGCTCAACATGCTCTTGGAGTTACTCCTCTGTGAGGATTCCAACATTTCCCATTGCATTTTAGTGTTAGTTGTGAGGTGTATGGGTGTGTTTGAAAGCAAAAGAAAGGCCCAGTGTTGCATGAAATAAAGATAAGCCATGGCTCCCTCTGGACAGATGGAAGTCTTACTGTGAAAGACAAGATGATATAAAAACAGCGATAAACTCAACTGTAACCAAGTGACCAGCACATTTTTTGAACACTTGTTTAGGGGATGGTAACAATATAAAATGTTTATTAAACAGTTTTATTTGTTAAATTTGTTGTAACTGATTTTGACCTGTTATTGCCTAATTTTATGCATGCCATGTGGGTCTTGCAGATGGAAAGGAAGAGATTTTGACATTTCTAACTAATCTATTACACTCCCCATGTTTAAAGCAGAGTCAGTGACAGCAGACTATTAAAAATGCATACTTACAACAGTTCTACTGCACAAATTAATGCAAGAACCAATATTTAAGAGCATTTGGAATCTAAAAATAAGGAAATATTTTTCTATGTCTTTTCAGTATCTGCACTAGAGAACAAATTTGATTAATAAAATATCACATAAATAAGGGTAATGCAAATGTTGTGCACAAAAATATACTTGTGACTGAATACTTACACTGTATCGTAGCAGGGAGAATGGAAAATATACAGCCCAAAAGATATTTTAAGAAATTAAAAGATATATATATATAAAGGATATTCAACTAGCTTTTTTCAATGTCCGAGCTGAAAGGCAAATTATAAAGAGCACAAACATGTTCATTAAAACAGTGAAATTATTCCCACTTTACAGATAACGGCTTTTAAGAATGCATTACTTTTAACCTCAAAGCTATTTCCTTCACAGATATTGGACAGATGAAGAGTACTGTAATTTTTCTTTTATGGAGGCATTCACTGTTTCTCTAAGCTTTCTGGTTAAGTCACACCTCACAGGTGCATGCATGAAGAAACAGTATAGTAGCTCTGCTATGAAGTACCAAGAAAGTTTGGAAGGTATTTGTGTATCAGACAATGGTGGGGACCAGATCTGGGGATGAGATAGAAATAACAAACATACATAGATGAAGAAAATAAACCTGTAGGAATGTTTTCTAATAATTGTCATTGTCCAAAAGCTTTAAATTGGTTGAATTCTTGAAAGGTAAGTAATGTAAACTCAGGTTGCATCACTGGATTTGAAGCAGTAAGATAAACTTGCACCATTGCAGAGCCTCAGTCACAGTTTAAATCGGCACTGCCTCTAACTTCACAAGAATGAAAGAGAAAAGCCTATATATTTATATAAATATATATATTTATACCTTGGGGTCATGTTTCTGTTAGTCATTGTGAGGAAAATTCGTACAGAGCCTGTTAAAATAAATAAATAAATGAAAGAAAAAAGAAAATTACCTTAAAGGCAAAATTGCTATCATAGATTTTCATCATATCGACAGATAAAGAATATAGCAATCAGGAAGACTTTTCTTGACATTAATGTTATTTAAATTTGCTTTTCTGAGATCTCTTCTTTATGCAGGACTTTTCTAAATCTAGCGCCGTGACCTCTGACTGCACTATTTACTTCAGCTGCATATAGACTTATTACATATAAATGCCAGGAACCGGATCCTCACTCCCTATTCAGGTCAAGGCCTGGGCTGAAGGTTTGGGCTTTAATTTAGTTATATGCCTACATTGCTGTTTCCTGGCAGGTCATGGGAAGATTGGCTGGCTTGGAGGAGCTTCTGTACACGTGGCTTTTAGGCTGCAGCTAAAGTGTTCCTCTAGATCTGGAAGTTTGGAGAGGGTTGCAGTCTCCAGGCACAGCTACAACTACATATTAGTCTGGCGCAACGGGTTTGTGTGTTCCTTGCACTAGCTGTTCCTTCACCTCCTCTTCACATACAAGGACACACGTCTTTCATGCTCCTTCATGAGTAAACAAGCCAGGAGAGATTAAAGCCCCTTTCTTCAGGTCAGTAAAATCCCTGCCTTTGGTTTCAGTGAGAATTCAGGCCCTAACAACTCAAGTGTCTTCTGGACAGTGGTTCTTCTGGGTAGGATAATTTCATTTCCCAGTCCTGACTGCTTTGGATGAGATGAACATAGCAAACAAATGTAAACGGAGAAAAACCTGTGGGAATGTTTTCAAAGAATTTTCATAGTCCAAAAGCTTTAAATTGGTTCAATCCCTAAAAGTTAATTAGCATAAACTCAGGTTGCATCATTGAATTTGAAGTAGTAGGATAGACTTGCACCATTGCAGAGCCTCAGTCGTGGATTAAATTGGCATTGCATCTAACTCTACAAAAGAAAGAGAGAGAAGCACACCTTTCTACTTTGTCAGCTACTGGCAGACAGAGAGAGAAAAAAAATGTTGTTAATTAAAAAGCAATGTTGTTTTAAGGCATTTCACCAAATACGTAACATTTGGTGGAAACCAGAAAACAATTGAAAGGGAAAAAGAAACAGTAGAAGGTACTTGCATGGCCATCTAGGAATTTTGCTATGGCAATTCCCACAGCCCTTGGTTACCACAGTAAGAGTGTCTTGCAGGGGGTTTAGGACCTATCACCCACCTATATTCTGATTCCTATAGGATTCCTATATCCTATAGGAATCACTTCACCGGCCAAGTTCCTCACGGCAGATTGGAACCACGGTTAGAAGGCCTCCACACTCACTTCGGAACTAAGTTCCATCTCAGTTACACTCTTACACACACAGGCAACCAGATCCCACTGAACCAAACGGTATACTCCTTAAACACTTACAACTCCGTTGTCTTCGTTCAGATCTTCGCGTGCAGAATTACAGGCAAAATACAGTGCTGCAGCTGGCAAGGGAGCTCATAAAAAAAAAAAAAAAAAATCAAAATCTTTGCTTACCTTTATTCAGGTTCAAGATGGCATTAGTCCTGACCTGACTCGAACAGGAGCCACCAAATGGTGGGGTGCCTCTCCTAGATCAAACCAGAATTCAGGAACCAAAGCCATCCCAGACGAGCCCCCAGTTGTTGTAAATGTCTCAGTCTTCAAAACAGGACTATAATCAAAGTTTACAATTTATTAAAGGAATAGAGGTAAGCAAACAGTGCTGGGTGCGCCAGCAGTCTCTGCTCCACCCAGACTCACACCAGTTACATCAAGCAGCTGATTTTTATGCTCCTAGGCTAACACATACTCATTACTACTCCTAAAAAACCACAGGGCTATTATAATTAGTTTCCGGAATCCAAACCCTCCTACTGGAGCATGCGTAACAGTGTCCAGTGGTCCCTCTGGGGGTCTCTCATGCTGAAGGCTCATAGTCTTCCTCCCTCTTGTCCTTCTCCTTTGTCCAGCTTGGCTGTATGTCAGAGACTTGTGCAGTGTCCCCTGCAAGCTTTGTCTTTTAGTCGTTCTTCAGCTTTCCCCATCTCCTTAATCTCCTGGCTGGATACCAGAGACTTGCGTAGTATCCCATGCAATAGTCATAATAGTTAGCAGCTATTCTGAACCCCCCCGCAGATATCAGAGACTTCAAGGAAAAGCCTACGGATACATTTCCCTTCAAGCTCTCTATTGACACGAATTGCTAAAACATTCCTTTGCAAGGTACAAGAACTACATACATGTACATTAACCACTCTGTTTTTCTTAGACTTGTGCTTATACAAGGGTCTGTAGGACAGAAGGTAACATTCAACATACCATGCAGCCCTAGCATTGTTCCGTATTGACACGAATCAGATGAACACACTTCACGCTACTGTCACAATACAGGGAAAAACTTCTGAGCTCTCCCATAGGATTGTCTGAGGGCTCCTCAGAGAAGGTAGCGTTCCCAATCCCACGTCCAGTATCTTCTTCTTGCATCCCCCCGGGGTAACTGTACCTGCTGCTCCCCTAAAGTGCCTGTGCACAGAGCATGGGAAATAAACAGGATGAGCTCAAGGTCTGTGTTCAGTCGCGGGGCCACAACGTCGTTGCAATCACTGTGACGCAGTGGGACAGCTCGCATGATTGGAACGAAGTCATACAGGGCTACGTCCTCTTTAGGAGAGACAGGCTGGGGAAGAAAGAGGGTGAGGTTGCCCTTTATGTGAGGGAGCAATTAGAGTGTACCCAGATCCAGCTGGGGGAGGGTGATGGACAGGTGGAGAGCTTGTCAGTACAAAAAAAAAAAAGGGGGAGGCTCGTATGGGAGAAACAGCATTGGGGGTCCACTACAGGTCTCCAGATCAGAAGGAGAAAAACAATAAGACTGGAAGAAAGAAAATATCACATCAGTCTTCAAGAAGGGCAGGAAGAAAGATCCGGGAAACTACAGATAAGTCTCACCTCTGTTAATGGAAAACATAACGGAGTAGCTTGTACAGGACGCGATCTCCAAGCAGAAGCGCTGGGGACCAGCGCGCCCTCTGAAGAAGTCCCTTCCAAACAAGTCCTCCACCTCCCCAACCCAACCCAATTCTAATTTTTTACCCCAAAGTGCTTACCTGCCAGCTTCTGAATTTGACTAACTGACAAACAACTTCACAGGGAAGTAGCACAACCAGGGTTTTCCTGTTCCGAGTAGTCACCGCCGATGTTACTAGCTCATAGATTCTCCAAAACTGTTTCTCAGAGATAGCAGAATACACGAAGAAAAAGTCATTTATCTTGGAACACTAAGTCCATTTCATCAGGACAGTAGAAAATAGAAAAGCACCCTAAGTAACCTGAACCTCAAACTCCTCTGGAGTGGCAAGTCTTCACCTTCCTCCTCATGCTTCCTATATAGCAAAGGTCAAATGATCCCCACCTGGCAGATTTCACTTCACATGTTTGGAGTCATGAGACCTTGTGGAATAGGCTCAACAAGCTCGTTTCAATGTTTAAGGTTCAATTGCTCCTCATTGGTTAAGGTTTAAGGTTCAATTGCTCCCTATTGCTCCTTATTGCTAACAGAAAGAACCTGACAAGGGGCTCAGTGGTTAGAGTTGACCTAATTATTTAACTACAAAAGGCACGTTAGGGTCATATTTCTGCTAGTCATTCTGTGAGGAAAATTAGTACAGAGCCTGTTAAAATAAATAAATAAATGAAAGAAAAAAGAAAATTACCTTAAAGGCAAAATTGCCATCATAGATTTTCATCTGTCTAGTCACGACAGATAAAGAATATAGCAATCAGAAAGACTTTACTTGACATTAATGTTGCTTAAATTTGCTTTTCTGATATCTCTTCTTTATGCCGGACTTTTCAAAATCTAGCGTCATGATCTCCGACTGCAGTATTTACTTTGGCTGCATATAAACTATCACGTATAAGTGACAGGATCCAGATCTTCACTCCCCATTCAGGTTAAGGACCGGGCTGAAAGTTTTGGCTTTAATTTGGTTACATGACTACATTGCTGTTGTTGTGGTTTCCCCCAGCCGGTAGCTAAGTACCACACAGCTGTTTGCTCGCCCTCCCCCCTCCTTCTCTGGGATGGGGGAGAGAAATAGGAAAACGAAGCCTGTGGGTCAAGAGAGAGACAGTTTATTAAGACAGGAAAAAAAAATATAATAATAACAATAATAGCACTGCTACTACTAACGTGTACAGAATAAGTGATGCACAATGCAATTGCTCACCACCCGCTGACCGATGTCCAGCCTATCCCCAAGCAGACGGCCCCCCCCATCCCAGCTAGCCACCCCTATATATTGCTCAGCATGACCCCATACAGTATAGAATGCCCCTTTGGCCAGTTTGGGTCAGCTGTCCTGGGTCTGTCCCCTCCTATCTCCTGCTGCAGTCCCAGCCTGCCCGCTGGCAGGACGGAGCAAGAAGCTGAAACGTCCTTGGCTTAGAGTAAGCACTGCTCTGCAACAATTAAAACGTCAGCATGTTCATCCTAATCCACAATATAGAACCCTACCAGCTCCTAGGAGGAAAATTAACTCTATCCTAGCTGAAACCAGGACAGCTGTTTTCTGGCAGGTCGCGGGGAGAAGATTGGTTGGCTTGGGAGAGCTTCTGTGCACATGGCTTTTAGGCTGCAGCCAAAGTGTTCCTCTAGATCTGGAAGTTGAAGATGGTTGAGTGGTTAGAAAGGTTCCTGGCAGAGAAGGACCTTGGAGTATTCATTGATAGTGGGATGAATATGAGCCAGCAGTGTGCTCAGGTGGCCAAGAAGGCCAACAGCATCCTGGCTTGCATAAGAAGCAGTGTGGCCAGCAGGGCTAGGGAAGTGATTGTCCCCCTGTACTCGGCTCTGGTGAGGCCGCACCTCAAGTACTGTGTTCAGTTTTGGGCCCCTCGCTACAAGAAGGAGATGGAGGTGCTCAAGTGAGTCCAAAGAAGGGCAATGAAGCTGGTGAGGGGTCTGGAGAACAAGTCCTACGAGGAGCGGCTCAGTGATCTTGGAGGTCTCTTCCAACCTAGATAATTCTGTGTTTCTGTTGCAGCCTCCCAGCTCAGAGCCAACCACCTATTAGTCTGGCACAATGGATTTGTGTGTTCCTTGCACTAGCTGTTCCTTCACCTCCTCTTCAGAGACAAGGACACGCGTCTCTTTCGTGCTCCTTCGTTAGTAAACAACCCAGGATAGATGAAAGCCTCTTTCGTTCAATTCAGTAAGATACTGGGCTACAAAGATGGTGAAGGGCCTAGAGGGGAAGACATACATGTACGAGGAGTGGCTGAGGTCACTTGGCCTGTTCAGCCTGGAAAAGAGGAGGCTGAGGGGAGACCTCATTGCGGTCTACAGCTTCCTCACAAGGGGCAGCGGAGGGGCAGGCGCCGATCTATTCTCTTTAATCACCAGTGATAGGACCCATGGGAATGATGTCAAGCTGAGGCAGGGGAGGTTTAGGCTAGACAACAGGAAGAGGTTCTTCACTGAGACGGTGGTCACACACTGGAACAGGTTCCTCAGGGAAGCAGTCACTGCGCCAAGCCTGTCAGAGTTTAAGAAGCATTTGGACTGTGCACTTAGTCGCGTGGTCTGAAGTTTTGGGTAGACCTGTGTGGTGCCAGGAGTTGGACTCGATGATCCTTATGGGACCACTCCAACTCAGGCTACTCTCTGATTCTATACCTGCCTTTGGTTTCAGTGAGAATTCAGGCCCTAACAACTACAGTTTCCTCTGGATGGTGTTTCTTCTGAATAGGATCATTTCATTTCCCTTTGGAAGACTCACAAGGATGTATTAACAAAAGTAAAGGCATAAAACAGTACCTGACGCATAGGCTACTTTTCAGCCTGAAGCAGACTACAGGTATGATATTATCATTTCAGACAAATATGACCTACGTAATATGAAGTGTTCCGGCATGCTTACAATCTGCCAAAGGCCAGAAAATGGGACCTTCATTTTAAGACTGTATGGAAAAGAAAACAAAAACAACAACAACAACAGAGAAGGAACTTTTCCTTTACCTAAATTTTATTATTTTATTATTATTTTGCAACTCTTTCAGGTGTCCACAAGGAATTTTGCCCAGCCCCCCCCCCCCAAAAAAAAACAAACAAACAAACAAAAAAAAAACACATTGTGGCAAGAGGTATAACTTCAGTTTACACCAGAAGACATTCTTCTCACTGAAGTACAGTTAAGCCCCGCAAAGTACCAAAAAAAAAACGCCAAAAAGTAACGTATTTACAAGTTAGTTTTACATGTTGGAATTCTTTACTTGTCTGGTCTTGCATTCAGGGCTTGATCTATCTGGGGGGCAATATGCAATGCCATGCAAGGTTGTTTGGTTGTATGACTGACAACATGACTCTAAAATTTTGAACTGTTTGTATAGAAACAAAATACAGAAGAGAATCCACAAGAGAAATGTAGAAACTAACTGTTGCTTCTCAGCTTTAAAGTTAAAAGGTATAAGCATCTGTTAAGGTGTATGAAAAAGTATAATAAGCCATTTGAGTACAATTCTTATGTATACATGAACATTTTCCTCTCCAATTTCCAACTTGGAGTGCAACATTTTTCATCATACTCTTAGATCAGGCTTCTGATTCTAACAATGGTTCCTGGAGCAAATTTCCAAAGAGAGAAGCAAACCAGTCCTGACTGCTTTGAATGAGATGGAGACAGCAAACAAATGTAAATGACGAACATAAACCTGTAGGAATCTTTTCAAATAATTGTCATTGTCCAAATTTGTCTAATACACAAGCCTTCAGAACTTGCTGGACCTATTTCTCCTGTTTTTTGTTTGTTTGTTTGTTTTTGTGTGTGTATCTCAGCTTCAGGTCACTGTAAGCTTCCCTACTGATAGGAGAGTAAAACTAAACCATTGGCAGATTTGTCACTTAAAACTTCTTATAAATTTTTACTATTGATGACTGGGATACTAGATTCTCTAAGGTGTCAAAAACAAGCTGAAAAACTACTTGTGATTGACCTTAGCTTCCGTTATGTTTTTAATTCTCCTCTTCTCCCTCATTCTGTGTTGTCACATTACTAACAGACTTGGACATGTTAAATGTGAATGTATTGTTCTTACAGGAGAACCCTAAGCAAGACTATAAAGGTGTGATTTACGCGATATTGAAAAATGGTAGTAATAAAAAGAAAAATCTATTAGCCCTCTTTCTAAGCTGAAATCGTCTAGCTATCAAGTAGATATATGAAAAGAACTCAGGACACACTGCAACTCTGGATTACAAATGGCACTTTGGCTTTAGTCTGTTTTTTGTTGTTGTTGTTGTTTTCTCTTATTGGGAAAGTTCTTATATAAAAATCCATTTTAACTGTCTTTAGTTAAGATCTTTCTGCTCAAAGATACAACACTTACCTATTACCTTCTAGAGTAGTATTTATCAGTCTGCCCAGTTCCCTGCATGCAAATGCTTTTTGCTCAGTTGTGTGAAATCCTGAACTTCACATGCCAGCTTGGTTTATTCTGTCATTTTTGGTTCTTTGCTGTGTTTCTTCCTAGGTTTTTGCTTGTTTGTTTTGAAAAAGCAGTATTAAATGAGGCTAGCTGTTTAATGAATCTGGCAGAGCCATTCACAAACTGTTACATGACAAGAAAATAAATATATCAAAGATAATATGAAAAGACACTGAACTATGACCGTGGTCTGGTTGTCCTCAGAGCACCAAGAGGGTGTTTCAATTGCACTACAGCATGCATTATTTCATGATGTCTGTATTATATGACTGAGACATTTCTGCCAAAGGATGATGACATCTTCTAGAAAGTTTTTACAAAATTGGTTTTATGAGAAAGGCCATGCTGTTGGCAACCAAGGATTCTTAGAGCCTGATTTTCCACTTATCATACATCTTTAATCATGCACATCCCTGGAAACAGAATATATATTTGGTCGAAAATGTTACTACCCGAAAGGAGAACATAAATTTTAAAAGTAAGAATAGTCATTATAGAAGCATAGCTATAACAGTTGCATCCCACATTCATTAGATAAAGTCATTATAGGAGCATTCAAGGAATAAAATCCCTTCATTGCTAAAGGATGATTTCCACTAGTTTCGATAGGGCTAGACTTTAGCTTCAGTTTGAAAGGAATATATCAGATACCCTGTGTTTAATTTTCATACTGGTCAAGAATTGTATTTTGTCTCAAGTTCACATATTTTCACATTTTTTATTAGAATTTGCCTCCTGTAAAAGTGAAGATACTATTTTAATTTAATTTTAGAATTTAGTAAAGGCAATCAGTTTGGTCATACAATGTATAGTTAGCTTTGCATCATTAAGAAAAACTGACAAGTTTTGAAAGCACTTCATGCCAAATAAACTGTGAAAGCATGTATGCTTATATGGTTCCAAAACTAAAACTCAAGTGAGATCAGTTGAAAACTCTACAGAGATTCACCAGCCTTCAAAGCAACTGGAAGCTACATTTCATTAAAAGCCATGTATTTGGCAATGAAAGCAGTTTTTGATAATTTGAATGAAGAAAAAAAATGAAAATAAGTGGGCTTGAACTTTTATGTTCACTTAAACAAAGCTGCTGTATTTCACATGCCCTTAGTTAAAGAGCATGAAAGCAAATTTTTTTATTTTTTTTTTATGTAGGCTTCAGAGTCTTGTAGTAGAAAGTCATCTCTGCCAAAATGCCAGGATACATAACTGGATTCACATATGGGCCTCACAGATTTCAGAAATGTTCAGATTCATTTCTACTTTGAGCCCATGCCAAAGATTCTGAACAGTACAGGCAGCAAAGCTCAGCTAGTAGATTCTGCTGACATTTGGAATCACTAGCAATTTGTTCTCAGGTTGCCAAAACAAGGCTAGAGATAATATTTCACCCATATCATGAACAATAGAATTCATATGGCTATCTCTGTCTTTTCAGGATAATTTTGACCTTTTAGTTTTAAGGATTTTTTTAACCTACACTGACAATTATTTATTTATTTATTTATTTATTTATTTTTACAGGAGGGTGACATAATGCTCATAAAGCTATAGTGTTTCTTTAGCCAGTACTTCTGGCCAAAATCCTATAATTATCATCCACTTAGTTATTACCCACTTCGTGATTTCTCCTTAGAACAAACTTTCTTCTCAACACTATTAACAGGGAAGAGGAGGAATTAACTAGCAGCCTCCAAGGTCATGATCCAGAATGAGCAATATTAGTGGTGCTGAACTGAGATAGTAAGACTTCTGTTTCAGCATAAATTGTTTCTTACAGTATTAAGCCTTAATTAAATATTGGCCTGGTTAATGTACTGCTGAGTTTCTAAGCTGCTAAGCTGTACTCCAAATAGTACATGGAATTTTCCCTTCCTCTATTCTTCCTGTGAAATATTTTCTTTTCTTTCTCCCATCTTTCCACCATGGCACACACAAACACATTGCTTTAAATTAATTTGTCCCACACTTGCCAGGGGGAACAGGTTAAGCAATTTGTTCCTTAAGACAGAGGAGAAGAAAATAAGAGATGGTAAAAATTCTCTTTTCCAGTTGCTAAAGCAGAGATAGTGCACATGGTAGAGGGGAACAAGGCCCTTCAGTCCAGTTTTAGGTTAAATGTAAGAAAGACATGAAGTATCCAGAATTTTAGATCTCTCATACCACCCTGCACGCATCTATCAGGAGCCTCTGGAGACCTCTTAAATGTGACCCTCTCCCAGTTTATCTCAAGCCATATAATGCAGTAGTAGATATGTGGAGAGGTGATTTTCTCCTTCAATTTTCTGCCTTCTCTACAAATACTGTTCTTTACAATTGCTCCAGGAGTTCATCATGCCTGCTCTCACGTATCCCATTTGAACTCTGGAACCATCCCTATACTCCAAAGTAGCCTGAGCAGCAGTTACAGCCCAAACATACCTCCCCAACACACCCACCTTTCTAGCAATTAAGAAGCCAAAGGTGATAACGGTGATACATTGACATCCATCAGGCTCTCCCTGGAGCCCTTTCACTGGTAAGACTTCCTCCCCTCAAATGCTGAGTCTCATCCCCCTACTCTGATTGTCATCTGTCAACAGATGGCTGTGCAAAACTAAACCGTACTGGATATTTATGAACAGGTAACTGGTGTGTCATTCCCTCTACTTGCTGTTAGGTAGTGGGAACCAGAGAGAAATAACATTATAAAGCACTACAACAGATAGACTTGGGATTTTAGCTGTGGCTTCCACATAGTTACATACTGTTGGTAGAGCTTTGCTGCCTCTTGTAACCAGCTCTGTAGCTTCTTCTGCATTAAGGGTTCTGTGTCCTGGGATTTCCAAGATTTTGTCTTACACATCAGTTCTGCTAGGGTGGATTAAAATCCAGCAGGGAACCCTTCCTGCAGAAGTATCTACCACTACAGCCAAGGTGCTTATCAATATTTTCAAGTGTGCATCCCAATTAAGTACAATCACATGGCTTTAGGCAAATTGTATTGCAAAAGTAAACTGATGTACTGAAGTACCTGCTAGCAAAAGAAGAGACAGGATCCTGGATACATTTGGTGTTAGCAATGCTCTCAGTGGATAATTCTCTCAGCTCATGACGGAAAAAAAAACATTAATATTGCTGAGACAAAATCCCAGAGTATGACATTTTGACTTGGTTTTCAAATTGCACAATAGGAAAATAATATTTCTCCTAGTGGCGGTAGGTTCCAGTGCACCAGTTCAATTACTCTGTGATCAATACATTAGCTATGTATAAGTTAGTACTTCCAGAGACGAGAGATTAATAGCTGTGGCTTGATTCCCTGCTGGGCACTGTGTGAACTCTTCAAAGCCCTACAGATATACTTTGGGCTGCAAACCATAATTTCAGATCTGCCTGTCTGTAGCTTTACACATGTAAAGCTGCACGTCCTGACAGCATCCTCTTTCCACTGCTCCCAGGTCTTCTTTCCAGCCCAACCATCGATCCACAAAACATCCACTGCTCTGGATTAGACCAATATTAATGTCCCAAGACGCTCTCTGGAATAGCGACTGACAACATTGTTGAACTGCCTCATGAAACTGGCAGAGACTAACTGCCTGGCAATCTGCAGGGAAAATAGAAATGTCAATGTCACTGTGTTGATACAATAACTGACAGAGATGCTTCACTTTTCACACAAGCACACTTTGTGTAGCTTTAAATACTATCTACATTCAACAGTTTCTGCTCAAAACAAGTTTCCACTAAGAGCAGCTGACACTGCACATTAATATTGATGGAAAGTCCAATTACTACGCAATTTTTTCCTAAAATAACATCTTCCACAGAAACAGGTCTCTGTAAAAGCTGCCTGTTATGTCAGGCTAATGCAGATTTCAGTGTCTGGTATGATGTCTAGTCCCAGGGGGTGGTTAACACTTCAAACCAACCATTTGTAATCCCAGAATGACTGGTACTAAACAATGGACAGGGATGTATGTGCCCTTGTTCTGTGTAATACTCAATTCACACGTAGCTTTTGCAGCTTATCATCAACACAGATGGTGCTAGCTGCCACAAGTGACTGACTCCCTCTTTATAGATTAAGTTTAGGGCCAGCTCCAGTCCTTTCTTGATAAGTGAATTTTAGAGGACTTTCATTCTCTAGGTGCTGATCTCACTTTGGGAAGAATAGGCGCTCACAGGTAATGACTTCAAGTACAAGCTGCACAAAAAATGGAATAATTCTCTGCAAATGAGGCCATGTTTTTGCGATGCTCAATGAAGAGAAATGATAGGGGCACTGCTATAAAAAAGTCTGGCAGTAAACCAGTAAAAGGATGTACCTTTGTGTGCTTCAGATCTTGGCTATTTGAGAGGAATGGAGTGAGTGAAAAGGAGTAGCAGGGCCTTAAGCCAATCATCTCAGGGCAGTAGGAGGCTGTTATCCTCCCAGTTGGAATGGGAATGGGAAAGAATAGGCAAGCAGTTAACCAGTTTACCAGGGGGCTGTTCTAACACTTCTGGTGGAACTCCTCCTTAGCATCTCCTCTAATGGGGACTGGAACAGCACCTGCAAATTTTCATTTGTTCCTTATACCTATGAATATTTAATCGAAGCTGCACACAAAGTGGGTGATAATGCTCCTGAGCTGATGACATACTACATAACCAGCACTATGACAGCAATCCTGTTCCATCCCAGACCTCAGTCACAGCAGTGGACTGGGGGAGGGTGAGGAGGGGTGGGGAAGATTCCTACCTTATTCCCACCACACAAACACACAGAATTATTTTTGCAGTGTTTAAATTTCTGTTTGAAATCTTATACTCTTAAAAATTCATCACAGAGCAAATATTTGTTAATGTTTGTATGCTTATGTGCTTGCAAGAGAGGGCGCCCATATGCAAAACCCTGTGCTTCTGCATTTATGCATGCACTTATGTTTGTATGCATGCCTATGGTGATTAGCATGTACAATTATTCCTTTTGCTATCCTAGTGAAATGTGGCAGGACCATTACTGTCATGAAAGAGGACTTTCGCTCTTTTCCATATCTTTTATATTATCCTCCACTAATGGGCTGTAATTACAGCTTTAGAAGGGAAAAAAATGTGAGCTGAGCTTACCTACTGTAGTTACCCTGGAGACAGGATATTAGTATTGCCCTGGAGATAAAAGCATTGGCAAGTTATATGGATTCTAGTAACTGTTCAAAATATATGAGCTATTTAAAAAGCAAAATACTTAAGGTGTAGGATCTCAGTTCTCCACTGCAAAGTACTAACTTTTCATAGCAGAACTGCAAAAGATGCCACAGTAATCCCACCACTGGCAGACAGCCCACCCAAGGTACACGTGCAGGCACAGACTCCTATTCTACCATCTTCTTTCTCTTCCTCCCTTCCATGCTTTAACTTGGCCACATTCATGAGGTACCCATTTCTTCAGCTGATGGAGACAGCCGAGTAGACATACATGCTTCTGACCCTTTTCAGTTTCCAGGTGTAAAACAGTGACCAATTAAAAGTTAGATTTTTTTTTTCCCTTGCAGAATTTTGGGATCTAAAATGCCTGACTTTAATATCAATCATCATAAAGTTACTATGGTAGATTCTCAGTTCAATTCCCTACCCCCCTCCTCTGCATCTATTCTATTGACAAGAAGAGCCTAGAAATTAGCTGCTGCTTATAAAATTCAGAAAGCCGAGGCAGAGCATCTCTGGGCATGGATAGCACAATACAGATAGCAATGCCTCCCCAAGAATCCCACCAGCCCATTAGGAAATTGGGTAGTGGTAGATGTGCAAGGCTGAAACCAACAGAATGCAGCTGGCAATTATAATCCTGTATCAGCACAGGCTGTAGGGTGCTTGCTTTACATGGTCCCAACATAGAAACTGTTCTTCAATGGCTTACAAACAACATGCAGTTGAAAAGTCACAGCTCTGAGATTGCTAAGATAACGCGACTCTAATCTTTGAATTGCTGCTATTGTCAAACCCAGCAACACAATAAGCCAAACTCTATCAAATTTGCTGCATATCCAACTCTTGAGAGTCACAGGGTTAAGATTATAACATGTACATCTCCTATACACATACCGTTTAAGACTGTCAAGTTTCAAAAGCAAACACAAACCTGTGTAAAAGCATTTTTCAGACAGTCAAGAAAAACAGAAAGAAAAAAAAAAAAAACAAACAAAAAAAACGTACTGATTACTGATTATATTGCCTTTTCTCCTGGGAATTATAACCAGCTGATATTAACAGCTTGGTGTTTGAAGCACTTGTCAGCTAGAAATTCCACATTTCAGATGAGATAAAATTAGGGCCTCAAATATTTGTTTTCATGAAAATTCCCCTAGCACATTTTTAACATAAATGATGTCAGGTCTCAATCTGTTGAAAACATACACATCGCAAGTCTGAGAAGGGAGCTAGTATAACCACATTCTCCTAAATTCCTCTCCCTGCTTTTGCAAAGAGCACCACCATTTTCCCAGGGGGTGAGTGACCTACATGGTGTCTCCATGCTGCCTTGTTCTTCCAGCACATCTGAAGTTATGATGCTAGTGCACAGGCCAGCAGTAGCCAGACTCAACAGTCTTGAAGGTTCCACCTGGTCTTTTAATCATACACACTTATATCATCCACTGTGCTTGTTTTAAGCTGAGATGTCTGTGCGTATCGTGTATTTTGACTTTGAAAATAACTAAATAGCCATCACTTCAGAACAAAATATTTATGAAGTTAACATAACCATCTTCCACGTTGCAAGAAAAAAAAAAAAAAAAAAGCAGTCCCTCCCATTAACTACATACTAACCAGCACTGCAGCAACCTCTACCTACAGTCCTCAGGATTCAAGGCAAAGTACTTCTTTAGTAGCATGAAGAGACTAACCACAGAAACACTAGCAAAGCTTCACTTATGCAAAGCCAGACAGCTCCTTCAAGACAAAGCTTTCAAAGCTGAATCCCTGGACTCTCTGAAAGCCACAGGTAATAAGCACTTTTGAGAAGTAGCATACCTGTTTCAAATCCTAAATGTGGATGAAGGTGCTTCTCTTCATCACCTTGGAGAATCTGACCTTAATCACATGCTTAATTTCTTGTCTAGACGAAAGGTAACAGCACCCAACTGCCTCATAAGCCCTTTTAAGAGAACACGTGAAGACCAGAGGCTGTTCCTTTACCAAATACTCCTTGTCAGGAAGGTGTAGCATCTACCATAGGGAGGGGGGACACAGGACTCCTGGCTTTTAGTTTATGTTCTGCTTTTGAGTGATCCTGGAGCTTTTTCATGAGTCAGCATCTGAATTTCTTTATTCGTGAAAAGTGGCTAACCATCCCATTTTTCAATATAGTACTTCAATATATTTTCAAAATTCTTTGAATGAGATACAGTAAGAAAATACCAAACAATATCACCTGCTTGTACATTTTTCTGTCATTTTTAGCCTACTACTATTTATTTCCAAGACATCTAGTATCCCTACAAACACACAAATAGAACCTATTCTGTTTCTGAAGCTTCATCTTGACAGATTTGTGAAAGAAATGCTTATTCCTGCCCAGCTGTCTGATGTGTCTATGAAGAAATTTCACCTGAAAGGAGTCTGTAATGTATGGAAACTGTTTTTTAAGAAAAGATTCAGATTTCTTTCCCTGAAAGCCACTGTGGGGATACATATGTGCATGTATATATGTTTGCGTGTTTCTGTAAATTCATTGTTCTCGTTGCACAGAAAGAGACAGAAAATGCGCAGTAGTAATGTGACATTTTAAACCTGTTAACTCCCTAAAAGAAAAAAGTCAGATAAAACAAGCAACTAAAAGGATAAAAACTTGTAAATGGCAAGAAAATGACATACCTGAGAGAGAAATAAAACATTTGTATACCAGACATTGTAAAAGGCAGCAATCATGCCTAGACATGGGGAGCAGTAGAAATAAAAAGCAGAAGATGTCTGAAGCTGACAAGTAGAAACATACAGTGCATGTAAAAATGTAAAAACCACAATATTTAAAAAAAATAAATGGCAGTTTATCAAAGTTGACAGAATCAATATATAAGCAAGACATAAAAGGGGCTCTCGGGGAAGATAAGGTTATTGCAGGAAAGCAGTGCATTCCTGAGGCTGACACTGACTACAGAGCAGGGCAGGAAGGTTCCTAACCAGATCATTCCTTACAAGGGTTGAATCCAAGGAAATATCAGGTGATGCTCACACAGGAGTTTTAAGGCAACTCTCCTATGAAACTGCTTAGCTGCTGAGCAAAGTGGGTAACTGCTGCTGAAGTCCCATTGTGCCCAAGCCATGGGAAAGTACAGTCAAACTTTTAAAAGGATCCAGGATGAGTGATTGTATTTCTTGAATATCTGTGTGTTGGGAGGAGTGGATTATCCTGGGATAACCCATGGGATATCTCCACCAACCAGAAGACTGGTGAAGAGAATGGGATGAAAACAAAAGATTGGCAGGGGGGATTGTAAATACGGTAAGTAACGTTGCAGCTAGGAACATGTAAAGCCTGGGGAGTAGTAATGTAGGACAACACATATATCATACCTATTACTGTTCATCCTCTGTGTGTTTGACAAGTAGCACATCTGTGTATAGGTAACATAGGTATTCAGTAGATTTTAGAGGTGCCCTATCAGACATGCTTGATCTCCCTGCCTTGGTATGGAGAAGATCAAAAAGCCCAGTTAAGATCACAGCATGGTGGTAAAGCATGCCTGCACGAACCCATGGCAGGTCAGCAACCCTCCAGTATGGACTGAGCTCGGTGGTGCCTGTGTCTCTTCTGGGTGTTGCTTCGGGGAACCCCTGGCTGGCAAGGTAACAAAAATAAATCTATGTGTTTTTCAGCCGTGGGTCTGCAGTTGTTTCTTCTGCTTGCCTGTGCTGGCTCACCCACCATGGTTAGAAGAAATATAGAAGGAAAACAGAAGCAGCAGACACAGGGATGAATATCATGTTGAGGCTGAGTCAACATGGCTCTGAAGAAGTCAGTGATGATCCAGCAGGTGAACCTGAGAATGTAGTTATCCAACCTGCAGTTGTGTTCCCTGGACAGTCCACACTAGGGACGCAGGGAATGAGGAAGTCTGGTGCAACATGCTGTAAATGTCAGAGATGGACACTGCCAATAGACCTTGATGGCCCCCAACCAGCCCCACCTGGGGCCTCCACCCACAGCCTCTGCCATTGGCCCAGGGCTCCATTTAACCTCTGGCCTGGGCCCTTGCTTTCTGTTTGGGCTATGTTGTAGGAGTGCTTACCTCTGCTCTGGGTCTCCTTGCTGGAACTTGGACCTATGTATTTTTGTCTTTAGCCTTACTCCTGTCTTTTGTTTGTGGGTAGACTCTGGATGTAATTTAACACCTTGTTTGACCTTGTCCATGGGCTGCCTTGTTTGCGTGCACGGTATATGGGGGAATGGGACAGATGACCTATAACATGAAGTCAAGGTGGAAGTTGTGTGATGTCGCAAAAGTATTTGGGATCTTTAGTATAAACTTTCCAAAAGCTTTTAGGAGGACTCATCAATAAAATCAATCCCAGGGTTTAAAATAAAGTATATGGAGAAGGTGAGTAGTGAAGTAAAAAGCTCCAAATGCTAAAATGAAGTTCTGAGACAGGGCCAAAACTGATGTATCACTTGTCAGCATACATTACAGGACTGGCATTTCATAGTCACAAGCTTTTTTCTGCAGGAATCAGCTACTGTTTTAAGTTGTATAAACAGAAAAAAAAGTGAACAGGTTATGTGTGATGATAGGGAGTTCCTGACCTTTTCCTGAAAAAGTGTCCCACTTACACAAATGGCAAGCCACTAGAGAGCAGCATTAGATCAGGACTTCTGTTATGTGCCCAAACGACTTTTGAAAAGCATTAGGAAGATGTTTGCAGTTGTTTGTGGTTTCAGGTCAGGTTTGGATTTAGATTAGATTTTATCAGAAACAAAGGAAGCTATAGGCTAGCCAGTCCTCTCTGGTTCATTGCTTATTCTCTGTTGTGGAGTGAAGGTGAAACTAAACAAAAATCACTAAGAATGTGATAAACAAAATACAATTTTTAATAAATGGCAGTGATAACATACTTGGCAGCTCAAGGACACTGTGGCTAAGAAGGACATGTCAAAAGATGGTGTAAGAAAAAAGGAGGGCACACAGGAGAAGAAACACAAATTACAGGTGTGTAGTCAAATTGTTTGGACAGATAATCTTCAAGTTTTTGGTCCTGAAGATTCTGGCAGAATATCAAAAAAGATGCAAAGTTAGATAATATGGACAAGCAGCATCAAAAAGGAAATTTGTATCTACAAGACAACTGCTGATAATGCATTAAGTCAGGAGGTAATCTAAGACTTTCAGCAATTAAGTAGCCTTGAGAAATACCCAATTCTTTTTGTCAGTCAGGAAAATGAAGTAAGCAACAGTAAGTCTCCTGACTTGGGTTATTTTGGTCTGTGGTCTACAACTGGAGTCAGTAAAGTACTACAGCCTTGCCTGAAATGGATATGTAAAAATGCATGACAGATTTTCAAAGGGCCTTTCTGTCCCACCTGCATTGACCCAGCTTCAGGCTCTGCAAAGTGATCTGATCTTTTTCTCTTGCTTTTATTGTCTAATAACTTTTGTTTTCTCCCTGGTCGTTCTGTGATGTGTAGCAGTAGAAATGTGTTCCTCTGAGTCCCCCTGCCTTTTTTTCCACCTGATTCTTGAGTAGACACTGAGGTTGCTTGGAATTGTACAGGAAGACCTCTGGCTACCAGTGTAACAAACTAATGAGGGCTTCTGAATTTCATCAGCCAAGGGCAAGAAGGGTCCTTTATGCTTGCACCTAATTGCAATATATTCCATGTGGAAATTATAACTAGATTAATTCTGCAAGTCACAGAAACGTAGAATACTTTAGAAAGTTTAGGAGCAAACTATCAGAATGGTAAAATTAAAATATTTGTAGCAAGGCTTTATTTAAGAATTTTGCTAGAAAGATTTTAGTTGATATTAAAACTAAGGAGCAGCCCACTTGTCTGTCTCGAAGGGTGCCCTCTACCAAATCCTGCTGTGAACCACGTAGATTCCTTGGAAACGTCTGCAGAGGCAAAATTCATGTTTTTCTTCTTTGCTACCTAAAGATCCACTGCAGCACATCCTTAGGTTTTTCTATAGCACCAGATATTTGCACAGAGACTGAAGCTTGGATGAGAAAGCAACATCTGCCTGCCTGTGGTGGTCATACGGTTTAAATACAAATATCCCTGCTGTGTGGCTTGCTCTTACGGTGCTCCTTTTCCAGTATTTAGAGTTCCCCATCTTTCTAGGTTTCTTTCAATCCTGGACATCAAAAGAATGAGGTTGTCACAGAGGTGAGAAGGCAAAACTCAGGGAGCTAGTGGTTTTCCAGTAGACAGTCGCTGCCAGTGATGACTATATCGCATGATGAGGTACTGGGTGGGGGGAACCAGCTAACACTCAGTTCTGCTCTAGCTCCAACACGTTTTCACTGCTCCTGGCCAGCAATGCCTGGCTGAGAGCTGTGCACGCAAGCATCAAGCTGACAGCTGCTCTCTACAAAGCAAGGTGGCTCCTGGCAGCAAGCAAAGGAGTTTCTAGGACAGGTAGTCAGTATGGATGGATCAAAGAGTTCCTTGACATTCAGTTTTGCTGTAAACAGACTGCTGCCAGATATCCTGTCCCTAGGTCAGCAGTGAGGGAGTTTGCAGCGGCTCATGGGTTCTTCTTAAAGATGAGTCACTTCAAGGTTGCTGGATTTTCTTTCCTATTGCTCCACTTCCTCTGTTTTCTCTGAAGATAAATAAGAAATGAGAGCCTGGCAATTCTCTTGAGGTCCCGCAGCTTGTTTATTTTGTGGAACTACTACTTGTTGTCTAACTTTGTTACACTTGTTAACAGCAGCTTTCCCATAAAACTTGTCCCAAGTAAGCTAGCCACAGCTTTGAGCACTGAGCTGCAGAGCAGAGAAGATCATCTCAGAAACTTGAAGATGAAGTATTTTCTTCTGCCAAGTCAATTAGCATTTCTCTGTAACTTCGTACTAAGTAAACCTGTCCAGGTGTGTCCCTGCTCTGAGATGCTAAGATCTTACTGCTGCTCAGTTGCTATCTTGAAATTAGTTATACATTTTTACTGCTGTGACTCTGCATTATAGAATTTTTCTGCTATGGAGATAAGCATGTGTAAAAAGATATACTTTTTCTTTTGCAGATAGCTACAAGAAACAATGACTTAGGTGAGTTCAACTGTAATTACTCTGTAAATAAGAGCAGTTTTTGGTGGGGGGTTGCTTCTCTATACCTTATTCTCATTATTTTGTGTATTTTTCTCTTTGAAAATGTTTTTCAGCATCAGTGGAAAGTAATTCACAAATTTCAGATGTGTTTTAAAGTTGCAGTCAGTTTGATTATTTTATACTGTCACAATAAAGAAATTAAGAAGAATTATTGAGTAATTATTATATGGAATGCTCTTTTCCACATGTAGCCTCAGCAAACAAGAATACTTCTGACTTTGATTTATTTACTATGTGGCATAAGTCACTTCACCCTCTGCTGTACCCAAGACGTTGTACATTTTTGGCATAATAACCAATGCTCTTGTCTGTGAGAAACATATGCCAGGTATTTCAGAGTCAGAACTGATGAGCACGTTGCAATATCTTATGTCAAATTAACAGCTAACCTGGAAATTAATAGCTAGCATGCATTCCATATGCATGATAGAAATAGCCTATTGTTTCGTATGATTCATCCCATTTTTTTCGGAGATCACTTATGATTTCTTTAATTCCACAAGCTCTAATGAAGAGAACATTATATATAATATATATAACTTATGGTACTCAGCCTTCCACTCTGAAGGGCTCCCAAAGCTCCTTAAGTTAAAATATATGTAGTCACTGCTCTCATTACAGCTGCACTATGACACCTATACTAATATCAGTTTTTCTTATCCAGAAAAAAATGGAAGCCTGATCAGTTTTAGCACAATATGTATGCTAGACTCAGTCTTAATTCACTATTCCTTTTTCAAATGACTGAAAAATAAGCTTCAGCGGAAAAATTTTTCAAACATACAAAAACTTGGTTGGTGCATACCTCTTATCTCCCTTTTGTACTTCTATTTGCCTTCTAAGTGCCTTGCATGTTCATTTTCTTCATCTGGCAGAGAGTGAAATAGCTGTGCATGAAGGAGACATCCTCTTGAGAAGAGCACAACGCAGTGCAATTAACTGTGAGAGTTGTTTATGGCCTAAGTCACAAGATGGACTAGTCAAGGTTCCGGTTAACATCTCTTCTGATTTCTGTAAGTGTATGCATATGGATGCTGTAAAGTTAGCACTGATCTTCGGGTCTGTATGTTCTGTTATTTTATAGTTTTGTGTCATGCACTGAATGGAATCTTAGTCCAAATGTCAGCTTAGCAACACGTCTCTTCTGCTATTCTCTTGGCCCCACGATTGTGGCAAAGACTCCAAATATTTTAGGCATAAACATTAAAATGTGGTTACTTGGGCAGTACTTGTTATATAAATACCAGTTAGTTAATTTTAATTCCAAATACTAGTTTCAATGCTACAAATGCTAGCTACAATGCACTTTGGCATTTAGCAAGTATAGATGAAAAAATATAATTTGTTCACATTATGAGTGTGTTTCTTGAAATTACCACTAGAAGCACTTTATTGAACACTGCGATTTTTCTTTCAAATATCTCATAGAAATAAACATTCCTGCACTGGAAATCCTGTGGAGGCAAAAATGAAGGACAACTCCTTAGATATTTTTTTTCATTTTTTTTTCTGGGGTCAGTCAATAGGTTTGTCTGAATAGAAAAGGCTGCAGCATGCCTTAATCTAGAAAATTTTGTTCACAAAAGTTTCACGTTGGCTGTGTGCGTCCTTCATCTCTCCCCTGTTGGGACCTTCCTCATGTGAAGCTTTCACAGAGACCCTTTCAAAAAGATCTCTGAGGGAAACTGGTATGGAAACAAAATACAGTCTGGGCCTGATTCCCATTCTGGTGAAAGGGATCTTTGTGTTTTCATTTTGGGTAAGGAAAGCCCAGTCCTATCTAGGTTGCCTCTCTCTCTGTGTGCTTCCAGCGCTGCAGCACGTGGCCTTGTGGTTAGGGAACAGTCATTCTCTCTGCCTCACTCTCTCCACGCTTTAAAGATGAGGAAATTAAGATAAAAGGTAGTCATAGATGATTCATAATTGAGGAAGCCAAAACGTTCAAAAGCAGATAAACACTCCCATCTATATTTGGTACCTGAATAGAAACAGTGAGCTTCTGAGCTTCCGAACACTGTCTCAAATGGTTTCAAGGGGTGTGTGGCAGACATTCATTACCTCTGATAAACAAGCTGTTTTTTCCATGCTTAATTAAGGTCAGATGGCTCATCTGGGATATTCTAATCCAATTATTTATATCTGAAACTTTTTCTTCTGCTCTGTCTAAACAGAGAAAACTATGTCAGATTTCTGCTTTCCATCACCCAATAGCTAGCTGCAGTGGAAGGCTGAGGGCTGGCTCTAACAACCTTAACAGTTCTATCAACTGTTACATACCCCTTCAAAGTCTAATCAACTTGGAGATCTCTGAAAGCTGTGCAGCTTTTCTGATTATACTTGTATGATAAAAATGTAAAGAGTGCTGTAGAGATTTGGGGGAATGCACCCTGTTAACGCACCTTGTTTTTGATTAACTAACAACAGAAAACCTTTCCTGGGCCCTTTCTCATTCTAGCATTGACAGAGAGGTCTTGGATTGCTGATGCTCTACAAGAGGTCTCCACGTTGACCTGTGTCAAGTTTGTAAATCGTACTACTGAAACAGACTATGTGTATGTTGAACATGGGCAGAGGTAAGCTCCCTGTCTCCAAGGTTTGGAAGCACCCAAAAGGTCTCTCAGCTTCTTTTCTGTTTTGGTCTGAATTTGAGTAATTGCTCTTTTTATCCTAAGAGTCAAGATTGAGAGAGCAGGTGCAGTTTTTCATTTTTCTTTAGCTATACTGGCAGTTATATAACTTAATAAGCTGCAGAAATAAGTGCATGGACTTAATTAAATATAATGGGATATAATTCTTGATAAAATTTAGAAAGAAGTATAATTCTTTCAGGTTCTTTGCTTAACTACTTGAATTGCTTCATCTAAGTTTGATAAAGTCATTTTACTGTTTTAAAACTTATCACAAAGACTTTATTTCTCCCTCTGTGGTTTCCGTTTGGCAGCTTTCAGTAGGCAAGGTATCTCACACCAGTGACTATTTGGGTCCCTTTCTGTGGCTGCACATCTGGAGGCCCTTGGTGGTTTAGTCAGTATATGTATTTCTTTGTATTTGCTGAATGCAACCATTGCCTAATATTGATTGCCTATTTTTAGCTGCTGGTCTTACTTTGGAAAAATTGGAGGACGTCAAGCAGTCGGCCTGATGAAAAACGGCTGTATGGATAAAGGAGCAATTCAGCATGAAATGAACCACGCATTGGGTTTCATCCATGAACAGGCACGGAGCGATCGGGACAAGTTTGTCAAGATTGTGTGGGAACACATTATGGCAGGTAGGTCCATTAAATCTTAAGAGAAAAACACTTTGAGATACACACGTGAATGTTACTTCTGAGAATAGCAGTGCAAATAATTATTAGCAGCTGGCTGAATTGCAGCAGAAGCTTTGGCATTAGCAGTCAGAGGAAGGCATGTAGTCTAGATTGTGGATGAGAACACAGGACTTGATGGAGAGAGAATAACAGCCCATGCAGCCACCAGCATGTGGGAAATTCTGGGACCAGCGTGACACAAGGAAGAACTGATATTTTCTCCTTGAAGAGCAAACAATCCTTCTCACTGTCATGAGAAGGAGCAATGAGGAGCAATCAGGACTGGTAAATTTGTAGCAGGGGCAACATGGGAAATGTTATTTAGGGAGAGGAATGCAAAAGAAGTAGTTTGGGGGTGTGCCCACAATCTATGTACTGAGAAAATGGGGTATATAAAGAGCTCCTGGCTTTAAGGAAAGAAGGGAAAAGAATGGTAGGATGTCCTAGGGAAAGGAAAGTGAGAAAGTGATACAGAGGATGAAAGCAGGGGAAGAAAGGATTGAAAGAACCATTTTTCTGAAAGCTATAGAAGCTGGACAACTTGCATTTGTAATAAAATAATAGCGTATTTAATAAATTATAGAAAATAAAGAATAATAAATGAGACTGGACAATTGAATAACAGATTCTAAAATGTCTTTTCAGCAAATAAGATTTTCAGCTGGCATTAGAAAATTTAATATATCTATTTTCTCCAGAAGGAACTTGATTGTTTTTATTGCAAATTCCTAACACACTGTTCTCCAAACTTTTTCTTCAGCTATTCCCATGATATCCTAAGTGAATTCCATTTGTACTGTTCTTTATTTAGGTTTCAGCTTGAGTGTTACAGTATAATTTTGATATAAATTCTATGCTGCTCTTGTATAAAAAGGGGGTGTCATTTTGAAAAGTAGAGGATGTGCTAGGAAAGAGGAGTTAAAAACAAAGTTGTACCAAAGATACAAGATATAAGTAAAATCTTACACCAGTTTTGCAGGAGGAAGTCTACAGGTTCAGATGTCATCATCCCTAAAGTATACAGATGTAACCAAGCTCTGATTTGGGCACAGTATTGTTGAAAGGATGAAAGGGGGGAAAACGAGAGGGAGACAAGACTATGCAAAAAGGGGGATAATATCTTCAGTGTTTTAACAGCATTCACCAGGAGTAGGGGCTGAGAAGACTGATGTGACAAGGGAGGCAGAATGCAGTGTGTGCAGCAGAAGCCCTGTTGGGAGGGGAAAAAAAAGGCAAAGATATGCAGGGGAAATCAAAAGACAGTCATGTTCATAAAGGCTGCTAGTCTAACATAAAAATGTGCTGCTAACAGTGCTGATGGCAGATTCCCCTGACCTCGGTGCAGAACTAGACCCCAAGGCGTTCTGTAGGTTCTCAGTTCTTCCACATAATCTGCTTTTCTCTTGCTAAGACTGCATTACTATGGATGTTTTGGGTTTGTTTTTACCCCTCAATTCACCTTGGAAGCCATCCTAATTCTCTGTTTTGTCAAAATACTGTCCACTGAGCTACTTGAAACTCAGCTTGTTTTTTCACAAACTTCTTGGGAACAAAACTGTACTCGTAGCCTACAGCCAGAGCTTCCTTTTCAGTTTTCTGAATCACCACACTGATGCTGGCAGAGGTAGATTTTAGTGGAGAAGATGGGTTACGTTCCTACATTTGTGCAGGTCTGGACAACTAGATCTCTCTAGCATGTGATGAGGCAGATTCTGGTTTGCTGGCAGCACCTCTGTCCAGCCGGGCTGGTGTTAACACCTTTTTAAATAAAACAGTTCAGCAAAGCACATACATACTGAACAGTAGCCATATGTTTAAATGTTTCACTGTGCTCTTCTGGAATCAGTATTGTAGATAAGAGGAACAGAGATAAAAACCTAATAGTAGGGAAAGCCAGTGCTGATGAGAACCAGTTTGAGCTTTAACTTGGTTTTTGGGCTATGAAAAGCTCCAAAGTCATGTTTATTCACAAATCTTGTATAATTTAGGATTTTGAAGTTTCTTTTTGCATTTCCTAGCCCTCACTGGGACCAGCACTGACGAATATTACTGGAAGAGACTGGCTCTGATTGCAAGTTTGCCAGCCAAGTTGTGCAAACTCAAGAGTCAGATAGGATGATCTTCTGATAAGTGTCCAATGCTGAACTCTTGTCCAGATGGTTTGTTTACAAACCACTAGTTATAATAATGAAGGTACAGATGTTGAACTGGGAGGGAGTGCTTAGTGGTTAGGGAATACAACCTCCAGGCTAAGCTGACTGCATTCAGCTCTCTGTTCTGATATTGATTACCTGTCTTATGGACAAGAGACCCAGGGTGAAATTCAAATGCTCTCTAGTCAATGGAGAGAAAACAGGTGCCTTTGTATTAAAATGGGATGAAGCTCCCTCTGACTGCGCTTCTTTCTCTCTCCCATGACTGTCCCGGGAGACTTGATGACTAGCTTTGGTGCCTAACCTAGAGAATTAATGCAAGGGGAAATGAATTCTAGTCTGCCTCTGGGCCCCAGTCCTGTACCAATGTAATGCTTTCTTACAGGTGGTTTTTAAGGCTAAGCAGATGAAGTAATGAGGTGCTCAGCAGCTGTATTTGGATAGAATGCTTCTAACTGATCTTACTGAGTGCCCTTGCTTCATGTAAGTCGTGTCACTTGGCTGTAGTCACTGCTGATGAGTCTGCTGACCAGAGACAAAGCCAGAACACAGCTGATAACTTAGGGACCAGGTTTGCCTGTTACACCATTCTATTGTGGTCTCACACTCATTCTGTATCAGAAGTTGGAGAGATGTATTAGGTGGAAAGATTAATACATTTCCTTGGAGAATGGAATTGGATTTGCCAATTATATTGAAACTTTGATTTATTTGCCTCAGTTTGTATTCCGAAACCTACCAGATTCAGTGGAAATAGGCTACCATGGGCTTCAGACAGTTCTGGTTGTTTTGGAAGACACAAGATCCAGTGAGAATAAGTGTGTAATGACTTGATGATTTGTATCCTAAGTTAGTCTTATGACAGCAGGTGGTGTCTGACAGCAGTCATATTGATTATAACAGCAGGCAGTGTCTGACAGCAGTAATATTGTTCTGATTGAAACATTGCTCTCTCACCTTGCAGGGGAACAAGGGAACTTTGGAAAAGTGAAGTCCAAAAATCTGGGCCTTCCCTATGACTACTCTTCTGTGATGCACTACGGCGCGTAAGTTTTTTGATGTGTCCTTTCAAAGGATGTGCTCAGATGTGGGGAGAAGGAATTACTCTGTGCAGGGAATGATTTTTGCTGTTCACTTAAAATTGAGTTAATAGATCTAATTACGAGAGTATATTTTGGCAGCAGTATTCCTGGAAAACAAAGTTGATATCGATAGATGAAAGAACAACGCTTTTTGTCACTGTACTAGTGCCTCTTGCTAGAGGTCTTTGAAATGGCTATATTACAACATCTGAGTCACTGAGCTAAAACAGTTCCAAAATCTATGATGGGCTGTAACTAGTTACTTCTAAATGAAATCATTTTGACAACAATATTTGGGTGCAGAGAGGAAAAAAAAATTACATCATTAAGATGTAGGCAGCCTTTTGAAAATTATTTATCCAGAAACACCAAGGCTGCATTTATTCCATAACATACAAACCTGTAGCATGTATCTTCTGTATTTTGCACTAACAAGAAACAACTTCTGAACAAGACAGTGAAATAAAACTTGTTTATCAGGAGGCAGGAACTCACAGATAGGAGATAATTAGCAACTGTGATAGAACTACTGTTGATTTTCTGCCTCTTAAATCATGAAGATGGGATGCAGTTCATTTTGTCAGGGCACTGGTTAAAGCTCTTCTTAGGACAATGCATTTTTTGTTCCTTGCTTTCAATTGCTGTGCCCAAATGGTTACCACAGTTTTTCTTCATGGAAGGTTAACTGATTTTAGAGAAGGTTCTTGCCCCTTCCCATTGAAGTTCTGTGTGGTTCATCAACATGATCATGCAGTGAGTCACTGCTTAATAGAAGTGATTTAGAAATGCACCTTATTTCTACAGGTATGACTTCTCCAGCACTCCTGGGAAACCAACTATTGTACCCATCCCTAACCCTTCAGTACCCATTGGACAGAGAGAAGGGCTGAGTAACTTGGACGTGCCTAAAATCAACAAGCTCTACAAGTGCAGTAAGTGCAGGAAGATAGTGTGCATCCTTACCTGGCTGATGCCTGTAGGCACCATCAGACATCCCCCAAAGGAAATCAGCCCACAGTACATCTCCCCATAACCCTACAAGAGTGCTGGTATGTATGTGGAACAGAATTGTCTCTGTGGCCAAGATACAGCCTTCTTGTAAAAGGAAATTTGCTTTCAGTAATTCACTGTCATTGAGCTATGCTGACCTAGTCCCTGCCCTTTGACAAAAGCAAAATCCATGAGTGATCATGGTAGCCAACTGTCAGATTCTTGTTTCAGGAAAGCTCTGAAGGTTGCAAAGCATATGAGTGATCAACAGCCATGATTAAAGTTCAGTCATATTCATCAGTAGTGCCAGTGAATTTATGATTTCTTTCAATTAAAATCTGACTGTAGGGCTAGAAGTATGGCTTATTAGAACATGTCTGAGGGGAATTCCCTTGGCTTTTTGTGTAGTTTTCTACTTCCTTGCCTCCATCAATTTGTTACTCATCACTGTGGTACCATAAGGTCTAGAAATACTTAACATTCCTTTAGAGCAGGAAATCCTCAGCAGAGATGCACAAACCAATGTAAGTAAACCACTGAACATTCCCCTGCAATGCACAGTTTTTGCACCAACTCCCAGTGCATAGGCTAATTGAATTATATAGTATTTAACATTTTTGAGATGTTATTCAATTGGTTTTCACCAGAACAGTAGGAAACACTATTACTGTCTGAATATTAGCATACCAAATTCTGCTCTGAATTATGTTAGAGCTCAGATAAATAATCAATAATCAGAAGGAATCAGCATTACTTCAGTTGAGTATTTAGGTATAGATGAAACCCTCTCAGAGATGATTTCTCAGTTGAAATATAAGTAAGACAACTTTTCAACTTGTGTCTGTCATGGTCTCAAAGTTAGCAATAATAAGTATTTAATTGTATTCATCATAACGTATTCTTGATAGTGGGGCTGGGGGTGAATCGCATGTCAATACCACTATTATGTAATTACATAATTAATCTGTATATTTGGGAAGAAAAGCTAGATAAACCAAAACCAACAAAAACCACAGAAATTAATAAAAACTATCATAAGTGGAAACTGACAAAAGTCCAGTTGTCTCAGGGAAAGTACGGAGCAAGGGAAAGATGTCATAAGTTCCTATGGTTGCTTGTAATCTATTCATAATTTGTAGTTTGGAGAGTTAAATAATGAACTAATGAAGACTATATATAGAAAGACAACAGACAAATGAGATCATTCTTTGCATAACAATCAATAACTCTCTAGCCTGACTTCAGTGCTATTTTACTGTATTCCTCCAGTGCGCATTCCTATCTCTGCTTTGACAGAATCTGGCTTTAAGCTTGAATTTGCATACATGTAAGAATACACAAGCATTTGCTGACAGGAATTTATGCACTGATATAATTGAAACTGCTATTGGTTGAGGTTAAGCAAGTTCATGAAAGATCCAGGCCTCTTAGTAGTAAACTGAAATGTGTGAGTGAAGCCCTGTTCAAAAAGAAAGTAGCTGAAGCAGCTAATTACCCTTTTAAGTAGCTTTAGTTTGCTCACAGGTTTTGAATAGTTTTTAAAGTAGGTACATTTATTTTATTTTATTTTATTTTTTTTTACAATCTCAACTGATGATGATCGTTGAAGAGAGTTGTCCGATGCTTTTGGAAGACTTTTGTTCAGTTTTCATTCTCTTCAGCATTGTTTGGTTCTTCCCTTCAGATTGCTGTAGCTCCGTGTTGCCAAAACCCAAAGGCTCGTTCTCCTCTGTCAATTACCCATCCCCATACCCAAACAATAGCAACTGCCTGTGGTTGATCCGCATTCGTCGGAGTAAGGTAATTTTTAATAGGAGAAAGAAGGTTTGAACCACAGTGTCAGGACTACACAGCATTATTTTATTATTATGACTAGCATCTAGGAGTCCTTTTCAGGGAACAAGACATTTATTCTGTAACATAGTAAATGAAAACAAAGTCTTAACAATTTTCATAAGACTTTTTATAAGACCATCAGATATATTATTTAACTTGATTTTTATCCAGTTAGGAATAGGTGACTCTTTAAAAATAAAGTATAGTCAAACATCTGTTATGAGGCTCAGTAGCAGGGACACTAGATGAAATTCTATGTTCTCGTTATACAGAAAGTCAAATTTCTGTGATATGTGGATAGTGAAATTAACAGAAATGCCTAGATCACTTCGTAATTTAGACGGTTTGAGTCTTTCCCTGTGTATAGCAGTAAACCAACATCTGTTTTCTTGTTTCTTAAGATTTTCCTGCAGTTTGAGGCTTTTGATCTCCAAACCTCCTCAGATTGTTCTTCTGACTATATAAAGGTTTACAATGGAAACAGCAAGAATTCTCCTGTCTTGCTGGACAAATACTGTGGAAAGGGGCCGCTGCCTTCCGTGGTTGCTTCTGGATCTACAATGCTGGTAGAGTTTGCAACTGATGAGACGGTTACGGCCACAGGATTCAAAGCCTCCTACAGCAGGGGTATGAACGCTCCTTTACAGAACTTGGAGAACAAGACTAATAGTATTTGCATGGAAGAACTGAAACTTTAAGCATGTATGCCAGAGCAGGTTTTTCCATGTTTTTCCTTACATCCCCAGTGGGTATTAGTAACACAAGGGATTAGGCAGTGATGGGGCTGAAGGCTAGCAGGAGACAAAACAGGATATTGCATGGTTGTCATGTTAGGAATCCTGATACCCACTCGAATTTTTCTCAGAGCTAGGCTTCCTTGCATCTTTATAATAATGTATTTAAATAAAAACAATGTGATGACTAATAGGAGCAATGCAAGCAAAAAGACTGCAGAACTCCATGAGAAATAGCACCAGTGAGAAGTAAAGTCAAGATGTGGGCCATATGGTTTTCAAGCTATTGTGATGTTTTAAGCAACCAGAGAGCCTAACTTTGGGTAACTTGCACTTTCCAAATAAAAGGCTTTTGTTATGTCACATGACACTCAGTGCTTACTGAATTCACTTCAGGGGTGTCTGTTTTAAAAGAATGAGAATGTGTTATGAACTGCTGGATAAAATTCTGTTGTGTTGCGACATGATTTTAGGTCTCAGGCATTGAACCAAGTAACTGGGTATTGTTATTGTCTTATTTCAACTTAAACTGCAAACTTTTTAAAACATAAATTGAAGATGTACATTTCTAGTATCATTTTTTACTTTTTTGCATTCAGCTTGATGGACTAATTTCTAGATTGCATTAGAACTAGCTCAATAATGCAATCTCAAATATTTAACCTAATTCTTTTCTGGAAGTGCTGTAAGGTAGTCCCATTAGGATGCTATGGTAATGTGGTAACATTTCATTGTAAAACTAGTATAGCTTTAGATTCAGCTGTTCCCTGTCCTCCCAAATTATTTTATCAGGAAAGTTTTTTGTTGTTTTAATACAGCTGATACAAACATAAAGAAATAAACTACTTCAGCAGTAGATTTTCATAATAGCATGCTCTTGGCTTGAAGAAAATACAAAAGAGTACAAGCAAGCTTACTACTTTTACTGTCAAAATACTTGTTAACATGCCTTTCTGTTTCTTCTCCTTTACTACTAAGTGAATTGTGGAGATACTTTCAGAGACTCAAATGGAGTCATCACCTCTCCAAATTATCCCAATAAATACCCCAAAAACCGAGCATGTTTCTGGGTTATCAGTTCTCCAGTAGGATACAAGGTAAGGCACAGATTAATTCCTTTGCTGTTTGCAGTAGTGTTCTCTAATGGAATTTATTTTTGCCTTAGAGAACAACAGCTGCAATGGTGTGTTGTGTTTTGGTGGATTTTTATTTTTTTTTTGGAGGAGACATTCTCAGAGTGAAAATCTGAAAACAAATTCAGTTTAAGACCTTATGCTGGGTCTTGATTTGAGGTGATCATCAAGGGAAAGTCTTTACACATGTGAGACTTTTATGAATTTAGTTTGTACTTTGTTGGCTTTGCTAAGAATAATTTCTAGGTAAGAGTGCCTACTATAAAACCAGCACATTGCACAGGTTGTTTTTTGTATTGCTTGAGAAAAGAATTTAAAGCATAAAAAAAGCATCATACTTGTCTCTCATTTTTCCTTTCAATCCAAATGCTGATGAACTAAGCAAACAAGTTGGTATTAATTTGTATTACAGTATGAGATCAAGATGTGGCAGACATTAGAATGAAAGCAGTACCTTGTACATAAGGAATTTAAACTATTTCTGCTTGTTACTTACAAAAGGTAAGAGAAAATGGTATAACCTGAAAACAGTGCTTTTGTTGTATTTTCTCCAGATCTCTCTTAAAATGTTATTCTTTGAGCTGGAAGTTAATGACAGATGTGTCTACGACTATTTGCTCATACATGATGGAAGCCAACCTACATCACCTGCAGTTGGCCCTTACTGTGGGACAGAGAAGGTTGCAGACTTCACTTCCACTGGGAATTTTGTGCTGGTTGAATTTCACAGTGATACAGTTTGGGAGTTGCCTGGATTCAAGATGAGTTACACATTTCATAGGTAGTACTGTACATAACAGGAGATGTAAAATGAAGACTGAAAGAGACCAACTAGTCACTGTTTCTGAGTCTCTAAGCTTTTTGTTATTGTAATCCCATTGCTGTTGTTACATGACCAAATGGAATAGCAAAACAAACTACGTAAGCCAATTCTCAATAACTTATAATGTTCGGAACTGCCTTAAAAAAAAAAAAAAAAAAAAAAAAGAGAATATGGCTACAGAATTTGGCTTCCCAAACTGTAAGATGCTAAAATATAGTAAATGTTCTTACTGCAATTATGCCTTTGTGAAGAGCACATATAAAATGGTAATTTGCTTTTCTAGTGCCAGGAAGGCAGCCAAGAATATCTTGAATGACACTAACTTTTTTTTCCTAGGATCTGTAATGCTTTGCTTTTTATGCTTTTTTTTTTTTTTTTTTTTTTTTTTTTTTTTTTTTTTACCCTCAGAAGGATATTTGATAAGTTGTGGACTGAAGGGTTGAGAGCTCGCCTGCACTATGCAAACCAGGCAACAAATACCTGTAGCTCCTATGAGCTCCCATCTGACTATGTAAACTCTTCATTTTATTTGGCTTCCTATTTAGACTGGCACCTTTTTTGGAGGATGTAGTAACAGCAGCATGAGAGAAAACCGAACTCTATTTCTGGCTTGACCATCACTATTAAAAGGAATGGGTTTTTCTTCCCTGCTTTTTTAATTGATTTACCTCAGAACAGTTAACATGCAAGCTTGCTTCAGGAAGTAAGGGGAAGATGGCTGTGGGATGAACCTGGGAATAGTCACTACGGCTGTCTCCTTACATTGCTAATAAAATGCCTTCCTCTTACCGTGCTTTTACACAGAGAATGTTGATATGGTAGAATGTGGTACATGCTCCTTTTGCTGTATGGCAAGTCATTTGGAAGCAGTGTCTGAGGGCTACACCTGTATTGTAGCCAGAAGGCAAATGAGTTCACTTTTAACAAGCTTCAGCATGTGAAAACCAGCAGACATGGCTTTGGTCTTCCTTCTATTGTTGTCAAAAGTAAGACATGATGGGCAAGGTGGCCAACTGTTGCTCATGAAGAGCTCATAAGAACTAGAACCCAACCTCAAAGACAGTAACTTTTTGTATGTCAGCATAGAATGTATGCCTTGCAGTTCAACACAGTTCATTTCCTTCTATAGATACATATATGTTCTCTGTACAAACCTGGAATGCAGATTTTTTATGCTCATGGAAGAGGGGAGAACTAAGTTCTGGGATCTTAACCTCAGCTTTGGACACCAAATCTAATTCTTCCCCCTGTGTCTGACTTTTGAGGAGGTACAACCAACCCCCATATCAATTGTTATTGTATACAAACTTGAATGGGTCCTTATTTTAAATATTCAATGCTGACAGCTTTCACTGTAACTTGAGTACTACTACATTTCTCTTCCCATGGCCTGATGTGGGGTTCTACATCAGGCCATCCATGTTCAATGTTTTTGATGTTCATGCATTCAGAAAAGGAGTATGAGCAACATGTGAAGCAGCAATGTACTGTGTATAGGAATACTGGTTTTGCAACTTGTCCCTAGAAATATAGTATTAATTAGGACTCTCAGATGTGGGAATGTGACAGGGCTGGGGTGCTTTATTTATAAGCAAGTCCTTCCTGCAGGCAAGCTGTTAAGCCTTAAGGGCATGCAGCCTGGCTAAAAACTCCACTCATTTATTTTGAAAACATGAATTCAATGGTACTGATGTAGAAATGCATTCCTGAATAGAGCCTGAAATATAAGTTCCTTCTTTCATAGCAAAGGCTCTTCAGTATTGAAGTCTGAAAGGTCCATGTTTCATCAGTTATGTTAGGGGTCTTTGTTAATACTTTCCTTAGTGGATATGCATGTTAACTGGAACACACACTGCAAAATACCTCCCAACCCCCTTTGCCGGTTTCAAAAGATTCAGTTTTCCTCTGTTGCTAAACTTTCTGCTTTCCTGCCAACAGTCTCCATTTCAGTTATACGAATATATATGTTACACATCTATAAATTTGTGGACCAGCAAACAGGAAAATGTAAGATACAAAATATCCCTGTCATAATGACTACTGTTCATTTTCATACACGGTTAACTGAGGATCTCAAATGGAGAAGTTATGAAATTCACAGACCCTGTTAAGAGATTAGGTGCACCCAATTGCACAGTATAAGAGGCCTTTCATCTAACACAATAATCCCCTCGTAATATGCATTGCCCATATACAATAATGATTTAGAAGCTTGCTGTTAACATTCAAATTCTGAGATATGTGAATTAAGAGTCACTGGCCAAAAGACACCAGGGACATCAAGGCCAAAGGTTTAAGATTCAAGTACCAGCACCAAAGGATTTTGAGAGGTTCTAATGTAAGTTCATCATTCAATTAGTATACCTTTGAAAACCTACATGTAAGCATTTAACCTTTAAAAATGGAGGTAGCTAGCAGTAATAAATGTGTCTATTCTCATGTATGTACATGACTCATGACACAAACAGCTGTTACCTTAATTGTGTACAAAGGCAGATCTGTGCTAAAACAGAGCTGCATCCATGAGCCTGAAGATGTGGGAGAGGCAAGAAGAGTGTTTATGTCCATGTAGTTCAATCTTACCTGCTTTGGGGCTGTCCGAGGGCCTATCTGGGAGGCAAGTCAAGGCCTTCAAGTGGTATGCTTTCTTACTCTGCAAGAACCAGAACAGAGATTTGCCAGTTACTGTAGTAAGACAAAAACAGCCTGGAATAAAGCACTACAGACAAAAATTACTATTCATAAGATTATTTTTTTTGTGTGTGTTTTGGTTTAATTTAAAACACATTTCCCTTATGTAAGTAAATAACTGTGGTTGAGAAAACATTAATTTGCATGACTAGAACCCCAAGGCCTGACAGAAAATAAGGGTAACTTTCAGCATGCTGATAGTACAATTGGTTCCTCATCTGGAAGTAAACAAGCCTACTGTAACAGCAAGAGAGTACTCAAACTCAGTTTTCAATTTCAGTGTGGTGATGATTTGCCCTTTTTATCACAGAACTGCAAGGAGAAACATTCCAGCCTGGGAGACTGAGTTGGCCAGCAGCCACGTTTTGAATTAATTTGAACTTTTTTTCAGAGCAAAGAGTTCAACTTCTGGATGTGGCTGCATTATAGTAATCAAGTCCCAAGAGAATCCAGGCCAAATCTAATACACTGAGGCGCAGTTTCACAGCAAGTTAAACGTGGCATTGGCAGCTATAACTACGCGGAACAGAAAATATACAACTTACTGTGCAACAAGTCAGCTTGGCAAGGCGGCCTGTTAACCAAAGACCGTTTAATCTCTTGTATTTCAAACAGAAATTCCACATTTTATGGGCTAAGTCGCCGCGTAGGCTTTTAATAATCTGCATTCCCTTTATCATGGGAAACATCTGCAGGCAGGAAAATGAGAGTAGCTTCTGCTGTTCTGCAGCCAAGCAGCCTCCTGGTGCGGTACCTGGCAGAGCTACGGGAGCCGGGCCCCCCCTGCTGGGCACCGCTGGGTGGATGTGTAGGTGTCCTGGCCTCCTGCAGCAAAGGGACAGCAGGGTCTGTCTGCTGTCGTGGTAGCTCCTCTCAGCTCCATTTGACAGTTCAGCTGAGGCGTTTCTAAACTAGTCACTTAAATTTCCTAAGTGCCTTGCTCCTTCTTGCTCACCTCTGCTGGTGGCGCTCTCTGAGTAGTAAAGTTCTTCAGGTTGCTTCCAGTATTGTGTATGGAAGGGCGGCTCTCCAAATTACACCTGCCAAGCTGCAGGTTCCTCCACAGCACACTTCCTCTTCCCACATTAACCTGCTCAACAGCAAAAGCCAAGACCAACTTGTTTTTATATGATTCAATTTTGTTTCATATTTATCTCAAATCTCTCTTTTATGCCCACAGTACCTGGAATTTCCAGTATGCTGTAATATATTTGTTGGACAGGTGCAAGCTGTAGTTTCAAAGATTTATATGGTTGTCTTTCTAATGTTCTTTAATGCTTTAAAAATAAATGTTTGAGGGGAAAACCCCTTTTATTTTTTCTTTTAGCTTTGTTCCGATATTAATGAGTCTTATTTCCTTGAATAGCTTAGGCAGTTTCCGAATTTAATTGTGGAAGTCTTTACAGTGTGGATTTGTCTATTAAGCCAGAAAGAAAGCAAACTTTAATTGCAAAACCACAGAACTAACAAGATGATTCACAGGAACCAGTGGCACCTAGAACTACGCTCTGTAGTTGTTTTGGTCAAGCACCGTAGGACATTTAGTTGTGAAGGCAGGCAAACATACACCAGGAGAAATATTGGCTGGGGTTAACTGGAATTTTATAGTTCAGATGATTTCGTGCCCTCCTGAACCAGCATCTTTGTCACAGGTTTAAGACAATTAAAAAAAAAAAAAAAAAAAAAAGGAAAAAACAACAACTTGAGCGCAACCCAGTCAGTGTTATAAAATACACCGTGGGTCTTATTAACAGTCAACAGTAGTTAATGGACAAAAACGCAGTGCTGTACCAACTACACCTCCTGTACTGGGGGGAGCAAGGCAGCGGCCTACGAGGCCCTCAGGTGGCGGCCATAGGCAGCGCCGGGCAGGGGAAGGGGCAGGGAAATGGAGTCTCTGCCAGCAGGGCGCTACGGACTACAAGTACCAGAGTGCACCGCGCGGCAGGTAGCCGCAGGTTGCTCCCGGCGGGCTCTGTGCGGCACCCTGGGTAATGTAGTTTACCCGCGGAGCGGCGCCTGGCAAGCTGGAGGCGGGGCTGGCCGAGAGGCGGACTACAACTCCCGTCAGGCCGTGCACCGCGGCGGGGCAGGAGGGCTGCTCCTGCGGCCGGTCGCCGGCGATAGTCGCGACTTGGGTGTCGTGTCGGGGCGGCGGGGCCATGGACAGCCGCTGCTACGGGTGTGCGCGCAAGTTCGGCGTCTTCAAGAAGGAGGCAAGTGTCGCGACAAGCAGGCCGCCGTCGGGTGTCACCCGCCCAGCTCTGCCTGCCTGTTAAAAAAAATAACTAATTAATAAATTGGTTAATTAATTAATTAACAGCGGCGTTCTGTGTCCCCGCAGTGCGGCTGTGCCAGCTGCGGCCGGGCCTTCTGCTCCAGCTGCCTCAGCTTCAGCGCCGCCGTGCCCCGCTGTGGAGGCGGCCCGCAGAAGGTGTGCAAGCAGTGCCACGGCAGGCTGACCGGGTAAGGGGGTTGCTGAGGGGGAGCCGTGCCTTCTGTATACACGGGCACGCTGCCTGTGCTGTGGAATGCACAGAATTTCTAGGTTGGAAGAGACCTCAAGATCATCGAGTCCAACCTCTGACCTAACACTAACAGTCCCCACTAAACCATATCCCTAAGCTCTACATCTTTACAGTTACAAGCCCCGCCGTCGCTGAGCTGCTGTTTTGTGAGCTGTTCTGTCCAAAGGCGTGTACCACGGTTTGTGAGGCTGTGCTCTCTGGTGTCAGCGTAGCCTGAAAGAACTGCGTTTAAATCTTCATGGATGGACCCTGAATATCTATAGATGTCCTAGTCAGAGGAGACCAGGTTACACGCCACCATGTGTTTGCTCATCCTTGCAAAAGCGCAGCGTTTTCAGAAGTGTCATAGTTCAGCAGCTTAACGTTATTATCAAAGTATTACCTCTGAGCAAACAGCATCTCAGCTACTCGTTTTTGAGAGGTCTCTACTATGTGTGACCTGAAAACTTAAATTTTGAAACTTAGAATTAATTTGCTTCTGAAAGAAAAAAACATGCAAATGTATCCTGTAGATTGCCTGTTGAAAACAAACAAATTAATTCAGTAACAGTGTGGGTCATACACATATATGAACAAGTAACACGAGTACACGAGAACCCCTCTCTCTACCAACTCCTCTGTGTTCTCTTCCTTCTTTTGCATTTCTTTTACCTCCCTTCCCTGCTTTTCTGCTAGAGCAAGGAAGTTCTGCTGACACCAGCAAATGGGACATTTTCTCGTTCTGCAGTTGTCTAAAGAAGAGCCTTGTATTCCACAGGTCTTTACTTCAAAAGCACTGGCTTGTGAAAATACCATCAGCTGTTGATATCAGGTGCAAATACAGAAGTCACAGTATTCCAGCTTTGAAAATTTCTGACTTCCCATACTCCAAAGCCATTTATAAAACAGCCCAGCCTTTTCCCAGGTCTCTCTTGTTGATTTTTTTTCCTTGTCTGTTTAATGTCAGTACTATAGGGTTACAACAGAAAAAAAATGTTCTCTGACTGAATAGCTGGTAGATAGCATGCATAGACCGCTGTTCTGTGGGCTGCACGGACTGAAGTTCTTCAGGCAAACAGCTTTCACAACTGACACCTTTGAGCTGGAAAGTGGTCCAGTAAAGACATTGCCTTTGTTTGTTATTATACAGGCCTTAGCACAGATGCTTTTGTAGCTTTGCCTTCTACGAATGAATAAAATATGCTACCTTACGTAAGTGTGTGGTTTAGCAGATCAGCGTGAACACAGGGAGGTAGAACACAGTTACACAAGACATGATTGTGTTGTGCAGTGTTCAAGTGTCCTAGAAGAAGTCATCGTGATACTGGTGATTACATAATCATTTTTGTAACATTTTATTTAGCTTATGCATTATATAATTCTGTTTGTTGCATGCCACAACCCCTTTCAGAGAGTTGTACGCTTTGGAAGCTAATTACACTGGGAGGCTCATCTAACTGCTCACTCTCTGCTTGCTGAACTGGGATGTGCATGCTCTGGAAGGTGAGGGTATTTCAGCCCTGCCTGGTGTCCGTATTAACCAATTCTTTGTTCAGATGCAAAACAACAGGAACAAAGGACTAGAAGTGAAGTTCCATACTGTCCAAAGCAGCTATATCATCTTAATCTCTTTCATCAGCTAATCACCCCCCATATTAGTGAGGTTATGAAAGGGACTCTACCAGGAGGTCAGTAAACGTGTATACTGATTCCTCTTGGGTTCAGAGAATAAATGACTGAAGCCTTTAAGTGGCTGGAGCCTTGAATTCAGAGATGTCAATGTTTTTGTCTTTCAGACAGGAACCTCAGAACAGTTCAGCAAAATGGTCACCACCAGAAAACTACAAAAAGTGAGTAGCACTTGCCAGTCACCCAGTTGTTTCTGTTGTAGAGTAATCAGAGAATGGTTGAGTTTGGAAGGGATCTCCAGAGGTCATCTAGTCCAAACCCCCTGCTCAAGCAGGGTCACCTAGAGCATGTTCTGGGCCCTTTCATATTTCCCCATGGAGACCACAAAAAGCGTGGGGGGTTGTGTTGTGATGTGGGTGTTTGCTTGATCAGAATTAAGGATGGGGCTTTTGCTGTGCTGTTTGTTTCTTTTGTTGTGAAGGATATAGGGCACTCTTTTTACTTTTGAATAGACTCAAGAACAGCAGCCTGCCAGTGTTTATCTGTGACTGGTTGTGGCTGGCTTGGAAACAGGAGCCTGGTGGTGAAATGTTCCCTGGCTCCTCAGAGATGGTGCCATGCCTACTACATTTATGAGCTGTGGTTTTCCTTACTCTTGGCAGTACCTTGTTGTGCCAGTATGGGAGAGCCTGGTACAGGAATGAGCGGTTTCTGTTCTCTTTTACACTGACATTCTTCACATAGCCTGTTGGGCTCACAGAGGGTGTTTTCATATCTCAGGGTTTAAACTCCCCTCTTTTCAATTGTTGTGTCTTTTTCTATCCTTGTCACAGGCGTGTAGCAGCTTTTGAGGCTAAGCAAAACCAGATGAAAGGACAACAGAAGGCAACTGACAAATCCCCAGGTCAAGCTGACTCCAGATACCAGGGGCTCTCAAAAGAGGATAGAGCTATTGCAGAGAGACTGCAGAAGCTCAGAGAGGAAAGGAAACCCAGTAAGTTTTGAAGAGCACTGGAGATTCCCTGGGTGGGAATGCTGCTACTTGGGAAGCGTGGAACCAGGAGGGAGAGGGAAGTGCTGGACGCTCAGTGTCTGTCTTTAGGAAATTTAAGGGTTAAATGTGATCAGAGCAGCCACATCTTGTTGCCACAGTGGCCAGGTTCCACAGTGATTTTAATTTTTCACTTTGATTTTGTTCTTTGGGGTTTTTCTTGAAACTGCTTCTCAGTTTTAGGGCAATATCTTACCCATGAAATCACTTCCACATTTTCCATTGTTTGGGGTAAAAGTCTGGGTCAAACACAGTAGCAGCAGAATGAAATGAGCTTTTTTTGGCCAAACTATTTTGCAGAAGTTTTTCTGTGTTTCATTTTGCTGGACCACAGTGGTACCAGTCTCCATGGGATTATGTTCTGGCCAGCCTTGCTACACAGAGGACAAAAAGGGACTCTGATCCCAGTCTACAGCAGTCAGATATGGGGCTGCCTCAGGGTGCTTGTGGGAGAATAAACTTTTTAAAATGCTATACGGTCTCTAAAAGGGAAAGAAACACTGCAAAGTGGTTACCTTGTTGTATAGGGTATTTTTTTTCAGCCTGATAGGCCTGGGATTATGTTAAAGAGTGTGGGAGCAATGGACTGTACTGCCTAAATGGCACGCATTTCTCTGCCTGTCCATGGTATCCCTAGTCAGCTGATTGCCAAATGAGGTTACAGTAACAGTGGTCTTGTGGCTGGAAGATAAAATATGGAGGAGGCAGTGACTCGGGAGAAGAGGGTAGCAGTTAGCATTAGGGTAGCATCCAAGTCACTGCTGCATAACTCCTCCTTCAGATCAGGGGCTGAGGGAGGTTTTTGCTCTGGTGTTCAAAGCCTGATTCCAGAACAAAATACAATCTCACTGAAAACAAATAGCTTCAAGTTTTTTTCTTAACAGAATAACCCCCTACCTTGGGTTATTCTGAATTGCAGAGTCCATCCCTTCTCAGGCTGAGATCGAAGCTAGGTTGGCTGCACTGAAGGAGGATTACCGGGGACCTGTTCCATCCACGCAGGAAATGGAAGACCGTTTGGCTGTCCTGCAAGGAAGATGTCCTCCTTCCCAGGCTCCCAAACCAGTAAGCTCCTGCATCTGTTTGACCAGCAACGTGTTCTGAGCTGGCACAGTAATTCCTGTGTCCCAGCATGTTAGTCTTTCTTTACCTTTCAGCTTTTTTGTGTCCAGGTAGCTCATTTTGCATCATTGCTTCACTAGAAAATTTTTGGCTAACTTTTACCAGTATGCTGAATCAATTTCAGTTATATTTTCCATAAAAACAAAGGAACATATATAGTACATGTGTTGTTTTTAACAATAGACACTAGACTTTTATCCACCCTGTGTTCTAGTTGTATCTCACAGTTGTTATTGTATCCCTTTTGAACAAAATCCTGTTAATTATTCCAGAAATGGAAGCCCAGGGAAGTAAAGTGATTAGCCTGAGACCGAAGAGGAAGGAGTTGGATTTCTGTCTTCAAGGCTTATATGAATGATCTTGTCCCTGATAAGTTGTTTCCTCGTGCTCCTTTTTCAGCAATGCTGTGCACACAGCTGTTCTCTTAGAACTCAGTGGGGCTGGTGGTTGGCACTGTTGAGAATGGGACCATGTTTACTTTGAAGGTAGTGGCAGAGCTGGGGCTGGGTTTCAGCAGCATCTATTCCTATACATTCAGCACCTCCTTGCCTTGTTTAGCTGATTGCATTTAGAGTTGTGGGCATTCAACAGCTCTGAGAATGAAGCCTTGAAAGTCTTACACCAGATACCCATAAGCTGAGACTCACAAGATCAGTAGATGCATCTTTTTATGCTGATTCTCCATAGGGTGATATTGCTATCTGACTTTTCCTTTGGTTGAGTATGCTGCTTTCCTCTCATTTGCTTTCTCTTATGTCCTCCTTGTTTCTCAGGTACATCGACCCCCTGATACCAGAAGTCTGACACAGCAAACAGATGATCTGTTAACTCAGCTGGCTGAGGAAGTTGCCATTGATGAGCATTACAGTCCAGGAGCCCAGCCTCAAGGTATCTATTTTGGATTCTAAAGATCTGTGTCTTTCTAATAATGTATATGTTGCCCTGTTCATCTTACAGGTGAGCTTGGTGTCCAGTTTATCTCCCCATTGTGACTCCCAGATTGACTAAGAACAGCCATCCAGCTTCGTACTGGGTCTCATCATCTTTACTTGAGAGATGGTTCCATTTTCTCAGGGTTGTATTACTCAGATTGCTTCTGTCTGTTTCTGTAAGGCCACACTTCCTAGGGAGGAGCTGCTGCTACTCCTAATGTGTCTGTGCTCTGTTGTAAAACATCAGAATGTGGGATACCATTACTTTTCCAGCTACAGTGCTTCCTCTGTAATCTCCCTGTAAAGTGCAGATTAGCTCACTTTCTTTTCTTCACGTACAGCGTGGATACTGTTGTGTCATGCCTTCTCCCATTATAACCTGGATTAATGGAGAGCTTCAAGCTTCTCCCATACTGTCTGTTGCTTTAGTGATGTTGGCTGTACCAAAGAAACACTGCTGCTGAGTCACCAGCATGTTCTTTCTGCCTGTCTGTTTGCAGCTGTTAGTGGCCAAAACTTAAATGACCTCAATCGGGAAAGTGAAGATTTTGCTTGCCGTGCAAGTCTGGACCCAAAACAGCTAGAGGAAGAGAAGAATAAACTTCTGGCAGAGGCTGCTGCTGAGCTGCGAGATGAAAACACTAGGCAGGAAAAGATCTTAGAAGTTGCTAAGAGATTGGCAGTGCTCAGAGGTCAGGACCCAGAGAAAGGTGGGTAGCAGAGGAGAATACAGTCCCAAGAGAGGGACCAGGTTCCTGTGTCAGTAATTTATTTTCTGAGAGACTTTTTATCCATTTAATTCCTCTGTTCTGCAAGAAACAGACTGATTTTGTTGCCTGTAAAGTTGTAAAGATTCGTTCATCCTGAAATCAGTATGAAAAATCGGTATGAAAGACCTTAGCCGTAGCATCTTAACCTCAACTAAGACATCGAGGCTGGAACTGTAAGGATGGCCTGCTTTGTCTTGTACCTTTCTTTGAGATAAATCTTGCATGCTCTGTCTCTCATTCGTGCAGTTACACTGGAAACTTATAAACTCCCTGACAGTGATGAAGAATTGGATGAGGAGGAAGCCATTCGGAGAGTGCTAAAACAGGTCGGAAGTGGCACCTGTGGCCTTGTTTATCTTCCTTTCAATCATTTCTGGTGTGTTTTTTTTTTTTTTTTTTTTTTTTTTTTTTCCTTTTTTTCTTACCCATTGAGCATGCAAATTGTGTTTTTTCTGTTCCAGGGCAGGGTCTCATTCCTTCCCCTCCTAGCATTGCTAGCTCCCATGCAGCGATTCAGCTATAGGAGATAGACTTTTCTACCAGTCTGTTAAAGTTCTTTTTCATTCGTTGTTAGTGTCTCTTGCAGTGTGCGTCTTTCCTCCAGCCCTGCTCCCACTCTGCTTGTCCTTTCTTACTTTGTTTTGTTTTTTCCCCCACCCGGCTAGAACATGATGAGATGTGGGCCGTTTAGCACAGATTATGCCTCCATTTCTGTCTAAAATGTCTGTGAATTGTTTTGCAGGCAGACATGAGCTTTCTGTGCTCATATTCCTGGCTGATGACACAGACCACGTGTATGGTTAGCATGACGTTGAGCATCTGCTGATAGCTGCACTGCAAAGCAGAGTGCATTAGTTTAGGGCCCCTGCTGTCACACTGACTGTTCACAATGTACACACGGTATTCAAAGTGCAAGTAGAGCAAGCTCACAGCTGTCCAGAGAACACCAGACTGATGTGTTCAGTCATCTCCAGTTACTGCATGGGGGCAAGGGGAAGGGAGGGAGGTTTAGAGTCTAGAATGAGACTCCTAATTGTGTTCTAAACAAGAGGCTTCTTTCTTTCTGTTACTACCAGCTCACAGAGGAAGTGGCCCTGGATGAAGCAAGTGGATTCAACATTCCTCCAGATCAGACCACCCAGCCAGGACCCTCACAACAGAACCTGCATAAGAAAACAAAGCAAAAGGTCAGTGAACTGGTGAGGATCTCTTGAAATGATGTGCTTCAGGATCCCAGGAGAGTACAGCTCTGCAGCAAGAGTTTGATGTATCCTAGGCTTAGTGCAGTGAAGGGAGTAAAAAACCAAAACAAACAAAAAGAGCTTCTCCAAGGCAGACAAGCTGAGAAATCAAACGTCTCAGGGGCGTCTGCATAGCTGACCAACCCTGAGCACAGCTGTGACTCATCCTTGTACTTGTAAAAGAAATTACTCATACCCTGAAATCCAAATCCTTTCAGGCTGGCTTTCAGCTGAATGGGATAGTGTCCTCTAAACCCAGAGAAGTCAATCAAAATTAGCTTGCCAAAGTGGATATCAGAGAAGGGATTTTTAACTCACCCATATAATTAGACCAAGAAGGCCATGGTCTAGTAGCATACAGCCTGGAACAGGGTAAGCGGGAGGTTTTCCAGTGCTTTCAGCATGTGCAGAATAGACTCTAGGTAGTAATCAACCATCTGTGTTCTCTTGAAACGTCAGAGGAAGGAATTAGCAACAAGATACCCTACATTCAGAATGGATTCCAGTGTGTTATGGAAATACGTACACCTTCTCCAATGTATATTATGTGAATTAAATGGACCTGTGAGTCACAGACACCTGACAGTCCTGTCCCTGGTAAAAGAAATTATTTAATTGTAAGCATTGTTGCAAACAACCATCTCATAGGTATGTCAGCCACCTTGCACTTTCGGGATCACTGATGTAAAGGCTAGTGCCATCTTACTGCTGTTGTGTTAGGAAGCTGCCTTTGCCAGTGTGCAGGCACTCTATTTTGGTGTGCATATAGCTATTCAGTTCTACAAAGTCTCAGTAAAGCACAAGGAAACAAGGGATGACCTTTGTGAATATGTTCCAGATTGTGATTTCAAAAGATCTTTTCAGCCCAACCTGAGGTGCAGATCAGTGGTAGGAGTCTTTTGGCAAATCACTTTCTTTGTCCCTCAGTTTTCTTTGTATAATGTGGAGAAAATAGAAACCTCAATTTTTCCCACCTTCCCACCACTTTCCCTCCACACACAGCTCCTTTCAACAAAACCAGTTGATCGCTTGCCATTGCAGCAGGAATTGTCTGTCACTTGGTCTGGGCTTCAACCTTCAGCACAGTCCAGGCGATGCGGGTGTATATTGCTGTAGGCACTGAATTGAGGGTGTTTACCTTCCGGGGAATACAAATTCATAAGCAAATGCTGGTAGTTTCTTGGATGTTTATTTAACAGTCTAGATACGCACATACATGCATATGGAGCCTATCCTTGAGCTCTGGTCAAATTCATCTTGACTTAGGATCAACTGAGAGTGAACATCCTTGGGCTATTTGATTTGTCACCATGGCCATTATGCATTACAATGGAAGCACTGTGTCTGTATTGTGTCTGCTATGGTTTGAATTCCATGTCTGTTTTCTTTGTGAATTAGAGCCAGACTCCAACCAACACAGCTCTTGCCAGGACAGATGACAGTGACGAGGATGAATTACCCTGGTGCTGCATCTGCAACGAAGATGCTACTTTGCGCTGCCATGGCTGCGATGGGGATCTCTACTGCCAGCGCTGTTTTCGGTAAGTCTTGCAATCCCTCTTCATCTGAGGGACAGGTCACAGGTAAGCTTGGCCGCTTTTGTTTGTTCATCCTGTTGGGCAGAAGAACAGAAAGTAGGAAGGAAGATTCGAAGAACCCAAATCTGAGCTGAATGACCAGTAGTTACCCCAGGCCTCGGGGACTAAACTGGCCCTGGGCAGCAATGCTCTGTCTGTTCTGCTCCAGCACATGTTTGGGCACATTGTTTGGCCGATCTCTGGAGCAGCTGATGCACGTGGGATGGGATAAGTGAGTCCATTGTTTAGTGACTTCTGTGGCTTTTTAAAGACGTTGATGAATAATCTAGGCTGGATTCTCACAAGAGGGGAGATCAGACAGTATAAATTTCTGAGGATTTTCTTAGGTTGAGACCGTGAAGTCTTAAACCACATTAAAAATGTCAGGTTGTTGAAATATATGGAGAAACTGCTCTTCTTCAGTTGGGTCTTGCAGTGGCTACAGTCTTACTGCCTAAAAACCCGTAACTTGATTTTTGACAAAATGTTGCTGTGTCAGATTTGGAGGGTTAATTCCCTTGAATACAAAGTTATTCATCACAGCCTGAGTGGTTTCTTTTTTTTTTTTATGTCTTAAAAGCATTGAGTAGTTGGCTGTGTTCTCATTAATTCTGGATGACATTTAGGTAGCAAGATGTTAAGGATCTGGTTGGGAAAGTAAGGGATGCTTTTATGTGTATTCTCATTTCCTGCAAAGGGGTTTTATAGAGAGATGAGAATGGAAAATGTACTAAAATCGTAAGAAAACATACAACTGGCAATATCAGATGACTTAAAGAAAAGAAGCAAACAACAGATCAGCCAAGCTTCTATAACAGCAGAACCAGTGGTGTGTCAGGTGAGTGAGTATATCAGTTGTATGCTGGAGATGTGAGCTCATGTCTTACTCAACACTGCCAGCTTCTCAGCATGGTTAAGACAGCTGCCAGTATGCTGCATTTTAGCCGTGACAGTTATTTTTCAGAGCTGTGTGGAGCAGACTGTCATTTTGGCTGTTGTCATAGGAGTCACTAACATGCCTGTGAATCACAGACATGGTGCTGAAAGTAAGCTACCAATTACAGGAATCTGTCAGAGAGGGAAGGAGTCAGAGAGGCCTGTTGTCATTTCCCATGCCAGCAAGCAAGAATGAACAGAGCTTTTCACAAAGTACATCAGAATCTTCTGCTCCAAATAAGTGTTTCAAGTAACCAGTCCACATGGCTGCCAGAGGGGTCCTATCAGTTAGTCCTTGGGATAAGTTTCTTATAGGGCTGCTGGAAGGCATCCTATGCAGTAGCTAAGGGTGAGTTTCCTGGCTGGGTGTTTACTCCTGACTGCAGCTTGTATTTGCTTTTTAGGGAAGGCCACGATGAGTTTGACCTGAAGGACCACCACACTTCCCGCTATCATCTTCCTCGCAAGTAGAGGTGATGACATTCTTCATGGGCAGAAAAGGAGATGGAGAACGGGAAAAGAGGGAGTCGGCCAGATGGGAAGACTCCAACTGGATTTGCAGCCAAAATGGGTGATGTTTTGGACAGTAAAAGGATGTGCTGTAATCTGAGAGAGGCTTGGAGGGCATCTATCGTTGTCCTCACGAATGCAACCAGAAAAGTGCTGGGTTTGCCATGCCTGTTTGGGATAAATAAGGACTTGATGTGAGGAGGTGGATATGCATCTATATATTTATAAAGTCAGGCGATGTGGGTAGCAGTAAAGATGTGTGGTTAAGGCAGTGCTGGCTGATAAGCAACTTCCTGCTTTTGCTAACTTACACATTGGTTCACAAGGCAGCAAAGCACTTTGCACTAAGAAACTGTCTACATCATGGTCATGTGTGATGAGAACTTCCAAAACATAATAAAAACTATTTACGGAGGCCTGTGTTTAAAGTCTCAACTGGGAATGCCTGATAGCTCTTTACGAAGTGTCACCCTCCTGTGATATCTCAGTCCTTCTGTCAGGTGGCTCAGGGGAAGATAGTAAGGATCATGAAGTCACAAAAAATGTTTTTGTGGTGTTGCTGGGGAGGTGCAGAGGAGTGATGGTTACTCCGCCTTGATGAGCAGTGTTGCTCCTGTACTTGAAATGAAGGTTGCTTTGTAAAGGTAATTTGCTACAAACACACTGCATTGTGATCTGCAGTGGCAGTGCCTAAATTCCACATTATTTGTTAGCACGTTAGTCTGGAAGAGTTGTGTGTTAATATTAAGATGGGGTTTGGCTCTGTTGGTCCCCTGGTAGAATAAAGATGCTACTTGTATGATGCTGTTTATCTGGCTGTGAGAGAAACTCAGTTTAATTTACTTATATCCGTCCCTGGAGATAGTTCAGATGCACGTGACACATGCCAGTGGCCACAGCACCCAGATTTGCTTGAAATACCTGACTAAACTTTCCAGAAGTCAGCTGTAATCGGTATGAGCTCTTCCCAGGGCTACAATGTGACTTCTGAGACAGTTGTCTAAGGTTGACAAATTCTAGGAGTGTCAAAAAAAAAAATAAAATCAAGGATTTGTCTTTGACAGAGGGTTTCCAGTGAATCTTGCCTGTCTGGTTTGACATCACCACTCCCAGCTGTCTGCCCTGCCCTGTGCTGAAGGTCACTGCCTCTGTAGGTGAGGTAACAAAATAGTATTTGCCTGCGCTTCAGCCACCCCTGCTCAGAGCACAGTAAATACCTTAAACTACCTCTGAAGGTGGGTTTATGTTGGGCTGGATCACGTGCTTCAGTAGTAACCCGTATCAGACAATGTGGAATCGTAATACTGCAGGTTGACCCAGCAAGAACTGCTAGCGTGTGTGTCAGCACTGCCAAAACCCTTTGTTAGTAAAGGGTAGCAAAACCTGACTCTTGTGGAGGATGTGCTTTCACCTAAGAGTCCTTGCTTCAAAAGTGCCTGCCACTTTGGGATGGACAGAGAGGAAAACTACTGAATTCTTCTGATGCAAGAGTTTACAATGAGTCCTGTGTTACACAAGATTTAAGTAGATAGTTACTGACCTGAGGGGTTTGCAGTCTTCAGAATGAAAACAAAATGCAGTTCTAGCTTTGTATTGTTGTGGGAATGATGCTTCATTTTTATTTAACCAGGATAATTAGTCTGTCTAAAAATTCTCTCTTAGATTTAGGCAAAACACAAAGTATTTAACCTGTATAGAAGAAGATGCAAATACCTGGTCTTATATCCCATGTAAGGCTGATCCACTCCCTTGGGCTTCAGCCTGGGTCTCCCAGCTTTTGCTTCCTCAACAACAAAACTTTGAGCTCCTTGTGCAGTTAGGCAGCCTGAGTCCTGTGAACCCTGCCCCGTGCACAACAGTAGTAAAGCAGCAGTTTACAGCCTGAAGCAGCTTATTTAACTTCCTGGATTTGTTTCTGTGGGTTCATCCCAAGAAATCCAGAAGTGCACCCAACCCAGTACCTGAAATAGAACTTAGTCATACGTCGAAGACTCTCTTCAGTCATACAAACACATGCTGACTCTTTCACTGTACTAATGGACGTTTTTGTGGCTGCTGAGCTTTCTGCATGTAATTGGCCATTTTAATGGCAGCCCAATCACTTTCCCCTTGAAAAGCCATTCCCACTGTAGCCCTCTTTTCCCTCTTGCATGGAGGTCACTGAGGCACAAACTATCATAGTCAGCTGTCTGCAGGAAGCAAACCTAGCTGAATCTGTAATTATGAAAGAAGAATGCTGTGTGACCTTTAACTGGGCACAGTTACCTAGTAAAGGTACTGGGAACCTGTCAGTTCCTCACTGGCCAGGTCAACTTCAGTCATAGCCATTCAAGGACGTGAAGAGAATTTGGTATCTGCAAGAAAGAATACATTTCTTTCCTTTTATCATTGTAGCTTGCCATGAGGGCACAAGAAGATTTTCTTTTATTCTCAAAATGTTTATGTGAACTATCAAAAGTAGGTTCCTCCCCAAGAAGAACTCAAAGTAATGGTAACAAATGAAGTTGAACTCAAATTAGCTTACAAAGGGAGGTTTCAGTTAAGCTTCATTAACTCGCAATTGTTGTAGTTTGTGAATATGCACATTATCTTAACTGCTGTAACAAGTGTGAAATGTAGCAGGCTGAATATTTTTTAAGGGAACATAAGTGTTGCTCATAATAAAGGAAAATTGATTTGGAGGTTATATTATACACCTTCATAAGCCTTCAATTAGAAACGCACATGAACTTTCACATGATCTGAGTTATCTTGGTATAATCAAGAGGCCAAAGTTTCCTTTAAGAAACCTTCTCAAACAGTATCCATATACCAAATATTACAGCCTTATGCTAGTGATGGTGATGAGAAACAGTGAATATAACTGGAAGCTGTTCATAAGCAAAATGTAGTTCAGTCTGTCCTTATGGGTTAAGCTGAGAGTAAAAAAAAAAAAAAAAAAAAAAAAAGTAAATAAAAGCAAGTTTGACTTACTACTTTTAAGAACCAATTTTAAAAGTTCTTGCACCAGAGCCAAGAAATCAGCTAGCACTGGCCATATCTTGCTTTGTTCCTGTTATCACATTTTGCTTGTCTTGAGTGCTCTTTTGTGCTGTAGTGATGTTCCTATGTACCAGAAATAACTGCATGTCACAGGGGCCACAGCTTACTCTTTCTGCTACTTGAAGAGGACATATAAAGACTACTTCTCTCAAGCAGTGTTTCAAAAGCCTGTTTTTTTGTTTGTTTGTTTGTTTTCTGGGTTCTAACGATGTCTGCATACTTACAGCTAAAAACGCTTTTTGCATCATTCCAAATTGAGTGGGTACAGAAAAATGTGCAGCATGGAGAAAAGTCTCTCTTGGGCCAGAGATGTGGCACTTCAGGTCTTGGTGCTATCACAGCTCAGCAGAAAAAAACAAAGCCATCTTGGTAGAGTGTATCATTAATCTAGACACCTGTGAGCTTCTGTGCTGTGGCTAATTACAGCTATAGTTTAGGACACTTAGCTCATGGTCTGTCCACTTGGGTCTTCCACCTGAACTTCTGTTTGAACCTAGTTGGTGATGTTGAGAGGGATTAGAGCTCTTTGCCAGCATGCTACTTTCCTTTCTTGAGAGCTGTGATATGAGTGTTAGCAGGTGTAAATCCATGAGCAATGCCAGATCTACAGCAGGTACAGATGTGAACTGATTTTTTTCTGTTGTTATTTTACTTACAAATTAGAGATTTCAGGAGGGCAGGCATGTCCTCATGGCCCCTTACTAAGCCAAGGAGGGCACGTGCCCATGGACCTGATATGGTAAACCTGGTGGATGAGGTTTAGAGCCTCTGGGAGCAGCAGCCTTAGGACAACTGTGAGCTGCATGGCTTGACAACTCAAGAACAGCAAAGACAAGCAAGCCCTTACATCACCATTGTTACAGCAGCAAGGATTTTGTCCTTGGTGAGAGATGCACACAGCCCACATCTTGTTCACTGACACCTCTTCTGAAAAATAGGAGGGATGCAGAAGGTAATAGTCATCACTGTTATTGATGATGATTAAGAAGCTAATGTATTTAAGATATTACTAGTTCAGCCCCAGTCTTTGTTTGTTTTAGTTTACCTTCATGTCCCTTTTCTTGCAAAGTTGGCCCCTTTGTCCCTTCTTGTCTGACAGAATATGTACTCAAAAGCTAGCCTTGAACATACTGGTATGTAGGAGCCCCTCTGGATGCAACTCCGCAGCTCATCCCTTGCGTTTGAGTGGCAGACATGAGAGTCTAGGGGCAGGACATAACATGAGACTGATCTGCCTAACCAGACATCCTCCATTTGCTGTCTAATTTCCTTGCCACATGTGTCAAGTTACTGACTTGCTGAGAAGCTGGATGTAGTTTCCTCTGTATTTTTCCAGCCACACATTAGTTACAGCCAGAAGAGTGTGTGCAGCAAGTCACTGTGTCCTACTTCACTTCTCATTTGGGAGACCTACCTGTCTGCCAAAGACTCGCTCTGCAATTCTCACTACAGGGAAATTAGAAGCAGGTATGTTTTCTGTTCAATTTTTCCTTAGTGTCTTTACAAAAAAAAATTAAAAAGAGCAAAATCAAGCAGCACATAGCTGATTTTCTGTGTTTTAATATACAAAATAAGCATTTTTAACGTCTTTTTAAATGGTGAGAAAATCATTCCCAGGCCTTCAGAAGACACTTGTAAATCATCAAGCCCAAATTCCACAAAGAGGAAACACAATCTCTTCCATTAGCCTTAGCAGCTGTTTCACCAACTTCCCCTTAAGTATTGACCAGATGCACTTGGCTGTTTTCCTTCAATCCTACTGTGTATTTTCTGTCCAACCTTTGTGAATGACAGAGGCTTAATCAGACAAAGTATGTTCAATCCTGTAGAGTTAGGTGTAGTAGTAACAGGTAGGAGATCACAGTCAGGTCCCAGCCAGACTTGAAGCAGGGTGCAGCTTCACAGTAACTGATTTTCCGTGTTGATGAATGAGTGATAACCAGTGCCTTGTTTTCCTTGCAGTGGGTGGAAGAAGTTTTGATGACCTGCTGAGAATTGTATTCAGTACTCCCCAGCCAGCATGGAAATTCCTAGAAGAAACTAAAGGAATGACGTCTTGTCCTGTTCCCACGGTTAAAATGCCATTTAAGAAACAAGTGAATATGCAACATAGCTCCCTGCTGTGCACGGAGATGTGGAAGGAGTGGAAACTTCAAACCACTGGTACAAAGTTCACAAACATGGTGATGTGTCTCAATAACAGTAAGTCCTAAGCATATTCTGAAGTTATCTTGCTGATCCCTTTTTTTTTTTTGTGGGGAAGATGCATGTTTCCTTGTGACCAAAGCTGGTGTCCCTTATGGGTGAGGTAATTTCTTCTGAGGATTGGTGATTCTCCGGAGACCTTTCAGTCGACTGAGCAATTCTGTAATGAAGTCCTACAAGTAGAATTGTAGAAAGAAGGATGTTGTGTTAATTCCATTGCTCACCAACCCATAGAGTACTATCCCTTTTGCATTACTCCCCCATTCCTCTTCATATTGAGCAGAAACTAGGATTTCTCCGTGGATGGAGAAAATGTATCTTTTGGCTTAGGAAGGGGAGACCTTTTGATAGGTGAAGAGGGGTCTAAAAGCCCCTCTGTTCTCTACCTCCCCTGGATCCCTCTCGTGTAGCCATGTTTACTTTATCTGCAGCAGCTAGCCTGCTCTCTTCATCCCTGATGCCTGTCTGTTTTACCTTGGGATGACCTCAAGATGGTGTTGTCTCTTTTAGGCTCTACTGCTTCCTGTTGCCACCATAACCTCCTGCCCACTTCTGCTGCCCTCCCCATGTAGGGCAAAGCAAGCCGTCCCTCTTGTTGTTTCCTTGTTCAACCTGTAAAGCTCCATGTTGTGGACTGCAAACCACGCCGAAGCTGTGCCAATTCTAGAAGGAAGTGGCTGGCAGAGAAGGGGGTGGAACAGAACACATGGAGGACTAATGATAACCTGGAGCAGGGGTTGAGGACTGGAAGACCAGATAGATGAGCAGTTAATGGAGATAAACCCCAACTACTTTGCTGACACAGCCAAGGACTATGAACCAAACTGGACCATCTGGTTATTCCAAGCAGAAGTCAAAGTGACTAGGGCAAACTTTACCATCTTCATGGCAAGTAACATCACTGTAAAGGACTGTGCAGCTTTTCTTCACCCGAAGAGGTTATGTACATATCCTTGTAATTAGGCAAGGTCACCAGAGGTACTGCAATTTGCTATGGTTCGTGCTGTGTGCAAGCCCAGCTTCCTCACTCCAGTGATCAGAGTTTGCCTGCCACAGCATGCTCTGGAGGTAAATGCCTAGGATTGTACCTTTGTATTCAGTCCCTTCAGAGGAAACCAGTTTGTTTCCTCTGTCTTGTTTCTGTGAATAGGCTGCTGTGATCTTTCAAGGGGACTGGATTCAAGATTACAAGGGTGAGAGTATATACTTTTGTCAATGAGGTAGCAATATCTAGTTGTAGTTATCAAGAAGTATACTCTCAGCAAGACACTTCCATGGTTGCTGAATCATTAGAGCAAACTATTTTCAGTTATCTCTCTGGGAAAGTGGAGTTCTTGCCCAAGATCTGAAGCTTAGACACACTGAAAACCCTATTGCCAGCCTTGTCTGCCAGACCCATCTTAGGAGACTATCCACAATGCTCATTAGTTTAATTTTGATGGGAGTAATGCATCCATCTCATTTTCTGCATGTTCATCACTGTGCAGCTACATATAAAGGCTGGACAAGACATTTAATAACATCTGAGCACAACATTCATGTGCAAAGCACATGACTGAAGCAGGAGTAGGAGACCTTAGTCTGCACACAGCAGTGTGCAGCAAAGGTAATTGCTGTGTGATGCACACACTACTCTGCAGAGTACTAAGCTGTGCTCCTTTGAATGCTGTGCCAACTTGTGAGAGTTCTTTAGCTCCCTAACTCAAACCAGGACTTCTAGAGATCACAGGATGGGGGTGAAGCATGTGTTAAACTGACCTAAAGGGGTTAAACAATTATCTGCCTAGTCCAATCTCAGGGCCATCCGACATTCTTGTCATTCATACACTAGAATTTTGTAAGTTGAAAATGCATTTAATTAATGGCATGCAAGATGCTTATAGGAACTGTCTATACTTTTTCCACACTGAGAACCAAGTATCATCTCAGCCTGGTCACCTCAGGATGTCAAAAACATGGAATAAACTTTGGCTACACAGCAAAATCATTCGTCTGCTCCACTGCTCATCCTCAGCTCAGCTATGTAGAGCTGAACATAGTTTTATAACGTAGCAGAACAAATGTCCTAATACCTCCCATTGGAAAGTAAACACATGCAGTATCATGTTAGGCAAAGTAACACCCCGGCTATTCAGCCAAGTAGCAACAAACACACTCTTAGAGCACAGCCTAATATATACGTTGATGGTGTTTCACTCACCTCTGTTGGGCTGGAGCATTCATGGAGGATTTCCTAAAAGGCAAAAAGGAGTCATTTTAGAGTTTTATAAATTGACCCTTCCCTTGAGCTACAAAAAGGACATACAATCTCACAGTACTTGACAGGCTAAAAGGCACAGGGAAGCAGCCTGTAACACATGATGATTGTGTTCTGCAGCCCAAACACCACTGCCATGTTGTATTATGTCAGCAGTCCCTAACTGAAAGCCACCAAGTCCCTCTATCTGACCTGTAGTTTTAGTTTCTGTTCTTCATTAGGGACATCTAGGAGATCTTCAAGATCAATTTCAGGTCCACGAACTTGTGCCTCTGTTTTCTCTCTCAGCTAAAAAGAAAAAAAAAAAAAAAAAAAAAAAAACACAGTTAATAAACCTTCAAGCTTTTAAGCGCCTGAGAAGTAGCCAGTTAAAATAGAACTGTGCTGCAAAGTTGAGGTCAAGAAATAAATCATCTCAAAATAAGGAGGTTCTTGTAAAGAGGGCATGTATTCCACAGCCCCTCTGTGGTGTCTGCTACAGCCACGCATCTTGATTCATCATCTGCTCCCATCTCAACCCTTGATGGCTTCTCAGGGATCATGGGCCACGAGGTGTTCCACCTCTTCAAGAATATTCAACATCAATTGCTAACTGCAATGCAGTGTAACCCAGCTTGGGACAACCCACTTCCATGAAGCTTATGTACAGGTGTTCACCAGACAGAAGTCCAGCAGGCTTAAAGAGGCACTACTAATACAAGGAGATTTAAAGCTTTTTAGCTACATACATTTATGGGAATTAAAGTTGTGTTTTTGCAGTAGAAAACTCTACTAACCACCTTGCATATTCAAAAGTGATTGTGATAACAGTGAAAGTGATAACAGTGGTATAACAGTATGGAGTATGTTAAGCAGATAAGGGGACAGTGGAAAGTCCCAAAATAAGGGCAATAGGTATAAAAAGCAAGACGAGCAGCGCAAAATCAGTAAAAACAACAAATCATGGACCTTCTAGTCATGAGAGAAGAAGGAAAAAAAAAAGGGAAAAGGAGAAATTAAAGGTTGGTCAAATCATATTGTGCACATATGGTATAGTAACAAGCATCGAGTAGGTTGTGAACCTGTAGTACTCAGCCAATGAGGAAACAGGAGGTAAGAGAGAATATAAGGCTATGATATACATGTACATGTGCCACGCATTCATGCTTGCTGGATGCCCACCATTGCAATTGCAAATAAAAATGCTGCTTCACTGAGATCCTCTCCTGAGCCTGTTATTGTCTACAGATTGTGTCTTACACATTCACTTGGTTGGTATTTACACTAAGGATGTTTGGAGTCATAAAGAAACAACTATGCTTTTGGAAAGCTCTACTCTTTTTTCAGCTTTCTATAATAGGAATATGCCATAGTCTCCTTTAAGGTGAGAGAGACCCCCTCCAAGCTTTGGTGATCAGAGTAATAGACTCATTATGTTAGATGGAAACATTTGTATACTTGGATCTAAAATGTGTCTATGTCCATACACTTCCAAAAGACTGTTAAGGATGGCAGGCTTTGTTTTCCTATGTATTTGCAAGATGAACCTTTAACAACATGATTACCAGTGATATTTTAACAGTAACCAGCAGAATAAGGATAATGAGTAAACAGCACAGCACCTAGTTGCTGGATAGCATTTACAGATGTATATGTAAAACATTAAACAATAAAGGCAGTACTTACGGAAAAGAAAGAAACTATTTCTGATCAGTCTCTGATACCATGCCATGGGGGAAGTAAAAAGCAGTAGGTATTCAGCTTGGCTACGCAGCTGATTTGACAACTAGTAATAAAAGTTGCACTTGCTGTACTATGACCCATAACAACATTTCTTAGAATAGTTTTCACGTGACTATTTAGACAACAGGTCTTGATACAGCCTGACTTTGGCTAAAGAAATAAATGGATCAGGAGGGCAATGTAGGATAAGGACAGTTCAATTAGGGACTGTGTTCCTACTTCCAAGCACAGGGAGTGGTCTCAAAAACCCAAATTGTCTCCTGAGTCTTAAATTTTTTGTAAAAAGCCTCGTGGCAGCAAATTGCATAGCATTCAGATTATCTGTATCGGGAGATGACATTTGAACCTTGCTGGCATTTGAACCTGCAGCGCTGTTCATTCCAACTCTGTCACACAGACTTCTGGAAGACTCTGAGGAGTATTGCCCTCACTGCCAAGGGCAGGTGGAGCAGAGGACAAGAAGGTGGTGTAATGGAAGGCAGTGGATCCAAAGAAGCGCAGCAGGGCTAACCAAATCGTCTTGCCACAATGCACAAAGCAGAGCAGGATCTGTTTTACACTTGGATGTTTACAAGTCATATATTGTGGCACATTTATTTATTTGAAAAGACAGTAAGCAAATTTCTGTGGTACCCTATTAACAGTCTCTGACGTGGAACAGCATCACGTGCAGTTCCTGGCAGGAATCTCTTCAGTTGCCCCAGCACATCAGGAAGTCAATAAAACTATTGTTCTGGAGAGGTGCTAGCAAAGGCAATCTCCTGGCAATCTGTTCCCGTAAGGGCATGGCTGCATTTCTCACTCGTGCCTGCAGGGATTTTGTAGTAAGGAAAAAATACCTCCTTTGGGTAGCTGCTCCGATGACAGCAAACAGCTCCCAGTTAGTCAATTCACAGAAAACCACAAGTAACAAGGTAGCCTAACTCGTTTTTCTGAGACCTTTACAAGAGTAAATCTGTAGACTTAGACAACTGAGAGTAGCCCACAAGGAGTTGCATCTTGGACTAGGTTACTGGTGGTACCAAGAAGTGCTTTTCATCTATCTCAAAAAAGCTTCTCAGAATCAATACATTAAAACTGCAATAATTCCCCAAAGGGCAAGAGGTCCTGGTGCTTGGAGCAGCAGCCATTCTCCTTCCTCTCTTCAGAGCTACCTTACCACTTGTGCTTGCTTAGTCCTTCAAGTTGTGAGCATCCACTCCTATCTCTTAAACATCCACTGCTGAAGTCCTCCTCAGTAGGACTCTTAATTTTCTCCTTTTGCTGGCTTCATAAATGCAGATATCACAAATGTATACATATTTTAAGCTGGAAATGGGATCCTCTCCCATCCCCTCCTTCAGGCATTGCCTGTCAGGCAACAATGTTTTAAGTAACATTTGTCTCAGGGCACAGTGGTGTTTTGGTGTGGTTACCAATTCAGTGGCACCATTTCCCCTTGGGGAACATGGATAAATACAATCTGCCGGTTTCCTCATAGCAGCCTTGAACTGCTTGTCCTTAACTTTACAGTGGCATTACATGGAGACAGTAAAAAATGAATAAAATAAAAGCAGTTAGGTGTTTAACACCATCTCAAGTGATGGGATGAAATACAGTAAATGGCTCAAGTCCTTGTAAAGCTACATAATCCAAAATGGAAAAAGCAGATTTTGTGACATGAGGAGGCTGGACGGAGCACATTGCCAGTCAGGCATCCAGACCTAGCTGCCTACATACCTAAATCTCCAGAGATTGCCAGGGTCTAGCCTGCCTCCAAAATGGCTGTGGACGGCACATACACCATGTAATCAAGAGGCCTCAGATACAGCTGAGCACTTACTACTATAATTTTATAAAATAAAGAAAACAACTGGAAATTCAGAATTATTAAGCTGTGAAGAGATTACAGCGGTTTACCCTTAGTCATTTTACTAATCAAGTTATAAGCTTGTTCAGAAAGTCTAAAAATGTTACTTAAAAGAATAGGAACAATATTATTTTCATAGCCATGCATTTGCAACCAAAGGAAGGACCTCTTTCTCAGTATTTGTTTTCTCCTGCATGTTCTTTGCATATGACAAACCAAAACAGAAGGTAACTATTTTTGTCTCCCAACTCAGCATGAGAACCCAGTATGTTCCCACAAATATCAAACAGAGATATAATAATCACACAGAAAACAATGATAATAAACAACAAAAATACCCAAACCAGCAACAACAATAATAAAAAGCCTCAGAGAGAGTTCCTGAAGTTCCCCTGCTCAGGGGAAGAGCTGACACTGTTCCGTGGTGCTCAGACATGGACAATCACGCTGGAGCCCTCCCAAAATAGTTAGAAATTTCTCTGTGCCATTGTGACATATAGCACAAAAATCACCTTTCCTGAACTGTTCTAGCATGTCCACTTCCACTGCTGATTGCAATTTGAAACTGGTGATGCTCAGAGTGGAACAGACCATCAGAGTCCAAGTAATCATTGGCTCTTTTGTCCTCTTATCTCAAAAATGCGTTTAACACTGTACTGGGGTGTGAATATAGAAAACAGGGCAGAAAAAGCTTGAGAGTTAATTTAGTCCATCCCCATCCAGAACATGATTAACCTATTTTACATAACCTGTTAAACCCATCTATTCTTCTATTGAAGACACTTATGATCTACTGGGTTGTGAGTCAAGAAAGATATTTTCTCTTACAGCAACAGCTGTTACCCTGCAGATTAAAGCAAAACCACAAAATTTCAAGCTATTTAAATAGGTTTGAGACCATGAGGTGCAATTTACTACACCCTAAAGGAATTACCCCATCTCAAAAGTGGAAAAGCACTGTCCCCTCTGAAAGCTCCCAGTGTAGGTGCCATCTATAAGCACAAAATAGGAATAGAAGTGATAGTAATGGGTTAAAATTTCAGGGTACCCAGTCAGTGCTGACTTAAATATCACATCTCTGTGGAAAAAAAGATGCCACGTACCCTACAACAGCCTAAAGCAAATACTTGTACCATTCATGTGCTGTACCTAGACATTCCTACTAAACCTTTCCTAGTTTGACCACTCTCAGATACGCAGGAAGGATTTGGGACTGATTGTTCCTCTAGTTAAGGAAAATGCAGGGAGGAAGACAGCTCTAGGGGTCTGTGAAGGTTTAAGGTCTCTATACACATCATCTCAGCGTGTGTTTTGTCTTTCTTCCCCTGCTGCCAGTAGTGTGTCCAGAGTCTGCAGCTGCATCATTTATCCTGAGTGCCTCATTCAAACAGCAGCTATAGCCACACTGCTGTGACCAAAAGGGACAAAAATACACTAAACACCTCTAATCCAGCTAATACGGCTTGCAGCAAAGCCACTGACCACACAGAGCTTAGCAGCATGTGGCTTAGTACACCTGCCTAAGTTTTGCTACTTGTGCTGAGCAATAGCCACCCTCCCAGCAGGTGTAATACCAGACAGCTTACAGCTAGCTGGAATACATCAATACAGGCTTCTCTGACTGTGGGCACACCATTCAAAGAGAGTGCTGTTGCAGGTGGCAATAGGACACCTGACAAAGATGGAAGACAAGGATCTGTTTCCAGTAAGGCAGAGGAAGCTTTGTCCCAGCACACAGAGCCCTTGTCCCATTCATCTAACAAGCGAGGGGCTGATTTGCCCCAACTACTCACCGGGTACTGGTACAGCTCCTGCAGCTGGGCATCAACCCATTCCTCCAGGTCTAGCCAGCGCTGTAGGTCCTTGCGGTTGTACTTTATGGTTAGCTTGCCCAGTTTCCTGTGTGATGATTCCTCCCCAGGTTTCTCTGGAGTCTGGAAAGTCACCCGGGGCAGTGTGCCGGAGTTCCTGGCCATCCTCACTGCTTCTTCCTCCTCCTCCTCCTCCTCTCCACCTGCAGGAACTCACCTTCCCGTGGGCCGCTCTCCTCTGTCTCTTAACCAATATCTCCCTGCAGCTTGTGGCTCAGGGCACAAGCTCCTCGCTTTCACCAAAGGCAGGCAGCATCAGCGATGCCAGGGAGCACGGTGGGGGACAGCACGCAGCTGGGGCAGTGTCCGGGCACAGGCTCTTGGGTTTCACAACCCACGCTGCTGACGAGCAGGGAGGGAGGGGAGAGGGGTTGTTGTAATAGCATCTGCTGTTAAAAGAAGCCAAGTGAAGCAGGGAACTGATAAACAAGGTTTGTTAATATTTAACGCAAGCCAGCTCCAAGAAGTGGCGGGAGGTGGGGAAGAAGGAGGTTTTAAATTACTTTTCCTACAGGTGTAACTGATGTGCATGTGCAAATCCAGAGGGCTGATCCATACATCATTCATTAAATCCTGTGGAGTTTGAGCTCCACCAGCTGCTGTGAACTCCTATCACCTGCAGCTACAGGGTTTGGTTCCCACTTAAATGGCACAGGTGCTACAGTAGGGCTACAGCACTAGACCCACCACAGGTAAGGAGAATCAGTCTGGGATCAGGTGGCCATATCTACTCTTTTATAAGGATAGGAATAGTGGGGTCAGTGCTGTTGCAAGCCAACCTCTGTCTCAGCAGCCCCATTTTACATTGTTCTAAGTTCTGTAAGTTCAGTCCAGCTTTCTCAAATATCTTTTTGTAGAAATCTTGGTGACCTGATCATCTGAGCAAACAAAATCTGTGCTCTTTAAAAAATTGTACAGGATGGGGTGTAATGGCATAACTATTGAGGGATAAAGTGTTATCTTCTTCTCACAGGAAGGTATTTATGGTAAACAGGAAACATCATAAACTGTTACGATATTCATCATTGATTGACTTATAGTCTCTTTCTTACTGGAATATGGGTTAAAGGTCTGCAACATTATTCCCCTATCCCATTTTAGAGGGACACGTGAGCAGCACTGATCAGAGGGGCAGAAATCAGATGAGACGTGTTTATGAGGTGTCAGGGCAGCAGGAAGCCCGTCCCTGCTTCTGATGCTATATCACACCTGTTTATCCGTCTGTCCCCAGAGCCTTCCTATGACTGACCTGCACTGGGTGCTGCCCTGTCACACAGATCAACCCACCAAGCTTTTATGTCATGAAGCAGATCAGCACCTTCAATCCCATGGTTTGTGTGGAAATAATAAGTAAGGTGGAGACTGGCTTTCTCTGGAAGTCAGACCCAGGCCCCCTGCCAAAACCACAGCACTGTGCCCAGAGGTGGTGGCACAGCCAGCCAGCAGCAACTCCTACACAGGCTGGTAGAAAAATAAGCAGGGATGTTCCAGCCCTTCTTCTCAACTTGAGTTTGGGGGAATTAAAAAAAAAAAAAAAAGTATTTTCTGACAGACAATTCCACAAAATGTTTATCCTGAAGCTTACTCCAGCCCCATTAAAGGGAAGGATAAAGTATTAAAGTATACCTAAAACTGGTATCACGTCACCTGCTTTTCAGACAGACTGAAGCTTCTATTCAGAAACCAGCTATCAGCTAATTAATTTGCTAAGCTTACCCCATTTTTCATCACTGCTTGACTGTATTCACCCCCTAGTCTCACTCCTAAAGCTGTCTTACTTACAGCAAAATTTCTCAGAAAAATCCATACTACCAGAGGGTGGGAGCATACTCCCTGAGGAGAGATTCTTAACAGTTAAAAATCTTGCAAAGCCCATGAATAAGCTTATAACGTGTTTACAACTGTTGACTTTTCAAAGGTTAATAGACAATCCAAACACGAGGTAAATCTGGACCAAAGGACACACTTTGCCAGGTATTAAATTGTCTCCCAACAGAAGGGCTCTATCTTGGTGTTCAAAGTCTGACTTTTTTTTCAAATGGGGGAAAGCAACCTACATTTTCCTTGGTCCCACTGCCACAACTGCTGACAGATTTTCCTGAAGAACTCCAGGCAGGCTAGCATTAAAACAAGAAAAAGCAGTCCATCCAAAAATTTGCGGTGGCTGAAGCTGGCAGCGAATTTGTCCCCTTCCTTCATTACACATGCTGACCCTGGTGCTCATCCTTAGGCCAGGTGAGCTCTGCATGGAAGACGGAGCTTGCCCTGTTAATCCTCTGTCAGCTGAGCTGAATTTATGAAGCATGGGATGGGTGTGAGGAAGAGGGGAGTGCACCCTGCCCTAATGGCAGCTGCCTGTTCTTCGAGCAGATGGAGCCTCTGACTGGTAACCCCACTTGAGCATGACCAATGGTCTGAGATACCACACCTGAGAAGGTCCACAGGCAGATTCAGCCCACTGTCTGTGCTTTATCAGCAAAGCTACGAGCAGCCCCTGGTGCCCTCATGCTGCTTGGGCAGTGTCACCACACAGGGGAGCAGGTTGGTCACAGGGCTCTTAGGAGAGCTGCACGCCAAAGTGAGCTTCACTACAGGATGTTTATTATCCTGCTCTGGGTTATAAGCGCTTAGTCATGAATTCTTTGTAGCAAGAAGGTGGCGATGCAAAAATAAATGTTTACAGATAAAGTGGGCCTCCTCCTGTCACAAGCTGTTCTAATCAATCATTAAAGCAGGAGCAAGAAGCAAAAAGGCAATGTGTAAAATCACCCCGTGAGGGCGCGGTAGAGGTTCCTGTGGGCACAGGATCAGGTGCCTCGTGCAGGATGGGCAGCGTTGTCCCTGGGGGAGGGAGGCAGCATCTCCCATGGGTATACCAGCCGCCTGCCCTAGGAGGGAGCTTTTGCCTCTGAGAGGAGCAGGGTGGGATTCAATACCACAAAAGGTGGGCTTTTGCGATGGTCTAGGGCCCCAACAGAGGAGGGCCACCAAGCTGAACACCTGTGTTATGGTGCCAAACAGCTGAGGCACTGGAGCAAATGAGTGCAAGAGATGGATCCGGTTACACTCCTCCTGGAGCTCACGCTCTCCACCCCACACCTGTGACCGAAGCTGGTGCTCCTCTTTCTCTCCAGGCTGATGGCTGTTACGCTCCCTCAATAATTCAGCAGGGCCCCAGCTCCTCTTTCTGGAGAAGCTGGATGGCCTCTTACCCTCGCGTCCCAGCCCAGAGAGGATTGTTTTTTTCCTTCAAGACAGCCAGGAGCCACTCTCCACCTGCTTTAGAAAATAATCACTTTCCCTGTGGTTACAAACATGGTAGTTAGCACAAATTAAGCCGGGAAAGGCAGCAGAGGTGACTGTACCGATGCTACGTTGACACCACAAGGTAAAGATGTTCTTCATTCTCTTGTGGGCAGGAGCAGGCACTGAAGTAACTCTGTGGATCAGAAAACAGACAGGACTGGAGGTCAGAAGAGCCCTGTGGCAGCCCTGGTACCCCTGCACCCCAGCTTCATTGCCCTCACCCTCTGGTGCCTCCCCTGCAGCATGGAAACTGAAAAAGCTGCCCCATTGCCCCTGAGCTCTTGCTAGATAAGGAGACCACATTGTCCATTCCCAGTCCCTGAATGTCTGGGGAAGCAGCCGGGGTGCTTCAGCACACACAGCCCTCACCCGAGCAGCAGTGCTGGCTTCCCACCTGCAGGTGGAGAGCCTTCGTGCTCCTCAGTGTTGGCTAAGTACTCCTCCTCTCCGGAATACCGAGGGACAAACAGCTCCCAGCATTTGTATTTGACTGGGGAACCCCAAATTGGGGACTTGGCACTACCTCAAGAAGCAGACCAGTCCCAGCAGTAAAGGCAAGGGGCTAGGAGAGGCAGCCCGCAGCCCCCTCAGCCTTGGTAATGCAGTCAGAAGGGTGAGGGCTAAAGGATCTTGTTAAAGGCGATGTGAATTAAATGCCACTAACTGGGAGTCATTGAAAAATCCATCCATGTTGTTTTTGGTTCCAAAAACATGTGTTTTGATCTCCATCCCCAAATGCAAGGGAAAGCAGAGGAGGTGCTGGCAGCTGGCCTGAAGGTGTCAAAGACTACAGCTTCCCAGGGTCTGTGGTGTCTGCAGGAAGGGAGGGAGAAGGGGGGGCATGGGGAACACCACAGCCCATCAAGAACAGCTCAGGTCACGTGTGGGAACTTCAATGGGAAATGTTAAATTTTATCAGCTTCCTGCAAATTGAAGGCTGTTTGCTTCACAAAAGGAGCCATTTCCATAGCTATCTCCCTATAGGAGCCTACTGCAGACATGGTGAAAATGCAGATGCTTCTGCAGCATAACAGGTTTCAGCACAATTTCCCCTTCTTCTTTTCCTAGCACTCCTGTACTTAACAGCTTACCGTGACTAGCAACAATAAAATAAGAGGCGCAGCACCGTGCAGGACGACAGACAGGAACTTCCCCATAGAAACAGTCCTCCCTCCCCACAGCTGCCCTTGGTAAGGTGGGAAAGGCTCTGGTGAGGACTCAGCAGCCTGTCACCCTTTCCCTGGCTTGGCTCTTCAGGACAGGTGGTTAGTCATGGCCTGCTGAGATCCCTCCCCGTCTCCTTCCTTTGCCACAGCTTTGTGCCATCACTTGCATCCGGGTCTCGCCCCTAAACCACACCAGGAGGTTTAACCTGAGGCAAATACGACAAAACAAGCAAGCAAGCAAACCTGTCTCCCGAGTGCTAGTTACACACAGAGCGGTTCCCAGATACAGCCAGGCAGAACGGAGCAGCTGTCAGGAAGTCACTGCAAGCTGTGATGCCACTTGGCTGGGCAAAGGGGACCCGGAGGAAGTCTTCCTTGTTTTTTCTGCCTTTTTGGGACCCTTCCTCCCAGCAGCTGGGCGCCCACCTGGTGGGTGCTGGGTCCGCACAGCGGTCACATCAAGGTAGGTGACGCAGGTTACCACTCATTTTTTTTTACAAGCCGTGCATGTCTAAAAGCTACAATTCTAGTCAAATATTAAGCCAGTGTGTATTTTAACCCCCACAGTAAGCTGCTGAATAGCTATTATTGCAGGACCCAGAGCAGACGCTTCTCAGCCCATAAAAGACAAACATTAACTATGACTCACTGTTTCAGGACCCCTTTAAAAACACTCCCAAGCCATAAAATCACACAGCCTGCTTTCTCTTCACGCTAATATGAGTAACACACAGCTCAGCTGGAGTCATGGGAAATTATTTATTTGCTAGCAGGTGAGGCCTGAGATGGGAGTTCTGGGTTAGGTGAACAGTGAGCAGGCTACTGAGATGGAAGGAAAGATGCTGCAATGGAGAGCAGTTCCTAACAGAAATCCTTTATTTTGGGACTAACCTCAGTTAAAACATTAACTACTGAACCTCCCCAGAACAAATTGGCATATTTAGAAATGCTACTGGCATAGAGGTGGGATGCATCACTTCTACAATGGAGGACAAAAAGCATGAAGTTTAAAAGTCAAATAAAGAAGCCAGACCCTTCTGCCAAGATGAAGAAGTGGGTCAAATTTAAGAATATAAAGAATATAAAAAGTAAGGTCACATTTTTAGGAAATGGTCACAAGAATTTTAGCTGGAGGCTGATCAGCTGAAAATGGCAGAAAGAACAAGTCCAAGATCCACTAAAGATGTACTGGTCATAAGATGGCTCTTCAGTGAACCTATGAATGATACTGAAATGATCCTAAGATGTATTCAGCAATGGATTTCCATCAGAGAGACTGAAGATTAAATACTTGACAATGGTGATCCATTTTTAGCCTAAGGCATATAATTTTATAACATATTTAATAATAACAAAAAAAAAGAAAAAAAAAAAAGAAAAAAAAAAGAAAAAAAAAAAAAAAAAGAAACTGGAAAACAGACAGAAAAAAGACACTAAGATAACAAAGGGGGAATGGAGACTGCTGTAAAAGAAGTGATTAAAAGATCATGGCTGGCTTCCACTAGCAAAATGAAGACTGAGTTAGGATATGATTTCACTAAAGTAAATACACCTGAAGAAGATAATAGGAGAGAAGCTTTTGAAATTAAAGGACAACGATGCACAAGAAAAATCAATATAAGGTATATAAAGTAAGTATAAATACTTTAATGGTGAGCAGCAGAAAAGCTTGCAGCATGATACTAGCACAGCCTTCTGATGGGAGCAAAAGGGATTACATCCCCTAGTCTAAAGGTGAGGTTTGATTGGTTTATGAAGGGGCTCACTCTTCTGTAAACATTTAAAACAGGGGGAGGAGGGGCACAAGGGAGTGCTTGAGTGCCTCAGGAAGTGCAGAATAAAAGACAACCTTGTCATTTGTTTGTTTGTTTGTTTGTTTGTTTATTATTTCCCCAGCATCAGGGGTACCACAGACAGAAACAAGCAGCAGGAATTGAAATGCGGGACAACAGCAAGGTCCCCAAAACTGCAAAGGTAGCTGCTGCCCAAAGCACAGCCATTGCTCACCATCTCTTCTCAAAGATTTGCCAATCAATACCATCTCACATTTGCTTCTGCCTTTGAAGTGATGCAATGTTTCATTAAAAATAATGTCCAGGCAAATTATAAGCACCCTCTGCCCTCCCAGGCACTATGACGGAGGGCTAAGAAGACTTTACTCAGGGGTTTAGGAGTGCTTGCAGAGGGAGTGGTGACACTGATGTAGCTGGTGAACAGGGGAATTTGGTCCTAGCTCTGCAAATAGAAACAGGAAGGTAAAACACGCACCCAAGTTACAGCAGGCAGCCTTTCTGCTCCTGTTTGGGGCTGATCTGTATGAGACTGAGGAGCACTGCAACATGGCTCACCAGGGGGCTGAGCACCAAAAAGTCTCACCGCAGTGGTGCAGGGGCTGCTGCCTGGTACACTGCCAAGGGTTTTCACCAAAGAGGAGTGTTATGTCCCAAAAGCAGCGAATGAATGGTTTTGAGCATGAAATGCCTGGCAGTGGGTGCAGGCCGTGAGGCCAAGGCAGGGGGCTGACTCATTTGGGTCAGTGAGACCTGGGATCCCTGCCACCCCACCAGTGGTGATGCTGTGCTGCGAGGGCTACCACCATAGGACATGTCCTCACAGCTTTCAGCACAACCCATTTGGGCTTTTGGGCCGGCTGAAGCATAGGGATGGGGTGTGTGCCCTTGCATCTACACGACCAAGAGTACCACCCTGGGACGCATAGGGCTGTGCTGGGTGCTCCCATGGGAGCCTTCGCTCCCCTTGCCAGCAGAGTGGGAAATGGTATCACCCTGCTCTCCTCCCCTTCCTCTTACGCAATGCAGCCAGGAGGGGAGTGACTTGATTTTTTTTTCCCTCTCTCTGGGAGTTGGTTTGCACTTCCTGCCCCTTCCGTGCCTTTGTCTCCACTGGACGCTGCCGAGGGCACACCTGAGGGGTGAAGGCACAGGGGGACAAGGGGGACACCCTTCTCCTAGCATCGGTCCCACCTGAGACTGCACAGGTGGGAGCCGACAGTGTTTGTCTGGGGGTGAGCTGCAGGGTGGGGGGACACTTCGGCCACTGTGGGGAGAGCGGGGACCTGGAGCATGGCCAAAAGGTGGCATGTACCTGGGCACCATCCCTCTTCGCTTCATCTGTCTTCTCTCTCCCTTTAGGAAAGGACTAGGGTCTCAAGGCGGTGAGGACCAGGGAGCCAGGATGGCCTGCAGGAGACCGGGTCCGCAGTCCAGACTTGGGGTCTGCCTGGTGCTGGTGGCAGTGGCAGTTGTCTTCGGTGAAGAGCAGGAGACAAAACCCTTTGGAGAAACCTGCCTGGAGGACTTTACGGTGGGGATGCCGGGTCTGGTGCTGGACACAGACGCCTCCGTCCAGAATGGAGCCACCTTTTTGTCATCCCCGATGGTCCATCGGGGCAGGGACTGCATGAGGGCTTGCTGTAAGGACCCTGCTTGTAACTTGGCCCTCGTCGAGCAGGTCCCAAACTCAGAAGAAGACCACATCCAGGGCTGCTTTCTCCTCAACTGCCTCTACGAGCATACTTTTGTCTGCAGGTTTGTGAGGAAGGTCGGCTTTCTCAACTTCTTGAAGAAGGATGTCTATGATGCCTACGAGGCAATGCAGAAGCACGGATCTAATGGTAAGGTGCCCATAAGGGATCTGTGCAAACTGGGGCTGGGTGAGCACTGAGGGCTGCTGGCTTCAGTTCTTTCACCTCTCATTTGTGCAGCTGTGCTGCCAAATGGCCAGGATAGAGAGGTGATAACCTTGGGTTTTTGTATGCCTGTCCATGGCAGAGGTTTTCTCTAACTTGGATCGGTGCCTCAGTTTACCTATTAGTAAATGGAGCAGGAGCCATTCTTTAACCTATTTGAGTCGGGTGGAGTGAGTGTTTACTGAATGCAGGCTGTTTTTTTTGATACTTGACAACTCAGAGAAAAAGGCTGCTGTTTTTCTTCTCCCTCCCCCCAGGCTTTTAAGGTTGGAAAGTGAAATCCCCTAAAATCTAAACATCGACGCCTTTTAAAGGGCCACATTAATCTGCTAATTGCTCAGGGTCAGGATGCAAGGTGCTTACTTTTCCTTACTCGCCAGGGCAGCGAGGTGCCTCGGTACCACGGGGTTTGTTGGGGTTTGCGTGGTTTTGCTGGGTGGGTTTTGGTTAGAAAGCTCCCCTTCTGGAGGTGGGTTTCTCTTTCCCAGCCTCTGCTTCCCTGCTCGGAAAGTTTGCACCTGGCCTGGTGGAAAACAAAGTAATCTGTAGCTGGCCGCTTGCCATGCACTCTGCAGTCTCCGTAAACATGCAGTGTGTTCAGAAACACCAAAAACACGCCAATTCCTTCTTCTGCCTCCTTTCTCCCTTGTTTTGGAGGAAGCCGAACAAGTCTCTGGCTTGACTGGGTGTTTTGGCAACCATAACCAGTTTATTACCTGTTGATGGATGGGCAGGGCTGCCAGGAGATCCCCATGCAAGACATCCTCCTCGGGGCCACTCCCAGCCCACCCTGGGGGCAAGGAAGAGCAGCTGTACAGATGCCAAGGGCAGCAGCTGGTGCATGGGCTTAGGCCCTATCGTGTGAGCTGAGCGGTCTTGGATCTGCTGTCGGGATGTGCCAGCCTGTGAGGCTGACCACTTTTGTCATGGCAGAGGTGGTTCTCCTGTCCTTTCTCCCCACTAGTGGCATTTTAGGGCCTTCTGGTGAATCTCTAGCTCCCTGTTGCAGTAGTTGTCCAATGTCTTTGTTCCAGGCTCAAAACCCTTTCCAGGGGAGCTGCAGTCAGTGAGGAGCTAAGCCACATCTCCAGGAGTCCGAACTCCTACATGCTTTGCTGTAGGAGGAAAAGGGAATGCATCATCCCCAGTGCATCCTGATTTCACAAGGTTAGATTAAAATATAATGTGCTGTTGAGCAACGCAGCCCTCCACCAGTACAGACCGGTGTGCTGTACAGGGAAGCTGCAGCCCCTCAGCTGCAGGCTGTAGGGCCCAGCATGGCCTACGTGCTGGACTCCAGGAGGCCCCCCAGATCACTGAGCTGCCTCGAGAGACGTTGTTTGCTGCTCCAGCCTTATCCCTGGCCATGGCAGGACGGGGTGGCTGGGCAGAGCTGGCTCCCCTGACTAGGTTTGGCATCCCAGCCAACGACAGGCAGGTGCTGCCTTGCAAGCCAGCCCTGACACTGCTTCCTGAGGTGCTGTGGTGGGGCAGGAAGGCTGAATGGAGAGAGGGAAATCATGCTAGAAAGGCTCTGTTAGCACCACTGCTTGCCGTGCCCCTCCTCGCTCACGTGGGGCTTGCGCCATGTCACCACTGCAGGTGTAGGAAGGGCTCGGTCCTTCTACACCCTGTGTTTGCTCTCGGAGCACGCAGGGTGCCAGGCAGGGCTCCAGCTGTGGCAACAGACACCAGGGAGCGAGCTTGCTGCTGTGTGTTTGCATCAGGCTGTTCGTGCTCTGCTTTGTTGGGAAACACGTTTCTGGGGCTAAATCAGGCTATCCTGGCTGAGCCCTCCTCCCTGGGGCAGCTGAGTAGACAGTTAAGAATGCAGATCTTGATTTTGGTTGAGAGCCAAATAGAATCAACAAAAACAACAACCCCAAACCCCCTTTCCCCTCCCTAGTCTGATAGTGAAGCGGGGTCAGCCCAGGAGGAGGTGGAGGAATGTGGCTGCTGGGAGGGGGGACACAGAGGTGCAGGTGCAGGAGGCCAAGTCAACGCGCCCCTGGGCGCAATAAGGAAATGGGTTCAGTTTCTGGACTGTTTGAGGATGCCTGAGGAAGCAGGGTGAAACTGGTGAGTAAGGAAGCAGTTTTCAGCATGCCAGGCTTTCCTCCCATGTGTTTTTAGGAGAAAAAAAAAAAAAAAAAAAAAGGAAGAAAAAAAAAAACACTTTTGGACCTGATTTTGTGCTGCAGGCAAAGCTGTTGGCCCACTGTTGTGCTGTATCTCTGTGAAAATGGAAAGCTCTTCTGGAGCCTGGGTTGTCATCACCCCCCCGAGGCTGGGCTCCAAAGGATGGCAGGAAGCTTATGCACTGCTTTATAGTCCCTTTCCTTTACCAGCTGTCAGGTATCCTCAGAGCCTCCAGGGTATGCTCCAGACAGTCTCTGCAAAAATGAGGATTAAAAGCATGCTTTTCTAATGAATAGTGAAATATATATTTATGTAGTTTAGAAGCCCCACTGGGTGACATTAAAGAAAAAAGCCACATATTCCAAGACTCACTGGGAGCAGGCCTGGTGAATTAAGAGGTTTATATGTGTTCAAGAGGAGACTAGATAATTCTTGAAAGAAAGAGCATCCTGCGGACTGCTGAATAGACAAATTTAATTTTGGAGTGTTTCCTGACACTGATGGAAGCAACTGAAAGCTAGGAGAGTATTACGGGGGAAGCATCATGTATCCCTGCCCCGTTCTTGCTCTTCGTTAAGCATGTACAGAGAGACCACTGGAAACTGGGACAGGGGCACCCCTGATCTACCGCACTGCAGCCACTCCTGGGTTTTTATGTCTTCAGAAAAAAGGTACTGGTAAGAGAGAACACAGCTGCAATCTAACCTCTGCACATCATCTAAGTATGTTTTCAGTATTCTGGAGTGCAAGAGCTTCTGAGTCCAGTGTAAGATGGCGATGGCAGTTTGGTTCTGCCTCTTGCCTGCTCCAGCTCCTGTACATCCTGAAGCCTCTGCTGGCATTGTTAAGAGGCACTGTCCCCTTAAATCACTTCCCAGACTGAACTTTGCTGCGAGTTTTCTGCCTGGCTCATTCGGGAGGGGCAGGCTCACCGTGCACTTTGTCGGTAATAATGGAGCCCATTTTTGTTTAGGTAACCATGAGCTTATTCTGGTCTGGGCAAACCAGTTCTGGGCGTGAAACTGGAAAATAACCTCCCTGAACCTTTGTCCGTTTCTTGAACTGAACCCCTTGTGGTGGTTGTGAAACACTCGGCAACACTCTCCTTGACTTTGAGTGGGAGACAGGCTTGAAGGTGGGAGACAGGGAGCGCGGAGGAACATTGGGGGTGCAGGAGGTGCCTGCTCCCACCTAACCGTGGATGGAGCTTTGCAGGTTACAGCATTGGTGACACACTCAAAATGGAGAGCTCCCCGGGCTGACATCTGCCTTTGAAGGTTTGGTCCAATCGCCATCCCCAGGTGCCCAGCACAGGGAAGAGGGGGAACTGCAATGTTGGTCCCCACATCACCCATGCAGAGACCGATGATGGGTCCTTGGGGACCAGTCCAGCTCCCTGCTGCATGGCTGTAGAGAGGTTAAGCTGACCTGCTCTGTGCTTCTTCTGTAAACCATTGCACAAGCCTCTAGAAACTAATCCTGAGAGCTGCTTTGCCTTACATGAGTTGTAGAAAAACTTTATGGCTTTATTGTGACTGGATTTACTGCCCAGCCAAGACAAATCCCTGCAGAAATTTCTCTTTTTCCAAGCAACTGTTCTGTTACCCTTCCCCTTTCCCCCTTCCTCAGGCAAATTAAAATCACCACAACATCCTTCATTACCTTGCCTGTTATTGTGCAGTTTCCTAGTGCAGGTGGGTGAGATTTGCATGACCCCAAGCTGCGAGCTGTTTGCTTTCGCATGGCAGCCGTGGCACACAGGGCAGAGCAGGGATTCAGTGCTGGCAGGGGAGCAGCACTGCTGCCTTGCCTCCTTGCTTGGGCTCAGCTGGCGCCTCAAAGCCTCCGAGGTTGTGTGTCTCATGCCTGGACACCAGCCTGGAATTTGGGTGGCCTTGTTTCTGTTCCCGCCTCTGCTGCTGACTTGCCTCGTGGTTTTGAGTAGTAGCTTTTGTCCACAGCGAGGTGCCTCCGTGTCGCCAGCACTAGCACTGCTCATCTTGCTTCTGAGCTGCTGCTGGGGACACGAGCAGGCAGTAGGTGACAATACACAAGCAATGGCAATCTCAGCACATTCTGCAGTATTTTAAGTATTGCTTTACAGTCTCAAGTACTCAGGGTGTTATCTCCCTGGGCACTGGAATGAAGGAAATCTGGTTTTCTGCGAATTTGTGTCTTGAGGGCAGCAGCTGATGTGAAAGCCCCTAAAGAGAAGCCCTCTGCCTGTGAGCTTTGCTTTCTCCTGCAGGATTTCACTGGCACCTGCCTCCCCACCTCATGCTTACTTTTGCACCCCTTGTAGGAATTCAGTATCTTTTAAATTTCTGTTCCCCTGTCAACTTTGGTTTGGATTTACTCATTGGTAGAGGTGAAGCCAGACAAACTATATAAGCCTTGAAACTTACTCACTGTGTAAGATTTGAAAAATTAAAAAAAAAAAAAAAAAGCAAAACATGGGGCTTGAAATCTGAATATATTATGGGTCATTTAAATCTGGGATTTTGTTTTTAAGCATTTTGGATTTATCCTATTGAGTTTTTCTCCAGGATCATTAAAAAAAATAATAATAATCCTTTTCCTATCTGATTGGAAGCTGAAGTTGTTGCTTGACAATGTGACCCCAGTAGCTGGTGCTCCACAGTAAAGAGCACAACAGCATTGTAAAGCTTTAATCTCCCTACTAATTATGGACTTCTATGGAAATTTTCCAGAGACCAAAGAGCATTATAGCAAAGGCAACTTTCATTTTCAGACTGCCTTTCAGAGCAAAAAGAACTGAATGGAGGAGCTCCCTTCCAAGAGCAGCTTGTTGGCATTTACCCTGTGTTAGTAAGCACTTGGTTATGAAGCTCAGGTGGAAAATTCCCACTGAAGGCTTTACATAGTCAGTGTAATGAAAATGCTCCAAAGTTGCTGAGCTTTCAGAGGTCCTAAGGAGAAAAGAGAGAGTCATCTGAAAAAGAAATCCTTTGTTCCTAGTGAAAGGTCCTCTTTTGAAGTCACTGCACATAAGCAAATCCTCTGGTTTTCTGGGGTGAACAGGCTTGGGAGTTTCTCTCATCAGAGATGGAGTCTGGAGAGGTAGCTGGCCTGTTAATCAGAACAGACCTTTTACTTCACTGTTCAATCCACAAGCCAAAGCAACTAGATTTATCAGTGATAAAATGCTTGGCTTGTCTTCTATGTATATATGTATGTATTTATTTATTTATGTATTTATTTATTACAATGTGCATGCTTAAAAATGCCGAGGAAAAATATGATCTGGAGTAAGATCTTATTGTAAGATAACAACCAGCCTCTGTGGTGCTGAAGAACTGGTCTTTCCCTCACCTATTGGGCTCACCCTGGCAGGAGGGTGGCAAGGAGCAGACTGTTTCTCCAGGTCATGCTCGTGGTGTTTGCCTGTCAGGAATGGCAGGAATGTGTCCCCTTCCCAGGGTTCGTACTGCTGTGTACAGCATAGTTGTGTGGCTGTTTTCCTCTGTTTCTTTGGGGAGAATTGCCAGCTGCACTCATGCTTTTGGCTATGAATGCTCCTGTGGCCCTTGGTAAGATCTCTTGAAAATAAAGTGAAACTCCATTTATTCATTCTACCAGCTCTGCTCAAACCAAGAGGCACCAGGCTCACCAGCCCAGCTCGGTGTCTTCCAGCAGCCTCTGTGCCAGGTGGAGGCAGGATCTATCACTTTGGCATGCAGCCCTGGGGAGGGAGCAGCAGGCAGCGATGCCTCACCCAAAGGACATCAGGGTGGGCACCTCTGCCTCTGATGCAGATGTCATCTTTCCGGCCTCTTTCAGGCCTCTCGGCCTGTTTTGGTGGTTGCTTGTCAAAGGCTCATTGGGTCATCCCACCCAACGCTTCCATGAGAAGATGGGCTAAAAGATAAGGCTGGTGACAGTCTGCGGAGAGCAGACCAGTGTGATAAAGTTAACTGCAAGCCCTGCAGCTGCACGAGCTAGAAGTAACCAAGCTGTTCTCACACAATGAAACCACAGTCCCTCCAGCCTGGTGACAAGGGTGGCTGGGGACCAGGCTGCAGATGGAGCTTGGGAGGGCTGGTACGTAAATACCCTTGTAAATAAAATACCCCTGTAAATACCCTTGGCAATTCTGCATCTGAAAAGGCTGAGCACAGTGCTTGGAGGTCAAAAAAGGGAAGGTTGATTTAATCTGTGATTTTCTGGTGGCAGCAGCCTTTGTAAAACCTGAATGGGACTGATCATCTTCACTTCGTTTTGGTATTTGAAGATATGGAAAATAGAAGGTTCTGGGTGGACATGTGGCCAGTCTGACCTGGAAAACATGTTGCAAAACCCTCCATTCTACTTAATTTATAGATGAAAGAACTTACAAGTAGGTTGTTTCAAACGTCAGTTTTGTTTGTATGTATGCCTTACAATCCAGGTCCCTTCAGTAGGCTCTTGCAAGAGGCAACAGCTGGGACATGAATCCAGAAATACTTACACGGGAAATTAGGAGCAGGTCTGTAACAATGAAAGTAATTAGCTGGAGGAATAGTTTTCCAAGGGCTTTGGGCACTTTTCTTCAGTCCCAATTGTATCAAAATGGTAGAGTAACATAGCTAGATTAAAAGTGAACATTGATGCCATTCCAAAAGGCTCAGGCTGAACTTGAACATTGTGTCTTGGACTTGGTACAGGAACTACCAGGTGGAGTTTTATGGCTGGATGTACGCAGGAGACATTCATGACAAAGGGGGTAATGAGTCAGGCTTACGGTGTCACTGCGTAGTCTGATCTGGCTGGCATGGGCAGAGATCAGTTTTCCTCTCCTAAGCACACAGCCTGTGCTTAGGAGAGGAAAAAGTGCTTAATGGACTGAGGAGGCTGCTAGCAAGCTAATCCATGTGATGGCACAGAAGTAATAATGGCGTGAATGGCATTTGTGTGCATTTTCTAAGGCGCGCGTGTCAGTGTGTAAGATGATGGGGAGGAGGGCTGTTTTCCACCCAAACCCCACCTTGCACAGTTAAGTACACAACCCAGCACTTACGGCTGGCAGTAGGAATGATGAGAGTCCGTCCCACATTCTTGAACACCCACATCAGGTCATCTCCCGAAGTGTCGGGGTGGAGATTGCTCTGTGCTGTTTTGCGAGGATGTGGTCCAGCTGCTGGAAGCACGGTGGCTGTAGCCACAGGGACACCCTCCTCCAGTGACTCCTGTGGGCAGAAACAGCTCAAAGGCACTGACAGAGTGGGTTGTGGAATTGTTAAATTACAGAGGGCAGCAGTAACGGTATTGATCGCCAGTTGCTTGCTCAGGCTGCAAGAAGCACAGCTGTTTAAAAGTGTTTTTCCTTTTAGTGGATGATGTCTGTATTCACTTACCCCAGAAGAGTCCCCCCTTCCCCATGATGGAAACAAGGACTGGACCCTTCAGCCTCTTACCCGAGCCTTGCTCTGCACTTCTTCCACAGATGACCGTCCTCCGATAGCCCGCATTGGCAGGGACATGCGGGTACAGCCAGGGGAGCCAGTGATGCTGAGAGGTGCAGAGAGCACAGACGACCGTGGGATTGTCAGCTATGAATGGAAACAGATCCTCGGTGACCCCTCTGTGGAGATGAAGGTATGGACATGCATGAAGGAAGCAGCTTGTTCAGTGTCACCTGCGGTCTGCTCCAGGCTGGGCTCTCCATGTTTAGCTGAGCTGGAGCAGAAACCATGTCTCCTGATAAGCTCCAGGATTTCTGGAGTGTGAACACCATCTTGTAGATGTTAAATGTGACTTGTGGCTCTAGAAGAGCAAATGGTTGCTGTTAAACTTCCGTGAAATACTCTAGAAAGCCTTGGAGCTTGTATGGAACTCTTGTGGAATTCCCATGCAAGAACTAGCAAAGGAGTGTACCAGGCCTACAGCTGATTTTGAAGACTAGCAATATCTAGCTCTAGGGTGCTGAGGGGGCTACAGAAATCTGGAAATGCTGCTTTCCTTCTTTCTTTCCCCTAGCATAGCCAAAGCAACTTTCACCCTACCCACCCCAAACAAAACTAAACAAACAATAACTAACTAACTAACTAAACCAAAACAAAAAGAGTCATCTTTATCTTTACTCCTCTTACCTACTTTGGAAGAGTAGGGAATATGTGAAGACAATTAAGAAATATTTGAGTATTTTAGAGCAATGCATAAAGGTATCACAACTGCTACATTTCAAAATGCTCTGCTTAATGAACAAGTCTGCCTTTGCTCTTTGGCCATGCGATTTCCTGCATGACACTGGCTGCAAAGTCCAGGACAAACTTACCACTGGCCTTTAGTATTAAGCTAATGTGTTTTTAGTGTTTCAACTACCTTAAGACGTTATATAGCAACACTGTCTTGAAATGTAACTAAAAAGGCAGAAACGGGATACAAATAGATGCCCAGCATTGTCAACAAACTTTGAGAAAAAGTTTGTGTTTATAATAACAAAACTTTCTTTTCTGACAAAATAATTTCTTCTCTTTTAGAAACCTCTTAGCAGGCAAATAAATATGCACTCTATTCCATTTCTGAAACTAAATATACTTTCCATATTCCAAATTAAATATATTTCTCAAATATACCTAGCATATTTCCTATGTGCTATATAAATTATTCATGACAACTTTAATTTTTAAAGAGGTAAAATAAAAACTGCAGACACTTTAGGCCTCTCCAAAGTCTTTTGTTTCCCACATGCCTTCACAACATCCCCAGACGTGAAAATTCTTGTTAGGCTTCTGGTACTCTTTTGCTCTGTTACTCCAGCTGGGTATCAGCAGTCAGAATCCAGCCTGTGGATTTGGTGGGCACTGTACAGCACTGAGATATTTTTAATGCCAAAATTCTGCTTGATTGTTTCCAGCCAAGTTTCTTTCTTCTTAATGCAGCAGAAGCACGGGTCTTGCTTGGCTTTGCTCATGCCCTCATTATGCGTGCCTCTTCTCCATTAGCCTTTCTTTTGCATTCTCAGAAGCAGGAAGAAGACGAAGTAGAAATCTCCAACCTACAGGTGGGCACTTACGTCTTCCAGCTTACTGTCACAGACACCGCCCAGCAGAGAGACTTCACCAACATCACCATTGTGGTGCTGAATGCTGAACAGACTGAAGGTGAGCCTGAGCCCACAAACATGTAGCTGGAGTCCCCAGGCCTGGGTGCTGTTGTGGCATTGCCAGTGCTCATCTCAGGGGTTAGATGGGAGAAGAGCATGGCCAACAGACCAGGCTTGCATGTCAGCTTTTCCCAGTAAAAGTCTGCATCTGACAAGTAGTGGAAAGTCTCTGCATTCATAGTGCTCTATTTTAGAGTTTTCTCATCCTCTGCAGAAGTGGTGCAATAATCTGTTCCTCTCTGTATGACACTGCTCCCTCTGCTGGGTAACACCAGAGTGGCTGGAGCATGGAGTTTATCAAGGGTGTAAGAGAGGAGAACCCAAAAGGCCTTGTTGACTCCACAATTTTGTTGTGAAGGGCCTAATTCCCTTAAGCCATGAGACAGGTGGAGCTGTCTGCATGACATTCAGAGTCACCCTAAAATGTTTAGTATGACAACCACATTATGGGCAAAGGGTTCTTGGACAAATGGTTGACTAGAATTTCTTCTTCTACTTCAGGTACCATAAAAATATAAGAACAGGCATATCGGGTCACTCTAAAAGTCTGTTAGAAATCCAGTACACCACATCCAACAGCATCCAGAATTTGATATTTGTCAGTAGCTAGAACATGACAAGCTATCAGTAAATCCCTAGTATGCGTGGCTAGTCACCAAGGAATTTACAGCCTTTTTAAGCAAAAGAGCATGCCTCCGTGTTAAATATCCATGGATGACTCTTTGCACAGCAGTAGCATCCTTTAGCAGAGAGTTTCATAGATGAACTCTGTGCTGTGTGCTTTTATGAATGTGGCACCTTCTAATTTGATTTTGTGGCCATAAAAGCCTGCCTCTCATATAAGTAAACATATAATGTGATTCCCTACTTGCCTTCTGCATACCACTCAGGATTATGTAAATCTTTCAAACAAATGTCTACACCGTTGACAAAATTTCCTTTGAAAGATTTTCTCCTTGGTGTGAAAGTAAAGCAAGCTAACCAGAGCCTTCTGTGCTAACTTTCTTGATAGAGCATTGCTTGACTCCAAAGAAAGTGGGTTGGTGTCGCGGCTCTTTTCCACGCTGGTTTTACAACCCAGCCCTTCAGCAGTGCGAGGAGTTCATTTTTGGCGGATGCAAGGCCAACAAGAATAACTACTTACGGGAAGAGGAGTGTAAACTCGCCTGCAAGAATGTTAAGGGTGAGTCTGCTTCAAAAATCGACCCCCTCTTTCTCACAGGGCTGGGATGTCCATGTGGGCAGGTACTGCAGCTTCTTGGCTGACAGCTAGCAGTAGAGCTGAGGAGAGCTGGCTAATTACAGTGGGGAATCCTGCAGTGCTGATGTGTCTGACCCAGTTCCTGGAGCTCTGCTCCCCACTCAGTGCCAGCTCAGCTCCACTCAGTCAGCATCAAGCGTCACCACAGACTTGTTGGTGTAACCAGACAGGACAGGCAATGGCAAGAGCTGGCTCATTCTGGCTCAGCCTCTTCAGAACCAGGTATACCTGGTGTGTCTCTGGCTGCAGAAACCCTCACCAAAGCCTTGTGCCACACCTTAAGCCTAAATTCAGTATTTGCATCCCACACTGCTACAGGTCTCTGTTCTAGAAAATATATATTTATTAGGTGAAACATGAAGGCAATATAAAGCTGATCCTAAGCTGGCAAAGTGATGTGGTAGTAAATTTATTTTATTTTCCCCCTTATCTCTTCAGGTTCTGTTGGTGGGCGACAAATGCCAGGTAAGCCTCCTGCACCCCTCTGTAATCCTACCCTAAGCTCAGGCTTAGTGTCTCATATCCATTCCTGTGGCTTTTTGATTAGCAGTCAGTGTGGAAGCGAGGTGTTGGAGACTAATTTCTCTACCAAGCCTTTCACTTTCACGTCATAGGTTAATTCAGGTTGGAAATTACCTCTGGAGGTCACCTGGTCCAACCCACTACTCAAAGTAGGGCCAGCTCTGAGTCATGTAAGGTTACTCAGGACTGTGTCCAGGCCAGTTTTGGGTATCTCTGAGGAAGGAGATTTTATGCTCTGTCTGGACAACCCTCGTTATATTTTTTTCCCTTCTATGGAATCAGTTTCCCTTGTTGCAACTTGTGTCTGTTGCCACTCATCCTATTACTGTGCACCTCCAAAAAGAGTCTGTCTCTGTCTTTTCCATAACTTCATGCTAGGTCATGTGCTCCAACCTCTTCCTGAGTCTCTACAGCTTCCCTCCGGTATGCCAGTGTCTTTTGTGACTGGGGAGCTCAGACCTGGGCACAGCACTGACCAGCTGGGACCACCTCTGGGGCAGAGGGGAACAACCACTTGTCTCCGCCAGCTCTCCCAGCCCGGCGTGCAGTTGGCCAGCCTTGCCACAAGAGCTCTCTGTTGACACACATCCAGCGCGTCCATCCTGACCCCCAGGGCCTCTTCTGCAGGACTCCTTTCTCTCTTCTTGGTGTCGAACCGGTGCTCTTGCATGGGGTGGTTCTGTCTCAGGTGTGGGACTTTTAGTTTGCTGCTTTGTCTTGGCATTTGCCTTTGCACTTCGTGAGCAAAGCTGAAAACCTTCCCCCGCCTACCCTGCTCTCCCTGCATGCCACTGTGTCCCCTGCTACCCCCATTCCATATTACTCACAAGCTTTTAGTGGCTTCACTGCCCCAGTCTCTGCTCTTAAGCCAGGGACTGGGAAGCCTGTGGGCAGACCCTCCCAGTGAAGATGGAGGCAAAGAAGGCATTGAGTCTTCAGCCTTTTCTGGGTCTTTTGTTACCATGTCCCCATGGTGACTGGAGCATTAACCTGTCTTGCTTCCACATTCGTGAGCTTTTTTTTGAGAGGAAGCAAGGCTGTTCTCAGAGGAGTGCTTGCCTTATAAACGAGAAATTGCATTTTTTTTTTCTTTTTTGAGTAGAGTGGCACTGAAGAGAGAGCTTTGCCAGCCCTATCACCAGCTTTTAAGTCCTTCATAAAGCATCTATGTGGCAGGGAGAAAGAATGAATTTTAATGAACTATTTGAACTGTTTCTGATGTAGTATGCAATGGGAACTGTCAGGCCCCCTCCTTCAGATGCAAGGATGGCTGCTGCATTGATGCCTATCTGGAGTGTGACGAAACTCCAGACTGTGCTGATGGATCAGACGAGGTGTATTGTGAACAATGTAAGTTCTTCAAATTCTGGGTTAGAACACTTAGTATATGCACAGGAATGAGCACAATATAAGTTGCATCTGTTGACTCAATGCTTTCTGTTGCCCTGTATTCTTACTGCTGACGCTGCATGAACTCTTTTTGCAGTATTGCCATATTTGCAGGTTCTGCTATCTGCCTTGTTGCTGCTGACTGCTACAGCTGCTTTTCCTGCTGGGATGTTCCTTGCACTCTCTTCTCTGTGCCTGCCTGTAAGACTTGAGAGCCTGTCCTCTCCTCCTCTTCCAGTATTTTATCTCCGAATGACCTCACCTGCTCTCCTCATCTTTGGAGATGGGAAAATAAGCCGTTATTTCTCCCAGTTTGTCCAGCATCTCAGTCCCCTCAACATCCTCACATTATGCTAATATAAATGCACAGTGGCAAGCTGCTGAAATTTCTAATCCCTCCTTCCTTCCTCCGTCTTCTCACAGTATTCTCATAATCTCTTCCCTATCTGTGTGCATTTTGTTACCTTTCTAGGCTGCAAGCATATGATTTGCTTCTCTTGACCTCTCATTTCCTGCACTAATACTCTTTCATACTTTTTAAAAATCTGGAGTAAGAACAGTTTCCCCATTTTTCGTGATGGAAAAATGTAAGAAAGCAGCCTTTGCTTTTCTTAGTTTCTCCTCTGTATTTGTGGAACTGACATTGGGAATAGTTTCTAGTTGTTACACTTTATTTTCCTGTGTTCCTTTCATAGCACGGAGATATCTAAGAACCTCAGGTTACATCTTTTTCCTTGGCTTGTAATAGTAAACAAATATTCAGGAAAGCCCTGTCTGCCCATGTCTAAGTGGATGGAAGCTTTTCTTTATTTTTTGTATTCAACTGGTGAGAGAAGTTTTAACATGAAATGTTTCTTTTGCAGATGCTCGTGAGTTCAATAGACTGCAGAAAATCAACATTACACAAAAGCAGGGTATGTACAGAGCACCTAGGCAGAGATCTGCCAGCTTTTGCCTTTCTCTTCAGTTTTGTAGTGGCAGCTCACCTTGGCAATGCCAATTTGAGCATCTGCCAACTGGGCAGTGAGCACCTGAGAGCCACAGGTCTCACCATGGATACGCTCTGCCACAGTGCTTGTGCTCTTCTGCCATGAGCAGATGTTCCTGCTCTGGGAATGTGCTGCTTGGGCTAGAGCATCTCTCCCTTGCTTTGCCAGATCACTGTGTGGACTTGCCCAACACTGGGCAGTGCTCAGAGAGCATCCCCCGCTGGTACTATAACCCATTCTCCGAGAAATGCGACCGCTTCACCTATGGGGGCTGTGGTGGCAACAAGAACAACTTTGAAGAAGAGGGAGAGTGCATGAAATCGTGTTCAGGCATCACAAGTAAGCAGGCATAGTGAGGGCTGGAGTTTTACTGATCAGTCTTGGAAAACCCCTCAAGATTAAGTTCTGTGGTGACAAAGACGCAGTGACTTGGGAGCCTTCAGAGAAAGCAGTTCTGTTCTCAACCCTTGGCCATGCCCCGGAGCGTTCTGCAATATACAGTTGCTTGCTGGGAACAGTGCATGTCTACAGCACTTCTCTGGAGTGCACTCTGCCACTTCTCAGAGCTGAAAAAACATTTTGGGTGCTGATGTTTAAAAATGTTCAGAGGAGCATGACAAAACCAGCCAGAGATATGGTATGGCCTCTGTAAAAACAACATCATTTTCTAGCTTGTCTCCAGCTCTCCACAAGAGGGAGGGGAGAAATGAAGAAAATTCTCAATGACACATATTAGGAAGGAGTTTTAAACAAACAAGGGAAAACTTTCACCCTGTAGTGCCCTGTAGGTGTTGCTGTGGAGACCAATAGCAGACATGGGAGGAATTCTGACAAACTGCATCTGCTAGGAGGCAATGTTGCTGCTTTTCTGAAGTGACAGCCTCAGGCAGAGCATGCCTCACAGGGCTGCCCCAACAGCTCAGTACCAGGGCTGTCAGGAAGGATGGTGTATGCATGTAGTCACTTCACTGTACTGGGAATGCACTCCTCAGAATCCTGTCTTAGCCCTTGTTCCGACCTTTCTTTGTAAAACTTTTTTCCTGTCTCTGCTCTCAATTCAGAAGCAGATGCCATTGGCCGGAGATGGGAATCATTCGAGCCACAGGGTGCTATGCTAAGTGAGTAACAGTTCTTCATACAGAGCTTCTTTGTTGCTTTCACTCTGTCCTGAAAAAAACAGTGTCCTGACTTGTGGGACACTAGCAGTGGCCAGAGAGATTCTTCTGTGGACTGTGTGTCTCTGGGCCAATTTCTCCATCTGTGACTCGGTAGCTCATAGCAAAGGCTCCGATTTCCTTTTTATCAACATGCATGAATGTTCAACATCAAAAAATGACAAGGAAAACTCTTCCTAATGGCCATATTTACAAAAGAACTGCTAGCTTCTGAAAAAAGAAAAAAAAAAAAAAGAAAAAAAAAAAAGGAAGCCCAAGTGGTTATGTGAATAATGTGTGGTGCTTGATTGTGGGGACATCTTGTGACCCCATACCCTCCTCTCTACAATTCTAAAGAACACCAAAGCCATTGAACTACAAGTTCTTAAAGTAACAACACATTAAGCTTGGTGTCCTTTTTCACCACAGGGCTGTAAGACTTCTTTCTTTAGTAGAAAACTGGAATTATATCTTTCTGTTCTTCAACCCTAGAGGGTGATCTAACCCTCACGTTCACCCCAGCTCTCAAATGCATCATGTTTGCCATCATGTCGATCAATAACATAGGAGTTTGGTCAGTTGTAAGGCTGTTGACTGCTGTGCTCACAGCACTGCAAGCTATTGGGGTGCTTCTCTGCGACCACCCCGCTGATGTATGAAGAAAGGTCAGCATTATAGAAGTGTTTGGTGTTTATACATCGACAAGTCTGCCAAAGTCACTGAATAGCCTTTAGAGGGCGTGGTGCATCTGAGAAACGACAGGAGCCTTGACTTGAGAGAGATGATGGCAGTACCTTGTCCGTACCCTTATGCCATGTGGTTCTCTTCTTTGCTCTTCACCCAGTTTTGCAGTGACCACTCGGTTGCCAGCCCACCCCTCCTTTTTGTCATCACAGCTTCTCCAGCAGCTTTTGTGCATGCTCCTTCTTGACCCCCCATGCTGTGCCAGAGCTTGTGGAGCAGCCCTCCTAACACATTCGTGTATCCCCTGCAGGTGCCTTTGAGGTGGTGATTGCTGTCCTCCTTGGCGTCTGCATCATGGTGGTCCTGGTGATCATCGGCTACTTCTTCCTGAAGAACAGGAGGAAGAACAGCCGTCGCCGTCAGCCGACCACTGCTACCAACTCCACCCTCTCCACCACAGAGGACACCGAGCATCTGTTTTACAACGGTGCCACCAAACCAGTCTGACCCACAGCCTCTCTCTCTCCAGCCACGCACTGGGACATTCCCAAGAACTTCTGGAGTTTTGTTTTTAGACAGGGGCCTGTGCCTGAAGGGCTTTTTTTTTTTTTTTTTTCTTAAAGACATTTGTAGCATGAGGCCAAGATCTAGCCATGATTTGGTGGTAATAGTGGTTGTGATTGTCCTGGCTAAATGGCTGCTCTGGACTGAGGACCTGGGAGCATTCTGATGCTCTCTGATGTCTATCCCTCTCTAACCTCAAACAATCCAGTGAAAACTCTGAATGACAACTTTTTTCCTTCTCAAACATGGAGCACAAGTCAGCTCTACTTACTGAAGGACCCTGAGATTGCATCTGTGTAGCGTTCATATTGGTGAATGGTGCAAGCTCACCAGAGCCAGCAATTTTGTGTTTGCAGTGCCGCTTCCTTCCACCCAGCCTCATAGTTTCTGCCCTTTCCCCACTTTGCAAGGTGGCCCTGCCTTCCTGCAGTCCTCCTGGTCATGGTGAGCCTCGTGGGGACTGTGTGCTTCGGGTAACTGGCTGGACCTGTTCTGAGAGCTCTGCGACACTGTCCGGTGGTTCCTGTTCTCATGATTTCTCATGACAGAAGGAAACAGAAATACCTGTTTTAATCACTAGGCTTTGCTTTTTAACAGAAAAGCGCACCTAGATTTTTTTTTTCTGGCTGGCTGTCACATTACAGCCACCTACATACAGTATGTGTCCACCATTTTCTCTCCCTGAGTTGCCCTGGTTTCTTTTCCAGTGTTCAGCCTGACCCTGAGCACATTGACATAATACCTATTTATTCTCACTTGAAATGAAAGGGAATGTCCTGACTTTCCTGTTGATGGTGAGGGGAGGGCAGAAGGACCCAGCTCCCCCCATTGCTGCTGTGGTGCCAGCCAGTGCTGACCATGGCAAACCTTGTGCTCCTAAAGGGGCTGCCCAGAAACCTTGTGGGAAAGCACTGCCTGGTGTTTGGGAAGCATCCTTTGAGGGAGGTAGGGAAGGAGAGGTTGTTGAGGAGACTTGCAGTGAAGGAACCAGAGGGTTCCTTGGAGGCACTGAGGCCATCTCCATGGTCCTGGCTGTCCCACCGAGCAGTGCCGGTGGCTGCTGCTCCCTCCAGGAAGCTTGTGCTGCTATTTTGGTTTTCCTGCCCTCTCCTCTGAGCACACAGCTGCTGACCTGAGTCCCTGGCATCAGGAGCAGGCCAGCTACATCCTCCTGCCTGCTGGCCTGTCCCTCCTGGTGCAAGATGAGCCCAGCACCGGGAGGTCCAGAGCTCATCCCTGGCCTCGTGGCAGCACGTGGCATCCCCACCTCGCTGAGGTCCTGCGTGCTCCCCGTAGGCTGATGTAGCAGGGTGCCCCCCAGCTCTGTACGGCTACGTCTGCAGCATCCAGGTTTGTGCCTCTGGTTGCTGAGGGCTTCAGCTGTGGGATGAAACTGCTGTTTCTGTAGTGCCTGCTACGCCCTGTCAGGAATGGGGTCGGCACCAGTCCCTGAGCCCCCTGTGCCTGCTGTTCCTGGAAAACTGCTGTGAAGAGAGAGGAAATCGGGTGCGTGCGTGCGTGTGTGTGTGTGTGCAACAAAACACAAATCTATGTACAGATTTTAGTTTAAATGCTTGGACCCTTTCCAGGCTGAGGGCTGTTGATGGCTCGGGGCATGGCTCAGCTCCCATGTGCAGCTCTGGGATAGGCGCTGAGTTGTGCTAGTGCCTGGGCTGAAGGGGAAGAAATTGCTACCCCCAGACTGGTGACAATCCAACTGCACACTTCTCCCTGTCACAGCAGGGCTCGTGCTCTCAGCCATCTGCCCCAGTGTCCCTGGGGCAGGTCCGATTCCTCCATGGCTTTTCACGGTCTGTCTCGTATCATTTCTTCCATCGCTCCGATTTTCCCACAGCCTATGCAATAAACTTACCATCTTGATTTACTTTTTGTGCATTCACTCTGATAATGCAAGTTGCAATAAAAGGGAATTGTTTGTCTTATCTGGCTTGGGAGTGGTGTCTGAGAAGCAACAACCTGCAGAGGGGGAAGGTGCCGTTCCCATGCCTGCTATCTCCCACCCTTTCATCTGCAGGTGTTGCTGCAGCCACAGTGCCGTGGTTTGGGGAGGGCTGGGCGGGGGGCACAGCGCGAACAGGTGAATGCAGCAGGTAGGGTTAACTAGAGAGAGCAATCCTGCCTGGGGAGTGCTGGGGGTGAGATCATTGCCCACTAAGTCAGGGAGAGATGAGGCAGGGTGTAACCTGAAACTGGGTTCCAGCTGGTCAGACTGGTTTCCATCTGAAACCAAGAACAGGCACTGCACTTCAAACAGGACTTGCTCTCCTGCATCTCCAGGCCAGTGAGATGGAACTTACTGCGATGGAAGGTTAGCTAATGGGCCAGGGATGTGCATTAAAACTGGGCTGCCCTGCCCCTGCATCACCAAACTGGTGATGCTGGGCATCCCAGTGCTGCTCCCCACCGGGAAGGTTTTCTGCCCTGTGCTATGCTCCTGGCTTTGCCCTGTCAACACCATCTCTCTGCTCATGCCTGACCTACACCAGCTGTCCTGTGCACCCATGCTACCCCTGTGTGCCCTCTGAGGGGGCTGTCCCAGGAGAAAATCTCGATGGGGTCACCAGTGGGTGGCAGGGAGCAGGTAATCTGTGGTGTGGATGTTGGAAACAGAGGCTGCTTCTCTGATATGCCCAAAGAGAGAGGGCTACGTGTGTTACACTCGCGTTCACTTAAAGCTTGTCACCCTGTTCCAAGCTTCTTTGGGATGGAGGGTATGAAGTGTGTCAGGATGTCGGCACAACCCAGGGAAGCTCAGAGCCTCAGCAGGCCCCAGTGCTGCCCCCTGTGAATGTGTGCACCCCAGCCCTGCACTCCCCAGCTTGCATTGTGCAGGGTCAGACATCCACAGCATCCAGCCTTATTTGTTCATAACCTCCACCTTTGCAGAAGGAAGACCACAGAGCCGCTCGTGTCCAGCAAATCTTTTCACCCACCTCACTCCCACTGCCAGGGAGGCTTGCCTGAGGCGGTGGGTGATTTAATCCCAGTGGGCTCGAGGAGTCCTCGGACGCCTTGTGTGGCTGCCAGGCTGGCGGCAGGAAGCATTAGCTCACAGTTCGATATCAGGTGTCTCCGGCCTCCCCGTGGCACAATGGCTCTGTAAACAAACACAGCAGCTGCCCCCGGCAGGACAAGGGATGGCTCCACAGTGGCAGGCCAGAATATTGTCTCCTGCACAAAGGCCACAGTGATGTGATACTTTCTGATAAGTTGCTTCTGCTTTCTGGCTTAATTTATTGCTTAAGGAAGACATTATTTTGGCTTTGAGGTCAAACAGTTCATTCAGGTTATCAACAAAGCTCTAAAAGTGGGGGGAAGGAGGAACGGGCATGTCTTCAAGCTTTGCAGAATGTAAAAAGAAATTTGAATGCACTCTGCGGAGTGTGCTTGTTTATGCATCTAACAGGGTTTTCTTGGGACTGTGGGCTGAAGCCCATCTCCACCACATCTTTCTCTGAGGAAGACAACCAGATTCCCCACTGGCAGAGGTGGCACCAACCTAGTGCTGGAGAGGACCACCTCATCCACCCCTTCCCATGACAACCCAGACTTTCCTCCAGGGTGCTCTGGCCCCAGTGCAGGAGTTAAGGTGGCCAAAGCAGCTGAGGGCCAACGTGGCAGAAGAGCACTTTGAGTGCAGCCAGCAGGGGGACAGTGCTGTATGTTTTCCAGCCAGTTCTGGGATTCCTCAACTGAGGATGTCTAAAGCCTCAGGAACACTAACATGGGGTGAACAGCAGGAGGCTGTTCAGGTGAAGGATGCAAGGCTCCTTTGCAAGTTAATTGGCAGTGTCCTTTGCTGTAAGCCTTATCTTCCCTTCCACATGTGGGTAACTCAGCCTCCTGGGGTTTAAATAAGTAAGTGAACTTCCGGCAAACATTGAATAAAGGGCTGTGAAAAACTTAACTAGGGGTTTCTTTGCAAGGCAGCGGCATCAATTGGAGCCTGTATCTACAATACTTGTCCTATGCGAAGACATTCTTACAGAATAAGATCAGATACAGATTTGAAATGTCATGGCTATTCCAGTAAGCAAACACTGCTTGCTAAAGGAGTGCCTGTGTGGGAAACAGTCTATGAAAACTTTCCAGACACACTCTTTTTTTTTTTTTTTTTTTTTTTTTTTCCCTCCTTGAAGAAATGGAGAGAGAAATTAGAAACACTCTCCCATAGCCATCTAGCATGGAACCGTGTTACTATAATAATTTATAGTCACAGGGAAATACAGTCAGCTACGACAACCTTTATTTAAAAGAAATTATAGCAGATCCAATCTCTTCTGTAACACAGCCTGTAGAAATGTATGGAGGAGCTTTTTTGCAAGGAAGCTTGGCTGACCAGTGTCACAGGGAAGTGACTATTTCCTGGACAAGGTGCCACTTGAGGTGTGACAGACCTCAAGTGGCCCTTCAACAATGATCATCTCTCCGAAATGTCCTCATCTGCAGCCGTGTCAGGAGTTTTGAAATTCACGATTGGTTCCTGTAAGAGCTCTAAGAGATTTCTGGCAGAGGCCAGACCCAGCGTTTAATTACTGTGTTCTCCAAGTTGCCCAGAGCCAGCCTGCATTAGAAGTTACACAAAACAACAGCTAGCAGTTGATGTGAGCTACAGAGGCTAGCAACGCTGGTGGAGCCAGCCGGGCGCTGCAGCAAGAAGAGGAAATTTCCACAAATCTCAGCATAGACAAGGTGTCTGTGGCTTTGTTCTCTGCTCTGACACACCTGGCCCACATGCCACATGCCTCAAGATTGTCAAAAAATACTTGCAGCTGTTCTCAAAGCAAAGCACTGGGTGTGCTGGCCCAGGGATTCAAGCTGCTGGGACTCTCCCAGCTGTAAACTTCTTTAAATTAAGCCATAGCATCCCTCTCATGTAGGCATGGGGGGAGCAGTTCCCTCCCCAGCTGCACCCAGGGGCCGAGTGCTGGTGCCTGCCTCCTGCCTGTGCCTCCACTGCAGGCTGCCGGCTGCACTCATGTGTTTTTAACGCATCTGAGGGTTATTGTTCAGCCAGAGCAGGTTTCTGAAGTGGTTTGCCAGCCCCTTTGAGGAGCCCACAAGAGGGGGCAGCAGTACCTTAATGTCCTGCCTGGTGTTATCTAGGACATTGTAATGTCAAACCAACAGAGACATCTTGTGCTGCAGGCATTAGGCACTACTGAAGTGTGAGATGCCGTGGCCATCTATGAGCTATGAGGTCTTGTTCTCTTCCACTCTATCTGTTATGGCCCATGTTACCATACTCCACCCAGCCTCCAAGCTTCATAGCCACCTAGGGGGCAGGGGAGAGCCAATGCAACCTTCAAAAGAGCAGAAAACTGACTGCAGGTCTCCCAAGCCTCTTGTGTGTCCTCCATACACTGCCTCCTTCCCTTTGGTTTCATATGGCTTATACAGAGCCAGCCTCAGCTCCCAGGCTTATGAGTCCAGCAGCAAAATCTTGCAAATTTTTTAAAAAGTCTGGGGGTGTTTCTCCCACGTGTGTTTTTTTTTTTTTATCTATTATTTGGATCTATTTCCCAGATTTTTTTCTGACTTCTACTCCTCCCCCTAACACATACAGTATGTTTTGGCAGAAATAAGAGATTTTTTTTCATGTAATCACAGGACTTTAAGGAAGTGGAGTTTTCATTAAAACCAAACTAAGCCTAAACGGTCCTTTTGTAGAGTGTCATCAAATTCAGAAGTTTGCAGCCGTGCCTTCCAAGCCTCACCATACACCCCTTTTTTCTGTCTTGGAGACTATAAATCCATATTAGAGGATGAAGGAACATTTGTCACACACTCAGGGAGGCTTCAGTACCAGGGCAGATGCTGGGCAGCAGCGGGGTCCTTGCATGGACTGTGTGGCTCCACAGCTGAGCAGACGGAGCTGCTGCCGAGGATGCAACGCTCTTATTTTAATGCCCTTGCTAGAGGTTTTTGGTGCACAAAGTTTCTGTTAAACCAGTTTGAACTGGTTCTCTCTCTTATTTAGAAACTACCCATGCTCACGCTGTAGAATTACACCGTGTCAACAAATCTTCCTTTCCTTCTTGCCCTAGTATTCTGGGAGAGGGGGAGGTCTTTTTACCTTTCCCTGAAGCCTAAGCAAATCTGTTTTAAATGCAAAACAAATGTACCCAGGAATTGCCTCTTTCCTGCCATGTCTTCTGCTGACTGCTCCTTCCACTGCCCCTCAGCCATAGCCATGTCATTTCCACCCTCCTTTCACTTATCTCCCCGTTTAGCTGCTAAGAGACAGATCAGAGACAGGATCTACTCAGAAAGCAAGCTTGTAGATACAGGGAAGAGCTGGCACGTGTGCGCCCCATATCATCCTGCCTGTCGTCTTACACATGCACGTTCTCAGACAGCAAGACTTTATCTTCTTTCTTCTCTGTTGCATTCCAGTCACACTCCTGAGGCACGCAAGGCTGTAAATCCCATGAATCTACCTGGCCATCAGGAAAATGAGTAAGCATCTGAAGGATTCTGCTTGCAAATAGTCAGCGAAGCCAGGTACTGCCATTTGAATACTAAAAGCGTTGTATATGAGGGAAACTTCCACTGTTGGCCAACCCTGGGGCAGCTGGGTGAGGCCCAGACGGAAGCCCGAGCACCAAGAAAATAGCTATTTGTTTTCATCAGTATTTTTTCACCACTAGGCTCTTCTTCTTCCGCAAGGCCGCGGATGAAAGGAGCTGATCTAAGATCTCGCATGAAGTTTCACAATACACTTGAGCTTCTCCCAGGCTGCTAAATGAAGGGGTAATCCCCAGCTGCATCTGCCTTCTTTATGTTAGCAGTGCCCCCCAAGCATGCTGACAAAAAGCTATCAACTTCAAGGAATGCATTTCCTGCTCATTCCTCTCCAACCCCTTGGGGCACCAGTTGAGCACCAGGGCTAGCTGGAGAAAACATTTTGGGCTACTGTAGAAACAGAAACTGTGGTGATTTGGGGGGTAGCTAACTTAGAAACGTCCAACTATCCTCATGAGCCCCAGAGCCTCTCCTGGCCCTGTATGCCCTGAGCCTACAGCGCTGGATTGAGGCTCTAGAAAACTGCGTCCAGCTTCTGCTGGTTGTTCTTGAAGCCACAAGCCTGCTTGGTGAGTCTCCTCACCTGCAGATCGGGAATGGCATTGCTATCTTGCCTCCACACCCTCCCTGCAGAGCACCATTTGCACTGATGTCTAGGGCAGGCGGCTCACCTGCTGTCCTGCCTTGGCCCTAGGCTCTGGGGGTGAGAGGAGCACTGCCCCAGACTGCCCTCACCCACCCCTTCACATGGACCAGCAGCCTCATGAAAGGCTCCTTCTTCCCCATGCCTCCAGGCTTTCTGCAAATTGCCTCATCCAGCTGCTGGGAAATGGGGGCTTTCCCAGCTTTTATTTATTCCCCACTGCATTCGGGTTTATGTTAATTGTACGTGATTAACCAGCTGTGGGCTGGAAACTCTTCTCAGAGCCTGCTCCGAGCAGGCCATGAGGTAAAACGATGGCAGCTTCTCCCTCGAAGCCGGGACTTGTGCAGCAGAAGGCAGCTGGGTGTGAGAGGCCTGGTGTGAAGGCTCAATCAGAACCTGTGTTTGGGGCAAAAGTTTGCTCATATTGCACAAGTAACCAGGACGAGGAGTGCCTGGCCGGGTTGTGCATGTGACTGTCGATGTGTCAGGAGAAAAGCCCTTTCCAGAGCCTGGGGCAGAAGGCTAAGCCCCAGTTCTCAGGGTCCACACAGCAGCAACAGCCGTTTTATTCACGCAGTCACTGTGTCATGCATAAAGCAGGTGCAGGAGGCCACTCAGAAGTCCTCACTGGGGGGAAAAACAGTGGCGGCAGCACTTTTTCTGGGGGGTGGGCAGGTGTGGCTCTGAAGGGTTATGTGGGTTTCTAGGCTGGAGGGAACCAAACCCCATGTCCCCTGCAACACTCTCTGCACTCCAGAGAAGCTCCTCCAGAAGGGCTTTGTGGTTGGGGTGCTCTCCACGCTCAGACCACCTGCAGGTTGGGTACTCTGGCCTCTCCCTGATCAAAGTGCAAATGCCCAGTCCTTGTCTGAGGAACTTGACTCAAGAGAAATAACAGTGAAAAGATGATGCCGGGGAGCACAGGGTGCTTGTCCTTCTCTGGAGATAACTGTCCTACCTCATTCCTTCCAACAAATGCCCTTTCTACTCTATAGCTCCTAATGACTATTCCTATGGGATGGCCTCATTGATACATATCTAATGAAACACAGAACAATTAAGCTCAGCTTGCAGTTGCCTTTAGAGTCCGCTGCTTCCCTTTCTACATGAAGAATAGCTGATGTGTCCAGGTATTTGCTTTTTCAATTGAGTGTTGCCTCTTGTCACCAAGCTCCAGTCTTGGCCAGATCCATGTGCAGTGTAGGGCAGGAGAAAGGCAGATGTACTGGGTTGTTTCTCTTTTGTGAAGAGGAAAAAGGAGGCTAAGTTGTGATGATTTGTGAATATACCCGGTCCCTTTTGGCAACCAGATGCACTTCTAAGTCAGAGATTACTGAATCCTCTTCTGTCGCCATCTCACAGTCAGCATCACAAGCCTTGTGAGAGATGTCACGCGTAAACAGACATTTCCCCTCCAGAGCCACCAATGATGCTCATACACGTGCTTTTGGCAAGGGTTGTGGCTGACTAATGCTCTCATTGCCGGGTATATTGGCTCCCTCCACCCTGCAGGAACATCCACAGCAAACGGACCCCTTCCTCCAGCGCTGCTGCGCGTCCCCATTCCCACCGCAGCCACCGGGCAGGCGGAGCTGTGGTCACACAGCGGGCAGGTAGAACAGGTCCCTGTGGCGTGACAGGGCTTGTTCAAAGCCTGACTTCCTATTCCTCCTGTTTGCCCCCTCCCCTTCACTTTCCCATAAACTCTACCTTTGTTTGACTCTCAGCACTCCCTTCTTTTGTGTCTTTTTTTTTTTTTTTTTTTTCAGAGGCAGGTGGAATTTGTGATATGCATTGCAAGATGTCTGGAACTGCTCAGACAGTGTGGCACAATCTGAATATAACAGCACCAGGTGATCAGATAGCATCTTTCACTGGTCACGCAGGAAGCATGTTGCTCTGAATGTCCCTGGGACCCTTTCTGCACAAGGCATAACGGTGTCAGGAAAGGAAGTAGTAATAAATTTTTGAACCACTGAGGAGATTTTGGCACTGGGCAAAGCATGGTACAGGATACTTGCAAACCCTGCAGAAAGCACAATGGGAGCCTTAATGACTGACAGTGTGCCTCGGCTGCAAAACAATCATGCATCTAATTCCAACAAAGCTAACTTCAGCCAAGTGTCCTACAGAAATATTCAAGATAATGAAATGTCACCCAGGTGTATCTACACATTGAGCTGGGATTCTGCTTGAGCCTTAATGTGGGAAGTAAAAGAGGGCAGTGTGGGTATCCACCAAGCCGTTACATGGTTCTTGCTTTCTGCCTGCTGTTGCAGCTTACTGTCTGTGCTGCAGCTGCTCAGAGCCACACATAAACACCAAACTCTCCCCTCCAAGGTGCCTTTCATCTCCTTGGAGCAGAGAACAAAACAACTCTGCCTCAATACATTCAGAGCTTGGCTGGCCACCTCCCTGTGAACAGAAATGACTGCTGCCTCCATGACGTGGCTTTGGGGCTATCTGCTGCGGTGCTGTGCTCCCATCCCCAGTGCCTGCTGTTGATTTTTGTGAGCCACCTGTGGGTGGCTGATGGGGGCAGAGTCCTTGTCCCAGCCCTGGCAGTAAGAAAATCAGCTCTCTGCTCAGTTTTCCCAAGGAAAAAAAAAAAAAAAAAAAAAAAGAAAGAAAGAAAAAAAAGTGATAATTGGGAGGACAGATCCTGACTGAAGACCCAGTTAGGAGGGAAGAGCCGATGCGCAGGTACTTCTCAGAACTGGCCACTGGCAGTCAGCAATGAGACAAACCATGTTCGGCTCCTGACCAAGTCCATGCTTGTTGGTGCTGCAATTAGAGTGGAGCAATACAAGTTGCACATAGTACGGACCAAATTTCTCATGGAGATGAGTGTTGTGGAGCTGGGCAAAGCTCAGGAGCCGTCCCCAACCTGGTGGTAATTGTAAGGTACATCAATCCTTTGAAAATGCTTCTGAACACAGGGCTGGAAAGGGCCTCCTGACTCAAGCCCACTTATCTTCTATTTTCGACATCTTTGTCATCTATTAGTTTTCATAAACAAGACTGTCTTGGTCTTCAAGGGGAGGGGTTCGTCCTTTTCTAGCTGAAAACCTCTCCAGAACCTCCAGGCTCTGTGAGCAGGAAACCATCTTCTACTTTCCAACCTGCCTTAAATTTTGTCCACTCCATACCCATTTAATTTGCATTAAAATTGTTCTTAAGAAGTTCATTTTCTCCCCCAACTTGAGAAAGTTCAGAATCCAGTGACAAACAGCCAGTAGCTATGTCTTGAGCTCTCTTTGCAGATCATCCCAAACTGTTAGCAACTCACATATCTGATGGTTAGAGCACTGAATCTTCTAGCCCTATAGGATTAACTATAAACCTCAGAGAAGAAGAGAGATTTCAGAAATCCTTAGGGTGTCTAAGGAGACTGGGGCTTGCTGATTCACCCTAGGGTAAGTCAGAGGGCCTGCCCTGCTGCCCGGGCATCCCTGTACCTCCCTCCTGAGGGTAGGTGTCAGAAGGATCCTGCTGTGGCCAGTGACTGTTTCTAAGTCACTTGTCTGCCAGCAGCACTCAGCCAAAGTTCAGACAAGGTGAGAGGAAAGCGAACCTTTGTGTTTTCATGACAACATGTATTTTAACCTAGATAAGTCTGTTTCTTCATTTAGTTTAAAAGCTTCTCTGCTTTCAGCCTCCTAAAGGTGTCAGGAATCACTCCTGTGCCTTGGCAATGCATCTTCAATCCCCAAGCTTTAAAGCCTTGCATGTTGTCACTGCTGAACTGAGGCACCTATTTAAATCAGGGCCAGGGACTCCACTGATGCTGTCTGCTTCACAGAGACAGAAGAAAGAGATCATCCCAGCTCTGCGGGGTTGATGAGCTGACGCAAGCATGACCCCATGCCATCTACACCTCCTGGAAGCAAGTCAGATTGATGCTCCACTGATAAACATATCAGCGGCTGAGGAGCTGTCTGCAGCACGGCTCCCATAATTACTAGCTCCAGTTCAAAGACTTTTATGCAAAGGAACAATGGGCACCAAAACACTGTTCCTGCGTGTTATGCACCACAGTGTTTTGCTGTGATGGAAAGGTTTGCCCTGTCAGACAAGCCCGCTTTTCATGTGACTGTCCAATTTATAATACAGAGGTAATTCCTGCCAGTAAGGAGGCTATTGTCCACCTTTTAAGAACAGCAGGTGGCTAAGAAGATGAAAAACAGGTTTTAGCAAAAAGGAAAGTGCCAGTCAAAGGAAGGGCTGTTTTCTTTGTTGGAAATCTGTCCCTATGATCAGAAGATTTCTCTGTCACTGGCAGTGCCCCTGAGATGGAGGTGACAGCTCATTTGCTTTGCCCTCTCCGCCAACAGCTGAGCACATTGTCCTGAGTAAGCATGCAGAAGATGTTTTTGCCTCATTTGTCTGCTTTTCCTCCCTACTCACCCTACTGAGACTCGCAGCCTGTGCTCAGCAGGACGTGGACAACCCTGTGGGACGTGACCTGCCGCCTGGCCAGGCCCGGCCACGGCAGGGTGTTCACCACGCTGCTCTCGCTGACTTCAGATCCAGCTTCTTGTGCAACCTGTCAGTCAGCAATCAACGTTATGACCGTGCAGAGCCAGAGTGGTATTTATTTTGCAGATAAAAGCTTTGCTTAGGTCAGTTGTACCCCACTCAGTCAGCACTGATGAGACAGTGATCACTCCAACTGTGGTGGCCTGGAGAGGCTGTAAAATTTTTTGAACTCAATTATCCCTTAATGACTGTCATGTGTTTGCTGAGACATGGTTTATTTTCAGTCAGTTGCTTCCCTCCCTATTCATTTTTCCTTCTCAACCCCAGAATACTATCCCAGTGTGTTTGTACAACAGCACCCTGATGCCAGATCTACAGGCAGCACATTCAAATTATCACAAAATTACAGAAATCTGTCCTGGCTGGTGGACACTGATTGGAGGGAAGAGGAGAAACAGAGGGGGAGTGGTCCTCATGGCATTATCCCAGCGGGCACCCCTCCCTTGTACTTCTCCAGCCTCATTCATAGCGTGGCAGGCTGCTCCCTGAGCAGCTGGAGAGGTTGTGCTGAAAGTCAGTGTCCCTTTGAAGTGCCAGATTTCTTTCTCTCTCCTGCAAAAGCTTTCTTAGAGCACTGGAGAGATGTGCAGGTAAGTGGGCTGCGGGCACCTGAGTGTTTATTTGCACAGCTGGCATCTCTACAGGTTTCAGTGAGTGATGCCTACAGTCAACACTTACAAACTCCATGTTGGCAGACTGAGTTTAATAACAAAAATGTTTACTAGTAAGTAATGACAACATTAATGGTAATAACAATGGATTTCACTTTATTTCCAACTGCTAGAGCATTTCTCCGTTTCTTTTCTGGCATGTATATTTCTAATTTTGTTATGACCCACACAGTTCCCTGGGATTTCTGTAAGACAGAAAACATTCCCTCTAGGAAACCATAAATCCCTTCTCTCCCAAATAATCATCATGTGCTGTTCACCTCTGAGGAATCGCTTTCATGTCAGGAGCCAGGGAGTCCCTTCCCACAAAGCCAAGGGATCTTGAAAGCCCTCCTTCCAGCCAGGCCTCTTAGGGCATCTAGGTTCAGAGCTGCAAGGGCTGCAGGTGCGACTCATTTCTGCTCAGCAGGAAGATGGGAACCCAGGAGCTGTCCAAGTCAGGAGCGGTCAGTGTGGTTGGGTTGCTCCAGGCTGCACCCAGACTGGCTGCCGAGAACGGGTCTGCGGTCCAGCAGCACTGTCTGTATTGCAGTGGATGTTCACCAAACAGGACAGTTTCACCTGAGAATTTATTGGAAAAAAAAGTTAATCTATCAAAACCTGAAAATGTTGGTTAGATAATTCCTGGCCAGAACCAACCTGTAACCCTGTTCTCAGTTCCACCAGGTGAAGTGAAAAGACAGGGATGTGAAGTACTTGGGGCTTGCTCCATGCCAGGAGAATTTCCCAAGCGTGGAATGACCAAAGGTGCTGAGGTCTCCAGGCGAAGGAGATGTCTGGAAGAACCTTGCAGGGGGAAGCGATCTTGCAATGAATCACCCTAGGCTCAGGTCTGATATCCCTGCCTAAAGATGCAAAGGTAATTGCCTCTGATTAATGCTGGCAAACCTCTGTGAACTCCAGCGAGGATATGAAAGGACTGACATGCCTCTTTGAGATGGGGTAAGATAGAGTACAGCCAAGTGTGGGAAGAAAATTAAGCTGAGATGTAGTTTTTAATTACCAATAAAGCCATGCTCTAGGATGGAGAGCAGGACTTGGTCTCTTCCTATTCTGTTACGCTCCTTCAAGTATAGAGAGGAGGTTAAGGAAGGGCAGCTAATTCCTGCTGTAGACTTCTGTTTGTAACAATTAAATATTCATGCTGGCCCCTCAACCTTTCTGTAATTACTTAGACCACAGATGTGGCCAGAGATTTCCAGCAGGTGCCAACAAAACGTGGAAGGGCAGCATGGGTGAAGTCAGCACTCAGCAGAAGCAAGCTGCCCCTTTACCATGAGGCAGGCTGGGCTCCAGAGCGTGCCGTTACCTCCTTCGCTGGTCAGAGCTTGCTGGCTGTGACCTAGCTTGACATAGCCACAGCAGGTAGCATGGCAGCCCGGCAGCAAAGCCTTCAGCCATCAGCTGCTTACACAGAAATCTGCTCTGAAATTTGTACTGCTCTCATCTGGCTGATCTTCTCTCCCAAACTATGCAGAGGTGTCTCAAAAGCCAGAATCTCTTTCTCCTCTCCCCATCCTACAAGATGATGTACTCAGGATGGATGCTGATGCTGTTCTCCACCCACAAGTTCTGATCTTGTTCGGGATCAGTTCCTGCTGCTGCTGGGCTCCCAGACCTCTGGCATGGTGGCTTCTCATCCATTGGGCTGAGGCTGTGCCCACATAGACCTGCCTGCCTGTACTACAGAATCAACAGATCCTGACACGAATGTCTTATGTTCTGTGTTTTGGGTCCATTACTTCACTTTTCTCTGTAAACTTGATGAAAGTAACACGTAAATAAATACCACATTTTATCCCATAATCTCCTGAACCCAAAAGCTGGAGCTATAATCACAGTACTTGGTCTCCCAGATCCACTAAACAGTAATGAAGACTGGTGTCCAGACACGTCAGGGCTTTTGTCCCGTTTTGAGGAACATGAGGAGAAATGCCATGATGTTCCTGTCAACAACCCTTCCTTCGCTATGGCACCCTGTGAAGACCCCTTAATAAACCTGTGTCACATCTCACTGAGGGGAGGGATCTCCCTTTTTCAAATGGAAAAGGGAAAGTCATTCACCCAGGACCACACAGGGGCATGAGGTTAAAACCTGGGTTAGCACTTCCAAGCTGCTGGTGACTAAAACCATATTTAGACTTTTCCTCTCTCCCAGCACCTGCTGCAGTGCCTTCATCATCTGAAAAGACATGTTTGGAGGCAATGAATAAATCCACTGCATGGAAAGGCAGGACCAGGAAGCTGTTCCCCTGCTCCTACTGGTACTCATAAGGCAGCTAACCAGCTCATAAGGCAGCTAACCAGCTGTCTCAGGATGTCACGCTCCTCTCAGGGTACAGCTGTATTTTCCTGTGTAGCACATAATCCCTGTATTTCAGGCTTAGAGTCTTTTGATGGGAGTCTCATGCATGTAAGATTTTACTGTTATATGCTAATAACTCTTTTTATTCTACAAATCTGCTTGGCTTAAAAGAAGCAAAACCAATCAACCTACGGAAGATATCACAGCCTAACATAACCTCACCTATCCTCCCTGCAGATTAGGCACTGCTGCCCAGATAATATTCCAGAGTGGCTGACATCTTTCATCTGCTCCATCTTATTAAAACCCCTTAGCAGAGGCATGAATATTCATCTGCACTATATATAGCACTGTGCATATTACTACCCGCAGCCGGGAGTACAGCTCGGGTACCCACTGATCCGTACGTTTTGGTTTTTGCAAGGCTTTTTTCTCTGCAGCCGCCGCGACTCTCGCTGGCTGGCGGCTCCCGTGCCGTGTGAGGACTCTGCTGCTCTGCTTTGCTGGCAGAGATTGCACAGGGTTTCAAAGCCTCGCTCCACCGTGGTTATTAAAGGCTTTTGTTTATCTTGTGAAATCTGCCCCATGAATGCTGACACCGGCTGAAGTGCTGGGAGAGTTTCCCTGACTCTTCCTCTCGCTGTCTCTCACGGGTCTATTCCCATGAAAACGATCTCAGGTGTGCGGTGCGTCATCATCCCACCCCAGGCGCTTTCTGGCTTACTGGCAGCGAAGATGAATGCGCAGTTTCTGAAGCTCTGCCCATGCCCTGGTGCTCCTCCTGCCTCCCAGCCTGCTGCAGGGACCCGGGGCTCCCAGCAGGAGAACAGCCCATGCTCGGCAATACTGCCTCAAGCCCATCTGTGCTGCTCAGGCAGCATTTTCCCAGCCTCTCTCTCCCATACAGCCCTGCAGGGACCCAGCCTCTGCTGGGAGAGCCGAGTCCTCTCATGATGGGCCCTGCTGCAGCACATGGTGCTGATTGTCCCCTCTGGGACATTGGAAGCACTGCGGAGAGAGTCCTCAGCCCACGACTTCTTTCAGCTTGTCCTGGCCCTTCTCACAGTGGAGGAGCCAGCTCTGCCATGCTGTGGGCTGCACAGCCTGCAGGAAACCCCTGCATGGGGATGCTCTGGGAAGGGGGCTCAGCTTGACTCGCCACATCCATCCTTTGCAGGACAGTGGAGGTGCCTCCAAAGGAGGCCAAGCTGGCCACCCATGGTGTCACAGAAGGGCTCCTGCCACCAGCTGATGGCTGTGGGGAGCAGCAGGCACAAGCCCCTGGCCCAGAGGCCCCAGCCTGGCTCCTTGGAGCAGCGCTGCCCTCCGTGCCACAGGCCTCGGGAAGGTTTCAGCAGAGCCTGGCTCACTTTCTGAGAAAACAAGGAAAGGGAGCTTTACCCTAAACCCTGGGAAGCCCGTGTATTTTCATTGTATTTTAATTTTAAGAGATTGTCTGCCCCGCCCAAGATTATCTCATGGGAAAGAAAAGCCTGGCTCAGTGACTCGTGGTGAAACTTGTCCCCGAGCCAAATTTCCCACACCTGACGTTCCTCCATAGGAGCAGAAACCAGTGTATTTCAGTTCACAACACCGCCCCGGGCGCAGCGCTGGGGGTGAGGGGATGGAGGGGGAGGATGGGACCCACATCTCCTCCTGCTCCTCCAGAACGAGTCGGGCCAGTCTGGGTGCCGAGCGGCTGGGTCCGCGAGCTGGAAAGGGCACGGTGTCACCCTGGGAACAGGCATCACGTGGGGCCGCAGCCCAGGGAACCTGTCTCAGGGATACGTTGAAACATACCCTGCTCTCTTGTGCAATAGGTCTTTGCAAGTACAATGCTGTATTTATACGGTGGGAACGGAGAGCCCAGGGCTGGACTCTGGCAGATGCATGAGTAAGCAGCTTCCAGGAGGCTCGGGTGCCAGCTGGGCCAGCGCTTTGATTCCTCTCCTGGGAGCAGATGCATGCTGTGAGCTGGGTCTTGACCAGCATCTTCCAGCACAGGGGGGTCAGTTTTGGACCCGTCTTGTAAAATTTGAGTGTTTTTTTCATGCAAACACGTTATCTTCTGGATGCACTAAAGCATGATTTTTAGCATGGCTCCAAGAGAGGCAACGAAGTAAAAGAGGGCCAAGATATTTAAGCAGCCCAAGCAGGCCCAGGTGTCTCCTGGGCACAAATGACCTTCAGCAGAGCTGAGAGAAAAGCAGCCACACCAACATACGGGCTGCAAGAGGACCAACATTTCTTCTAACCAGCACTTATCTGAGCAGTGCCTCTGCTCGCTGCAGGGCCTCCTTCAGGGGCTCCCATGTGGCTTTCCATGGGGCCACCAGATCCACACAAGAGGGATTAATCCTGCATGGGGCTGGGGCACCAGGAGCAAAGCTGCAGCAGGCTGCTTGTGCTGCCGCTGCAGCTGGGAAAAGTCAGCCGGCCCCCTGCTTCCAGGCTGAAAGTGGTTGCTCCAAATTTAATGATATTTATCCATGAGACAAGGTGAAGAAAAAGCTGATTAGCACTTGAGGATTAAATCTGGGGGCATTAAGAAGGTGATAAGGCTGTTAACCTTATCGGTTAACCCTCTCAGGAAATGGGGGAAGGTGCCATGCATGTGGTAATTGCATTTCAGTGGGGCTCAGGGAGTCCAGTCCCTGCTTGTCCCCACTGCTGGGCTCATGTCAGCTCCTGACCTGGTAAGAATTGAGCCTGTCCCTTCGAAGTTAATAGTACGTAACCTGCAGGGCACAGAGTTCTCCCGAAGGGCCCTTTGGGACTTGCCTTCAGGCTCTGGAAGAAGGACATGTTGAGTCAGACAAAACTTGGTATTATTTTGGGGATTAATTCTCTTTAGTGGAAGCTCAGGAAAACATTTTTAGCTAGGATCTTACTTGGCACAGCTAAACCCATTTAGGATATGCTATGTACAAAGAAAGGAAACAAAAAGGCCCCCTCCACACCACGTCCCTGCCATTGCTGGCAGCAGAGCACCAGAGCATTGCTCCTTCGGAGCTGGCAGCTAAGAGCAGCAGCTAGCACACCAGTTTCATGCAGGACCACACGACGTGGTGCTTACCTGCACTGAAGGACTTGCGGTGTCACTTACACTGCTGGGAACCCCCTTATGAGTTACTCTGCTGGATTGTGCAGGAGTCTGCTGACCAGGACCCGAGTCAGAGTCCTAAGCAAGAAAGCAGATACTAGAGTCCCTACCCTACACGTACATTTTTTTGGCATTTTCTGCTGATTGTTGTGCTACTGGACAAACCAGATCAAATAAGGATCCCTTCTGGTCTAAAGTAAGTGACACTTGGGTGGAATCGTGCTGGCCTAGCACTGGGCTTGGCTGGCTTCATCCAGCCTGGTGGGGTGGTTTGTATTAGCAACAGTCTCCCGGGAACAATCCTGTGCTCTCAGCACCATCCCAAAACACAGGCTGGTCAAGCAGCACTGCAACGCGGAAACAAGCCCAAACTGTGCCCGAGCCAAGCAGAAGCACAGGTCCAGTGCTCCAAGGCTCTCTTCAGGGAGCCTGGGGTGGCTTCGTGAGGACACTCCATTTAATGAGTGAGATAGCTTCACCCCCACCCTTCCCAGGAGCCTGGCTGGGTTTTCAGGTTTCAGGGAGTTTTAGTGTGCTTATTGTGCACATGACAGGATATGGCTCAGCGGAATGACTCACTCCATGTGAAGTTAATTCACACTTTCCTGCTATTTCCATTCACAGGTCTTTCTGCAAGCTTGAATGCTGGGAAGCTGCGAAGCTGGGAGCTGGCTCCAAATATCCTCATAGGTTGCTTTACACCTGAACACAGCAGACTGCAGAAGGATGGAGTAGTCTCAGGCTTTGGTTAAAAAAAAAAAAAAAAAAAAAAAAAAGATAAATCCCAAATCATCTTTTATCAGGAGTAATTCCCTATTCCCTTCTAGTTTCTGATTCTCATGTGCTCATCACCTGTGCTCCACTGTTTTGTTTTTTTTTTTTTTCCATTTGGGGCCCCAGATGTGGACAGATAGAAGCGCTCCTCAGCTTTTACATACCTATTTTGCTGATGTAAAGCTGAAAGGATGAGTCCTGTGAGCTTCTTAGATAGAGCCTTTGTGTTGTATGTGTCATGAACAAAACTTTTCAGCACTTGAGTAGAGCTTAACTATCAAGTTAAGAAGCGAAATGAGGCTGATGACTAAAATTACCCACCAGCTAATGACAGAGCAGCATGCTGTTATTAAGGCTCCTGATACAAGTCCCATATGGGCTTGTCTCAGTGAGTGCTCTGGGGGCCTCCAGACAGGTCCCTGGATGGTGCCTTCTGAGGAGAGGCACTGACAGCCTTGCAGACTTGCTCCTGGTCCTCCTCAGCAGCCTCCACCCTGAGGGGCAGCTGAGGGAGATGAACAGTGAGGCAACAGGAGCATCTCGGAGGGTTTCAGCAATGGGGGGAATTTTAATCCTTGCCAGCATGGGTTTAGACAGGGAGTGAGAAGTGGGACAATTCCCCTCTTGCCCCGTTGTCAGTAAAATGGAGTATCTCCTCCTTCATCTGTAGACCCAGCTTACTTTGCACTGACAAAATGACAAACACAAATTGCAGACGTTAAAAAAGATTTATTTGCACAAATATTTGACACAATCACAGAGGAAGAAAGCAGCTCTCAGTACAGTTTCTTTTCCAGAATGAAAGAATCCCTGTTTTATACCAAGTTACTGCAGGACAACACCTGCTCCCCCCTGCATGAGGGGAAGCTGCTGTTCTTTACACCTGTGGGTTTGCTCTGTACAAGGTTGGCACGGTCCTTAGCAGGTCACACCAGAGCCCGTGGTCTCACAGGTTCAAGAAATGCGTAAAGACCCAACAGACAAACTGAATTTGTGGTGCTCTAGCTACCGCCTTCGCACTCTCCATCTTAGGACCCCTCGCTGGACCCTGATGGCATTTAGGTGGGGGGAGTCCTGTCAGCTCGCAGCTCATTTTGACACCAGTCTGTTCAGGTCTCTGAGCTCTACCCTACAAGCAGCTCCGTGGCTGCGGGCCTCAGCCCTCTGCAAGAAGACTTGCCCACCCAGGAAGCCAGCAGGCTTGTGTCACATCCTGGGGGCTACATGAGCTGTGTCACAAAAAGAGACAGTTGTGAGAGATGTTCGCAGGCTTTTGTTTGGATCCAGAGCCACACTGCATTGCTTGTACTTATTCTTGAGCAGTCCCAAGTGTGCGTGACTTTGGTGCAGGGCAAACAATCCCCATACATCACATTATTCCAGAGCGTTCCCAAAGTGATGGGCCATAGCCAGATGCAGAGAACCCCCTGAGTATTAAAAGCATTGCTTGCCAAACCTGTGATACTCTCTGCTACATAAACCAGAACGAAATGTCTCTGTGAGAGAAGTTTTCGAAATCAATGCAAGTTCTGCAATGAAGTGTGAGTACTCACTGGGAAATGAATCCCCTGAGAAACAGGGGAGCAGGCAATGGAACAAACATGGCAAATGTCTTTCTCTGGCAGGAACTTCATGGGTTTCCCTTGCTTTTGGTTTTAGCAGATCAAGCAGTGATTTTTAAGAAAGGAAAGCACAAGACAAAGAAGCCCTGAGCCCTCCATTCCTTGTTCTGCAACTTCACAAAGGTAAATTCTGCTCTCTGGTCTAGAGCTCCAACAGCAAATTTTACTGACCAAGAGGAACTATCTCCCTACAAACCCCTCCTTTTGATTCAAAAGTTAATGCATGGACACTATCCTGTGAAACTGAGATCACTAGCAGATTTTCCCAGTCCCTAGAAGAGTCCCTGAATCCCTCAACTACGTAGAATCACAGCTGTCATTCCACAGTGTTCATTCTTCTTCCCTTCCCCATCTTTCTTCCTTCCATCTCTCTTTTTCCCCTTTTATTCCCTTCCTTTTCTACCTTTTCTCTCTCTTTCATTACATGCATTACGTTCCCATCTATATTTCTCCTCTTGGCAGTGTTACAAACCCTTCACTGACACAGTTTGGTCTCCGCTAGGCAGACAGAGCCACCCGTCACTGCTCCTCACCTGTTCTTTCTCTCAGATTACCACACACACTGAGATTTTTTAAACAGGTCCCAAGCTCATGACTGCCTCCTCAGATGGTGCTACAGCACTGGCACTCACTGGAGTCCACAGTCCTGTTCAGAGATCATTTTGCTTAAAGAAGCAATGCAGTGCATTTTTTTGTCAGCCAGCTAACGGCCTTTATTTAGAAAAAAACTCAAGGGCACTCACAGTACAGGGCCTTTAAGAAAGAATGCTGCTTTTTCACAGCCAAGTGACTTCTACCTATTTTGTCAAGCAGAATCAGAGAGGAAACCCAAGTTTACAAACTCAGTAGCCTGTGTTTGACCACAGTGCAGTCGCACATAACTGCCCCTGCCCTACTCACTCTGCCAGGACTCTGAAAGCGTCTTAGTTTCAGACAGAAAAATGGCCATTTTGAACAATGCAAGGTACCTGCCTGCTCTGCAGTACTGAGTCTTGGTGTATTAAAGGCTCCCATTAGTCTGGGACACTACAGACGTGTCCAGCAGGTACTTAGAGCTGCCTGGGCAATTCCACATCCTGGCACATCTGAACTCCAGTTCGTGTCTCCCAGGCATCTCAGACAGTAACCCAGCAAGAGCCAGGTTTCCAAGCCCAGCAGCTTATCATATCCTCCTCGCTGGGACCACAGGAGCAGTCACTCCAAGAAGGTGCGGAGCAATACTGGCATCACGTTTCTTTTTTTCCCCCCTAAAGCAGCTTCAGACAAAGCAGAAGAACTTCTTCCAGCGGCACTTGGAGAGAGTTTTGATGCCTTTGGCTGTCATCTTCTTTTCTTGCCGTGCCTTGTGTTCAACACCGCTGACAATGGCCATGTCGAACACTTCTTTGAGGTTCTTCTGGGTCAGTGCTGAGCACTCCAGGTAGGCTTCAGCCCGGATTTTATCTGCTAGACCTTCTGCCTGAGGCCGGGGCACGGGCTTCACGTGGTAGCGATCCAGGCTGATGAGGACATTGACATCATCCCGCAAGTCTGCCTGTGTCCCCACTAGCAGCACCGGGGCCCGGGGGTTGTGAGTTCGTATCTCAGGGATCCATTTCTCAGTAATGTTTTGAAAGGAGCTTGGATTTACCACGCTGAAGCAGACAAGGAATACGTCAGTGTCTGGGTAACAAAGCGAGCGCAAACAGTCAAAGTCCTCCTGCAGAGAAGAAAGGGGAAAAAAACAAGTCTTCACTGGGCTGAACTCTAACAGTGTGATACTGCAGAGCCTTTTTCACACATTAGCTAGGACAGCAACGCCCCATAGGCATCGTGCTGACTTTGTGGCCATGCCATGCTTCAGGCAGTCTGTCATTCACCCGTCTGTGCCCGCCACACCAGTGAATGGCTGATGCTGGTCTGGCACATCTCCTTCCTTCCCACTGAAACACTGCCTTCCTTAAAAAGCCTGCCAACAGTCCCCGTCCCACGGGACCAGAGCTGACAGCTCCTTTGAGAGAACTCACCTGGCCAGCAGTGTCCCACAGCTGGATCCGGACTGGAGCTCCATCCACCAAGACCTGCACTGTAGCAGAAAGAGAATACGAGATAAGTCTAAGGAAGCTTCCCAGCACACACACATACATTTTTCCCCAGAGCACTCCATTTGGTATCCTGCTAAAGAGACCCCTGAAATCACTTCAGTTTGTCCTTCCTCACAGACCTCACTGAAACAGCTGAAGTTTGCACTGAAAATGTTATGAGACCAGCTCATTGACTTTCCGATTTTATGAGAAAACCTCAGGTGTTTTGGGCTGTTTTCCAGTATTTTCAAAGAATCATTCCATATTACCATTTCCTTAGAGAGAAGAAAAGCCCTTAGCTGAACAGTGCCCTGAGAACAACTTGTTGTTCTTCCACACCCCAAGAAAACAAGTAAGGATAAACACAAACAGAACTTCAGCAACTTGCTCCTAGCTTTTTGGCCCAGGGTGGAAGCTCAAATCAGTCTTCATTAAATGAGTTATTGGATGTTTTTCTCACCCATTAAAAAAAAAGTATTTCCGTAAGTGCCCCAGCTAAGGAAAAACAAATGCCTAAAACCATCTTTGAAATAAAAAAGCTATTAAGGAAACGGTGATTAGTGAAATCCCCTTCAGAGACTATCTGCACACCAAAAAACTGCTGAGTTACAGATGTAAGGTCTGCTTCCATTTCACTCCCTAATCACAGCAAGCCTTCATGTGGTATCAGCTGACTCAGACTGAGGGCTGGCAGGACCTCTGATGGAAATCTGGAATGAAACTGTTAGATGTTTAAGTGCACAGACACCACAGAGACTGGGTAGGAACTGAGGCAAAAGAGAGAAAGATATCAGGGGAACTGGAAATCACTTTAAAGTCTTGACAGTGTGGATGGGGCTGTGCTTTGCTGAATAGAGGTAGACATCCTGTGCTAAGGTGACAATGGCTGGCACTTGACACTAGCTAGCTAAACTGCTTCTCTATGCCCAGAATGAGGTTTATTGTCCTTTTCTTCTTGTTGTTGTTTAAAAAAGAAAAAAGAAAAAAAGAGAGAATTAGATCACTCCTCTTTTATTCCTTAAGTAATTAGCCAGGTGACAAAAGTGACAGAACCAACTGACATGGAGAGTTTGAAGCAAACTCTTGGAGGAGAGCTCTCCTCCCTGGAAGTCTGGGGAGAAGAAGGGAGACACAGAGAAAGCAAGAACTGAAATTTGGTTGGAGAGAGCAACGAAAGGAAAAATGAAGAGGTGGGTGCATACACCACTGTGCCACTCCTCAGTGAGTAGCTGAAAGTCATTGCTTCCCTGGGACTGGGAAACGGTTGGGTTGTTACCATATCTTTGCCCCAGAGGAGGAAGAGAAACCTGTTCCTGATCAAAGAACCTGCTAGATCCTGACTTGATCTTCGAGGCACTGGGCATTTGCCTTTCTAGTATCTGGTTTCTTCTGCCTCACAAGTGCGCTGAGAGAATGAATTAGCATCTCTGAAACGTTTTACAGTCTTCAGAAGAAAGGCACCACATATATTACCTGCTGCTCCAGTGCTTGCACAAGGCTTTTTCGTACCTGCTGCTAGCCTAAGCTACGCCAGCAACTCCGCGACAAGCCTCCAACTACCGCCCGCACCAGGTACACACCCTGAGGATGAGGCTGGATTTCGGTACAATAGCGTAGGGGCCGGCAGAACAGGATAGCCTGGTGGGGAAAGGTCACCAGGTATGCGTTTCACTCAAGACTGCTGTGCCTGGCAGTGACACCCAGCCTGCTGGCAGCGCCCAGATGGATGCAGCTGGGTCACAGTCCCAGCACTGTTCCCGATAACGCAATGCTTTCTCCTATCTCGTTGCCTTCTTTAACTTGTACCGGCTTTATAGCCCTTTGACCTTACACCCCATTGACCAGAATTTGGGTTGGGATGTAAACAGTGAAGCTCGCCTCTGCTGGCAGCTTCAATTGCAAGTGATCCCCAAGACAGGAGGGAGTTGGGCTGAAATTTCCAACGTGGGTCCTGAACTGTGCTTAGTGAATCCAGGGAAGGGCTTTTTTCAAGTTTATCCCATTAAGAATAGGAGTGGGAAAGAAAATTCTTCTCTTCTCCCATTTTTTTGCTCCTCCCAATAAGAAGAAAGTGAACTTTGGAAGACCCATTTTTAATGACATTTTTGATTTCTATCAGTTGCAAATGCTATGCACCTCTGGAAGTCAGGCTCAGTACTGAGACATTCAGATTGGGGCTAACCCTGCGTGCAGCTATCCTTGAATCACCTGCTGATAGAAGGGAAGTCTCTGAACTCAGGCTGCCTCCACCTCTCTCTATCTTTTTACTATAAATTTGCCCTTCAGAAAACACGGAGGCTGATGGCTGCAGTAACTTCAAACCTCTTACAGCCCTTCCATGGGCATGAAAGGAGCAGAGAGAACAGAAACCTTCCCACGGAAGAGCTCAAAGGCTCTTTACATCTCTTCCCAAAGGGCTGCTGGCACACGAACACCACCACGATCCCAGTTTGTTCCCTTCAAGCAACAGAGGGAGAGCTTAGAGAGGGTCTAGGGAAAATCAATAACTCCCGGTGCAAGAGTGAGCAACTGGGAGGACATTCAGACAAACAAAGCGTTGCCTCTGAGAGCCCATGAGACTATGACACATTGCAAGTCTAGTTCCTTGTCTGACTTGAGCCCATCTCTAATCTACCTATCTGTGCTATCGTGTACTGCACATTTCTTCGGATCAGGTGAAGATCAGAAATCTTTCAAAGGGCTTTTAATTGTCCCGGGTTTTATACTAGAAGCTGAAGCCCAGAAGAAGAGTGGAGAACAAACACAAAGATGTCATTTACAGAAGTGGAAACTAACGAGAGCCCCTCAGCTGACAGGGAAGGCAGGCATTTTAGGCAGCCTTATACAGCTGCTCAATTCTTTTAGCAACCTCTGCTCCAGCCTCACTTCAGTGGACATATGGGGAAGAGCAAGTTTCTGCTGAACACCGGTTGACGGCAGAAACCCTGTAGAGCAACGCTGTGCTGTTTCTGCAGCTAAAAAGCCACGAGGCCCCCTTGCCCCTACCCACAGAAGCCCCCCAGAGCAGGAAGGCGCCCAGCCCCCAGTCACCGCCACGCACACCTCATCCTCACAGCGGGGCTCCCGCTGCTGAACTCCACACGGCGTGGACCTGCGTCTGACCCAGAGGAACCACATCCAAGGGCTGGTTTCACCCAGCTCCACGTCCCCCCGCGTCCCGGCCACCCTCTGGGCGCCTCACCTGAGAAGGTGTCGAGGGCGGTGGGCTGGTACTCGTCGGGGTAGCCATTGGTGGTGTAGCTGACCACCAGGCTGGTCTTGCCCACGGCTCCATCGCCCACCAGCACGCACTTGATGCCCAGCTCCGGGCCGCTGCCCCGGGGCCGGCTGTGTCTCCGCAGGGCGGGCGGGTAGTCCAGCAGCTCCTGAGGGGGCATGGCACCGGGGGCACCGGGGGCTCAGCGGCGCGGCGGGGCCGCTGCCATGCCCGGCCGGGAGGAGGCTGTGCGATGCCGTGCGGGCTCTCCCCGGCCTCCTGTGTGTCGCCTCTCGCCCCGCTTCTCGGCTCCGCACCTGCTGCTCCACAGCCCGGCCCCGTTCTCCAGGCCCGCCCCGGCCCGGCCCCGCTCCCCTCGGCCCGCCCAAGCCCTCCCCGCGGCTGCCTCCAGCCGCAGTTTGTGGCTGAGAGCAAGCTGTGTGTTTCACCCGTGTTAGCATAAGCTTAGGAAGGCGTCTTTAAGCCAGGCACGGCCTAAAATGCCGTTTCCCATGGCTGACTGAGGGTCACACACGCCGCAGCTCCTCGGGTTCATGAGTGTGCTCCTTGGGGACAGCCCACTGGGTTCCTGGGGCAAGGAGGCTTTTTCTCTGCAGCTTTCTCTAGCACTTTCCTTTCATCTCCCTCTTCTGCATTTTTTTTTTTTTTTTTACCAGTACAGCCTTGATTTTTTTTACAGCTGCATTAGCAGGGACAGTATCACAAGCTATGCTGCTGCTAAAACGTGTGCCACACAGTCGTGCTGCAGCAACTGGCTACTAATTCAAGTCACTGCCTTGCATTAGAGCCTTTTCCAGTGCCAAGCCATCAGTGTCAGTACAGTCAAGGGACATGTGAGCTTCTGCAGAAGGGCACTGGGCAGGCGATATACCCCCCGTAACACCCAAGGTGTGCCTGCACCACACATGGGACCGGCACAGGACGTCCAGCACTGCAGCCAGGGCAGGCAGCGTGGCATGGGACGTCCCGCAGCAGTTTCTCAAGCACAGGGTGACATTCTGTGAACTGTGGCATTTCCATTCAGTCGGAAGAAATGAATGGAAATGAGGGAGTATTCACCAAGTTATTCACTGTTAGCAAGTGTCAGCAGCAGCAGAGGGGAGAGATGAGAAGAAGCTGGCAGCTTTGGATTCCTATTTGCTTTTCTGTTAGGAAAGGACATCCACTGGGAAGACGTGCTTATTGCCTCACTCCTGCGACTGAATCCTTTTTTCTCTCATTCCCTTCCTAAAAGCTCTGGCTTCTGTGACTCTGTTCTTTTTGCTTTGCAGTTTCTGACAGCTGTTGGTTGACACGCACTTAACTTCTGGATGAGCTTAAGTGATTTTTAATCTATATTTAAACTAAGTGATTAAGCAAATAAACACAGCAGCTCCCACGGGTTCCTTTCTCAGGTCCTGCCTTGCTCCTGACGTCTATCAAGAGGCAGGTTTCACAATGCAGCAAGGAGTCAGATGGTAGGAGTCACACATTTTGGTTTTGCAAGACTTTTGAACAATTTTGGGTTTGCAGTGAAAGTCTGTCTCGTTCCTAGAGCCGCTGAAGTGCCAGCTGTGGAGACTGGCTGCACACTCGTAGCAGGTACGCTGTGACAGATCAGCACTTGGCTGTGTGTGAAATACTCAAGTGTCCAAGACTGCGTTTGGCCTCTCTCCTGGGAATTATATTTAGTACCAATTATGGCAGTATTCCTCATGATGTGGATACCTGTCCGCTGGGAACAAAGTGCACAAGATCAAATTATTTTCAGGCAGACCAAGATTTCAGGTACTGTTAGTGTTCAACCTTTCTTCAGCTGAGATCCAGTACCATCTGTAGCTTCTGCTTCAATCAAACAGAAAAGCTTCTCCATTTGAGTGCACAGCGAATTGAAGTGGAAATTCAATTTATATATTTAGGCAGTGTGTCACCAACCATCTTTATGCAACTGCACAAAGTCCATTGTTAAAAGCAACAACAACAACAAAACAGTTATGTAGCAAAAGACACTTGCTTCTCTGCATGTTTCTATTAATTATAGCTACCTTTCCCACTAGAGCTGCAGAGGAAATGCCCAGTTATGGACTAAGTTAAAAACACTGAGTCAGTGTAGATGAGAAGGGAAATAGGAAACTAGGGCTGGTCGCTTGTAGTGGGGGCAAGCCTATGGGTCAGCTCAAACAATTCCACATTTCCCCTCTGAAGTGCAGCATTATGATGTTCATTTATTTTTGTAGCTACTGCTCTTGACTTTCACTGAGCAGCAGTTACCTCGGATGACATCATATTCTTCCACTTTTGTTGATCTCATTTGTAACTTCATAATTAGGTGTGGCCACAGACCAATTTGCCTGGATGTCACAGGCTGGGAGCCGCTATCACAGACCTTTGCACACCCTATTCAGATTGCCTCAGAAAAAAGCACTGCAGGTTGTGGGAGATGGCCGTCCTCAGTTTTAAAAGTAGCAGGGCTTCCTTCTTCCCAGGGGAGAGAGAAAGAAGTATCGGCCACTCTTGGCACGGCCCGTGGGTACTGAGCAAACCAGGCCTGCAGCTTCACCTCCCTTTGTACGAGTGGGCTGCGTGTGTCAACACACTCCCTTTGTAAACGATGCGCTTGGGTACATTTCTGAATCCTCTCACCCTGCTGCATGCAAGGAAGTATAAAACAGTAAGAAGCAGGGGGGTGATGAAAAGAGGAGGCAATGCCAACATGCAGTGGGGCAGGGTGGGTGGAGATCTCAGTTAAGAGAGGAGCTGTGGTGGAGCACAGGTGCCAGAGCAAACAGGATCACAGGATGCCATGGGATACGCTCACGAAGTCAAACATAGCCGCTGCCTGGCAAGGCACTTTCATAATCACAGGCAGGGAGACAGCAAATGCTGAGTCACAGGGCATTTTGTCATGCACCTGAGTGTATATCCTCCCTGGGAAAAATCAAGTGTAATTACCACTTAAAAGAAGTGACAGACAAAAAGGTAAAGATGAGAGCCTGCGTCTGGTTTCCCTTGTGGTGTACCTTGTCTAGTCACTGCAGCCTGCAGGAAGTGATGTCAAATGCTTTTTCCATATCATTTTCTTACAACCTTGCAGAGGCATAAATAGCCACAAAGCACAAGCCAGTGGAATACCAGGCTTCTGTTATTCACAGAAAAATTACCACATCTGAAATCAAAGGAAGAAAGATCGTAGCATTTGCTTTCCCATATAGATTTCTTGACTGATAGGAACTCATTAGTTTCTGAGTCCACAGCAATAAAAATGCTTTACGATTTTACAGCGGCTAATGGGTGTTACTGTTGTGCATCAGAGGTATGTGATTTTGAAATGCCATTTAGGAAAAAAAAAAAAAAAAAAAAAAAAAAAAAGGAGAGAAACAATGGGAGAAAACAGCTCCCTCTGTCCTGGCCTCTGAACATCTTTCTTCCTGTTTGGTATTAAAAGCGGGGCCAGGTTCATCTGTTCACTGCCTCACTAGTTAAATGTGAAGGCAAATAACAACAACAGTATTATAATAGATTTTAAGAATGTAGAATAATAAATTAATAACAAATGACAGTGCCACTAGCTTCAAAAGTATTTTCTTAATTGTTCCAAGGAAAGATTAAGCACCTATATTGTATTCAGCCCCTTTCTCAAAGACAAGTTATCTTTTATGTGACTTGCACAGAATGAGTTTTACCTCTTTGATGTTCTATAAATCACTTAGAAGTATGTTGCCACCTGCTGGAGAAAGTGTATCTTTCATTATATCAATTGATAAATGTGAAAAAGCAGGCAAGGTTTAAGGCACTCAAAGCACTTTCTTTAAATCTGAAAAGGAACAGCAAACCTCAGACTAAGGGTAACCTGGGAGACAATGCTCCGGGGCTAATTTAATTATGTCAATCTTTTAGACACTTCAAGTGAAAAGAGGAGTTAACACTTAACTGGAAAGGGTGAGGGAATTAGCAAGAAGAAGGTGATAAGGTTGCATTGCCCATGAGAAACAGGGAAGGGCAGGCACTTAACACTGAACAGTGAGGGGCTGGGCTGAAAACGCATAGTTAGGAAAACCATAAAATGCTGTAAGACCACTGCCTCAGCCACATCTCTGGTTTTTACTTTCCGGAAGAGTTAATAGTTTTAGAACCGAGGGATTAGCCAGAGGGTGCTGGCCATGGGAAAATGGTTTTCTCAATGCAAAAGCATGTTTCTGTCCTTTCTCTCTTGTATTTGTATGCTCATTTTGGCACTTACACCTAGAGAGTTTCCATTAGGGCATTCAGTGTGTTAACTGAAGGACAGCATGCTCTGAAGTGGGAAAATTTACTGAGTTGTCAGAAGAGCTGTAGTAAGTTGGTCTGTGATATGGTTCCATGCAGTGCTTACTGGTCTGCAGGATGTTTGCTCCTGACAATTGGCTTGGAAAGCATGGGAGAGTGGTTAATGTTTAGGAGGTGGGCTCTGGCAAACTCCTTTCAAGCTTTGATTTTTTTTTTTTTTTTTTTTTTTTTTCCAGTGTAAATTATAATTGTTTTATAGATTCTTACAGAGCTGAGTTCCAGCTGAGGTTCTTGCAGGCAACCATGATACCCATGGCTAGACAACTGTGGGACCTTCTTTTTCCTATAGTAGGTATGTACAAATAAGACATTTGGTCACTCAGAGGCACCATTTGCATCACTGGGGAAGAGACACAAATGGGAGAAGGTCTCTTGATTGGGTGGGGGACACAGGCATATGCAGCATTTTCCTCAAAGCAAGCATGGTCTGAGAGCCTATCTGAGAGCCTGGCTATACATACATGTATGTTACACCCTTCTTGGTATCTTATGGAAGTTGTTACTTTTGGGGAAGTACATTTGTTTGCCCATGGCTTTTACAAATGAGGAATACTTTTGTATTGATCACAATAAAATAATACTCTACAGACAGGGAGGTAGAGGGATAACCAGTACCACAACTACAGAGAAAATCTGTGAGGAAGTCCAGGGTTTAATTCACATTATAATTTTGTTACCAGGTTATCTCCAGGGCAGTTCACATAATTTAAATATGAGCTTCCTTTGTTGTGTCCTTACCTCTCCTGAAAGCCACATCTTCCTGCCCGCCCTTCTGCACCAGCACTTGTGTTTAGATCATGGATCACAGTCATCTGGTGCGTGGCACTGAACTGGCTCACTCATCTCACAGATGAGCTAATATTGGCACACAGAACGGGCTGGGCAGGGCAGCCAGGAGTGGCAGAGATGGTATTGTGATAGCCCGGATTTAGGCAAGCTCAATCTCCTGGGTATCCAGACCTCCGATATGGTATGTGTTCATCCACACTGTTGTCTACAATCTGTTCTTGACAGAAGGAACATTGAGTAGATCAGACATTATAGAGCATCTAGATGCTGATAGCTGTGCCCATAGCTGGGAGAACACATTAACTGTTTAAGCTGAAGCTACTGTGAATGTGAGCACATCCATTAGAAAAAAAAATATACAAACAAACAAAAAAGGCTAGAATTTAGGCTTTCAGTTGAAACAGATCACCAAAATTGCTCACTGAAATCTCTCTCATGAGTCCCTCTTGTAGACTTGCACTACTACTACACACAAAAAGTAATCATGTTGATTCTCCACACAGTCTTGGTGAATCAAAGACCTCATAAATCCTTTGCCCACAACCCTTGTTCCCCTCTTCTTTTCGGAACATCAAACCTGTGAATGCAGCACTGGGATATAATTATTGCACATGTTTGTAAATTAAATAATCACAGCAGATGATAGTGCAGATGGACGGAGCAGACTTGTGGGCCTGGGTTAGCTTTAGGCTGATGTTTCATTCCCAAATAAGGGGAGGATCTGGCATCCAATTTAACCACACTAAACTCAGACAAAGCTTTCTTGTGAGGTATCAGTCCTAACCGGCGTTGGTATCTACCAAAATGGGAAAGAAAATCTCTTCCATTTCTGGACCTGGCCAAGAAGAGAAAGATTATAAAAATATGTCCTGTGGGATTTGAATGGAAATATTCCATGGACCTGTACATTGAGAAATTTGTGCACAAATTTCAGTTTAGCCTAATTTCCAGTTACATTTTGAGATGGCTTTTCCACTTACCAAGCAATCTTTCACTCTTGTACTGCTAAAAATACAAAAGTATAAGCATCATTGTTTAAGGCAAAAGAGGAGACCTCATCTGAAAGGAGGGGTTAAATTCATGTTAGGTGAAGATGAGCTGAAGCTGCAACTGCTGCAGAAAATACTAGTATGCTGGTATGTTCCAGGAAACTGTCTCATTTTCTTTTCTTCTTTTTTAAGAGAAGAAAGGAAAAATCCTGGTCTGGTAAATCTTGGGTTTTCAATCAGAATGAAGGTTCTAAGTTGATTTTTTGTGAAGGAAGTTAATGCCTGATTGGGAGGACTATTTACACTACAGGACAGTGTTTGAACAAGAACAAATTGATTCAGACTAGCCATGGAATACATTAGAGTGGAAATCAGAGCTCAAAATCATGAGAGCAATCAGCATCTGGGACAGGTACGGGCTGGAGCAGTTGGGGAAAAATACCCACGCTTTCAGACAGAGCTTGATAGGAACGGAGAAAGGAGTATATGATGTGGTATCTGCCAGAGTGGGAGAATGGATCTGATAGTCCAATAAAACCCTTCCTACCTAATTTTCCTAAACCTAGTGCAATGTGTGTATACCTTTTGAAAAGCCAAATGAGAACACTTGCAGTTTATGATGATAAGGATGATTGGAGAGCAGAGGAATGTGGTTTTGTTATGTCTCAGAGCTGTCACACAAAGATGGTAAACAGCTGGGGCTGGACCTGGGTTTAGGCTTCTGCCAGTGCTTGCAGACAGGCTGAGTCAGGAAGAGCCACCTTGTGTTTTTAGCAAAGCAGACACAGGTGACCCCACAGAGGCATGCTACAAAAGCCTCCAGCAGCCCAGCCAGCGTGGGACCTGCGTGTCTGGCTCTGCACTGGGGAGAAGGCCTGAGGCACAGAGCTGTGTTTTGGAGCAATGTTTATGGGGGTGAGGTTTGCAGAAGAAGGGCAGAGGAAAAGGAGATGTAACTGTGTTAGTTTGTACAGAGCTAAACATGTGCCGTTGCTACTGGTGGTGCCACTCGCTGCCAGCTGGCGTGCAAGCAAAGATGGGGATGACCAACTTTAATCTTGCAATGGGTCTGTCTGTATTGTAAACTGCCCTGTACTCTGTGGGATAACATTTCTCTGCTTCTGCCAGAAGGTGAGAAGTTTACACATAATATATTTTGTATACATACTGTATATACACAGTATGTATATAGAACATGTTTATAATGTTCTCATTATAAAATAATATAAATCAGATGAAGCCTGAAAGTGTTGTGTAAGATTAACTTCATTAACACCAGATACAAAGTCTGCTAGTTTAGAGGGCAAAGCTGTAAATACAACTGTTGGCATAATCTGAACACAACAAAAATCCAGGTTTGAAGTATTGTTGATACAGAAGTTGGGTCTAACAAGCTTTGCCTAGAAAGATGGGACAAGCCTGCAGAGTAAATCTAGCCCAATTCAAGGTCAGCCTTATGCTGGACCGCCACCTGCTTTGTGGCAATCATTGCTTAGCTACAAAGCCAAGACTGGATCAAACAGTCACAAAAAAAAAGACGTGTCAGTTTGCATGGAAGTGTTTATTAGCAGCCAGCTATCTTCTGGGGACACCAGATGTGTGCGCACCAATCCCCACAGCGACAATCCCCCCGCCGCCATCTTGAGGAGGCGGAACCCTCACCCGTCTCCCTTCGCTCCGGGAGGGGCGGAGCGGGAGGGGGGGTGGGGCGGCCACGGCGCAGGCGCGGAGTGGCGGCGGGCGGGCACGTGAGGCGGCTCACGTGAGGGCTGGCGGAAGCGGCCGTTGGCGGCGGCCGTTGGTGCGGCCGTTGGGCGCCATGGCGTCCATCCTGGACGAGTACGAGGACTCCCTGCACCGCTCCGCCGCCGTGCAGCAGAGCCGCGCCGCCGTGGGCATCCCGCACTCCGGTAAGCGCCTCTCCGCCGCCCGGACGGACGGACGGGCCCCGGTGCGGTGCCCGGGGGCGGCGGTGTGGCGCGTCAGGCGCCGGGGTGCCTCAGGACGAGGGGTGTCCCTGAAAGGCCGAGCGCCCCGAGGCGCCGTGTGGTGGGTGTCTGTGGCAGGCGGCGTGCCTACAGCCTCACCGCGCTGCAGCACGGCTCGGGCGGGGCGGGGGGAGCTGCCAGAGGCCACCTCAACAGCTTCCTTTTTTGATTTTTAGTCTTCGTCAAGGAGCCCAACTGCTGCAGCCACAGTGGCTGTGCAGGCGGTTGTACCTGCATGGGGTTGGTTTCCTATCCTGGTGCAACTTTCTCAAAGTTTTGCTGTTTGGGGTGATTTGGGGTGTGCAGTCAATGTAAAGCAATGGTGTGGTGACCTGTCAGTCATTTCTTTCATATGTGAGAAAGCAACCAAGCAACCAAGTAGCAAGCACCCTTCTTGATAAATCCAAGGTAAACCCCATAGGTTCAATAACAGATGGCCATTGGATGCCACCTCACAACATCATATTGATGAGAAAATGGTTGAGAGAGGATTCTGTGCTACCTGGTATCATCAAGGTAGTACCCACTGCTACACAGAGCTGGCGTATGGGGGTTACACTTCTGGAAATGCATTGGCATGTTATTTCAAGTCTTTTCCTCATATAGTGCTGCCCGCTGTCTTTGGGGAAAACAAGTTGTGATGCTTGTATATGTGGCATTGATGAATTGACATACTCATGTATGAATTATAAAGAATAAACACACAAAATTACTCTGAATCTACATACTTAAGTAGATACATACCTACTGTTTGTTTTAATGTACGTTAAGTTATTTTGTTGCATGGTGTTATGTAAGAGTAAGTGTCCTGAACAGGCGTTGAACAAAACAGTGTTGGGACATGGTGCCAGCTGAAAATACATTTCTAAGGACTCAACTTTTCTTCTTGACTTAGGCAACGCTGTCTTCGGTCATGACTGTCTTACAGTTGGGAAATCTGCCTGTTTGGTGACAAATGATGTTGGCAAAGGAGGTTTTGGAAACTGCTTAATTACAAGGACACAGTCCAATCAGGATTTCAGTCATTCATACATCAGAATGCATTGCCATTTTGGAATAAAAACTTAGCCCGATAGGATCACAAAATTTCTAGGTTGGAAGAGACCTCAAGATCATCAAGTCCAACCTCTGACCTAACACTAACAGTCCTCCACTAAACCATATCCCTAAGCTCTACATCTAAACATCTTTTAAAGACCTCCAGGGGTGGTGACTCAACCACTTCCCTGGGCAGCCCGTTCCAATGCCTAAATTTGTGGGCAAAATTAAGTTTAAGCAAATTGATTTTGAAAGAAGTGTAAGTTAATAGTTAAATTCCTCAAACCAGTCCTTAAGGTTATGTTGAAAATACTGGAAGATGTTAAAAATGTATTTCTCTGTTTCAGTGAGTCGTTCCCAACGTTACAGAACAGGTACTCAGAGTTGTAGATTCTGTTGCAGAGCTCAAGTACAGCTGCAGTGTAACCTTCAAGTACTCCAGTTCCAGCCTGAAAAGCCCTACTTTGATCTGGTAGACTCGATTGATGCTGGTGAACTTAAATCCTTGAACAGATTCAAAGATCTAAGGAAGAACATAGTTTTTAGAAATCAGGGTGGGAAATATTGCAGTAGGATCTCACCTAATAGAAAGCGGACATTGAGGTCAGGATGGAGGAAGGGGGCTGTTTGAAAGGAATATTGAGTTGTAAAATATTTATCTCCTTTGTATAGGGAATTGTAAGCTGGAGAACTGCATCTGTGTCATGTTACGGACACTAGTTAAAATCCTTATGTTAATGCTGCTACTGCAGTTGTTATAACTAATGGATACAGTCTTAAGTCTACAATGTGCTGATTTGAACTGTATAAAAAACAAACAATCATTCAAACATCCTACCTCTTGCTGTCCCAGTCTGCCTTTTGCCTGGTGGCAATCTGAAAAGAAATCAAGACTCTGAATGAATGGGACTTGAAGATCTTGTTGGGGTATACAAGCATATATGAAGGAAATATATATTGGTTACCTGTGACATCATGTGAATCTCTACCTTGGGAGCTTTGTCCGCATGTTTTGAACCACCATTCATAACAGCAAGTTTAGGCCTTCACATTGCAGCTGCTTAACCTGAGCAGAAGAACATCTGTTTTGCTTAAGTGTAAAGAAAGGAATGCACATCTGCATGAGTGGGTAGCATTTCAGCTGTGGATCAACATGGAGGAAAAATACTCATGCTGAGCAAGAGGCTGCCTACTCAGATTGTGGTTGCTTTGTCTGTTCCCGTGTGCACATCTCTCTTCTAAACCAGCAATCCTTTAAAGATCCCGCAGCTGGCCTAGTGTTGAGGCAGAAGCAAGGAGAAGATACTGGCAGAAAGGGCAATAAAAGGAATCGTAGTGTTAGTAGGCTGCGTTCTACTACTGTGCTGTTGTTTTCAACAACAACAGGGCTGGAGTTAGTTTTTCAGGATAATGTGGAGGAGGTTATAGGTATGGAATATGCATTGGAGGGATGCTGTTTGTCCCAGCCTAGAGATTATTAGGTCAATGCTCTTCAGAATGGAGGTAGTCTGTTTCCTCCAAGATACAAATTTTTCATTGTGTACATCTTGCTGGATAGCTGCTTTGGCGGTGAGTGGCCTTAACTTGCAGTAGCTCTGTTTTGCTTTTAATCTTCCTGTTCAGGCTACCTGCTGCGTGGATCTACTTGCCTTAGAAATCCTTCACTTGCTCATGGAGCAAAGCAGATGAGTTAACCTAGCCATGTATCCCGTCTGTCTGGCTTTCCAGCTGGAGGTAGTGTGGTCAGACTGCGATCTTCTGCTGTTCTCTTTGCCAGAAGATTATGTAATACTTTGTGCGTATGGGAAACTCAGTCAATGGGAAAACCTGCCTCGTGGGACAGATGTGGATGCAACTCTGAGATACGATCTGTTTGTGGATGTACAGATGTTCCAGGATTTTGCTGATGATTATTATGACTTGTTTGGTTGTTGTTTTTTGATATGAACCTAAAACCACCACCAACAAACACACACAAATAACACCCTCACCATCAACAAACAAATTAACATTAACATGGTTTTAAAAATAACTTTACCTTATGCACTATGGATGTCGAATATTGTAGCCTATTCAGTTCCAATATAGAAAAAATAATAAATATATCTCAGCTAACGCTGCAGTTGTCTCTTTTGTACCTTGTATGGGAGTGTCAAACCAGAGCACTATTAGTGTCTTACATAATACCAGCTGTTTTCTTCTGTCTTGAACAAATAAAGTGCCCCTCCTCCCCGCCCCCCCCCCCCCCCAAAAAAAAAAAAAAAAAGTCTTTTGATTCTGTTCCCGTTTTCAGCTTTATATGCAGTTTATGTAACAGTTCTGTATCTTGCCCTGGAATTCTTTGTCACAAGCTTGCATTTCTGTAACAAGACAGTAAGGCATATTACTACTTTTCTGTTTTGCACTTACGGGAGTGCTGCTCTCAGTGTTTATGCTCCACAGAGCACTGTATCTTTTTGGTAAAACCTAAAGCAGGCAGTGGTTCCTCTCTCTTTCAAGAGTAGATTCTGGTGTAGCATGTAGTTCTTGTGTTTTCTTTGTATTGTTTTGTATAAGTGTTCATGTTCTTTCTCCAGGGTATGTGAATGCACGGCTGGAGAAGGAAACACCAATATTTAACAAGCAAAGAATTGATTTTGCTCCTCCAGAGAAAATTAACAGCTTAGTGGTCTCCTCTAACCAGCTCTGTATGAGCCTTGGCAAAGACACCCTTCTCAGGTAATGCTGCCAGTCACCTGAAGTTATTGAATGTTTTCCCATTTTTTTTTTATTTTTATTTTTTTTAAGTTAATAGAGAACTTGTAATTAAAAAAGGGATAAGAAGCCACAAACCTGCATATATGGAAAACTGTAAGAAACTATGCCTGTGTGAACTTTTGTGGGCAGCATTCTTTCATGGTTTCTCTTTGCAGGATTGATCTTGGGAAGCCAGATGAACCTAATCAGGTGGAGTTGGGACGCAAAGATGAAGCCAGAGTCTACAAGATGTTTTTGGACCACACAGGTGAGGCAATGGGCTATGTATATTTACGGGCGGTGGTTGACAGCAGAGGCAACTGAATGTGCATTGCAAGTACTGGGGAAGGAGTCCTCTTTTTCTCTGTTCTGTGAATAAGGCAAACAGATGGTTCTTGTGGGCTGTACTCCATTGCCCAGGGGTTCTGCCTACTGATTTGTGTGTATGTTGTTGCTTTTGAACCATCTGAAATGCAGTGAGGCTGTTCACTGATGCAATGAGGCTGTTCTGAACAAGGCTGCTAAAAGAAACCATAGGAAATCCTTGCAGTTGCCTTGTACTGTTTGTGTATATGTAAGATTTTTTTAAAAAGAACTGTCAAACATCTGCAGCTTGCTGTAGCCTTGACTGATTTAAAACCAAACAAAAGTTTTGGAAAGAGATGCTCATTAGCTGCCAGGGACAGGAGAGAACTCTGGGAAATGTTTGTTCTTAGAATGTTTATTAAAATAGAAGAATACCTTTTTTCTGAAGATTCTGGGATTTGCAATTTTAGTTTGCAACATGAACTACTGTTCTGATCCAGTATGGAAATCCCCCACGTTCTTATGAATGCCTGGAAAAGTATGTTGATTAAGTCTGTTGATACTAGTGCTTATCTAATGTGAGGCTGAGAAGCCTAAGGAATTTGACTTGCTTAGGCAACAGTGTAAATTTGTTCTATCCTTCTGCCCTTCTCCCGTGCCCCTGCAGGCTCTCATCTGCTGATTGCTCTGAACACCAGTGAATGCCTTTACCTGAACAGAAGTGTTCAGAAAGCACGGACACTCTCCCGCTGGAAAGGCCACTTAATTGAAAGCGTGGGCTGGAACAAATTTCTTGGTACAGAGACCAACACTGGGCCTATCCTGGTGGGAACAGCCCAGGGGCAAATCTATGAAGCCGAAATATCTGTCAGTGAGGGAAGCCTCTTCAGCACTAATCCCGACCAGTACTTCCGACAGGTCTACACTCTGGAGGAGGAATCAGGACCCGCACCAGTCTGCTGTTTGGAGATTGAACGAGGAATAGAAGGGAAATTCTTTATTATCGCCACCACTCGAAAGAGACTATTCCAGTTTGTTGGCAAAGTGCCTGAAGGGACAGAGCAGCAAGGCTTCAGCTCCATATTTGCTCTGCATGCTGACCATTTGCCCAGCTTCCGAGAGTTTCCAGCCAGCTTTGGTTTCAGCGAGATAGCCTTTTACACTCCAAAACTGCGTTCCAACCCACGCTCCTTTGCCTGGATGATGGGAAATGGTGTTCTGTATGGTAATTTGGATTATAGCCGTCCTGATTCAATTCTGAGTGATGAACGGGTCTGGGTTTATCCTTCTGATATTGACATAACTGTGAACAAGCCAATATCCATTGTACTTACCCAGTTTCACTTTCTGTTGCTGCTGCCTGACCGGGTAAAGGCTGTATGCACTTTGAATGAGCAGGTTGTCTTTCAAGACCTGTTCCTGGAGAAGTTTGGCACATTGACACGCATGATCAAGGATCCCACAGTTCAGCAGATATGGATCCACACAGAGAAAGTAGTGTTCCGCTATCATGTTCAGCGGGAATCTAGAGATGTGTGGAAGATGTATATGAATATGAACAAATTTGATTTAGCTAAAGAGTATTGTAAAGACCGTCCGGAGTGCCTAGACATTGTGTTGGCAAAAGAGGCAGAGCACTGCTTCCAAAACAAGAGATACCTAGACAGTGCCAAATGTTATGCGCTGACCCAGAACTACTTCGAGGAAATTGCCCTTAAGTTCATTGAAGCCAAGCAAGAAGAGGCCCTGATGGAGTTTCTGATTAAGAAGCTAAGTAGCTTGAAGCCTTCTGAGAAGACACAGACCACTCTTCTGACCACGTGGTTAACAGAGCTGTACTTGAACTGGCTAGGTATATTGGAGGGAGATCCCTCACAGCGAAATCTCTATTTGGATACGCGGGAGAAGTTTCGCACCTTCCTGAGCAGCCCTAAAAACAAAGACTGTCTGTTTAATAATCGGGCATCTATTTATGAACTGTTGGCGAGCCATGGGGACACGGAGCACATGGTCTACTTCGCAGTCATCATGCAGGACTATGAGCGAGTAGTAGCTCACCACTGCCAGCATGATGAGTATGATGAAGCTTTAAACGTGCTGTCTAGGCACAGAGATGAGAAGCTGTTCTACAAGTTCTCCCCAGTCCTCATCCAGCATATTCCCAAGAAGGTAGTTGATGCTTGGATTTCTATGGGCTCCAGACTTGATGCCAGGAATCTCATTCCAGCTCTTGTTAACTACAGCCAGAGTGCCAGCACCCAGCAGATCAATGAAGCCATTAGATACATGGAGTTCTGTGTCTATCAGTTGGAGGAAACCCAGCAAGCTATTCACAACTACTTGTTGTCTCTCTACGCTTTGTGTCGGCCAGATTCGCTGCTATCATACCTGGAGCAAGCAGGAACCAATCCAAACAGGATCCACTACGACCTGAAGTACGCACTGCGCCTGTGTGCAGAGCATGGGCACCACCATGCTTGTGTCCATATTTACAAAGTGATGGAATTATATGAAGAAGCCGTGGATCTTGCGTTACAGGTATGTGTGTCTGCCTGCATGCTATGATGTATGGAAATGTAGCTAGGTCAAGTTATCTCAAATAACTGAAAACTGAGAGGAAATGGACAGACTCATCTGTATAGGAGCTGTGCAGCTAAGTCTAGGAGGAAAGGCTCTTAATGTCTGTGCTTTCACAGCTGTTTTAGGTGGACAGCTGACTTTAAGGTGTGGGTATGAAAAGTACAAGGGGGAATACTGTCTGTCTTAAGCTCAGTCTCCAACATAAAATTATTCTGCATTTATGCAAGGCTTTTTCAGCTGTTGTTCAGGATTCTATTTGCTTTCTATTCCTAGCTGTGGTAATTATCAGAGTAATGCTTTTGTCAGCTTAGTCTGACCTTCAGGGAGATGTTTGAGATCTGTCTACTGGCACTGCTGTGTCTTCACTGAAGCGTGTAGCCAGCAAAGATAGTGTAACATAGATGTGCCTTTATTTTAGTGCTGTGCTTTGTTCTTTGCTCAGTAGTAAGCAAATCTTCTAGCTGGAGCAGTAGCGATGGAGAGGTGTTTGCGATGGAAACGAGCAGCAGGCCAGTGATGAGTGAAGCCCTAGGCAACGAAATAGCAAGAGGTTTTCTATAAATGCCTCCTGTAATGGACAGCAGGCTTTGAACTCAGTTTCCTCGTCTGTTCAACTTCTAGGTGGATGTTGATCTCGCCAAGTCCTGTGCAGACCTCCCCGAAGATGACGAGGAACTCCGGAAGAAGCTCTGGTTGAAGATTGCTCGCCATGTTGTTCAAGAAGAGAAAGATGTCAAGAAGGCAATGGCTTGCCTCTCCAGCTGCGCCCTTCTGAAGATTGAAGACGTCCTGCCATTCTTTCCAGACTTTGTCACTATTGACCATTTTAAGGAGGCAATCTGTAACTCTCTGGAGGACTACAACAAGCACATTGAGGAGCTGAAAAGGGAGATGGAGGAAGCCACACAGAGTGCCAAGAGAATTCGAGAGGACATCCAGGAAATGAGAAATAAGTATGGCTCCGTTGAGCCTCAGGAAAAGTGTGCTGCTTGTGACTTTCCACTTTTAAACCGCCCATTTTACCTTTTCCTTTGTGGTCACATGTTCCATTATGACTGTCTTCTTCAGGCAGTTTTTCCAAACCTTCCTGCCTATAAGCAGGCAAAGCTTGAAGATCTTCAAAAGAAGCTGGCAGCTACCAGTCAGCCTTCCAAAGGCCACCATCGTCCCAAGGATGCAGATACTGCTAGCTTGGGGAAGGGGCAGCAGAGCCGGGAACAAATCAAAGCTGACATTGATGATATTGTGGCAGCCGAATGTGTGTACTGTGGAGAGCTGATGATCCGGTCCATTGACAAGCCCTTTATTGATCCCCAAAAGTACGAAGAGGAGATGCAAAGCTGGCTGTAGTTCTCCTCCAAAACTGCAACTGTCAGTACACTAGAGGGGTTTTGTTCACAACTGGTGACGCTTCTGTGGTAGAAATATAAGCTCCAGAAGTGGGAACATGGTGGCTTCTGTGCAATTCTAAGGAAAGAGTAGTGGGGTCTTGGTATTGGAATTACAGTGAACTAGTCTTGAAAAATGAGGGGACGTAGTGATGGCTAAGAGCTTGAAAAATAATTAAAGCTAATCTTCTGGATTTTTTTTTAGATGTTTGCAACTTGCAGTTCTGAGGTTCTCAGTGGGAAGGTAACGGAGTGCCTTGTTGCCCAGAAGGAACTGGCAATAGTGTGTGGTTTCTCTTCCCTGTCGTGTGGTATCTGTTTTGGTGAAGACAACCTTAAAGGGATGGCAGTAAGGAACACTCAGCAGTGTAGTCTTATTCATCACTTCCAGTGCTAGAATTGCCTTTGGTTTCCTTTTTGATGAGTGCTATAACCACATACACTGAGAGAACATGAAAGGAGAAGTGCTCTTGCACATATATTTTGTAAACATCATGCCACACAAATACATGTTTCTACACAATGTAATACAGGAATGTGTATAATTTTTCAAGCAGGTGTATCACAATACACGCAAGTCATTTGCCTGCAATTCAGGGGGTGTAATTCTTCTTTCCCATGAGCTTTATGGGCCAGTCCATATATTTGGATTTTCTCTAAGGACTCTTCTTTTTTTTTTTTTTTTTTGGCAACGCTTTCTAGCCTGTTTACCCTGTCGTCCCATTTCTTCTGTAATTGCCTTTGTATAGTGGGTTTTGTTTTCATCTCCACTCCAAACCAAAATTGATACATGCACTAGTATGGTTTCAACTGATACTCCAGACAAGTAGGAACACTACCCTTTTGTATTGCCCTCTGTTCCTCTTCAAGCTGCCCTTGAATAGGGATCTAGTCATAGATTCCTTCAAGGATGGACTACAGAAAGCTCTAATTGGTGGTAACAAATTTGCTCTCCTATTTGAAGCCAGTGCTGTGTAATCAGGCAGGTTTTTGCCTTCTTGACAGTATCTGATGCTTTTTGGGGATGCCTGCAGCTCAGTGCAGGTCTGTTGCTCTGACTTGGAAAATTCTTCCCAGAAGGCAATTCTTCCCAGGGAACAACAACAGAAAGCTCTAGTAGTTTAGCTTGGGTTCCTTGTTTTATTACTAAAGAAACTAAAATTTTGATGAAGCTCTACTGTTAGGGGATAAAAATGATGACTTTTAATTAAGGCAAGAGAAAACAATTGTCCTCTGAAAAACTCTTGTTATTTTGCGTACCTGTCTGTGCTTGTCTTTAGCACCTGTCTCAATCTGCAAGTCACTTACTCTGTTCATAGGATGTAGAAATTGGTCTTCACATCACTAAAAGGGAGTATCAATTTCTTTCCTCAAGGAACAGACCTAAGAATTTTGATAACCATTCGTAACTCCAGAAGAACATTCATGCTTTTTTTGGAGCTTCAGCCTGTAATGAATGAATTTTATTTGTGTAAAGTGAGTAATAAAAAGCAGAGCTGGCAGGAAGATCTGAGGTTTTGAAATCTTCTCACTGCTAGAGCTATGGGATAAGCAGTTTCGTTATTATTGCCTTGTAGTGCTTGTTGCTGGCTTATCAGAAACTGCTGTTTCAGTGGTTCCATAAACCAGTGGATCAGAAACCCCATTCAGTAGTTTTCTTTGGCCTTTTACTTTTTATAAGTTGATGGCTGTTATCAGAAGAATTTGTGATGGAACTAAATGTGATGTCCTTTGAAGTTCAGCATTAAACCTGTTGTAAGTGGCCGCTCCTGCATTGTCTTTTCATGTAAGAAGTGTGATATTCAAGGTGTTGATAACCATTATAAAGAAACAGCAGCCCTGTGCCAAAACCTTTTCCTGGTCCAAAGCAAGCAAGTGGCTTTTTTTCTGCCTTTTAACAGAAACATGAGTAGCAACTCATCCTGATGCAGTGAGTAACATAAAGTTGCTTATTTTCCTTGGGGCATTCTTAATGCTTGTTCCATCCTTTTACTTTGTAGTGTTTACAGTATGCTTTCCTGGTATGTTATTAGTAGTTCCCCATTATTTTCCTATTAGCGCAACAGAATGTCACAATATTAGATAAACGTTTCTGCTTTGCTCTTGACAAGGAGCAATATTTGCTTACAGAACATTCCAGAGAGATTTGCTGGTCTGCAATATTGGAAGAAGTGTGTGTCTGGAAACTGGGGCATACCAAGTAAATTAAAACACATAAGTCTTTGCGTGAGATAGATTGATGGGGAAAGTACCTCAAAAATCCACTGAATTCAGTCTTGAGTATTAATACGTCTCAGTTAACAAAACTGAAACTAGGTGTTTTATTTTTTTATTTTTAATAATCAGAGGGCTCTGGGCTTGTATAATAGGTACATACACCACAAATGTCATGGTTCCTCACCATTGTTGACAGAAAATCTTTAGGTCATTTGCTGCTGAGGCTGTGGAGAATGTTACCCCCTGCAAAGACTCCAGCAGTGATTAAATGACTGGTGTCGGTAGTGCAGAAAGGTACACGAAGATGTCTTCTGAGCTTACCTCACTCCCGTGTTTCAAACATTTCAATAACTATTCACCTGTGCTTCTTGACAATTTTGCAGTATCACTCACTGAAAAAGGTAAGAGTGGGTAGGTTCTGGGCAGGTGAACAGAAATGGAGTGTTTAATGTTCTCCCGTAAGTCCGGTCTGTAAGATTTCTTCCTCTGTACTTTCAGAACAGCATTTTTCTTTTCTCTTTAATTTCAGTGCAATTACGTGGTGTTTTTTTTTTTGTTGTTGTTGTTTTTTTTTTGTGTGTGTGTGTTTTTTTTTTTTTTTTTTTCAAGTCCTTGGTATTTAGTTTAAGTTGTGAATGAGCTATGTACCAGTTAGATGACGTGGCCTTGGGACTTCTTTGTGGAAATAACCTCTACCGTTAAGTTTAGTGCAGGTAGAGAACAAAACCAGAAAGGTGGGTGGAAGCCCAAGCCCTATTTAACCAGAATAAACAGCTATAACTAGATTTATGCTGAAGAAATTTAGTTGTGTGGGCAGGACCTAAAGTAAACCAGTACCTGCTACCTCACCTCCGCTTCAAGCAAGCAACTGGAGAAATGCTGCAAGTTGGGGGAGACAACAGCAAGTGTGCACTATGGAAGTGTTCCTAGAGAATTTCAGATGCTCTTGCTGTTGGCCTATTTAGTTGGAAACTTGTAACTGAAATGCTGGGGGCTGTGTGCTTTGTCTCATTACTAAAAATAAATGACAGCTGGAAATTTAGTAAGGCAAATTCTTAATAAGCCACTAGGTGTCATTGCTGTCCATTTAAATACTGAGGTTTCCTATGGAGAAGCTGAAACTGCTCTGTATCAGAAAATACTACAAAACAGGAACTGAAGCAGGTTCCTAGCCTCTTTTGTGGTGAGGATGCAGAGATAGACCTGTAAGGTAGTTCTTGGAGGTAGAGATGCTAAAGAGAATTGTCTCTAAATAAAAGGAAACTTTATTTCACAGATCACTGTTATTTCAGGTTTGAGTATCGAAAGTTGGATTTACTGTTTTAAAAACAAAGAAGTCCTCTCTTGTTTAACTGAATTCCAGCGTAAGCTTCTACAGACCTAACAAATTCAGTAAGCTGTGAAGAGACAGACCATCTCTGGGCTTGAAGTGACAACACCTGGTGGCCTTGGATCTGGCCATTTTTGTTGCTTCCTTTTCACCCTGTCCTAGTAGCAGAGATGGTGGAGTGAATGTGAGCCAGCTCATTCGTTGCCAGATTTTACATCTGGTACATTTGTTAAAAGTGTCATTAAAGCCAGGTGTGTATAATAATATTGGACACTGACCTGCATGACCAGAGAAGTTGGTGCATTTGTCTTTGCCTCTGAGTTGCGGGGTCATAATCCCAACAGGGGGGGCAGGTAGTACTAGGAACATCCAGTACTCCATTAAAATTAGATGATGTCATTTGACTCAGACTTCAGTCAAACATTAGCATTTAGTTCCTGAAAAGGCTAGTTCCCGTTAAGCACTACCCTGTCACTGTCAGCATATAGACTGTTTACAAGTGCAAATGCTAAGATTCTAATGGGAGTTAATGGGAAGTATTTCCATTAGGTCCTTGTATCACGTAATCCAACAATCCTGTACTGCTCTGTGGAAGGATAAACTGGAAATGGGCTTCTTCCTTCCAACAAGTGTGGTGAGATGAAATTTAAGTTTTGAAATATCCTGAGTTTGTGTGTTTGGGGATTTTATTTATGTATTTATTTTCAGTCAGATGGACTAAGTCTTTTTCTTCAGAATAGATGGTGTACCATGCAATTCACTGCAGTATGTCCGGTGTTTGTGAGAGAATCTTAGGGCCTCCTCAAAGCACAGAGATGCTGGCCAGCATCTCCTTTTCTGCCTCTTGTACACAAGGCAGGAAGGTGTGCCCTGGTAAGGAGAGGAAATGGTATTTTCTCTAATACAACTCCATGTATCTCAAAGAAAAATGAGAAAAAGCTTATTTCCTTTGAAATAGGAGCATTAACATTTTGGTTAAATTAAAGAGCTTGGAACATTTACTTTGCACATTTAATTGAAACGTTACAGGAATACCTTAAATTTGCAGTGGGGTTTGTTTGAATTCAGGTCTCTGATCATGCCCAGTGCAGACTTTACACCTCATGAGCTCTTTAGGAGTTGAGCTTCATGCCCTTACTGTGATTTTGGAGACTCTTGATGCTTCCCCCTCAACTCAGTGTATGGTTCGTCTCATCCCCAGATCTTATAGAAAGGCATCAGGCTGCTTCCATGGGGTATGGGCTTGAAAGCAACTTACTGTGCAACTGCTTTCAGGTGGAGGAAGGGCAAAAAGTTTAAACAAATCTTAATCTACCTGTTAAAAGTGGTGTGGTTGGGATGGAGAGAAAAGGGGGCTCTGAGTGTTTCTTCCCTGTAATGGCTAGAAGTGTTGGAGGCAGCTTGTTTGAAGACTGGTTACCTGGGAGCAAGGGAGCTACAGGAGCACTCTAAGGTTACAAGTGCACCTAACTTCATTACATATGTGAAGTGCTGTACTGAGAATGACAAGTGCATCTACAATTTTTATTCCAGTCTTTTTGCACATTATTTGTGTTCAGATTGCATCTCAGAGATCTTGTTCTGGGCCAGGTCCTCACTGTACCCGGTATTGGAGTGTAAATGCAAACCAAAGAAGCGTCAATACTTTCAGATTTGAATATTTAGTGATGTGGCTGTATGCAGTTACTGATTTCCTGCAACCTGTCCCTTGTACCTTACACTCCTTTCCCCAGCTTGGGGTGAGAGGGAAACAAAAGAGAATAGTTCCTGTAATGTGCAGGATGAATACTGCTTGTGGTTCCTCTAAATTCCTTATTTGTTTATGATACAGCCTCAGGCTCTGCATCATCCAGACCCTGTTCTAAACTCAGGATCATCTTTAAGGGTTACTGTAGCACAGAGCATTGTACCTGAAGGCTGCAATTCTCTTAGTTACGTTTGGGAGAAAATGAGCCCCCACCTTCTCATTTCATGTTTCATATTGAATTGTTCTCTGTAGGTGGCAGCTCATACAACAAGGATTAAATAACTGGTTTGGTGTCCAAAAGCAGGTATCCTCCACTTTGTGCAATTGAAATCCAAGCACTGGTCACTTGATGTGGGATGGGTTCTGTGGATCACAGCCCGAACCTGAAGGCTGTTGGACTCTGCTTAAGCAGACATCTGTGTTCTGCAGTTAGCTGTCCAACAGTCTTTTTTCATCTCTTTGCATGTACATATTAAGTAGATTTTCTAATAAATAAATGTTTGCTATGGAGCTGGGCTCATAAGAGTTTTTCATCTCTTTTTTTTTTTTTTTTTTCTTTTTGGAAAGACAAGGAGCACAATATGATTTTCTTTGAGGGTAGAGCTAGTGTTTTTTGTTCTCTAGTGTTTCAGCTCCATTCCTTCTGTTCACACAGAAATGTGTGGATAATGGGCCAGTGCCTTTGGATGAATTAGGACTGTTACAGATGAAGAAGAATATGAAGGCTGCTGCTGTACTAGTGTTTTTTTTTTTGTTGTTTGTTTTTTTAGGACTTCTCTCTGCAGGCAGAGTTGTGACAACTATTAGCAGCTGCTCTGTCTGTTCTTGATGGCTGCTGTTTTTCATCCATGGTAAGAGCCAGTGAAGGCCTGTAAAGGTATGGGAGGTCAGTATTTTTTGGTCTTTGCTGAACTAACACGAGTCTAGCAATTCTTGTGTAGTGTCCATCAAGACAACTTCAATATATACAGCTGATCTGTTGGTAAAATAAAATGATCTTCCACATATAGCTGAACAGTATGCTGCCACCCCTGGTAACAGGGCCATTAACTGAGAGCAGATTGTGCTGTTTGGGAGGACTGAACAGAATGTCACGTGGTGAGGAGGAAACTGAGAGTCATGGCTTACTCTCCTTGATGTCCCAGTTCCTTGTTGAATACTCGCCTGTGTTACACAGCGTGACCGTCTGAGTGACATCTACATTTGTGCGGCAGTGGTATGTTCTGCTGAGCAACCTTCTTCTGGGGAGAAAAGCACTTCCTTATGTTCTGCGTTTTGTTTCCAATGCTTGCCTGCTTGCCCAGTTAGTGAGTCTGGAATAACTAGGACTGTGTCATCCTTCTGTTATGTTCCTCTGAAAGGTTGTGTATGATAATCATGTGAATGTGCTTCAAACTCTTGCAGTGTCAGAGTTTCCAAAGAGAGGACAAAAATGCACAGGAAATGTCTAATGAAAGTGGGAAATACAGAAACCCATTCCATAATAAGCATTGAAAATTCTTAGTAAGAAAGTAAGAATAAACTGAAAAGTAATGATTTTTCAGCTCAGCCTTCTCAAAGAACAGACAAATGTCTTCTGTGAGCTTAAGTGAGTGCAAATTGGTTAATGTCAGCTTGCTGTTTACAAGTAGCATCTATTTTAATTTTGTTGGCTGTTGATTGGAAATGTCATGTGATCCTTGGGCTACCTAATTTCTATACACAGCAAGTCTTAGTGAAGCAAGCCAGCCTATTAGCAGTAGTAAGCAGTTGGAAAGGGTGGATTCTGGCAATAGTTTGCTAGCTTAAAGTCAGAGTCTGCTGCCTGAAAATTGGTCATCTTTGCAGCATAGTTAAAAAGTGCTTCAGAAGCAGTGGGGAGTTTTCAGAAGAATCTGGAGTATTCTTACGCATTCTGGGTATTCTTAGGGGGGAAGTACCTGCAAGGTGGTAACTTAATGGATTGAGTGAACTCAGTATTGCATTTCAGCAGCTTTGACTTAACAGGGAGCAGCTCACCTGACACTGCGGCGCCTGAACCAAAAGTAAAAAGTAAAGGTGTGGGTTATTTGCCTGCCAGGCATCTTGTCCCGCCCTGGGTTATGCTCTGAAGAAAATCAACCACTTGGGAAGTTCAGGCTGAACTTAGGGTGAAACAAGAAAAAATTTCTTCATGCAACATAGGTATTATTGTCAATCTTTCTTCAGCACACCTGCATAGTGTTAAGCCAGAGCAAGCTTGCTGGATGCTCTCCATAAGTCAAACAATCTGTAGGTAGGAGCAGAAGTTCAAAGTGCTCTCTTCTTATCCTATTCTTCACAAGTCAGAATGCTTTTGGAGCTGACTGCCTTCTTATGAGGCCTTGAATGAGCAGTGATGATGGAGCCTTTTCTTCATGGTGCCTGGTATGTTGTGCCTTTTTTGTTCATTCTTCTGTCACTGGGACAGACAGCAGCTCAGCAGCCTGGCACACATCTTGACAAATAAAGAAAGGGAGGTGAAATGAGAGGGTAAGAAGAAGACTGCTGGCTTCCAGGCTTCACAAGGATGAAATGTGAGACAGACCAAAACTGTGCCAGGACACTAGTTACTACCTAACTACTAGGAGTCGGCAGGACAATTAAGCATCGTATCTTTGAATTAGTGCCACCTCTCTGTTGCCTGTTGTGGCTGTTCAGAGCTAAGCAGTGAAGCTATAATCATCTTAAAGTTTGAGATGAAAATCTAAAGAGGTTGCTCACAATAGCATGGTTATGTTGAGAGGCTGAGTTTGGATTTTTGTATTTCCTCACTGACTTTTCCAGTGCCACAAATGACATCCAAATAGGATTTGGCCTTTCACTGTTACCCCTTCTTTCTGACTAATACCATTTAATGAATATGGGAGGCTCAAGATGTCAGGAGAAAGTAATCCTTCTGTTGACAAACAGCTATCTGATCTTGCACAGGGGGGACTGAGCTCTCCTTCCACATTTGAAGGTTGGACTACACAATATCCCCACTTCAAACAAATACAAAAAAAAGCAGTATGCCAAGTCTCTCTTTTCCAGCTCTTTTTCTGTTACCTCTCTGAAATCTTCCTAACAGTCCTAGAAGTCAGGTTGTAACCTATACAGAACCCTTGCTTTTTGGTAGCAGTTCAAGTTGGTAGCCTATAAAAGTTACTGTGTCTGAATCCCCACTCTCTATGGGGGTGTAAATGAAACTGAACCAGCATGTTGCAGGCTCTAGTTGTTAGATGGAGGTTGCACCAACTTCCTTGGAATGCTGAATTTAAATAAAATTGGATTTGAACAAGTGGGGATGTTGCTCTACCATAATGTGAAATCCAATATATATCAAAGGCACCCCTTTTAATAGCATGAAGGATATAAGATCTGTATCTCTTGGGAATATGCTTTTTAAATGAACTTTCAGTTGCAGCCTCTTATTTTGGTCTCTTTGAATACTAAAGATTCGTGTTCTTACTTTTTAGTCACAGCAGCCTGGGTATTAGGTTACTGGAGGATGTTGTTTCTTTCACAGTCTCATTATCATCATAGCTTGGGTGTTGGTGCTCCTCTCCCATGCTCAGGTGCTTAATAAGCACTCTTATCACCCCAAAACAGTTACTTTGGATCCCAGCCCAGTGTGCGTGGGCACTGGCAGCATTTGGATATTTATAGGGATTTCTACTTCCTTCTTTTCTTTGGGTTGCTTTCTTACTACAAGAATTTGTTGTTCCTTCCACGCTGCAATGAATGTGGCACTCCCCGGGCGGTGTCTGGGCAATGGAGGATGTGCCCTCCCAGGGGCTGGGGGCACTGCAAGCAGGAGGTATCACAGCAGTAACATGCAAAGCACAGTAAAAAAGGAATCACTGCTTCTTCTCCCTCTTTTCATCTATTTTGGCAGATTACATAGGCTTGCTGGTTTATTACTGCTGGATATCTTAAAATCTTGAGCACTGCTATAATGTGATGAGAGAGAGACAAACACTCCAAACGTTTTTCCAGTTGAAATTGTTCTCTGTATCTATACACAGTGGTGGAAGGGCAGATAGCATGGATTGGGTCTTTTAAACAGTACAGTACTGTTTTTATATTGATTTGTTCTTTGAAATGTGAACTGATGGTCTGGTTTTTCCAGAGGCCTTTACACTTCTTACGCTTTCACCTCTTACTCTCTAGGTGGTTAAGGTGGAGGATGGACAGCAGCTGTGTCAGTTACTTGACAGCTCCATGTATATAGACTAGCCCAATGCATTTTACTGACCAATCAGCCAGCTGATGAAGAGAAGGCAAGCAGCAAGTTCCCTTGGGCTTTCCCTTGGTGAAGGTGCTGGCTGGGCTGCTCTGCTCCGCTCAGCTCTTTCCCTTAAAACTTGCAGAGTCCAGTAATTTTGAGACTGTCTTATTCTGAAATTCAGATTAAATCTGTCATCATGTCTCTATTGGGAGCTCAGTACCAGTAAGTATGATTTAAAAAAAAAACACAACTTGCTTTCTTGGGGAATAATAAGAATATTATATCTGAGCTGCTGTGATCAAGACTGGGAAGGACCCTGAATGCACGGCTGGGGGAAGAAAACCTGCAGGGGCCGTATTTTGGGCGATTCTTATCAGAAGGCATTAAGATACTAGGCTAGGAGGCATTACTTGGAAGCCCACAGCATCCTCCACTTCTCATTAACAGATGGTTCCAAGGTGTAAGCGTGGCAATGCAAACTCATGCGTGTTTGTGCTTGCTCTGCGCCATGCCTCTCCTGGCAGTGCTTACTGACATAATTTGTTGGAAATTAACCTTTTGCTTAAGGTATCATTACAGAGGCTAGTATAATTTGTTCCATTGCCTGTGACAAATCTGTGTCTATCCCTCCATGCTCTTCCAAGAAGGAATTCTGTCAGAATGGTAGAGAAATACTGGGTGTGAGACTTCATGCTTGTGACAGGCAAACTTTCTTCTTGTGCTCTAAGTTTTTTCTGTGCTTTCATTGCCAGGATTGTCCCCACAATCCTCTACCCCAATTACCCATTGATTAGGGCGCCTCTGGTAATCTGCCAGATGCAGGTTTGTTACCAACAGATGGCAGAAAGCATTTGAGGTAATGAGAGAAAGGATAACGATTGCTGATCTGCATAATAATCAGCTTGTGAACAGGTTTCATGTTGTTTTTTTCCTGTTTCCACTGGCTCAAAGATTGCACTGCCGGACAACCAAGCACCTTCCCTTCAGTTAAAGAAATAGTAATGGAAGAACTTATTTCTGCGCAACCACACTGAATATTTCTAAAGATGTATACGCGTGCTCTCCACAACAGACAGATTGATGTTTTACCCAGAGAGACTGAGATTATACACAGCGTGCTAAAAATGGACAGTCAGTCTTCCTGTGATCAAGACCTCTTATCAACTGATGTGGTCAGAAATACTTTTTTTTTTTTTTTTTTTTTTTTTTGATAAATTTCCCCACAAGCTAGGGAAGACCTCTGACCCAGACCAACTTCACATTTGCTCTGTCCAGTGCCCAGTCAAAAAAAATTGCTTTCCGCTTCTGTATGTTTTGAGGTTCTTCAACACAACTCTACCACTCTGCACATTGATAGAGCCACATCATTGCCATTTACAAGTCTACATCTAAACCATTCTGGACTTCTTGCAGGAAGAAGTCTCCTCTGATGTACTCTGGAGCAGCATTATTGGAGTCATCTTTCTTGTAACTCACTAGTTTCCTATGCTACACAAAATCTGAAGAATGAAATTCTGCTCTTTGTCTGAAAACTGCATGCATTTGGACTGCTTCCTCTGTATATGAAACAAGCCATGTACACTCACTCCTCAAAATCATTTAATCTTTACACTGTTCACTGTGAATTTTGGTGTAGCATTTGAGTTAAAGAACTTGGAAAGTAGTTGCTAGTGCTGTGCCATTCTCCCTTTATTCCCCAGAAGGGCTGGTAGACACAGAGGACAATTTTTTATCCAACCCTTTTACTTTATGAAATCCCTTTCATGGTTCAAGATCTCAATGGAGTTGTTTGAAATTTGGACTTGATTCCACTGAATCATAAATGCAGATAATCTCCCCAAGCATCCTTTCTTTCTACCCTGGGTGCTGATAGTACATCAGCCGATTCTCTGGAACAATCATGTTTATCACAGTCTCATCTGTGCTGTGTGCTACCATGCACTTGTGGCTATTTATTCTAGTGTGTGAGCCTCACAAGGCAATTACTATCTACTCCTGTGTGTTGCAGCTGTATAATGTGGGGGGAAAGGGAGTATTTCTATGTTTGAGTTTATCCAGTGAGAAACATGCACAAGGCTTTACAATTCAGTCTTGATGCTACAGACACTGCAGATTTTCTTGTCCTTAGCCTGGTTTCTAAGGAAACAAGGCCTGGGCATTTGAGCTCATGCACATTTGTTGTATCTTTTCTTTTTTTTTTAGTGTCTGTGTTTTGTCTCTGAAATTTCCAGATCTATTTACCAAGTGTCATTTTATTTGACACAGGCATTGCTATAAAGGTGTTCAGTTCTTGTAAATTCCCTGAAAATAGTTGGTGAGTTGGATCTTATTTATGGCTCCATAGGAAACACCCATGCCATGTGCTCAAAGTTTCAGGTATTAGGGAATCCAAATGAGAGGAAAACTGTGGAGGCTGTGGCCAAAGGAAAAAACTTCATCTGCTGCTGGGGCTTGTTATACACATTGCAGTCCAAATGCTAGTTCATATAACAATCATCTTTTGTAACTTCTGAAATTGTTTGTGAAAACTAGTCATAGCTATCCTGGAAAAACAAACAAAAAAAACATGTTCCTCATATTTTCCAGAGAAGGTCTAGGACTGTTCTCCTAGTGTAATACCACTACAGCATTATAGGTGCTAAGACACTTATGATGTATTTATTTTCTAGGAAGAGAATGACTCAGCCATTTCCTACATCTAGAGGGACTGGAGGTTTTCTAAAAAGAGATGGGAGCGTTTAGCCATTCTGTTCAACACGTAACCCCTGATTACGTTGGGTCTTGCCCAGAAACCTTGTTGGGAGGGGTTGGGGGAAGTCTGAGGCAGAAATCTCGTGTGCATCTGAGGTGGATTCCATTTCTTCTGGCTTATGGACAGTAGCAGTGCGCAACAGAGCTGATAAGGAAATGTAGGGAGAGATGAAGTGGGAAAAGGGGGAACAAATTTCATTTTTGGGTGATGGTGAGCTGTTTAGTTCACTGTATCTCAGGCTGCTGACAGTCTGGATCTGTAAAGATAACGTGTATTCCTAAGGCAGGAGCTCTTCTGGTGGAAACAATTGTGGCAAACGGGAGTCAACTGTGAGACTGTGTGTATCCTGACAGCAGCATGCTGGGTGAAAAACAGACTTCTTGGAACTGATCAAAGTGTAAGCAGAAACAAGTGTCTGGAGGTTATTTATTTATTTTTTCCAAAGAGTGCTGTCTGTTAATATTCTTTCTCTGCTGTTACCGAGACCTGCCTGGTGTTAAGTAATTCCAGGGTAATAACAAGACTTCATGGTGCACCATTACCACAGGGTTAACGATCCTCTGCCATGGGGAATGGAGGAGCACTGGGGCAGGACTGCTTCTCTGAGTCTGCTGCTGAGTTCGATTCCATCAGCGAGAAGCCGAGCAGGATGCTTCCACCACTGACGTCCCAGGGACCATGTGTTGACTGGGGCTGCCGTGCTTGTTAGGCTGCTTCATTCTGGAGCCTCTGCACCAACCTTTCAGCTCAAGGAATAGAAAGTCAGGGTTTGTTTAAGGGACAAATAGAAGTACTTCTACGGATCAAACAAGGGAGGCTTTACTTATTTTATTTTTTAAAGCATCTGTTCTCGCTTCACCATAAATTTCCCTGGAAGTGTTCTCAAGGCTGCTGTGCAGTTTAATGTCACTTCAAGCCCATGCAAGACCAAATACGCTGCTCTTTAGCAGGTGAAACAGATGCTCAAATGAATGAGGCCACGTTGCTTAAGGCAGTGTTCAATGGAGCAGCATCCAGAACCTTGCCTGCTGGGAAAAGGGAGGCTAAGCTTAGAAGGCACTGAGCTGCTGTTAATAGCTTATCACAGTCATTTTCTCTCTGCTGTTATCCTGGCTTTGACTCCTGGCTTTGGTCCACCTGGTAATACTGTACATCTACTGTGAGAGACGTCCTGTGCAGTCTTTTTTTAGACAGCAGAGAGACATGGGGATTTTTGTTCAAAAGCAGTTGATTTCATTGTTGGTTACAGTACACAGTAAATGCTTTATCTGGCCTTCGTCTATTGCAAATGAAACTAACCAAAAAGAGTATGAGGAATTAGAGAGTAGGTGACTTTTATTTCTACACATTTGTGTCTCTGACCCTTATTTGCACATGCTTATCTGGAGTGCTGCTGAACACTTGTGCTTCCTGCTGGCACTGTGGCAAGGTATTGGTGCTCGGCACTCCTCAGAAATAAGCCCCTTTTGTTTGTTTTTGTACAATACACCTGCTTCTGCTTTATTCCTTCCCTCCTTCTGAGGAATATCTCAGCAACGCCACTTCTAAGGCCTCAGAGAGTCAAACTGCAGCAAAAGCATCGCCAGTGACTGCACAGAAAATAGTGGCTGGCACATGGCATCTCTAATTCCTCATAGTGCTTAACTCAGCTGAGAATGCTGAGCCTTTCATTAGCACACATAACAGCCCTGTGTGGTACTTCAAAGGGGGAATTTAAACCCCAACAGTCCTACTGAGATATTTTATGGCCTTCTACTTGAGGCCCTTTCTTCCCAGAGTAGATGCCTGGCTTCGCAGGGCAGGTTGCTTTATTTACAGATGGCACGCTTTTAATTTGTATTTAAAGAGACTCTTTCATAGTGATTCCAGCTCTAGAGTGAATCAGAGTGTTTTTTGTGTGATGTGATGGGTAATTCTGAGAGAGGGATGGATACTTGTAGAGGCTAATCTTGCTCTTTAGTCACAGGTTTGAGTTTTTGGGTCCCCTGCAAGGTGTTCCACTCTGTATCCTGAGCCATGTATAGGCAGTGGTGAAGCAGGACCCATCTCAAGCCTCTTGATGCTCAGAAGCTGTAGATGACCGAAATGAGCTGCGGAACAGGGACGATGCTTGTGTGCAGGTGGCAGATTAAGCTGAGATGGCTGAACCAATTACTATCCCCCAGCTGTTCTGTCCCAAAGTTGTGGCCCTGCAGGGGTGTTAGCTGGGAGGGTCTGAGGAGATGCGAAAATCAGTGCTCTGACTTCTAGTGGGCAATTTTTAATCTCCTGAGTCTGCTTCGACAACTGCTCAGTAGGAAGGAGGATCTGGTAATGCAGAGCACCTTACCTCTTTGTAGTTTACAGGAGATAACTTCACTGTGTGTTTTTGGGTAACTTGGATATGTGAGGGTGGTAGAAGAGCTGCTGTGCCTTGACAAGCTGATTCTGCAGTGGGGATGCTGCTCCCTACTTGAGGGGGTACAGGAGGGATGGGACAGCAAGGGGAGGGGAATTGCTTTGTAATTAATTTTAGTAGCAGCCTTGTTTGTAGTTAAGTCTCACAGTTTAATCTGCCACCGCATAGTAGAAATGTTGCAATTCTAGCGTTTTGTCTTTTCCTAGCAAGGTTCTGAAGGTTGCTGGGCTGACAAAGGAAAGGTTGGGAGTCTATTCTTAACTGAGAATTGGGGTTTTTTTCCTCCCTATCTTTTCTTAGCATCATACAGAATGAAGACCTCTGCATACAGTCAATGCCTTTTTATCAAAACTGATGAAAACCAAAACAAAATAAAATAAAATAGCTCATAAGTTATTTGTTTAATGCTTTATTCTTCGAAGTTGTAGAAAACGTATCATGTCTTCCTGGTTCTGACACTTGCCTATTCTGTGACCTGTGAGTCACATAACGCCATGACAAAATGGGAAGAATGAAACCTGTGGCAGATGGCTGCATGGCTATTTCAGGCTCTCAGAGGAAATGGGAATGTAAGACTTGCTTATTTCTGATTCAGAAAAAACTCCATTGCTGTGCATATGAAGGGAAAGGGGAGAAGAAGGCCCTGAGACAGTGTTGGAGGTTTTCTGTCCTCTGCCTGGATTGCTGCCAGAGTTTGTGATGGAACGAGCCCTCCAGCAGATTAAAGTTACGCTAATCCAGATCATCCAGCTATCTGAGACCCCCAATCATCAGTGAGGAGGCCAGAAAATTAAACTGCTGTCATTCTAAAAAAAAAGAAAACACCCTTTCCTGGTGTTTTGCCGAGACTACCATATTTCAGTCCTTCCACCTTGCTGTGAGTAAATGGTAAGGCCTCAGTGATTTCTTGCTGCTCCTGCTCCATGTCTTCATTTCCAGGGAGCGAGGCTATTTTAAAGAAGGTGGTGTTCCTGCACGGGTGTCGAGATGGTGCAGCTCAGGTGTGAAAGGCAAGCTCCTGAGGAAGTGGGCTTAAAAAGCAATCTTGCCACTCAGAGAGCAGGCGTCTAATACCAAGAGACAAAGAAATTTTGACACTTAAAAATTGCAGAGCTCTCGGTTATGCTTTGGGCCTCCAGCATTTGTTGTATTTTCTTTCACAGCAGAGAAGGACAGAAGCTAATTTTGAAAGTGACAGACCACTGTTTTGTGATCATCTGTTTTCAGTGTCTGGGCTATAAAAAAAAACAAAACCAAATAGCAAAGGCGGCAAGAAAGCTGTGAGTGATGGTAGCAACAACCCCTCCATCTTGCTTTGTCAGGCTCTTCTGTACAGCCATCCTGGGAGGAGACGTGGCTTCAATCTGAACGTGGAGGCTGCTGCACAGCCACAGTGTTGCCATGGGGCATGACAGCACATGGAACATACCATGATGCCATGGGACTCTCAAAAAGTCACTTGGGCTTCCCTGGGGGTCTGCTGTCCTCAAACTCAAGCACGTTTCTGTGTAACTGGTATCCCTTGCCTTCTGCAAGAAAAAAAGCTGATGCCATTCCTTGACTAGAGCAGTGCTGTTTTGTTTTGTTTTGTTTTTCCTGGCATGTCCTTGCCAAACGCAGTATCTGAAAAAAAGCAGTGTGCAAATTTTCCTCTGCAGGTTACAGTCTGGTTGATCCCCTGTGGGTCAAGGGGAGAGTGCCAGGAAAGGGAAGAATTAACTTCTGCCTTCTCAAGACTAATCCTGAAACACAAGTGATCACATGCTGGAAAGTGTTTCCGTACATTTCTGAGAATTATAAATATAATCCAATACAGCTGCTGTGCTAGCATGCCCATGCCTCTCCTTCAGCACTAGGTCTGGCCCCTAGCTGGGCTCCTGTGTGTTTTGAAGACCCATAGAGGAAATCTCTGCACCTGATTGTATGAAATGTTTCTGCTTGCAATGGATCTCTGTACAAGAGCCTTATTGCCCCTTGTCCTACACGGGCCTTCAGCCTCAGCTGGGGCAGTGCTAGAGCTGAGTGCTGTTCTGCCTACTGTGGACTTTGCCCTGAAGGAGATCAATTTGCAAAAAGCAGTGAGGGTGGGGGAAAGAGAGGACAAAGAACATCCCGGTGCGAGCATAAATAATGTGTGCTATTGGGCCAGGATGCATTGCCACAGATCTTTGGGTATTTATTCTCTCCTTTTCTAGAAGAGTGCAGGGGGGTGGGGGAATATGGACTGTTTCCCTTGAATTTAGCCATGTTTTTTAAATTAAAAGAGAGATTTGGAAATTTTAACTGCTTTTGCAACCTCCGCTATAACAATTCAAACTGCTCACAGAGCTTATAAGCCCCTCTACCTCTCCAGCACTGTTTTTTTCCAGTGATGGAGAAATCTATAGTTCTGGCCCTGTGGCATTTTTGTAGGCGGCGGGGCTGTTAATACCAGAATCTTGGCGACTTTCCAACCAGAGTAATTACATTCTGCTGACCTGAAATTCTTTCTGCAGCCACACAAGGTCACTTCAGGCACTGACAGGGCTGGGGCTACCACCCAGAGCACTGCTCTGCCCTACTCTCTGGCCCTTTCCCCCTAGGAGGGGCAGAGGGCTCCTCGCTCACTGCAAGGTGCCCGGTGCCCTGTAAAAATTGAGCAAAGGAAATGCAGCTGAGCAAATCCCCTGAACCACTGTCATTAGGTTTTGAAGTGTGACCTGCTATCCCACTTCCTTTGATAACTCAAAAGCTGGCATTTTTTACAGACAGTGGCTCTTTTCTTGTTCTCCCTCCGACCCCTTTTGGAGCCAGTGTGGCACAGCTAATTCATGGAGGAAATTACATTTATTACTTTTCCTAGCAAATGCGCCCTCTCCGCAATGCTGTTTCGTGCAGCGTAGGGCAGATGCAAGTCAGCCGGCCCATTTTCCTAATTTCATTTGGAAGGATCAAGAGACACCATGCTGGTCTCACAGGCTGGGGGCTCGATCGAGAAAGAAAAGGCGCAGCAGGCTCCTGCATTGATGGAATCTGTGGCATCGCCCCAAACGTGGGTTGTCCAAAAAACACCCTCAAGGACAAAGTGTATCCTTCCAAAAACAAAACACACCGCCCTGAAAAAAAACAACCAGCCTTTGTGACAGCCATGACTGGGAGGAAGGTGTCTGCTGTTGGGACAGTAATGCAGCCGTTGTTTTGGTATAGATCTGCTTTTGCTGCCTTTGCCTGTGTTGTAGGGCAGAGCTGACAAAACCCTTGACCAGGGAACTCTGATATTCAGGCAAGTCTTTCTGCATGCCATCTCTGCTCAGTCTTTTCTGTGACTGTGTGCAGACCTAAATCTGCAGCCCCTAATCCCACAGGTCTTTGTGCATTAATTCTTTACAGTGCCTCTGTATTTGCCTCTTATGCCTGGCCTCTCTTTGATGTCCCAGCTTGCAGGTTTTTAAAACCACACAACCTAGAAAGGATTTGGGGTGATAAAGTATGTGGGAGAGGCATGCTGGTTTGGGGACTGATCTTCTTGTAGGAGTGCTTTTAGTCAAAATTGCAGTTCCCTTCAGTTACGCTCTGTTTTCTGTTTCTCCTCCTCTTCCTTTCATTTTTGTTTGATTGTTTTTCTTAGGGAGGAGGTGCTAGGAGGAGGTATGGTAATCATACCTGAAACATTATACCTGATATACGAAGGTGGTTGGGACAGCCATCCAGCATGGTCTTTCAAGCTTTCTGAAGCCAGCTGTGCTGTCAGAACAAGTGTTATAGTATTTAGACTCAATTTTGTCATTCTCTTTTGAAAGTGGTAAAAAGTGAGCCATCTTTCAGAACAAACATTTCTTTCCCCACACCCCATCCATCTCCACCCCAGACTCAATTTAACACTTCCATGGGTTTCAAAAACTTATGTGGACAGTCAGGAAAATAAAGTGTAATTTAATTTCTACTTAAATCAGATCGATTCAGTTCTCTGTGAATATTTAATCTTTGCAGAGGATGAGTTAGGTTGGAGACTCTTGAAACATATAGGGTAGAAGTGCTGGGTAAAAAGGTCTGCGAGTAACAGTGAAATTGCACAAATATCATAGAAACTAAAGGTTAAAAAGACTGATCTGTCAAGGAAAGCAGATGACCACCTATTATCAAAGCTGTTTTTAGAAATCTATTAACCCAATTTTTAACCTTGCGGTCAGCCGCCCCGAAATACTACAGCCTTTGGCAAAGCGCCAAAGCATCACCATGCTACGGGGAATTACAATAACCTATAAGCAGGCAAATTCAGCAAACAAAAGAAAAACAGACATCAGCATATCCGACAGCCCTGCCTGTGCGCTCTCGCTGCTGTGCACACATCGGTATGTAACACAGCCAGCCCCAAGCAGAGGCGAGTGCTCAGTGCGTGGGCCTGGGGCCTGCGGTCCCAGTGGTGCCCGGCTGTGCCACTGGGGTGTCTGTCACCCATGGGACGTGAACGGGCCTCAGCTGTGAATACGGCATCTCGAGCTGTCTGGTCACTTCCAGCAGGGCATTTACTTGATTAAAAAGCACCAGTTTAGGAGCTGGCGGGGAGGCTGCAGGGCTGGCTAGGTAGAGAGGGGCTGCTTGCTGGCAGGCAAGACAGCAAGGCGAGGGAAAGGGTGAAGCCTGCAGATGGGAGAGCTGCTGCCTGCTGCTTGCGGGGCAAGGGCAGCCGGAGCCGCCTGCCAGAAATCTGGTGCTGGCAGAGCGATGCCTGCGCACACGCACGCGGGAGGAGGCGTGTGTGTAGCCGTGGGTGCATATGGCCATGTCCGTGTGCCGAGACGTGCGGCCTGTTCCTGCAGCATGAACACACCGGGGAGAGGCCTGCTGCTTCAGGAGTGAACCCCCCCGGGTGCCCAGCTCAGTGCACATGCAGGGCTGCCGGCTTCTGTGAGATGCTGTGCTAGAGCCCGAGCCGCCACCGTCCCTGCATCCACGCTGAATTTTAAGAGCAGCCTCAAGGCTGGGCCTGAGGCCAAATGTGCTGACTGTCCACGCTCGGGACCGGGCTTGAGGGTGAAGCGGCGAGCGCATTCAGGGGAAGCGTTGTGAATGAGCTCTGTGTATTTACTCGCCGCACAGGCAGGTCCCTGCGTGCCGTGTCTGCCCCATCTGCTCTGGTGGCGATGGCACATGAGTGACAGGCACACAAAGTACCCCGGGATCCCGCTGCAGTTGTCACCTGCCACGGGTGCAGCTGGGATTTGAGATCTGCTGCAGCTTGGGACCAGCCCCGCTGCCATCCTCCTCTGGTTTGCTCTGCTCAGGTGCAAGATTTGGCAGCCGTTTCATGTCGGGAAATGCCTTTACCACTTCTGTGGTTCGCTCTCCCCTCCTGAGCCAGGTTCCTCCTAATTACCTGCTGCTGCTGGGGCCTCAGAGGGTCCCAGGGGAGGGCCTGGGTGGGACACAGCCCTGCTGCCCTTGTACCGGGCTGCATCCAGGCACAAGTTGGGCTGGCATGGTGCTATGCGCTGTGCAAGCAGAAAACCAGAAAATCACGTTTCAATATAAAGTTTTTCAGTGACACAGTAGAAAAGTTTCTTGTACTGAAGCAGAGAAGTATAAATAAGAGAAAATTTACCAATAAGATGCGTGAACTGGAAAGTCTGCGTGTCAATCAACTGTTCCCTGGCATGAGCTTGATGTCCTGCATAAGCAAATTGCGAAATGAGTATTTTTTTTTCTCTAAAACACAGTTTACTTTGAAGAAATAGGCAACATGCATCTGGCCACAATTAGGTTATTAAGAGAGCAACAAAATAGAGACTTGGATTTTTTTTTCCTATTGTTTAGGCTTAAACATGATTTCTTGTTCAGGTTCCTCACTTCTCTTTATTTATTTATTTATTTATTTATTTATTTATTTTATTTATTAATCTTTGAAGTTTGAAGTACCGTAGAAACAGCCTAAACCCGCATAGATATCAATGTTCATATTAAAAGGGCATGGCACAGCATTACCATGGATGAGGATCAGACCAGAAGCTGCTTGCTGTACTGTGATTTAAATCCCACTTCAACACAAGCACTTGGAATACTTTGGTGAAATGGAATGGAGTCTGGTTTCAAGTCCTTGTTTTGCATATGTCCCCAGGCTTTCTGAGTGACGGATTTGCCATGAGAAAGGTGAGACCTTGGAGCCAAACACAGGGCACAGGCAATGCAGGCAATGAGGGCAGGCTAAGAAGTACAGACCTGAGCAACACAGAGCTTAAATGAACTAGAAGAGCAGCTAAACACCTGCAAGGTATATACCAATATGTAGGTTGGCAGGGGCTGGTAGATGACCATCTGAAATAGCTCTCTTCTTCCCTGTGTGCACCCTCACCCCTGTCTCATGCCTATGCTGAAGCTTTGTCACTCATGGAGGAGGATCCAAGGAATTCCTGTGCCCTGCAGATGGAGATTTTCTGAAGGACAGCAAATGGGAGGTGCAACAGAAGTAATTACAGATGTTAAGATACATGTCCTGTAACACTATGTGAAGTCCATGACATCATTTGGAAAAAATAAAAAATAAAAAATCCCACAGAATTAAAGTCTTTGTGTTTTCCATGCCAAGCGTGGGCTAAATTTGCTGGCAAGACCCTCTGCTCTCTGGATTGTTCTGGTGTAAAGGAAATAAAGATGTTAAAGCAGTGTCAGAGTGACTTGCTGCAGCATCAGGGTGGTACAATAGACTTGGATGAAATTCTACAGAATTTGAGACTGGAAGTGCTGTAGAAGCTGTGAGTGCTGTGAGGAAGATCGCCACCCACCCGGCGGTGTATGGAAGCCAGGTGGTGTTCCTGGCACCTGGCAGAATGAGACAGATGCGCTTTGGACAAGCCACTTCCTTCTCTCCAGACTTTTCTCAGGCTGCCAGCAGCCTCCAGCAGACAACTCTGCAGACTTGATGCATTTCTTGGCTTTCCAGTGAAGTAAGGATTAGGCAACCAGAGCCTGGAAGATGCACCAAATGGTGCTACTGTCGGTTGGGCTGGTTCTTCCTTCTAGTACATAGGCATGTGTAACTAATTTATAAGAAAAAAAAAAAAAAAAAAAAAAAAAGGAAAAATTTTAAGAAACTGTTAAAAAATAACTACCAGAAGCCACCTTGGCTATATTTAAACAGGCAGAAGAGGCCAGAAGCTAGCCTGGCAGAGGAAGATACCAAGCTTGCAGGAAATAACCAAAGACAACAAACATAAATGGCCAGCGGGTCACAGTCCCTGTTACAAGAGACGACTGCAAGCTATGGGAGTGCTTATAATGTCCCTGGGAGAAAGGAGTTTCATAGAAGGGTGCAGCCGCCTTTACGAAGGGCCCCATGGGCTGAATTTCAGGAGAGAAGTGGCAGAAGGGAGTGTTGCTGGCACTGCTCATTCCTGCCTTTGAGCCCATCTGAGCAAAGCCATTTTGACCAAACCAACCCCCTTCCCACTGATCACCCTCCAGCCGGGGCTGCAACAAGGTGTTTTGAGGTATGTGTCACATATCCATCATCCAGCAGTTCTCTTCCAGCTGCTTCTGCTTCCTTCTGGTCCACCTCTGCTCTTCTGAGAGCAGCAGGCATGTAAGGAGCAACTGGTAGGGCTCAGGCATATTTGCTCCCCATGGCAGCTGCTGCTTGAACTGGCCACCAGTGGAAGGCGGGATGCAGGGCTGAGAGCACCCACAGCACAAAAACACGAGACACTTCCATTCTGTGTAATTCATCTCATGCCAAACCAAAGTAGTGAAGGGAAATTTTAATGTATATGCCAAACACAGTGCGTCCACAGCTCTGCATAACACTCTGCTGCCACAAGGTGTTTGTAAACAGTTCCCAGATTGCAGACATAGCTGTTTAATGGTTATTCATTAATTGTTTGGTCTAAGAGTTAGGTGTCTGGGCAGGCAGTTTGGCAGAATTCAGGGAACTGAATCTGGGTTGTGAAGCCAGCCATTCCCTGCAATGCTCACCACGTCTGGGAACAAGCTGAACCTCTCCTATAGACTGCTGTGCCAGGAGGAGAGTCCAAGCACAGCTCTGCCTCCCTGTTTGCTTCCCCCTTTTGCCTTGTCTTGCCCTGTGGGTTTAGCTGTGTCCTGAGCCATTTTGCTAGAGCCTTGTTTCACACTTGGCCTGTATACAATGTCATATGCTCTGTAATATGCTCATGTGGCACAGAAGCATTGCTGTGCACACACCTGTTGGGTTGAGGCGGTCGCTGTATTTGAGTGCAGACCAGCATTTCCAAGCACCTGGGTGAGAGCTCATCAAGGCCACTTTGGATAAAATAATTCAGGCTCATGGAGCATGACCGCATGCATGGATGCTGCTGGATTTCATGGGAATCCATGTCTTCAAATAGAGAGGGAAAAAAAGGTGGAGGAAGAGTAGTGCATGCAATGAGTGCAATGATACTACAGTCATAAGGATGTAGCTCAATCTACAATTAATACAGAAGGAAGTAAATATAGTATTGTTGGAATATGAGATGTGATTTTAAATTCTTGCAAACAAAGATACCTTTTGTGACCGTGGCCATTCCTTCTGCTATACCAGCACTGCGGCAGTAACAGCTTGGGAGTCTGAAATCAGTTTCTAAACCCTTGACCTCTCAGTGTGAAAAAGCAACAGCAGGAGGAGGTGGATTTGCTGGGGATAAAGCTCTTATCCTCAAACAGTTTATCTTTTAATATCAATCCAGGGACAAAGTTAGCCATAAATCCACAGGAAACACCTATATTCTGTATCCATTCCAATAGCCAGTGGGATGTGTGCCCAGCAGGTGGACTGTGAGGTGGCTGGGCTCTTGCTTTCTGAGAAGTTTGCTGGAAATTCATGTCTATTACCACCAGACAGAAATTAAATTTTCCAAGCAGGCACTTTTAAACTTATGTTTTCTGGATCAACATGTCTCCCTCCTAAATCTAAAATATTTCATTAATTTTGAAATTATTTTTTTTGTTCTGGAATTGGACATCAAAAAAGGCCAAGAAAGAATAAAGTGAAATTAAAGACTTTGATAGATGTGATTTTTCCTGCCTTTTTGTCTTGCTTTCCTCCTCTGCCTGAGGTGTTGGGATGCACTTTATTTCTGAGTTTGAAGGGATGGAGACAGGATGGAGAACTGGCAAAACAACAGCACCAAGAGATGACGTTTCTATCACCAGAAACTACTAGTGGGTGCAAAACCAGGTCTGATGAGCTTCTCAAACAGCCAGATCCCCCTTCTTGGGCATCAATAGCTAACCAAACAATATCCACCTCTCTCCTCCAAAGGCTGTTCTTTGTCCTGGAGATCTGTGTGTCTCTGTTTGGTTTTGTTTGTTTGTTTGTTTTCACCCTTCACCAAACAAGCCATGAGAATGGCGACCAGCCCAGGGCTGCACACACCTAGCTCTCCAAGGGGTCTGTGGGCTCTCATCTCAGCTTCTCTGAGCAGCAGCAGGGGTTGTTCAAACCTAAATTGCCCCAGCTGTGGCTCCATCTTGTCCCACACTCACCCCTTCTCTCCAGGACTTCAAGCAACCTCAGACACCTGGAGCATCTGGCATACCCATGTCAGCGGGGGAGCCCGGTGCCGGGCTCTCTGTTTCTCGCTTCTTGCCGCTTAGGATTTATGGAAGAGCAGCTCGGCGTCTGCCGTGCGCGCGGCATCTCCCCCTCCCCACCCCCAGACGGACCCAGATGCCAGGGTCGGCGAGCGAGGGCACCACGAGGGGACCTGCCAGCTCTGCCACTGCAGCTGCTCCCTCTGTTGCTGGCAGCTGGGCTTGAATATTCATGGCAACAAAAGATTAGCACTGTGTGCGCTTGGCACTGGAGGCAGATAAAGTTTCTTGAGGTGCCGGTGGCTCTGTTCTCATCCCATTCAAAGAGCTCGCTCCCTCTCCCCCTCTCCACTTGTCTGCTTCGTCGACCAGCTGATTCCTTGCTGTATAAACGGCTTCTGCTGGGAGAGAGGGGTGAGCAGCTTGATTAATCATTCAGCAAAGTGGTTCGGAGTCCAGACAAACTAACGCAGGTCTTGCCAACACTTGCACGCAATTGGCACTGAGCAAAGCCAGGAAAAAAAAAAAAAAAAAGGAAAAAAAAAAAAAAAAAAAAAAAAAAGCTTATTTTTAAGTGAGTGAAATCTTGCAAGGCATCAGATCAGAGTGGACTTATGAGATGCTATCCTCTGCTCAAGTGATTTAGGCAGGTAAGAGCATCATTCACCCTGACTTCCAGTGAGATTTAGGTTTCTGAGTGACTGAATAACATTCAAGAAGGAGACTTAGACCTTTCAGTTACTTGGTAACTTTTCAGTTTCACCTCAAACCATCAAAGACTGGTTTAAAATAGTCTGCCACTTCTTTCTCCCTTGCTCTGAGCTGGCCGAGAAATGAAAAAGAAAAAAAAAATAAAATCAAATTGAAGTTTGTTATCAAAGTATTGATGCTAGTCAGAAGTAGAAGAGCATGTCTTCTATCATGTCTTCTGAGCAGATGGAAAACATGAGCTGGGAAGGTGGAGTGAATTGCTCCTGTGGCAATCTAGGAAACAATCTTCCTTGACATTACAGAGGAATTATATTTAAGCCACTCTCTGTCCCTTTCTCAGCATGAATTTTCAGTCCTCTGTGAGCCATCAGGGCCAGGTCACATTCATCAGGCTTTTCATGCTCAGGAGGGAAGCTTTCAAGGGTGCCAGGCAGAGTGGCTGGAGGTTGAAGGAGGATGGGCTACAAATCTCCCAGCAAAACCACCAGCAGGATAGCAGCAGCTTTTCAAAAAGCATTCAGGAACGGGCTGTGGAGTTGCCCTTCTCTTGGTGGACAAACCAAACATCCCTCCAGACACAAGTGGAGGCATCTGTTCAGTCAGTAGAGAGAAAACAAACTATTCGGGCTGTTACAGCTTTAGGGTGAGATGAACTGTGCCTCAGCAGTGCCTGCACCTTTCCAGTTGTTAGAAAAGGAGCCTAGGCAATGAGAATAAATGCAGACATCTATGCTGTAGACAAATATAGTGGCTGAACTGCACCTCCCCCAGAGCAGCCAGGGAGAGCAGCAACCCAAGGAACATCTCCAGCTCTGTCTGGAGCCAGAGGGCTCCAGTGGATGAGCCTCGGTCATGCTCTGAGGACCTGTGGGTGCAGTGGCTTGGCAACACATAACAGACTTTTGCTGTGAGTGGGGAGAGAGAGTTTTCTAGATCTTCCCCAGGACATCATATAATGAGGCTTTGGGGTTTCAGCGGTAAATGAATGCCACGAAACGCTGCCTGATGGGGTCTGCTCAGAGTAGCCAAATAATTATCTTGCTCTGGCAAACCACACAGCTCTTCAAGTCAAGATAATATTAATAGTTTATTATTTGCTGCTGTGTGGGAAATGGGAATAATTTTGAGTTTTCAATAATTTGCTAGCAAATTAACTTCTGATGCCAAAAGCAAGGCTGCTGCATTGCTAACCATTCTCCAAGGATGACAGTGGGGGAAGAAAAGAGCTTAGGGGCATGGCCACCTGCTCCTTCTCCATCTGACACTGCCGTAGTCACAGTCTGCCCAGATTTGGCTTGACAGGTCTCTTGTGAGGACAATTGAAACAACCTCATTAGAAAAGAAAAGTAAAACTGTTCGGAAATGAAAGGTAAAAATTGCTTATGTCAGATTCATGAGGCTATTGGGAAACAGGACCCTCACTGTGCATGAAGCTGTGTCACAAGGCCGGTACCATCTAGGAGCCCCTACTCTTTTACTACGATATAAAACTGCCAGCTTCCTTAGTGAGGGGTTAGCCTGTTCAAAGCAAATGTTTTCCTCACATGCCCTCACAAAGGAAGTCTTGGTAGACCAGATTGCCAGTTCTTCAGGTCTTTCAACCTTTCTTGAGCTGTTTGTCTCTTTGGAGTCATTGTACAGATGTGCCTCTGCTGACACCAACGCTGTAAGCCTGCCCAAGCTGTTCGTTGCAGCATTGCACAGGATGAACTGCATCATCTGGGTGCACACTGGGGCTTATCCTCTGCCATTTTCACTGGAAGAACAGAAACAAGAAAGCACCTTCTCCGTGGCAGCATGGGACAGCTGCAGCTATTTTCCAGAGAGTGGCCGCTGGGGCAGCCCTACCTCATTCTTAGACATAACCACAACAGCGAGGGAGTGACTCATGTGGAGAGCAAAGCCAGCTCAGCCTGACTCAGCCTGCAGTGAACTGCCCCAGGATATTCCACCTTCACCTGCTGTTTTTGATAAAATAAAAAAAAAAAAAAATAAAATCTAGCAGAGAAATCCTTTCCTAATCTGGACTGGCCGGGAAGGTCCCTAGTTATTCATCAGCGTGAGAAGTGCCAATGTGCCCAGGTGCAACCCCTCATCCTACAGTGTGAAATCTATCCAATGGCCACAGAAAAATGGGCACAGGGATGAGCTGAGGTTCAGGACTCCCTGCTCTGAAGTCAATTCTGGAAGGCTCGTTCCTCAGAGCCAGGCCTGCTGCTGGTCACTTTACCACCATTTCCTATCCAGATGCTCCAAGGGATTGATGGCTAACAGATATTACAATCAGCGAGACATCCCAAAGGATTGATCCCCTTAGTGATACTACCTATTTCTCTCTAAATTTAGCAACTGGAGTCTGAGCCAGGGAGCCTGCACTGTTGCTCAGGGTGGCTTCCCCCAGCTACAGCCAGTGCCCTTACCCCAGTGCTGTCTGTGCCTGGGCTGTGACTGGAGAAGCTCCTCCATAACTTTGCAAAACAAGGATCTTTATACTGCAGGACAGACACAGCAGAAATATTTTTATCCAGCATCAGAGTAGAACACAGTAAGAATGATATAAAATTATTTTTAAAAGCTTCTCTTTCTAACAGCTACTATACAAAGATGCACACATTAAATGTAAGGAGATGCTGGAAATTAGAGAGGATTTGTGAAACAAGGACTTTTTTTTCCATTAACTTTGAATGCTGACAGACTTTCAGTGAAGATGAGAAATACAGCAAGGCTTTACAGTTGGGAAGGGCTACAAGAAAATGAGGCTCTATTTCTGCAGCAGAGTGTGATTTAGAGGGCCAGAGGTGAGAGTTGTGCTAGAAAATCAAAAGACAAAAAGAACCAAAGAAAGGTGAGAGACAGACGCTGGTGAGATCCCTAGGCACATCTCTGGAAGATTTAGAGAACTTTAAAGGGAGTTTTAAGTAAGACAACCTGGCAATGTCCATTTTCTAGAAAGCACAGAAGCAGACATTAATTTTAAACTTGCAATCTAAAAAATTCACCTAATGAGTTTTCTAAGAAAGTGCAGCACCTAAGTCAGCGACAAAGAGATTGGCCAGTCCATAGAAATGGTCTGGGTTGTAAAATAAATAAATAAATAAATAACCCCCCCTCCTTGCAGTTTACATGAAGATTGCAGAGATAAGAGCTCTGAGTACAACAGGAAGCTCTGAGCTGGCAACAAACCTCCTATAAGGAATCTTGGAAGAGCTTTAAAGAGACAGAGTGTTGGGACAGGGAGGGGAAATGAGTAACAAACAGGAACCCTGCACAAAAACAACTGGCTTCTGCAGGCCTGTGACACTGGCTTTTCTCAAGCAGTGCAGGGGGGCAAGGATGCTTCATTCTTAAACTTTCACCTTTGACGCCAAGCAGGCCGAGTGGCAGCATTATGTACCAAACCCTGGAGTTCTACAGCTGTTTTCTCCTGTTATCTTTTCTGTTTCTCTTCCAAGAACCAATTATTATCTGTGATTATTATCTATGGGTGTGTGGGTGCGTGCATGCCTGCGTGCGCACATGTGTACGTACTTGCAGATGGTGGGAGTCTCAGGAGCAGGCACAGAGCTTTCCTGGTGGCACTGGTAGGAAAAATGCTTATGTCCCTTGTGCTTAGGTCCTACAGCACTGAGGAAATTAATTAGGTCAAAGAAATGAGCCCCCATGGCTTTCACTAGAAATAACAAAAAGGACTGCCAGTCTGCTGCCTCAGTTATGCTGCAGTTATGTTGTGAGGGTAGGAGGGAACTACAGGAAGAGTGGGTAAGGTACTCCTGTGCCAGAAGTTATGATCCCCACACCTTTACATCTACCTGCTCCTGCCCCTGGAGATGTGACCTTTTAGCACAACCTCACCAGCAGCTGAGGGAGATGGAGAGGAGCTCTGGCACTGCGCTGTGCTCTGGGGTCTGCAGAGGAGGATCCAGAGGGGGAGCAGAGCCAAAGCTTCCTTTGGCTGAAACTCCATCCCATGTGTCAGCCCCCATCATAAAACCTATGTTTACTCCTGAAGCTGAAGTTTAAGGAGAGGAAAATCCAGATGTAGCTAGTCTTTCCTGGCTCTCTAATGACAACAGCAATGATTAAGCTCAAAAGAATTTCTAAAAATATAAAGAAGTAATGAGTTTACATCTTGTAGTTTAGTACTATGCATGCTTCTGGCCCAAAATTACAAATTAAAAAAAAAAAAAAAAGGAAGAAAGAAGATAAAAAGAAAGAAACGTCAGGTGTCACTGTCTGACCCATTGCATATCAGTTTAAAGCCTTAACATGAAGGCCCTCAGGACTGGAGCTGCAGAGCACTGACAGCTGACCTTGAAAAGAGAAATGTGGGGATCCAATCAACAGAAAACCACCATTTTTTTCTAGGCTATGACTCAAAAAAATCACACCCAAAATATGGATGGTCTCTTTCCAATGAAGAGGTAGGATGTCCTCCAAATGGTGAGGTGAGCCCACAAAAGCAAATGAGACTTTTACCGTATGGTTTCTCCCAGTGGTGTAAATGGAATGGAATGGAAGCAGTTTGGGTCAAATGAGATCTTCATTAGTATCTCAGAGGAGAGCCAGTCATTTTAGGATCTTGGAGGAGCAGAACATGGGACGTCTGTGTGTATACTGCTCAGCAAACTGTCAGCACAACATGCGAACAAATTCATAAGAGCTGCCCTTAAATGAACCATTAGCAGGCCAAGTGATTAATAGGTTGATCTGTTGAAACTGTTAGTTTCCTAAAAGCATGACTGCGAGGACTCATTGCTTACGGTACAAGGGGCCGTTATTAACATTCCAATAGCTGTTTTTCGTTAGAGACATCTGTGACTTAGAACCGTGAAAGCCTGTTTGGTTTTGCATTTGTGTCTTAAATAAACGAAACACTGCGTTTGTATACCCAGCACATGTTTCCTTTAAGGGGTTTGCTTTCAGAGCAGCCAAAGCAAAATGCATTGCCTCATGGCAGATGCAGCTGATGGGTACCACTTTGTGGCCTGGGGCTTTCATCTCCCGCGAGGACAACGTGACGTATGGAGACTTTGGGTTCCTTCATACAACATTGCTTTTCTGTGCCAAGATGCTACTCTGCTTTTACACAACATGTGGACCCCAGGCGTTTGGGAACTTGCTTTCTGGCAGCCATATTTCTAATGTGCCAACGCGGGGGACGAATTTCTCCCTCCCCACCCACGGTGCCACATATGTGCTTCAGGTTTCTCTAGCTGTTGGAGAAGTCAAGTCTGAGCTGTAATTACCAGTAAATTCTGCCCCAGTAAAAGAATCGATTTTTGAAACTGTCAGCAGCCTAAGGAAGATTAAGACATTACAAATGGGGCGAGGAAGCTGGATGGTGCAGTGACTAAAGAGCTATTTAGCCTGAGCCACTGGAGTTCAGCAACCTGCTGAGTGGCCTGGGCTTGGATCTACAAAAGGACTTGTGCCTTCAAGGCTGAAACGCGTGCTGCTGAAACTTTGCTCAGCTGGTGTCTTAGCCATGCCTTGGATGCTCTGAGGGCACTACGTGCCCTTGTATGCTTGTGAAATACATGTTGGTCATACAAGGAACAGAAACTGCTCAGGTATGGGGATCGGAAACCGCCCCTCTTTGCACCCAAGAGCTGGATTGCAGCCGAGGTCCCTTCTTACCCACCCTGTGGTGCCTAGCAGTTTGGTCAGCAGGGCAGCTGGACTTCCACAGGGGATATTCTACTGCCCATATGATAAGGCTTGGAGGGAAAGTGCACTCTTGCACTATTAGGCTGAAGATGTTTCCGTTGTAGACTGGCCCAAGGCAATAAGGAGGGGCAGAATTGCAGAATAATTTTGGTTGGAACAGACCTCTGGGATGTCTCTGGTCCAATGCCCTGCTCCAAGTAGGGCTAGCTTCTACATCAGATCTGGTTGCTCACGAACGACGTTTCCCTAGTGTCAGCCAGGACAAAAAGATGATCAGGTCTGCTGCTCTTCCCTGTTTTCAGCCCAGGAGATAATACCAAAGCTGTGTGTACTGCCTTCTTGCCTGCAGCACTGCAGACAGGTGTTCAGCAGCCATATGATACCAAAGGGTTTCTTCAGAGGAACAGAGCTTGGAAGGATTTTCCTTCTCCCACAAGTCTGCAATCTTAGGCTGGAAATGCATGTGACAGAGCTAGGAACAACCCAGAATAACCACAACAGCACAACCTGAAACACTACCAAAAGGGAGGTCAGTGGCCTTGGCTGTGTGATCACAAGAGCTGGGAGACCCATGCAGAGAGGTCTTTGGACACGAGAGCTGCCTTCCACTTCAGTTGAAACCTGTTCAGCATGCTCACAGAGAGGTCCTTGCAGCCTGATTCTGGCTGGGGTGAGGTAGAGAGCTTTGGGGCACTGTCTGTGGTTGAGAAAGGCCTGGCACTTACAAGAAATTGTGTCATGTTCCACTGTGTTCAGGGAAACTCTTGTTTAGGATAGGAAGATGGGACCCTCCAGCCTTTGTTATATCAGAGCCTCCATGTGCACACTTTGGGAGTATACAGACTGCCCAGAAGAATGTTGATCCATTGCTCAGGTCAAAAGGGGAACAGTAGTAGCAGACAGAATAAATTCCTTGTAAAGCTGGGGCAGGACATGGATGGGAAGCTGTGCTCCAGTATCGGAAGACGTTTTTACTGAAATAGATGACACTGCCTTGAATTTTCAATTACCAGCAAGCTAGGCAATTTCCTCAGCAGATGGGATGTCTCACTTCATGCTCATTCTTGTTACGCCAATATTCAAACCCCACTTAGTGCTCTCTTGGTGAATCATGTTTGTAAACTGTATGGTACGGCTATTCAGTTATTGGGCAAGGTCCCATCAGTTTCTTTATTCTGGGAGTCTGGAATCTATTAAAACAATCTGAAATGTTCAAGAAGAGACTATTCTGTAACCTGCAGATCTTGATAATATCTTTCAGGGTCACCTGCCATCATTCCTGCCTCCCTGGGAGTGGCCTTAGGTCATGCAGTAAGACGTCCCCAGTGACCAGAACAGATGGGGAGGTTCCACATGTGCTAGCTAGAAGGTGATGCAGCATGTTTTCGTGTTGTTACTCTGAGTCACAAAATGTCCATGCAGCTCTCTCCAAACACATGTGAGCAGTCTCATTCTATGTTTTCAGCTGACCGAAAGCTGTGTGAATTGGATGACTGTGACATCAGGACTGCCCGGCAGGAGGAGAGCCTTCGCTCAGGTTTGGCAATCCTATCCGCAGTCATCGCTGCACTAACCGGATGCCTGCTCTTCACAGCCATGTCAGGGAGTAAATAACGAGGGTTTGCGGCTGGTCACAAAGGACCACGTCATGATGCTCTCATCCGACATCCTTGCCATGGATCTGCTCTGGCCCAAGGGCTAGTTACTAAGCATGCACTCCACAAACTAAGTAGTCACTGCTTAAAACACAAGGGCCTGATTCACAGCAGATGGAGGAGAAAAGCCACCAGTCGCAGACTCGGTGTAAAGCGAGCAGGCAGTGCTTTCCTGAGCTGGCAGACAGCTTGGAACAATGGCTTTGAGAAGTGCGTCCTGCCTTCATTCATCGCACCAGGAGACTTGCCACCCAGTTCCATGGAAACAATGTGAACGGCCATTTTCAGGGTTTCACTGCTGATTATTTTAGCAGACAGGATGGGGACAGAGTAGGAATGAGACCCATATGGGAAGTGGGAATTGCATGGTAGGAAGTAGGGAGACAACACAGAAAAAAATCAGGGAAGGGGGAAAGAAACAAAGACAGGAGAGGGTGAAAGAATAAACCCTCAAGGGCAGACATGATGGTGATAATAAGGTACTTGCTCTTTATCTCCGAGTGACACTGGACACAGTGAGCAGGAACAGAGCTAACAGGATGAAGATAACTGGGCCATTTCTTCCTTGCTACATGTTTCACTTGCCTGCTGTGTCTGTATCATTTTGGGGAATTGTTCTCTTGGCGGAGAATGGCTGCCATTGATTTAGGATGGGAGGAAACATCTCCTGGAGATGCCTGAGCCTCTCCACCCCTCCACGGGGACCTACACTCCCCACTGTTCCCAGGAGAGGCAGATCCCACACCAAGGACAGGTCGAAAGTCAAGGTGTGCTCATGCTGGATGTGCCCGCAGCCCTCAGTGGTGCCAGAGTCCCTGCTCCACCAGGCTCACCAGTGAGCCACCTTCCTTTCAGGTGTCATGCGCCTAAGGCAGGACAGACCTGTATCCCTTTCTTCTAAGAGGCAGTGGATTACAGCTCTGGGAGAGCCCTGTGGTATAGCTCAACTGGTAAATTAAATGATCTTGGGGCTTTTCTGACACCAAGGCCAACCAGCACATTCAGTTGTGCTAGCTCTTCTGCCATGCCGGGAGACGTGGCCAAGCAAAGCTGTGGAGACACTTCCACCTGACAGGGTAGGCGATCACATTCTAGTGCCTGACAACATTCATCTTACTGGTGTAGGCAGAGCCTAGATCCTCAGTTACCCCAGACAGACACTGTCTTATGGGAATCCCACGGGCACTGCCTTTCCCAAAGCACCGCTCAGGTGCGGTTACCTGCAAAGGCTTCTCAGCACAGGACATTGGTGGCACTCTAGTTTTTAATTTTTATTTAATTCTTTTGTTTTGTTTCGTATTCCCAGCAGCTCATGGGTTGGCAACCCATGCATGTATTTGTGTGTGAGACTCCTTCTACCACAACAGGCAGCAAAACTGCCAGAGCTTCCACAGACTTACTCTTCCGATCTCACTGACAAAGCCAGGGCAATTCCCTTCTTCTGCTCATCTCTCGTGTGGCCCCTCCAGCAGCAGGACCACCAGCACAAGACGTGTCCCCTGCTGCTACTGTTGTGGTGGGGCAAACCCCCCTCTGCCAGCAGGCCAGGTCACAGCACTGGGGCTGGGGTGGAGAGGTTCAGAGGTACCTCCTGCTGCTGCCCCATCCCTGAGCACAGCACCAAGTGGAAATGTCTCTGCACAAGCCAACAGGACTCAGCAGGGTTTCCTCAACAGGCCCTCAGTTGTGTCTCCTGAGCGCTGAATGGGATTATTGAGCTCTGCAGAGCTTGGTCCCATGGAGAGAAAGAGGAGAACCCCACAGCAGTGTCAGAAGCGGTGGGACTGACAGCCGCCTGCTATCACACAATGGGGAAGCGTCCTTGGCACCGCGAGCAGGCAGGATGTTTACTGCTGGGGATTTGCAGAAAATATCAGAAAGGGTTGTGATAAGTGGATCTGATATGTTTTACAACCCTTGAGGGCCTTTTCCTAATTTGCCATGTGACTTATCAACCTGTTATTGTCCTCTAGTGCTTTCCACATATTGATGGCGCTGACCTTGAAAAGCCCATGGCCTAATATGCTGAATGATATTATTGTGTGTGGGAAGGCAGCAGAATTCTGGGTCAGAGACCGTGGGGGGACGTGTGAATGAGGAGGAAGAACAAGCTGCAGACCATTTCCAGGTGCCAGTTTGTGTAGGGCAGGTTCTCAGAGGGGTCCATGAGGTGCTGCCCATACCTCATCACTGCCACGCTGCATGCCCAGGGAAGCAGCTGATTTGCACTCTTCTAACCCATGCAAGGACAAATTTCTGCTGAATCCTACAGCATAATGCAAGCTGAACCTACCACAGGTGCACTGGAGTCTTGAAAACTATGGTGATGCTGTCCCTGCTTTAGAGAGGGAAATGGGAAGGACACTTAATAAAGTTGTATAAGGTCACAAACTTTATTAAGTTGTATAAGGTTGTATAGGGTATGGCAAAAGGAAACTCTCCAGTCTCCAAAGCCCCCGCTTTTCCCTTTTGAGGTGGGGTTCTCAAATCTGAGAGCTTTGAGAGAGGCACTGTCCTGGGGTCTTCTGCCTTCTTATGGAGTCCTCTTTTGGTTTCTTGCCACCATTGCAATAAACATTGACCTAGAAAGTTCTTCTCACTCACAGTTATATAGAGCTGAGGGCGCCTCTTCATACAGGAGAATTTGATTTGATTTGAAAGTGAATAATATGCCCGTCCTGCTGCAGCTGCTTCATGAATTGCAAGCAAGGGTCAGGTCAGCAGCAACTCTCAATGTGCTTCCAGCACATCAGTTCATGTGTCATGGTTGCATTGCCTGTGCACAGGGCATTTTGAACCTGAGATCCCTAGCAGGTCAGAAATTCTGATCAGACACAGAGCTGGTCTCTGCTCCAAACAAAATGCAATGTAAATGCTGACACCAATCCCAGTTTCAGACAAGTACACTTCCACCCCAGCTGCACAAATTGACTTTCTCCTTCAAATTAGGGGGGCTCCAGGCTGATCAGTTAGAAAGATTAGTTAAAAGTTTGCTGAAAAAAAGAAATACTAATGACAGTCAAGAGATGGTAAATCAGTGTTAGCATGGGCACTGGGAGTGCAGCTGGAGCTGTGATGGATTTAAGGCTGCTTGAGCCTGGTGACAGCCACCCCAAGCCACAGGGCTGTGCCTCAGCTAATGCTCCTCTTTGGGGTTACTGGCATGGAGCAGTAACTGACATGCACCTTCCTCTGCTTCGTGGTGCCTCGGCCGCCTTCAGACAGTTCTGGACTGCCTTTGTCTGGCCCCAAACCCACCTCCACCCGGGAAAAACACCAGAGATTTCTGGAGTGTTTTCAGTAGGGGCAGGAATTTCACCAGGGTTGTCAAAAAGCACCTGAGCTCTGACTGAAAATTCCCGAATCTGTTCGAGATAACAAGCTAAAAGAAAACACCGCCACCACAAATATATATATGTATGTATGTATATGTATTAAATTGGATGCCTTTCTCATACAGTTTCAGTCTGGAAGATGCTTCCTGATTCTTTCCTTCGTGGTGACGCCATACACAAAGCAGGAGACCCTTCAGGGGTGATGATGTCCCGATGCTTGTAAGCACGGAACATAACGGAAAAAAATAAAAAATAAAAAAAAAACAACGAGGGAAAAACAAAAAAAAAAAAAAAAAAAAGAAAAAGAAAAAGAAAAAGAGAGCATCAGAGAAAGGGAAGCCTGCGTTTCGCCCGCTTCCAGCCGGCCGCTAGGTGGGTGCCGAGGGTCGGGACCGGGCCGGGCTCAGGTGCAGCGCAGCCCCCGGGCGCTTCGAGGGCCGCCGGCCCCATCCCAAAGGCGTTAAGGTTTGTAGGGGAGGCAGCAGCTCTCCTGGGCCGAGCATGACCGAGCGCTTCCTCAGGAAATGGTGGGAGCCTGCGAGGAGCCGCAGCCGTCCCAAATTTCAAGCTCTCCCTAGGAAGCGGAGCATGGGATTCCCTGGCACCCCCCGGGATGTACCTGGCCCAGGAATCTGGCTGCCTGCCGAGGAAGGGGGGCCAGAAATGGCCACGCAGCCTCCAGGCCCAGGGCAGGGCTCTGCTCCTCTCTGCTTCCCTACTTTGGTTTTTGCACCGCCGTGGAGTTGGCAGCCAAGTGATGCTTCCCCTCGGTGCCCGCAGGAGGATGAGGGCACTGGAGGTGGATGGGTTTGGCTGGAAGTCCCTGGCAGCTGTGGGGGAAATGACCCTAAATCGTTGCCTTCCTACAAGCAGTCCTCCTGGCCCTCCTGACTTTGCTCTTTGTGGGGGACACAGTGCGGACTGGTCCCCAAAATGAAAACGTATGGGATGTGATCAGAAGCCAGTGCAGCCAGTGCTTTCTTGCAAAATCTTAATAGCTGAAATGTTTCACTCCACAGCCTCTGCCAGAGGTCAAAGCTGATAAATCAGGAAATTTTCAGTTTGGCAAAGGCGACTTGGCAAAAGCCATATATAACCTGATACCCTGGATCTGCTCTGCGGACAGCACAAATATCCTACACAGCATCCAGAGGTGCACATGTTGTGGGTGTTGGCTTAAGGCAAGCGAAACAGAACCCAGGCAGAAGCCCTAAACGCAACTCTTGGCAAGGCTCAGTGCCAGCAGGTGGTCCATGAGCTTTCTTTACACAGAGAGATGCTAGTCCCGCTTCTGTCAGGAGCCCACAGGCTTCCAGGGACCAGCCTGAAGTCGCGACCCCCACAGAGAAATCTTTATTTTTATTTTTACAGCGGCAATGTGGAGGTGGCGGTGCTGCTTTTTCTGGCAGCGCTGGAGAAATTCCCCTCGCTGCATTGTCCACCTGCACGACAATAATAGCCGATGAGTCAGGACAACGGGGCTCTGCGACACTTCCACCCCTCTCACCGTTGAGTCACTGGCCGGGATGGGCTGGGCCCAGCTGGGAAAGCAATGTGCAGGATGTGTCCCAAGTGCAGAGCCAAGGCGGACAGGTCCTTGTGATGCGCGGATGCGTAAGGTTGTGTAAACGCAAGCCGGGCTAACCGCAGGGCCTCAGGTCACGTCTTGACATCACGCTGCCCACCTTGGGCTTGGGGAATAGCTGTTAGAATAATGGTATCAGAGTCTTTGCCATTCGTACTGATCTGAAACCGAGTTTTCAGGAAAAGTCCTAGAGTAATTTATTTTGCATTCACTTATTTCTTATTGTCCCCTGTTCAGGCATTGCCTTAGGGCATCACTAGGGTGTATATATGTCCTAAAGGTGCATCGTGATCGTAATACATTTGGAGTACTTTCATTTCTTTTTGCCTTCAAAATTCTTGGGTTTCTAATGTGTTGTGCAGCTATTTTCTGCAGTTCTTTCCTACCATACATTTTTTTTTCCTTTTTTTTTTTTTTTTTAAAGTTTGTACTTTATATTGTGTAATTACACTTTTTTCCTCTAGAAATTACGCAGTGGAAAAGTGCACTTCAGCATCATGTTATGCAAGTATAACAATTAATTCCAACATCCCTTCCATGAAGGAAAACAGAATTTCTCTGTAGCGTGTAGAAGTTAAGGGCTCAAGTCTGCTTTTACTTATCCTGAGATCAGCCAGGAATGGCACCAATAACTTTCATCTGGGTGGAGTTAGCAACGGAGAACGAGTCCTGGGTTTTCACATGTGTAAACTGCTGTCTCAGAGCAGTCTGACACTTCATAATGTGTCCTCAGATGACCCATCCTCCTGGATAACTCTGGCTAGGTCGGTGGTGGGGGCAATGAGGAGCTGGGAGAGGGAAGCCAGGGGGGTGAAAACCCCAGTGCCCTGTGGCAAGCCCAGCATCATGGAGCAGCTGCAGCAGTGCCAGCCCTGCAATGCAGACCTGCCTTGAGGCAGTGGTAGGCTGGTGTGGCCAAAAGCAGCAGATGAGCTGGAGCAACGTGGAGCTCAGCGTGGGCTTAGCTCCCATGGGCTTTTCCAGCTGGCTTTTTCAGCCCACACCAAGCTCCATGCTGTTGCAGCTTGCTTGCTCTGGATACCCATGCTGGTGTGACGAGCCCACGCGGAGCCACTGCCATCACAGCTTGACTTGCTACAGCCCTACCTGCAGGCAGCATCACGCAACCCAAAGCAGCCTGGTGTATGTTTGCTGACACAGGTCTTGCGGAGGATTTCGGTTGTGTAAATCTTCTCTGGCTGCTATCTCATTCCCCACGCTGAGCCCTGAACCATGGTTCAAACTTTAGGACTTCTTTCTTGCTCACTCAGCCTCCTGGAAAAGGCATTGTTGGGGATGCAGCAGGAAGAGATGTGACAGCAGAGCCAAGGGTGGCATTTATGAGACTTACTAGCACAGAGACCTGTCTGCCTCACTGTGTGGAGAATAAACACCGTCTCCATCCTTCAGGGACAGAAAATGGTGGGGAACCTCTTATTTGCCTAAAAGCAAATACATGCTCTTTCTGTCTTTTTTTTTTTCTTCTTTTTTTCTTCTTTTTCTTTTTTTTTTTTTTCTTCTTTCTTTTTTTCACCCTTTGTTTATATGATTACTCTTTTAAACAAATGGTTCCTATTCTGGTTTAATTTGCATTTTAGGCTACATTTTGGGATGGTTTTTTATTTTATTTGGATCTGACACAGATCTCTGATTCCAAGTGCCCCTGGGGTTAACAACTTGAGGCAGCTCTCCTTTTATCTGGATTGGGCTGACAATGTAAACTTTGGACAGGCCAGCTTGCTTCCCAGATGTTTCTGACCGTGGTTTTTCATATGGTCCCACTTCCCAAAATCAACTGGGGGATGGTCTCAGTGTGGCAACACCGCCAGGAACTCAGATGTAATCCTCTGCATCTAAAAAGGAGGGAGGCGCCCTCCCAGCATGTTTTGTCAGCCATGACCCAATCTCCATGCAGTATCTGTCCGAATTGCTCATAACTAGCATACCACAAGTAAGGATCAACTCTTTTCTTATAGGATCAATGTGTTTATGTTTCATTTCATGGCAGCAGCAGGAGAAGCTGGCTGCCTACGCTGCAACATTTCCTATCCCCATGTTGTCAGATATCCGCTGGTGCTTCTTGAGGCGATCCAAGGAAAAAAAGCCCCTTTTTCTCAGCTTCTCCCAGAATTTTCCTAGAAATAACAAAGGACAGATTTTGGGTTGTCCTTCTGGAAGTGTTGTGCTCCAGCAGTGTGAAGCCCCAAACATCAATTAGAGGTGAGCTTTACAAAGGCTATTTCAAAGCAGATTTCTTGTCTTTTCCCCCTGCCGTGGTCCCCCAACATGGTCAGTCTTGCAGTCTCTGTGAGTGCAGAGGGACTCACCGGCTGCCCCACAGTTACAAACAGAAGGTAAGATGGATTGAGGAGAGAAGTTCTCCTTGAATTCTGCCCCATTATGACAGGAAGAATAGAGGATACACCTTAGATCATGAGCTGAAAGCACCTCTCGGTGGCCTGTTTTGCTGAAATCATCTTGGGGTGACAGAGACCAGGCCTCAGGACTGCTGAGAGCCATGTCCAGCCCCTACAGCAACCAGAGATGGGACTCAGCCTGTCCCTGCTCTGTGTCTCCGAAAAGCAGAGGAAGAGAGGCAATACTTCCTTCCCCACCACTGTCTTATGGAGCAGAGACACCAAAGGTATGAGGAGCATTTTCCAGACCCTGGGGATATTCTTCTTCCCCAACCTGTTTCTTCTCCCACCCAGCCTTGCAGTAACTCCACTGAGCCCAGCACGGTGCTGGTACAGCCCCTCCACTGTAAACTACTTTTGCGACCCCCTTGGGGAAGGTCTCCTGGCTGGGGACAGGGGGTGAAGGGTTGCAAATGACAAATTGTCATCTTTGTCAGCAGAGCAACTGAGAAACAGTGGGAGTGAGTGACTTGTCCACAGAGAGAAGATTGTCACCTGCAGTCCTGCACCAAGGTGGCCTGAATGGCTGTCCTTGCAAGATGCATCCCCAAAATACCATCCTGCCACAGCCCAGAGAGTCCAAGACTGGCTGATACAGAGTTGCAGACAGGATCTCCACAGGCTTCACCACTCTTGGAGAAGGAAGACAAGGGCTCTGATGGCAAATGGGCCACTTCGGTTGAGGCAGGTTGGGCTGGCCTCCAGCCCTCCCCAGCCTGCAGGCTATGTGCAGCAAGCATTGGCCATAAGGAGCGGCCAGGACAGGCTCACTTTCAAGCCCCGACTGCTTTGCATGACTCAGGTGAGGACAAGCAGATGCAAAACATTGGCACTGCTTTTGTGGTCGCTTTGCACTGCAGGCAAAACAGAGCTTTAGGTCTAGGCTGTAAAAACAAAAGCTCTGGTATTGGGTGTGTTTTCATGCCTAAACCTTGCTTTCTGCAACTAAACCAAAAACGTCTTTGGTTTCTTATCTCTTAGCTTGCTTCAGCTTACCCACATCACTCAGTGTCCTGCTGCCTCCTCGAGCCGAAGGCACGGGAGCAGAGTTATCCCAAGGTGAGCTGCTTTAACACTTCCAGCCTGACCTGGAAGAGGAAGTATCAGGAGTCTTGCAAAAAAAAAAAAAAAAAAAAAAAAAAAAAAAGTGACATTTCCAGCTTACTTCCAAGCCAGTGTGGTTTGGAGAACTTCCACTGGGCACTTTGAGCAAACAGCAAGCAGGCTCGGTGTCTCTCCCTTGCCAAGTTGCAGCTTGGCATGCCGCCGGTACGGGCTGAGCGGGAGCCTGGCCAGGAGCGTCGGGGTTCAGGTGCTGCAAGCAGAAACAAAGTTCACAAACGCACAGCACAGCGAATGGGAGAGCTTGATAGGAACCTGAGCGTGACATCAGCTGCTTTCATTACATGAGCACAAAGGTCACCAGCGCGGCAGTCACCAGCAAACGCCTGTGCTACCTTTCGGAGGGTGGCACGGGTCCGGCCTTTTCCCACCAACAGCCGTACCTGAGGCTAAAGTACCTCAGGGACACACAGACAGCAGAGGTGCAGCCTTTGCTGCCTGAGCCTCCTTACAGGAAGCAAGTGCTTTTCCTTCAAATGTTCAGGCTGTTTTTTTTTTCCTTCCTTTTTTTACAGTAATGGTGTTAAAGTGCAGTCATCCTCAGAAAAGCACTTTGTGTAAATAGGCCTTGCTTGATCTGATCCCCACACACATTCAGAGCCAGACCTGCTGCCTGTAATAGCAAAAAAAAAAAAAAACCCACAAACTGCTCTCCTGCTCCTCTGATCTTTGCACACTCAACCACATGAAGCTTGGGCTCTTTTTTACCCCTGGGCTTCATCAACAGACTCGGGCATGGCATGAACTCAACGGATCTCACCTAACATGAGAACTGGCTGGTCCATGCCTCCCTCGAGCCAACTTGCTCGGTCTCTTTAGATGTGAGAACACGTCTGACTCCATCTGGACCCCAGCTCTGGAGCTGAGCACCGTAATGATGCACCACCGAGGTGCTTGGCAAGCCTATGGCTGGTGCCCTTCAAAATGCCAACCACTCAAATAGGGGAGCCAATTATTCAAAACAGGGAGTAGGAAGAGACAAGGAAAAGGGATGCTTGCACTGTTCAAGCCATAGCAGAGGTGCTGCATTGATGATCTCCCGTGCTTCTCCCCAGGCTGAGCAGAAGAACGTGTGTGTACCCGAGGGTGCTTCCTGCCGCCCGTGCGGATGGGCATGTTTGTGTTTGTCCCCTCCGTGTCAGGATGAGCCAGAGGCACACTCCACTCCCCGCCCCCCCTGCTCGTATCCTGTTTTCCCCGTGAAGGAAATCTGGGCAAGCGGGACGGAAAAGCAGCGGGGGTCCCGGCCGCAGCGGTGGGGCTGCATTGGGGCAGCGTGGGCAGGGGATGTGCTGCACACCTGCACCACCAGGCAGGTGCCACCCCAGCAGCACCCGCTGCCACCCCTGCCACGAAGCAGAAGGTTGTCACCAGGTGGTTTCACCACCCCAGGAGCTCTGTGGAGAACGTGAGGGTGCTGTTAAAAGCTATGGGGCATGGGAGGTGATACAGACAAGAGAAGGACCAAAGAGCAAGCTTTGCACTTGCTAAGTGGACTTTCCTTGACCCAGCACCCTGCCTTCTACCTGGCCGATCTCTTCCCAACACTGCATGGCCATAAAAGTGATAAATGCTGGGGCAGTGAGGCCAGTGGCTCCCCGTGTGACAAGAAGAAATTGCAGAAACGTACATTATTGTGATCAGAAGGGAGATAGGCTAGTTGTCATGTCGTCACGCAGGCTGGGAGGGTGACCTCATGGTGTGCAAACCAAGGGACAGAGGTGGCATTGCCTGACAGGGGAGGGAGCAGAGTTCCCAGAAGAAAGCACATCAGCCAGGGTCTGGCCATGCTTTCCAGTGAGCCTTCCCAGCTCCCCATGTCCCCAGCAGCCCTCACAACAAGTTTTAATCAGATTCTATGGGACACTTTTCAGGAAATATGAATTCTAGGGACTTGTGTAGGGGATTTTCTGGGGTAGCCTATAAAACTGGCCTTTAAGCTTACTTAGCAAAGACTGGCAAAGGAGACAGATTTAAGGAGCCTCCTTCTCCATGAACATGTCCTTCTGTGGAAGGACACTGTATAGTAAGTGGCAATAACCTTGCACTTGGCCAGGACTGTGATGGAGATGCCCACAGAAGAAAGCGTCAGGGTAAGCATGGAATACATAATGTGAAAACGTGCTGTGGGCATCAAGAGCAGCACGATCTGAGTGATAATCAGACACAGGAGGAGGAGGCAGAACACGTTGGCTAGGAGGTGACAGCAAACATTGACTTCCAATATGGATCTGCAGGAAGCATGACCATCCAAGGGGGAAAGCAAAACAGGGCACGAGACCAAGAGAAGCTCTTGCAGTCACTGAGCTGCATGGGTGTTGTGGTTTTACCATCAAAGACCATCAAAGGTCTTGGAAAGGGGCAAAGAAGAGGAACTCTTAGAAGGGTAAAAGAATGAATGAAGCTATGGGGTGAAGATGGGATGTTGGCTGGGGTTTTCATAGATCATTTATCAAAAAAAAAAAAACAACCATCTGATTATCCCTGGAGTCTCACAGGATCTGGGGATGCTGTAGGGAGTCTTGGCAGAAGGGGGACCTGCTCTGCTCACCACTAAGCTACCCATGGCCGTGAGAGGAGAGGGTGCCTGAGGGGAGAGTGGACCAACCCATGTAGTGCTGACGAAGATCTCGGCTAGGTCCTTTCAGAAGTAGGAGCAGGAAAACCCATGTTGAGGGGAATGAATAGAACCATCCAGCTCACCACCTTTTGAGATCTGTATGTGTTTTTTATAACTTTACCATTTCATGTACGCATCCTCAGCTGCTGTGAATGTGTGAACCATGAGACACAATTAAATCATGAGAGCCGGATGTACTGTCTATAAGTTAGCTAAATAAGTCCGTGGCAATGAGACATCGGTTGCGGAAATCCACAGATAGGTTTAGCTGTAAGCCAAAGAGATAAAGCCCTTCATTTCAAAAGGGTGACATCTTGGTCGCAGTTTGGGGATGTTTGGGGTGCAAAGAGCATGATTTCCAGAGGCGGCAGAACAGCTACATTAATTTATTTGGCTCTCCAGTCCAACGAAATATCCATGATTACTGTACCCCCCCTACCCCCAGCCACTCTGCCTGTGTCCGCATAGAAACAGGTCTGGGATGCTGCACGCAGACGAGTGTGCAGGAAGAGGGCTCTTCCACACAGGAAGGGTATTTTTATAAACAGGAAGTGTATTCTCCTACCAGATTTACTTCTGCATCAAGTCCTGGTTTAGGTGGAACTGTCTGATCAAGGAGAAGAAAACAAGAAGCTCATTCACAGGATGGCAGAGCAAGTTAGCACATGACAGAAAAACACACAGCGGCCTGTTTCTATTCTCAGTCCTCATTTCTGAGGGGTTGTTCCACTGAGTTTAATGGATTGACTTGAGCTGCACTCGGTAACAAAAATAAAAAGGACCCTACATTCTTAAAAGAAATTGCAATAATAATAGCAACAATAAAACAATCCACGGACTTCCATGAGACCATCCCTGCAAGTGGTGCTACACATCTGCAGGGGTTTGCAGGACCTAGATCAGAAGAGGCCACAACCAATGCATGAGTGTGTCCATCCCTGGCCATGATGCTGTCTCCACCTCTCCTGCCCCTTGAAAACTTCTGTTTTATTCACCTGATGGTCTGCAGCTAAACCTATGGTGTTTTTTTTCTTGGAATATGGACTTTCTGAAAGCACGATGCAATGGAGACCAGAGGTAACTCAGCCCCTGACTGAGTTGCATGTTGCATCAGCCAGTTGTGTATGGATGGATCCCAGTTTCAGAGGTTGGCTGCAGCATGTTGTGCCCATGCATGTGGTCTCCTCTGTTAACCTTGGGGTGAGCACTCCTACAGCAGCCCTTACTGCTGAGCAGCAGCACTTGCTCCTGTGCAAAGCACTGGCTCTTGCAGTGGCCCTGCTGTGTTCTGCATGCACATGGCAAAGCCCTAAGGCCCCATAAGAGTAGGGTCAGGGACACAATATGGCAGGAGATGAGGTATATGGTAGGAAGTGTGGGGAGCTGAGTGTCCATCACATGGGGCAGGTGAAAAAGGGTGAACTGTCCACTCCAGGGACAACTTCTTAACAAACCTAATTATGTAGGAATGCTTAGGACTGTAACATGGTGTTTGTGGGTACACGTCCCTGCATGCACGCAGGATCCATACATGCACCGCTGTACTGCCTGGTGATGTCAGAAGTGCACTGTAAATATTTTTGCTAAATGGAAATTCTCAAGAAAGGTTGGCCATTCCTCTGCTGGAACCTGCCTCCCTGGTGAAGAAAGACAAGTGAAATCCAGGAGTGACTGGAGCGTGGAACAGCTCAAAACCACGCGGTGATGGCCTCTTAGGGCTGCTGGTGCCCTGTCCCTCACCAGCCCTGCCCAGGCACTGCCAGCCCCACACGACACATGTGACCTCTGGGCCACCAGCCTCACAGGGATGCCTGGGCATATCTGAAGCGGTTGCAAGTTTCATCCTGTTTTGTCAGGCCAGTTTCTCTTTCTCTGTATGTTTCTAGAGCATTTTAAGACTAGATGAGTTTGACAGGAAGAACTATACAGCTCTTACATATTTCTCCGGATTTCTCAGAATTCAAAGCCATTTTCTAGGGATCTGATGGCATTCAAAAGCAAAGCATGTCCGCTGCCTCCTGACTAACATCTCTCTGGTTTGCCAGCTCACTTCCAAGCCATACTATAGATGAAATCCCACACATGCTTAGGCCATGTTCTCAGCCATCTTACAACCAGCAATGTCCGTGGAGCTGTGCTGGATTACACTTGCCAGAAATTCAAGGACTTCAGCTTGCTCCTGCCAGCAGACCTGCAGAGGAGTCTGAGACCTCGAGACCTGTGCATTTTGAAAAGCACCAACATACCTTACCAAAAAAAATGAAAGATCCCTCACTGAAATGACATTCACTTATTTACACACTTATCCCCATCAAAGATTTACAAAAGCACATGAATGTACTCTGGGATGTCTGCAGCTGGGATTTGCAGCTCTTGTGTCACACCAGTGTTCAGTGAACCCCATCCCCTTGTCTGGTGCAGAAACACCAGTGAATCTCCCTGCTCTTTTACTTTCCCTTTTACTTGTCATGCTCTCTCCCTCCCTCACAATGCTGGGGCAATGTGCATGGAGCTTAATATCCCAGTATTGCACCAGTAGGAAGAGATAGCTGGAAGAACATAAGCGCAGGACACGCCTCAGGGACCAGCTTTCAGTAAAGAGGCAGGTTACATTTAAAAGTAAGATGTCTCCTCCTCATCTGTAGCATGTATAATGCATACCACAGTCTGTGTCAGCCATCACCAGGAGGTCAGGCCCTTTACAGCACTGCTTCTGCTGTGAAATGCTTGTCTGCAAGGGTATTTCCCATGTACAAGGCTTTTAACTCCACAGACTTCAAAAATTTGTGAACTGTAGATAAAACCTTATCTGTAAGAGTTGGTGGTCACTTACTGTTCAACCTCCCCTCCTCTAGCTGGCATTTGTCGGCTTCCTCTTTCTCGCAACTAGATAAGTGCAAATCAAGAGCAATTCCAGATCAGTGTCAGCTGAAAACAGAAACTGAAGGCCTGGGACACTTCTCATTTGTGAGGAGAAGCCCATGGAGGAGCAAGGTGCCAGATTAGCAGCCCAGGGGACTGTGGGCTTTATTCAAAAATGGCCTAATTCCCAGCAAAGTCCCGGTGACTAGTGCTTCCTTTTGAGCTGCCCTATATCTCCGAGAGGCTCCCTGCCAGGAGGAAACGCTCATCTCCTGCACGTAGGTAGGACCACAGGCACGAGCAGTGCTGCGAGGCTTTCCAGAGCAGGTGCACTGGGAGCTCAGTGCTCAGGAAGCCCACGGCCTCGACTGGGGGAGAGTTCAGTCCAGCCCAGCCCACGGGGGACCCATGTTCTCTGCCACCATCCCCACCCTGGAGACCGGTTCCTGTGCCATGGCCACCCCTCCACCAGAAGCTGGGCCAAGATCACTGCGTGTCTTCCACAGCTCTCCCCAAAAAGAGACATGAAAAGGGAAAATAATAACAACAAAGGATGTAGCTGGTTCTGCACGCTTATTATTAGCGGAGGAAGAGCTGGGATTAATCACCCCCGCTGAAACAGCTGTAAAGGATGGAAGTAGTTGATCAAAGTGGACTTTGTTATTCCTGATGCATCATTCTGCTGAGCAATGAGAACTAGTGTGGAGCACTAGAGCTTCAAAAGGTCTTTAATGACTCCAAGGCTTGAACCAAGGACACTGCTGGAGCTAACTGAGAAGGAAATCCAGGGCAAGGTGGAAATGATGGAAATGAGTGCTTTGGTCCGAGGAATTTTTCCACATCTTTCATTTCCTAATTCCATACCTTTGAGGTAATAAAATTTACAGTGGTGGAAAAAAAAATAGTGGGACAATGGGAAACGTTTCTCTATGGGACTGGGCTACGTGTGCTTAGGCTACACCTGATTGCTGCACGGGTGCCAGAGGGGAATAGGGGGCACAAGGAGCCACTCCATTTTGCACTCCTGAGGTCTGACAAAACCGTGATCCCTCTGCCTCCTCCTGTGCCAGGACAGCCCCTCCTATTGCTGGGAAGTTTCAGAGCATCTCTGAGGCTGGGGCAGGTTCCCTTTCCTCCTCGCTGACCAAACAGATGCACAGTAAGTGCCTTCTGTGTCCCTGGAGTGTGCAACCTTGCCATGGCCCTTCTGTTAGCTGTGGGGCCAAGAAGCCACCCCCTGCTGCTGCAGAGGACTGCGGTGGTGAGCTATGAGTGGGTATGGAGAACCTCTGAATACTGGCTGGGAATAGCCATGGGGAACCTGACTTGTCTGCACTGAAACTGGTGGGGCTCTGCCATACAGAAGCCCCATGTCTGCAGGACAGCTCTCACCCTGGTTTGGAAAATAAATACAAACTATACAGGATAGCTTTTTTTAATGACACAGCCACCTTGTTCCTCTCTTCTTTCCTTCCTTCCTTTCTTCCTTCCTCGTTTCTGTTTATAGAGCAAGTGGATCCAAAAGCGCATTTCCTACTGAGCAGCACTACCATCTCTGCGACAGTCAAGGACGTGTTGTCCAGAAGCAGGCCTTTTTCCTGCCAGTAAAGCATTGGTCCTCTCTTGAAAGAAAGACCCTGAGAGCATTCATTTCATAGGCTCCGAGCATACCAGAGCTCATTTTAAAGCCCTCAGTGAGAAAATGACTTGGTGCCTCACATAAGCCTTGACTGCATGGAGACAGGACTGCATCTCTGGGATGTTCAGATGCAAAGCCTCATCGAGAGACACAACACCCCCACTTACCAAAGCACCCCCCTTGGTATGTAAGTCAGCTGCCCTGTGGAGGTAGGGTTTGCTCCATGACTACTCAGGCCACCTGCCTTCAAACGACTTGTGGCTCTCCTGAGTGAGGGAAGAGTAGAAAGGGTGTCAGGCTCTCAACAGGCAGAACAGTGGCTGTCACTGGATCCTGGATCAATCATCTGGTGGCACGGCTCCTTCTTCTTTCAAAGACCACAGCACGAGGCTACTTTCTGAGCAGGCACCTCTTGGGCCAGGAGATCTGGGCAGGATAGCTGTAGTCCTCTTCTGCTCAGCTGAGTGGAAGGCAGCAGCACATCTCTCATCCTGACCCACTGCCTGCCCTCGATGCTCACCAGCTACTTGCAAACACTAGAGAGATATGCAAGCATTGAGGAGTGTCTTCAGCATTATGTCTTGCTGAATGCAGTGAAGATCTATGGCTCTGTTTCTTGTTGCTTTTGTCAGGAAGGATCCAGTGCGCATTCTGTGGTTTAAAGTCAAAACTGAAAGCATTTCCCCGTCCTCTCTTTCCCCAGATCCAGCAGTTGTGGTGTTGCCCGTTTTGCTTTCTCTGCCTAATCATGCAGCAGCACATTCTGGTGAGGGGCAAAGCAAACAAGCTGCTGAGGCAGACTGACAGGATGAGAAATGGAGAACGAGGAGCAGAGCCTAGCAAGGGAACCCGACACCCTGTGCGCTGGCCAGGGAACTTGCCTCTCTTCTCTTCGCTCTGTCGCAGCACGCTCAGCACCTCCAGGGCTCAGGTACCGAGTTTTCCAAGTCACGTTGTGCCAGGTACGTTGTGTCTAGGGCGGTACTGAGCAGAAGTTGCTTGGTGAGCTAACCCCACGAGCTACCTTCTCTGAAGTGTCTGTGCTTGCTTTCAGCTTTCATATGGGGATGAAATTTGCTCAGGACCCAGAGCCCTCCTGTAAGAGCTATGTGCCGTGACTCAATCAGTGCGTGTGGATTCCTGCTTCCTCCCTTCTGAGCCTGCTTTTCTCACTCCTCTGCAATGGGCAAGGTGGACCCAGCCTGCATGCAGCTGTCTCTGTCCCCGGGGAAGTGACATTTGCTGGGCAGGGAACTGCCACGGCTGCATCCCCTTCCTCCTGCTGTGGAGATATTCCCTGGGGGAGCATCTGAGTGGTTGCCGTACGAGCATCGTGCCGGGCTTCTCCTCTGCTCCTGTATCCTGCAAAGGGCTGAGGAACACAGCTGTCTCCAGCCTCAATGAGCAAAGAAACCTGTCACCTCCTGCTCCCTTTTCCTGACAGCAAGAAGGCCATGGGGAAGGAGGATCCCACCCTATCCCACACCACAGCCCTTTTTTTGGAGTCATAGCCAGCCACCCCCCAAAATGCAGTCTTTCTCTGGCAGGAGGGCAGCCAAACTGACCTTCATGTTTATTTGCCAACAGCAAGGTCTGGCAGTAAGCAGCCTGCATTGGCGGGGCAGTGTTTCCCTCTGCAAAGCCCCTTGTTACCCCGTATTCCTTGTAGTCAGCAGGCAGACAGCGAAAAATGCAACTCCAGGGACAGGCTGGAGAAAGCAGGGCCCCGCAGCCAGAGCAAGTACAGCTGAGTGGGTGGAGTGTGGCATGCTGAGGGGGAATTGCCTTTGTTATTTCAACACAAGTGAATGCAGAAATTCAGTTTCTGATGATGTCCTGAACTCTGCTCCCAGTGTCACCAGCGCCCCAGTTCTGCCAACACAAACACAGATGCCTGGCCAAAGAAAGAAAACCTCTGCAGCTTCACACCAGCACCCTCCTTCATACCCTGGTATCCAGATAACTGCTTTAGTTAGGCAAGCAACTTGGATAAACAGTTGCACCACAGAGCAGCCAGCTGCTCAACCAGGGAGCGCTGGAGCCTGTCAGAGACAGGCGAAAGGGAGGAGAATGGACAGTGAACTGGATTTTATGGAATGGGCAAGAAAACAAACGTAGCTAAGAAAGTTAGTTAAGGTACAAATTAAAGTAGAATCAAAAGGATCAGCTTAGGTATGCATCCTAGGCCGAGAGCAATGGGATCCGTTTGACCAGGTTCAGGCCTTACATCCAGAACTTTCCCAGGAGAGTTTCTAGTCTCACAACAGAGAGCAAAAATTTGCTATTTTCAGCTGACCTAGTAAAAGCCCCCTCCCACTGCCCTGGAAGTCACAGCATAAGCAGCACTGCCAGCAGATCTTTGCAGCAGCCTGGAGTGGTGTTGTGATGCGTCTGGGTCTGTGCTCTGCTTCCTTTTTTCAGGAGCTGAACTGAGGAGCAGTCACATGCATGATGGCACAGAAGAAAACACGATGCAGAAGCAGCACACCTGTGGAGTCTGGTTTCTACCTCTCCCCAGAGAGGAGTGCTCATGTTTTGGGGCTCGGAGGGAGCACAGCTTCTTTGAATGCAGCTGCAGATCAAACCAGTAGGGGTGGCATCCTTCAGGTACACCCTCAGGGTTGGTTTTGCAGACAGCTTTCACACCTGCTGCCTCTTCTGGTTTGTTAGGACAGAAGCAAGAATTGGACATGGCCCCTTGGCACCAGCAGTCATACAAATAGCCAGCCAGACTTAGCTGTGGGACTGCATGCCCTCTCCTCTGGGCCAGCAGAAAGCATCAGCAGGCCTGCTAACACTCTTCCTAACATGACCTTCACTCTGGCCTGCCTTGAACACAGTGACCTTGAGCCCTTCCAGCTGTACTTAGCGAGGTTAATATTCATCTCCTGTGGGGCAGTTGCTGAGTGACTCCCACAACATGCCACGCTGTGAAAGTTCAGGTCAGGGCAGCTCTGACCCCATCACCGGCCACCCAAAGCACAGCCGGCAGAAGAGGACCAAACCTCCCATCGCCATGCTGGTGGCAGACCTTGAGATGTTAGAGCTGGGGGCTTGAGGAGCTGCAGACATATACAAGCACCTCCAAAGTGCTTGCATATGTCTGTGCTGGCCCTTGAGAGGTCTCTTCTCCTTTGCCCAAAGAGAACGAGGTCGTTGCCGCCTCAGCTCGGACACAAATATCCCCCAGCCCAGGGAGCAGGGACACAGCACCCTGATGAAGGAGATGTCCCAAAGGTCCCTAGACACAACACACCTGGTTCACAGTGATGCCACTCAGCTGACAGCTTGCCTGGCTGCTCTCCCAAGAGGCACAGAGGGAGCTTGTTACTGTCACAGGCGTGGTGGTAAAGCTAAGGCAGGGTTTTGCTGCAGAGAGAGGGAGAGGGTCACCTGCTGGGTCGTGTTTCAGCATCACACCCTGTTTTAGTCTCTTTCTCCCTTTCTCTGCAGCACACCCCTAGTACAAAGGATTTGACACCGGGCGATTATCTGAAACCAGAGACACAAGGTGTTGGTGCATCTCTGGTTACAGATATTATACTGAAGCCTTTGCTCTTCCTGCTCATGAGCATGTTACCCTGTGGGTTTTTGTTTGTTTGTTTGTTTTGTTTCCCTATGTAATTAATGCAGTGAAGCAAAAACACTGTCCATATAACTGTAAGGATGTCAGGTGACCAGATATAACTATTCATTTTTAAGGTGACAGATAGACGGATATCTGAGGTAGTCTTCATTTTTGAATATTCATGTTTTGAAAATGACAGCTACACTCATCTATTTGGGGTGTCTGTGGTTATTGGCTATCGTCAATTTCTGGACCTGAGGCTTCCCTGAGGTCAAAGTAGAAATATTCAGCAACTGCCTGAGCTACACAGATGTTGTGCATCCCCTTGACAGTGTTTACTATTTGCAGGATTATTTTAAATAAATAACACTTTCAATCTGAGAGTTTGTCTTCTCCATCAAGATGGCCTCATACAGCAGTAAAGAGAAGAAGAAGAAAAAAAAAAAAGGAATAGAGATACAAGTAGGCAAGAAAGGAAGAGAGGGAGATAGGAGCCAACTAAGCTGTGTGCTATCCCATAGTTTATTAACATTTGATTAGCATAATGAATATTCAGCCCCATTATTATCTTATTGTTCCTCTTTGCATAGTATGTTAAGTATGAAAAGTTTCTTCTGTGGGTTTTTTCATTGCAAATTTTGCCCCTGGAGAATGAGTTCTCCTTATCAAAAGAGTCTTAAGACTAAGGATTAGGCAGAAAAAACAAAGGAAAAGGAAAATATGTTGCAAGGAACATGTCTCATGTCTCGTAAAATCCAAAGCCAAATGATTTCTATCATGCATCTAAGACTTACAAGGGATTATTGACCAGGATACAGTTTTAAAATGTGTGCGCTCTGTGCCTGTTGTTATCTTTATATGGCAGTAGCGTTACATTTCAATGCGCCAGTATCTAACCCGCTGGTTAAATTTGTTTTGAAGATTGTTTAAGAGGCGATTGTCAAACTGAAACAGCATCAGCTTGGCACCGGGCCAACATCTGTGGCTGAAATGCAGATCAGCACGGGAGCAGGAGCCCGTCGTCGCCAGCTCCTGATCTGCCCCTGAGGCAGAGCTGGAAGAAGATGCGGGGAATTGCTCCTGAAGGCTCCTGGCTCCCAGGATGGCCCAGAGACACCTCGGGGCGGCCGGGTGGGCTCTGCCCGGGTGCTGCCTGGGGGAGGCCCCTGGCACAGCCTCCCCGCAGCCGGGCCCAGCCGTTGCTCAATAAATCATCCTGACCGCGGGAGGGAGGCCGGGGGGAAGGAAGAGGAACTGCGAGTGTTGATTTGTTTTTCTTTAAAGCCCAGGCTCGGGGCAGCCATGGCCCCACCTCACAACTTTCAGCCCAGGGAAGGCCATGCACCCATCAGACCCTCGGTACCAGCTCCTCCATGGGGGCACGGGGACCCATGAGGGTGGTGTAGGTGTGTGGCTGAGTTGTGGGGAAGCAGAGGCTGGGGCTCTGCGCTGGGAAAGTCTCCGGGCAGTTTTCTCTTCAGATCAATGAACGCGCTCGGAAAAAGGAGCGGAGGAGCTCGCCAGCATGGCTGGAGGGGGCCGCAGGGGCAGGCGGCCAAGGCAAACAAGGAAGCCACCTGATGTGACCGGGGTCAGATAAGAGAGTCGTCACTTCAGGAGCAGGTGCTTCCTGCACCGCGCGCTTGCCCAGCCCCAGCCCCGCCGCCCGCGAGGCAGCCTGTGGCCGACAGCTCCCTGAGGCGGCCGCCTGGTGTCCTGGTGTCCTGGATCGGGGCTCTCCAGGTCCTGTACCCACCTGGTGAATCCAGGAGGAGCAACGCCTCTCCTCAGCCCCACAGCTAGCACTGGTCTCAGGGCTCCTCCCGGGTCTGGCTGCGAGCACTTGCTTTGATCTGAGCACCCACAAACGATTAAAGGGATTGTGCTGAATGGATAATGGAGGACTGCTGTGGTGGGGAGCAATGGAGATTGTTGGCTGGGGACACTAGCCACCTTAAGTTTGAAGTGAGCTTTGTAAGATGCTGAGCTGGGCTGGGAGACCCCAGGCTTTGTTTTTGTCCCTTCAGGGTCCAGATAAAACCAAATAAGGCCTTCAGGAGCTGATTTCCCTCATCTTTATGCTGCTGAAGCCCAGATCCTAATGCAGGAAAGGACCATGCCAGGAGGTGCCTGAGAGAGACCCAGGTGTGTGGTATGGCTGTAAAAGCACCCAGAGCCAGACTCACCACCTGGGACAGCCCATGGCTCCCCCCGCCCAAAGCAGGACCTCCACAGCCAGCAAGAGGCTCCAAAACAGGGTTACATGGTGCACAGTTTCTTGACAGTAGCCTCCTCTGTATATAGCAATAGATCATATTAATGGAGAGGGATGAGGTCAGCACTTCTTTTAGGATCCATGTGTATATAGGAGTATATATCATATTAATGAGGAGGGATGAGGTCAGCACTTCTTTTAGGATCCATCTGTTGGCTGTTCTTCAGCAATTCTGCTCTTTGCTTACTGCCGTCTCTCTTTTTTCCCTCCTGGCAAGTCACATTTACTGGAGAACATGGCTCTCCCTATCTCTTCAAATGCATTGACATGTTTCCAGACCTGCCAGAAGATGAAAGGAGGGCTTAAATAGGAAACCCAGAGGGTGTCTTCCCCTTCCTTGTGTGCAGCCAAGACATAAACACCAAAGTTCAGGCGGGAAGCTGGGGCCATCTACAGCTGATAGAAAACGTATCGGAGAAAGGAACCTATTTGGGAGCATACACAGTACAACTTGCCCAGGACATAGGTATGTGATGTTGTCCTCAAAGACACCGAAGAGAAGCAGGCCACAAAGAACAGCAGGCAGCAGCTACTTGAAATGACACGAGTTGCAGTTCTTAACTGGGCATAAAGTGGCTGATGACAGCCTTTTGTTTAACAAGTTAGCATTTTACTACACTGCTTTCTAGCAATAAGACCTGTGGTCTCCTAGAAATGAGCAGTAGGGCCTCGCAGGATGTAAATCTGGTCCTGTTCAGGGTTCAAGGTGGGCTCTTGTCTGTTGAGATTATGGTTGGATTTATATGAAAAGGTGAGAAAGCTTTTTCACACGGAATGCTTACCAATGGCTACAGGAGAACTCAAGGTTTGAACACCATGTTGATTCCCCGTCTCTGTCATTGATTTGCCTTGTGAATTTGGATAAATGGTACCTATGGTACCTTGGTAGTTGCAGGCTTCCCTAATCACCTTGGTCTCTGGCAGATAAATATGAAACTCATTGTGAATGTGAGAAGAAAGTATTTCAGAGGTGAATGGGTTAATGCTCCAAAGTTCTCTGAGAGCCCTGGGTGACTAATTAGCAGGAGATGAATCCAAAGTAGCGGAGCAGGGTAGAACTGAAAGGAGATTTATACCTGAGGGGTCTCCGTTGGCTTATGAGTAGGCAGATCAGAAAGGCCAGATGTAACCATTATAAATATGATTGTGCTTAGAATGTCAGAAATTTCCAAAACAGGCAGAAAGACCATTGTATTCCAACTAGTGCTCAAATGCCACGTCACTTGGGAAGCCCTGCATGTATTCCTCTGATCACGCAGGCACATCAATGGCATCTCTGCTGGATCATGTTTCCTAAGGGGTCTTCTTCATCTCGAGAATGTGCTATTTGCCTTGGAGAGCCCTGGGGGACAGCAGTTTGCTTTATCAACCCATCAGTAATATACACTGTGTGCATCTCATCCTTAGGGTGGGATAGCTAGTTCTGCATCTGAATGTACTTTTTGGTATCGAGTTCTGGTTGAAAGCCTTTCCCTCTGAATGCAGGGAAGCTTAGTGTACTCTCTGCCACCAGCTTAGGAGTGTGACAGCACTCAATGTGCAGAAGACACCTTATAATGTATAATGTAGCACAGGTCAGAGCCATCTAAGCAAGCTCCAAATGTATGAAACTTGGTCAAAATGCAATCTAAGGGAAGGACCTTGGGGTTGGCTCTGCGCAAATGGACTTACCCAAGACTGAGAGGAAAAAAACGCCTGTTAGGTTGTAGAGTCATCTCTGGTGCTACACTGTCTACTTTGCTCTTTGTCAAGTCTTGGGTTGCTTGATGTGCCTTGGGAGTCTTCTTCACACAGATACCTTTGTCTCATCCTACTGCTGCTGTCCTCAGGGTTACCAGCACAGGAGCACAAGAAGGTTTACTCTGGTGTAACACCCCGGCTTCCTCACCCTGGGTCTGAGGACAGTCTGCACCTCAGCCCTCTTGGGCCTGGCATTTGCTGCCTGTTCCTTGCTCTAAATCACCAGCGCTTTGGTACCTGATACCCCTGGCTGTGCTATCTTCCCCTCACAGTCTCTCCTTTAAAGGGTTGCTCCTGTGTATTATCTGTGGTCGCTTCCTTTCTGCTCCGTTCCCAAACACCAGGTCTATTCTTGGAACGTCCGGCTAGAGTGCTTGTATTGACGTCAAAATTACTCAACAGTTATTGTCAGGAAGGACTTGATTTGCATTTGAATAGAGTGGCTTTTTAATGTCTCAGAAATGAGATGCTGTTGGGGACAATGTCTGGAAAGATTCCCCAAGGTAAATGTGAGGAGGCAAATTGTATGCACGTCTCTTCTTCTCGAGACTTCTCAAATCCTCCAGGTGGGGTGAAGGTGGGGGAAAAAAATGAAACTGCTGGGTGAAGGAGTATGGCTGCTTTCTCCAAAACCACCTTCCTGCACTCTGTCCTGAAGGCCTGGCAGGGTGAGCGCAGTGTTGCTCTGGCTTCCTGCCGGGGAGGAACTGCAAAGCTCACAGGCCCTGCTTGAAAATAGTGTGGCAAATGTGAGCCAGTCACTCATGGACATTCCCAAGGAGGAGGGGAGAGGGAGGGAAGGAGCTCTGTGAACTCAGCTGATTTTCCTATTAAACAAGTGACCAGCAGCCTTCTCTCATTTGCCACCAAGAACATGGGATTGGATGCGCCTCGATCAGCCCAGCTCCCTGAAATCTCCCTGAGGTAAAGGGCAGGCTGGGGATCTGCGGGTCTCAGCGACAAGATCACTATATCAACACTGAAACCTGAGACTGTGAAGTCTCCTCAGATGAAATCTTAACACTGCAGTCTTGTCTGTGCATGAGTGTTAAGAGAGGCAATTATCATCATGTTCAGTGAATCTAATGAATACAAATCATAACTTAGTGCTTTCTAGCTAAAAGAAATTGCTGCAGGGTAAATACTAACTCGGCCCACGGGACAGGATTTTGAGCTTTATCAGATCAGGGTTTTTTTGTTGTTGTTGCCGTTACACTCGTTCCCAGGTTGTACTGCATTCATATAGTTGGATGCCCTGTGCTTTTGTCTGTTTACATGATTATAAGTAGAAAGTTTCTCACCAGCTATAAACTGAAATGCCCCTTCTCCATCTGCAGTGGGGAAGTGGATGTGGTTTTGCTGCTACCAGTTCCCTGTGAAACAGGTTGTCTTTTAATGCAGGTGGTGAAAGGGAGCATGAGGACACACAGGTCTACATGAATGAATACTGCCTCACTAATATCCCCGTCTTTATTTCACAAGTAATGCAGTACCTGAGTGGATGAGGTTGCTTTTGGAAGGGAAGATACATCCTGGGACCCATGCAGGCAGCTCTAACCTGTGATGCGCTCATTTTTAAGCTTTTGCAGCACCAAACTTTGGGACTTCAGCTCCTGCACAATTGTTTGACCTTGCTCTGCCTCATGTCCCCACCTGTGAAGTGGGGATTGCATTTCTTCCCAAATTCAGGATGTCCATTTGCCATCTCGCAGCTGGGACAGCCCGGATCCTCACCCAGCCTACTTCAACAACACACTCAGGGCAACGAGCCAAGGCCCTATTTTCTATCATGTTGTTACAAAGAAGGTTGTGAAGTCTTCCAAGCTCAGCCTAATTGCATGTTTGTGCTGAACAGTGCTACTGTGCACAGACAAACAGACCACGGTCCCATCTGTGTGCTGTGCACGGAGTGGCGTGGGCTGGGCTAAACTCCTGCTGCACCTCCCAGGTCTTCCGCTCGCCCTCCTTTCCACCACTGGAGGTATCGCTACGGTTGTTTTCCCTTCTGAATGTCTCCAGGGAGGTGAACTTTAAGTCCTGCCTAAATCATACAGGACTTGCTGGCAGAGACACTGCTGTCCCTGAGCTGATTGCTACTGGACTAGATGCCTTCACGGCAGCTTGAGGAAGAAAATCCCTGTGGCAGAGGAATTAAAAGCACGTTCCTAGCTGAAAGCTTCATGCTCAGCCTGGCTTGCAAGGCAAGGATCCCAAGTTACTCATGGAGTATACTTCTAACTGGTTAGACTTAGCTCCCGCTTGCAGTATCCCCACTGTCATGTGGAAAATGCACACAGTTCGCTGACCCATCCCATCCTTAATGGCTGTTTTGCTAATCCATGCTGTGTCAGCAGCTGCAAACACTGAGCAATGAGACATCACACGGCTTAGTATATGATGTGTAGTTGGGAAACATTCGCTGCCTGCTAAATCTGAGCCTCTTGGCTTATTGCAGGCCAGTGAGTTTTTCATCTCTAACCTCTTCCTGTCCTATTCCTTGCATCTTGTATGCTCAGCACAGCACTGTCAGACAGACCACATGCAGAATGTCAAGAGGAGGTTTCGTTTTGGCTTACCCTCTTGAATAGCCACAGGCACCTCTGACTCAGTTTCAGATGCAGGAGATGAGCACAGCCCATGCCAGGGCAGAAGGCATGCTTCACCCCTCCTCAGTTGGCCTTGGGCAGACAGTGCAAGCACCCTGATGCGTGGTTTCAAGCCAGGGATGGGAACTGAGCCTACATTTGGTTTAGCTGATCCAGCTGGGGCCCAACATAGCTGACATGACACTGCTGCGAGGAAGCTGACGCCACCAGGCTCTGCGCTGGCCCGGATGCAGCAGGACTGAGGGGAAGGTCACTTTGCTTGGCTGAAGGGACATTGCTGGGGGAAGTCCTGCAAGGAGGCAGTGGGGAAGTTCAAGCAGCCGAAGCTCCCACCACCATGGGCAGTGGGAACTCACCTGAAGATCTTGCTCAATGAAAGCCATGATCTTAGCACCCAGTTATTTTCTTACTGAGTGCTAGTGTAAATCAGTTACCCTGAGCTCACCTGAGTGGCATGAATAACAAATGGTTGAACAAAAGGAGAACTGGGCATGAAGGCAAAGAAGAGTTATGTATTGGCCATGCCATTTCATACCAGCTGAACGTGAAATGCAGAACTCTCTGGAGCTGTAGGACAAACCCTCTGTGGACTATTTCATTTATATAACTCTGGAGAGTAGTTCATAGCCTTTCAAATATCTTATGGACACATTGTCAAAACCATGCACTGAAGACCTTGTACCTTTGAAGTTTGCCTAATGTCCAAATCAGGCCCAGGCATCTGCCCTGGTTGATCTTCACCAGTGCTCTGTACTGTCAAGCCCCAGGCCATTGCATTTCCTTTTCTAGCACAGACTAGGGTAGGGATTCCTTCTGCTGGCCTTTTTCCATCTTCTGTTAGCTAACCAGTGTCTCAGATGATGTTGGTTACTTAACTTTCCAAATTCATGAGGAAGGCTAATAAATGATTTCTTAAGAGCAATAACAATGAGTGATTTCCTTCATCCTGTGCTCTTTCTGAAGAATGTTTTCTAAAATGTGGTCAACAAGTGATCTTCCAGGTCAAAATTCAGCCTGCTTTTCCTTTAACTTTGCCCCAATCACTCCTTCACCACCCACAAGAAGCACGCTCTGCAAAACTCCCAAAGCAGCTAGATGCATGCTGAATTTGGCTTACTCACCTTTCTCGGTAATGCTGATTACAGCAGTGTTCTCCCAGGGTCCGTGAGCTTTTCTGCAACTGTACTGAGAGGTACAACAGGCTGACTGGTGAATCTGCCATCACAGGCTTTTAATTAGGCCTTCAACTAGCATGTTAAACTTTTTACTTGCATCTCCCACTTCATTTACAATGCAAGATACTTGTCCTTTGACGTTTGTATGCTCAGTGTTTCTTGTGCGTGCTTTGCATACCTATTTTTCTGACCTTATTCTATCACTAGTGTCCCTCCTTGTTCATATGTAAACATTTCTGCTTGAACTAAAACTACCTGGAAATATCCTGAAAAGGAATTTCTTGTTTAGTGGAAATGGTGATTCATTTAAAGTATAGTTCTGCAGAACCATTTGAGTTCCTGGGTATTCTGTGGGTGAGATTGCTCAAGTCTCCAATGTAAACTAGCTAGAAAAGCTATGTTTGTTTTACCTGTCTGGGAGGTGCTTTTTAAGATCCCAGGTCCATGCAGACCAGTTGCTCTGGGTTGTACTGACCTGCTCCACACTGCCATGGTCTGTTTTCAGCAGCAAAGACAAGCCAGGCTGTGTCCATCTCTGCTCCCAGCTGCTTTGCACCTGGACGATGAGGAGCCTAGGGCATGCTTTAACCTACTCAAGCACTTTGGTCTCTCCAGTTGCATCTAGACTTCTCTCAGGTGAATATATCACATTATCACAGAATTTTCTAGGTTGGAAGAGACCTCAAGATCATCGAGTCCAACCTCTGACCTAACGCTAACAGTCCCCACTAAACCATTTCCCTAAGCTCTACATCTAAACGTCTTTTGAAGACTTCCAGGCTAGAGTCTGGTGCATGCACCAGTGATAACCTCAAGCATGGATGTGAATCTAACAGAGCATTAAACTTCTGAAATGGCCGTATCTGTGAGGGACTCTTGTCACTCTTCACACTGTTATTGCTTTTCTCTTTTCTTCAAACAGACATTTTTCTACATCTTTTTCTTCTGAGGGCCTGCTGTTTTCCTGGATTTCCTTACTCTCGTGGAATCCCCCATATTTTCAGTTATCTCTGTTTTACTTTTACTCCTTAGACTTAGGTTTAGACTTCCCAAGCCATCTCTGATTCTGTCGTGCAGGAATGGGGGTGACACATGCTTGCTTCTTGCTGACTTCTTGAAGTGTCTTTACATCTTGCAGCTGCTGAAAAATTATCAGCAAGTGGTCTGATTTGAAATCATTGCCCTTATGTCCCATCTTTTAACCTTTTGCTGGCAGTCTTCTTGGAGCCTCAGAGTTCTGTTCCACTTAAATTTGGTCTCCATTTTTTCCATACATAAACAGCAGACACTTCTGAACCCTCTGAACGTTTCTGTACAGTCATGTACTTGCACACGAATGGTTAGTCTGGGGCCTGCCTGCTCCATCTGGAGATCACAGAATCATAGAGCAGCTGGGGCTGGAAGGGACCTTAAAGATCATCCAGTTCTCCCAAAGTCCTCTCCAGCCCTGGGGAAGGTTCCTGCAGGTTGGGGCTAAGCCCCCACGAGGCTGACACTGCAACCCCCCAGAGAGCCTCCTTCTCTGGGAGGCAGCACCACGGGAGCCCCTGTGATTGTGTGACATGCCCAAAGGCCCGTGCATGGTGCTGCAAATGCAGTGCTTGGGTGAATTCAGCGCCTCGACAGTTAACCGCACGTACAGTTCACAACCCCCTGGTGCCTTCCAAGTGTGGCTAATCACTCACAACCAGGCACCCCCTCCCAGGCCCTCGCCATTGACGTGGCTGTTCTCTTTATAGCTCTACTAGAGCGTGTTCAAGTTTCTGTCAGAACCAGAAACATGCCACACGCTGCTCTAATCCCTTTAGCAGTGCACAGACTCAAGCAGCTCTCCAATAAAAGGGTGAGTGCCACCCCTGAACTTCCCTAATTCGTCACAGTCAACAGGATTTTTTTCCCTCTCTTTCACAGCACAGCAGTAACTTAACAAGCCTTTGATGCACCGGCTGGTCCCTGTCGTATCTACAGGCTGATGAAAGTGCTGAGGGCAGCAATGGGCAAGGGATGCTCAGCTACATGGAGCTAAAAAAAAAAAAAAAAAAAAAGAGCCTCCCTCTTAGCCGTCATCCCACAGTAGAGGGATAGGAGAGTGAAGAGATCTTTCCCAGACCCATCCCCTTTCCAGGCTCCCCCAAAATGCAGGTTGGGTGCTTCCGTACCCTGCACAGCACAAGGCCACGCGCTTCCCCCACCTCCATCCCCTGGCAGCATGGTGGGGCACAAAGCGCCCTCAGCCTGGTTCTGCCATCCTGGCAGAGCAGCAGGGGCTGGGACTCCCCAGGTTATCCCTGTTGGTTCACAATTTGTACACGCTCAGACAGATGGGCCTGCCTGGTTGCGCAGAAATGCCATACAGGATACAGCAGGGGCCCTGCTGAGCAGCGTATTTTTTCCTCTGCGCCTTGCAAATCACAGCCAGTATTGAGGACAAGCTTTTTTTTTTTTTTTTTTCTTCTTTTCTTTTCTTTTTTTTCTTTTTTTTTTTCCTCTCCTGTGTTTACGAAGTCTCTCTACCCCGTCTGGCAAAGAAAGAAGAGCTGAGCCTGCTCTGGGTGTCAGGGGTATTGGTGCTCCCTGCGAATGGCAGAGCGATGGGGGCTCCACACCTCCTGCTCCACACCTGCCATGGCCCTGCATGTGCGTGCGTGCATCTGCCTCTGTGCTCGTGTGTGTTGTGGGAGCATCCCAGCAGCTGTGGGCCTGCTGGGGTGGCACTGAGAGTCTGCGTAGCACCCCGGACATGGGGAGAGGGTGATTTAGAGGACACAGGCTGGTTTCTCAGAAACAGCAATGGAAGTCCCACTTCCAAACACTGTCTAGTCCATTTCAAGTGTCTAGAGAGGGTTGTGCACGCACACGCAACATATATTAAATACACATGCACGTTAACACCAGTCAGGATAGCTCTTTTCCTTTCAGGATGGTGACCCTGTCCTAGGAAACTGATGAAACCCTACAGGAGGGAGATCTGAGTCATGAGGGCTTCTCATGGAAACTTACTTCCTGGCCTCCTTTTTGCTGCGCACTGAGAACCGAAGATGAACTACGGCATGGTGGAGGGAAGCTGCAACAGCACGAGCTCTCTGGAGCATGATAAGCAGTTTTCATTCTTATAAAACACGCAATCTTTTGGTATCTTTTCTCTTTCCTGCTTCTCTTTTCTCCCCTTTGCCCTCCTTGCTCCCAGCCCTGCTCAGGGAGCTGCCTGTGGTCGCTGGTCACACATCCATTCAGTAACTTGCGAGGTCCCATCATTTATAATTCTTAGACACACAAGCTGCCACTTTCACATACGGAAATTCCCAAAGGTCAGAGAAGGGAAATGGTTAATTCCTTTTATTCAATGCCTAACCTCCCCCCTCGTCCCCCACTTCCCACCCCCACCCTGTGTGAACAGGAAGCTTGAAAAGGAAAAGCTTTCTGAATCCAGCAGCTGGGAATGGAGGAATCCTGGAACTTTATGCTGCAGAAGCTCAGAGACAACAATAAAGGTTTCCCCCCCATCCAAAGAGCAAGTATATATATAAAAGGAGTTATCTCTTCAAACAAACAGATGGGGGATGGGAGGGGTCAAAATCCCAGCAGGCAAGTGCTGAATTGGCTAAAGCTCCAGCAGGCAGGAGGACACCCCTGGGCAGTGCGAACCAGGCCATATCACAAACCCTGTAAGCTGGAAATGCTAGGGAGGAGCCTGGCCAGGTGATGCTCATACAGGTGTGATTTGTGTCTTACTCATGTTTCGTTTGCATTGCTGAGAGGCATGAGTGCAAACAAAGCTCTCAAACACTGCATGACTTGGAGTGGACCTAAATGTATCACACAGGGTTCTTGCTCTCTATAGGACTGGCCACAGACACCAGATTTCAGCCCTTTTGGGTGGGGAGATGGGGTAACTAAAACTTTATCTACCTTTGGATTTTTTGCCAGCCAAAGCAGGAAGATGAGGATGAAAATGATTTGCTGAGAAAGTACCAGAGTGCCTGCTGATGGGAAGCCAGACTCATGCCTCATGGAGCTTATACATTAACTGAGAGCAGGAGCTTGTTAAAACAACTTTCCATGAGTCTGGCTCTGCAGAGCACATGCCTGTGCTTTTGACTCCATGTATCCTTGTGGAGAGTGTTATGATGCCGTAAGGTTTCAATGAGCAGAGTGAACAAATAACCATCGGAGAGGCAAACATAACAAGCTTAGTCACACACTCCACACCAAGGGTGAAAAAAGAGTGAATTTGGCATGAATAAGGATTTGGAAAATATCCTCCCACTTTCCATGCATATAGCCACATATCAAGGGTCTGAGGGCTGTGTGATCTCCTTTTGAGATCTGCTGCTGAAGTTACTGCTGTGCCCTCTCTGAGTGTCCCCATGCTCTTGCACATACAGAGACAGGAGCACATCTCCAGCAGGCTGTGGGACCATCATACAGCTTCATGGGAATACTGATTCCTGGCTTTCAGCAGAGTTTCACCCTACGAGATGGAGCCTGCTGCAGTGGCTCAGACATGCTGAAGCTAGCAGTGAGCCTGGCTACTGCATCGTTCAAGTCAACTCAAAAGTGTGCTGCTGTAGGTTTTATTTCAGAGACTAGACAGAGGCTCCTTCAGATTCTGTAGCCTTCCAGTGTGATGCAAGCAGGAGCAACATAGTCTGGCAACCTTATCAAAATTAATTGCTGCTTAAAAAGCCTGTTCTAGCTGAGCTCGGATGAGCCCCAGCAGATACATGGCAACAAGAGAGGCAGGGATCTTGTGTCTTATTTTCCTGCAGCTCCCTTGAAAAAACTGTCACCACTTCGTGGGGTTGAAGAGCTTCAGGCTCCTTGGAGGAAGTGATGCTATATAGGAGACTTTGTAGTAGTTCATGGCCCATCTTGTTGTCTCAGTTTGCCTTCACAAAGTGTACAGTAGACGTATGCAAGCATTGCCACCAGGGGCACGTTGATGTAGTGATGAACTGAGGGTTCCTGCATTCATGTATTCCAAAAAAAGGGGACTTCACTGCCCTAAGTGCACTTCAATGTCTATACTTGCTCTTTCACCCTCCTTCATGAAAGAAATCCTTCTGGGGGCATGAGGCCCTCCCTGGACCCTCCAGAGCAGAAACATCATGGGGCTTTTTCTCCCTGCCACCAATATAACACTTCTTGCTCATTTCCCTTGCACCCAGCCCTGTTGGATGCAGACCCATGGCTGGCGAGGCTCTGTGCTCTCCTGTCCCACCACCCGCTGCATTGTTTTCCCTCCTGCCCAGCGCCGGGTCCACGGGCAGGGTTAGGAGCTGCAGTCCTCTGAGGGCAGGCAGAGCCGTGCTGCCTTGAAAGGGGAAGTAGTAAATGCTGCCTGAGTCACTGTTGATGTAAATACCACATCGTATTTGACAACTGCTCTAGGGCAAGGCTTCATTAGTAGTATTTTGCGATCTGACTTCAGGGACTGCTTTCTGAAGTTTTTCTTTTTTTTTTTTTTCTTCCCACTCTCTTGTTTGTAACACCCCCTTTGAACTTGTGACAATAAAATTTCCTTCCCCGCTGATTTAGTCCTTTTCCACTTGGCACGCATGGCCATTTTCCCTGCTGTTTCTATGGAACCCAAGTCCCCATGAGTCCCCTTTGTTTACTTCCTTGTAAGCAGCCGAGCATCGCCGGTGAGGTCAGAGGGAAGGTGCACAGCTCTGGGAATAGCAAGAGTGACGCTGCCAACACCAGGAGGCTGTAAAATAAACCAGCTTTGACACCTATGCCATTTGCAGGCTCACACCTAAAGGGTGACAGGCTTTATATGTTTCCACCTGCCGCCGTTCTTCCTGATTTCAGCTGGCACCAGGGATGGGGCCACCAAAAATATGGTGAGAAAGAGGTAATATTTGTGCAGCAGCAAGGCACGTGAAGATAAGGATGATAAAACACCTCACTTTGGGAACCGGTCTGACCATGTCTGGGAGGCAGGGCTCCCGTTTTGCCCATGCCATTCCCTGGGAAGGAGGTGGGGATGCAGGAAAGGTGCTGCCAGTGCCAGGCTAGGTCCCCAGGGCCAGGTGGTGCTAAGGAGGTAGGCAGCCTGGCACGGAGCTGGTACATCTCTGCCCAGGACCAGGCCTGGCCTTTTGGGTTTGTATGTTTTGAAACCTGTGTATGGTTTGCAAAATACAGAGAAGAAAGCTAAAAAGAAGGTTTCCCTTCGAAAATATTTCAGTTCAGCCACCTACCCCTGGCAATTTCCCCTTCCCATCACTCATGTGAAGCTCCTGAAGGTGGGTACATGTGCAGCCTGGGTCCTCAGGTGAGGGAATGTGAGGAATAAAAGTTCCACCAAGACGTGCCATGGCTGAAGGTAAATGAAAAGCTAGGAGAGTGTGGGGGTAGAAGATATCACTGAAATCTAATCTTCATCAGATCTTCCAAATTTCACCTGTGCACAGCGACTCAGCAGGACGCGACAAGTCCTTCCAGATTAACCTCAGCACAAACACAGTGTTCAGTATCTTGGAGATTAAAGCGGTTTGGTGATGGAAATAGGAAGCTGCTGAAGAACCGACTAATCATGTTTCTTTGTACTAGCTCTTGCAAGAATATAGCAATGAAAGACTTTTCACTTCCTGAGTTCCTCAATATACTTCCTCTTACCTAATATCTTTGTTATGTGAACACAATTTCTGTTCCCATGAACAAGGAGGATGCTTCGTTTTGGTTTCCAAACATCATTGGGAAGCTAAGATTAGGGCTTTGTCAGTAATTACGTTCAGGTCTGGCTGTTCTGATATGGAAATGATTTCTATTTTTCTCATCATAGTCCTCAAATTCCTGCTGTCTGGGTAGGGTGGGACAGGAGGGAAAATGTTTGCAGTGCCTGGGCACCTTTGTAGGATAAAGCCTATTTTTGGAAATGACATCACTATCTAATGACCAAAATCCAAACGCTAAAGACCCAAACGCTAAAGACCAGATCCTCAAAGATAGTCAGATGTTTCATTTTGTGTGAAATCAATGGGGATTACACACTCAGATTTATTTTACTATGGTTGGGCTCGAGTCCCTCTTGAAAACAGAGCAAGAGCTCTAAATCACAGCAGCACTTTTGCAAGCATAGATCAAGCAGCGTGATGTTGATTTCAGTCGTGTCAGCGTAAGGCCAGAGTAAGTGCTGCAAAGGGCTGGACCAGGACTAAAGCTGCGGAGAGGAAGTCCAGCAGCTTGTTTGTGTTCTCCGGAAGATGAGCATAACTCACTAAACAAATGTCAGGAGGGGTCACATCCCACTCTCCTGGGAGCCAGGAGAATTAACCTGGGAAGAAAACTGTTTCAGAGACAGAGCTCATGAGTCTGGATCTTCCAAATGGAAATGGATGACTGAGGGTGTAACAAAGGCAGAGAAAAGCATCCAGCAGCTGTTACATCTGGGTCTACCCTCCATCGAGTCCTGTGCGCCTGCGGTGGGTTTCTCACTGCTGTTGGCCCTCGGCACTGCAACAGGAGCAGGGTGGCAGCCATCTGCAGGGATGGATGATGTTGGTGGGCTGCTGTGCAAGAACAATGATCAAAAGGGGACACCAGCCCAGGGAACACAAGGACTGCTGCCATCCCCATAGACAACTCTATGCCAGGGTCAAAAGTATTGCCTCTCTTTCTTGTTTTGCCACAGTTGGAGCAGAAACACAGTTGGAGCTTGCGGAAGTATCCCAAAGTCCTTCAAGAATGTTGTCTGGCTGGTGTTATGCCCAGGGTGGAATTACAGGTGGAGAAAGGTGTGTGGGAAAATGCAGGAGAGGTGAGGGTGTGGACTGAGACCCAGGGCTCAGCTCTTTCTCAGATCCTGCTACTCTGCAGCCCTTGTTTTGTGTTGTTACACTGATGGCTTCAGGCAAACCCCTGTCTTGGAGAGAGGAGTAGCTCCCCAAAGTCTGCAGCCTAAATAATGGGTATCAAACACAGATGATCCATTTTTTGGTTGTGTTTAACCCCATCTAGGCACAGGTGGTCTCCTGCATTGTGCTTAGGGGTGTTGCTGTGGCCAGGTGATTCAGATTGGCTTGTTGATCTGGCTGAAAAGTAATATACCAAAAAAAATCTTCTGCTGGATCTTTCTCAGCCTCCAGGTTTGCTACTTCTAGTGCAAGGGAGGTGCCAGGAACGTATGGCAAGGAGCAGGCAGGAAGAGCAGGGCCACCCCTTTCACCAGCAGCCCACAGTCAGATCAGATTAAGCCCAAATGGGAAACTGCACCCTGAGGGTCAGCAGATATTCCTGCTGGTCATTGCACAGCTGGAGCCCACATTGTTCGTATCTATTTTGCATGGGTGTAACCCTACTGGTGCTAACACGGTTGTCTCTGTTACATCTCCACAGGTCTCAGAGAGAAGCAGAAGTTCACTGATTTAAAAGCACACTCTGCTTCCTGGGTCTGAGATTTAGCTGAATTGTACAGAGGACTGGCCACGAACAGAGGCAAAATGACCAGCCAGAAGAAGCAAACCATCTAAAAATCACATCCCAGTAAGTAAAAAGGTAAGTCTGAAAGAAGGAAAGCTTGTGACCATTGGGAAGGAAAGAAGAGCTCCAGGGATAACATAATAATGAACATCCTTCAGCCAATTACAGCACACGCACTTTGTCTGCAGATCTTACACTTGATGTTACTTAGTTTACAATATGCTCTCAAAAAAGCAAAAAGTGAGCCATCAGAATAAATTGAAAAACCACTCTCTCTGTCCTCAGTCCTAGCTGACAGCGCAGGTAATGATTTATTTTCATTTCTGTGTATTTCATGTCAGTCTGATCAATATTCCCACCACTAAAAGCCTGAGGAGGAATTTCAGTGCTAAAACAGTCAGAAAACAGGGGAGAGTTTAGGGTCCCCTCTCAACAAGCAGTCCCAGGGTGCTTGCTGGTGGAAGGGAGGTGCCGATAACCTGGGCAGATATTCAGGCTTCCGTTTGTTTTGCTGCCCCACTTAATCCTCACGGCGTCTGAAGCCAGCAACGCTTCACTTAGATTAATGAGCCAAACTAAAACAAACCCGCAGGCTTCAAGCACACAATCTCCTGTTTAACACTGTCAGACCCACTACCAACAACAGCCGGGCTGAGATACAGCTCACCCGTAGGAAATCCCCCTTTTTTTCCCCCTTTCTGGTTTTTATGCAGAGAAAAGTGCTGGTGAGAGGCTCTGACGGGCTGAGCCCATTTGGGTTTCTGCCTGCTGCTGCCACCACCACTGCCACATCCCCAGCCGGGGTGGGCTGGTAAATGCCCACTAAGCAGCCACGCTGAGCAGCTGCTGGAGGAACCCAGGTCAGAAAATCATCTACCTGGCCCAGCAGAGCAAAAACCATCTGATCACTAAGCAAAACCATCTCGCCACTGGTCTCATTTTGGAGTAGCTGCTGCTGCTCACTCATGGTGGTAAAAATTTGTTGCTGCATTTTGTTTATGGTGTATTAAGAGGACCAAATCTCCCCTTCCTGTGTTCCTCAGAGATTCTGCCCAGATATTTTAGGAAATCCCAGAGACATTAAGCAGAAAGCTGAGTTGCAAATGAAAGAAGAAGGGATGTGAGCTAAGGCTGCCAGTAAACAACAAAAAAAAACCAACAGTTTTTAAAAGAGGCTAAAAAAAATTCATCTCAAGGAAGAAAGGGGGAAAAGGGAAGGAAGGAAAGGAGCTTCCCTCCTGCCAAGTGCACACACCAACCCCCACGCTCTCAAAAGTGTTATTTCTGGCCAAAACAAAATGAAAGGTTTCTGGCTGAACTAAAATGAAAACATTAATTTCTGAGATAGGTCTCTGAAAATTGCCAGCACAGAGGTGAAGAGAGATTGCTGGCAATGTGGGAGTGAGCTAGGCAGGTGGGAAGTACAGGAAAGGCAGCTCCTGTAGTTCAAAAATCAGTATCAACTAATTTTGGCTATACAAAGGAATATCCTAGCTTAGGAAGATTGCTACAATTCTTCAGGTGGTATTTTTCCTCTTGTTTCTGTATGAAAGTATGCGTGATGGGAGCACAACTCCTTTTTCCTGCAAATACGTCATTACCCAGGGCAAAGCACTGCTAGGCACTGTTACCAAAATCTTGTCACCTAAAGCTAGGCAGCCAAATCCAAATGAGTAGAGAGCCACTGCTGTCATGTCAGGCGTCCCTTCCATACTTGGACCAAGAATTCCTGTGTGCAATTTCCACGTGTGTGCTGCGAGCAGCGACTTTTGCAGCAAGGCACAGGAAACCAAAGCCTTTTAGAAAGAGCAAGTATCAGAAAATCCTCCTAAATCTCCTGCATTGTCTCTTCCCTAGTGAATTCTTTGCTCACAAGCATCCCCACAATCGTGTGACTCTGTGAGGCTCCCTTTTGCTAGTGAAGGAAGCTGGGGGGAATTTCCCTGTCACGCTAAAGCACAGGCACCACTTGGTGCGTTACACTTTGGCACGTGGAACTCATCCTCTCTGTGCAGATGAACATGAACTTTGTGCAATTCCACCACGGTCAAGAGTCTTTGGAAAATAAACAAATAAATAAAATTGAAATGGGAATCAGGCCAAAATTTTCCTGTAAATGGGCTGCCGAGATCATCGGACTGTATCTCTTCTTTGCATTAGTGCAAACCAAGATGTGTACTTGTTGCAGATAGCGTGAGGAGCTGACATGGAGGAAGATCAGAGCCTGGATATAACTAACACCAGAAGCTGCATTTACGTCAGCCACAAAAGGGTGTCTTCACTTGCATATTGTGTTCAGGGTGTTCTGTAACTCCGAGGTTTTGTTTTCCTTTTCCTAACCATAAAAATAATAAAATGAGATTAACATAAAGATAAGAGGCAAGCAAAGCAGCACTCTAGCTGAGCTGAGGGGGCTGGCACTGAATCCCTGCTTGTTGCCAAGCTCCTTCCCCTTCTCCTCCACAGCAGGGGCTCCTTGGGACAGCAATGCAGGGCCCTGCTGGAAGCCTTGCCCAGCCCTACAGTACACCTGAGGAAGGGTGAGCACACACCAGGTCCCTGCTTCGCCCTTCGCCATAGGCAGCAGCATGCTGCGGCCCCCAAGCCCAAGAAGTGATGACTGTGCTGATCTTCCCTAGTCCAAAAAACATCTTTCAGGAAAGCAAAAGAGCAGAGAGTCAGCCACTTATAGTAATAATTTGCTCACGAGAGGCTGACTCCTTCAGATCCAGAAGAGATACAGCTGTGCTATTTTATTACCATGAGTAGGAGATTATTTATGTGTGTAGAAATACATTTTAAAAATTCATATCCTAGGCATCTGTGTTTACTCTGCTGGAATCAGGTCAAGCTGCAAAGCGTTCTAGTTCATGCTGACACATACTGAAAGTTGTTCTCTGCTTCTGCTAAGATCCTCTGAAAAGAAAATATAGCACCTGGGAGATAACTCTGGAAGGGAAAACTCCCTTTTGTGTCTTTGTGTTAGGGCAAGGAAAGGCAAGTTGTATTTGTGAGTGCAGGACGCAGCCATGGCTTTGTGGGCTGCTGGTAGCACCCCCTGCAGTAAGACACGTCTTTCTGAACCTGAACTCCATGGTGCCACAGAGAGCCACGGCTGCATGAATGTCAACCTGGTTGTTACAGCTGCCGCTGGACTTTTAGCTACAGGAACACCCATTCTTCTCCACAAGCGCCATGTACGATGAATGTAGCACCATGCTCTGGATATGTCTTCCCAATGGGCTCAGCACATTGCTTGCAGAGCTGGAGGTGGTCATGAAGCCACAGATGTCATCCTATGAAATCCTGTTTCTAGGCTACATCTCCCCAAACTCCTTCCACTAAGCTAATTAGAGACTGATTTACAGGAATGGTGTTTGTGTGCACGTTCCTGTTGTTAGCGATTGGCCAGGGTGACAAAAGGTTTCTGCAGCAGCCCGTTCACACAAATGATTTCAGGGACTCAAAGATAGTGGCACCACAAAGCAGCGTTCCCATGGCTGGCACACTGGTATTAGCAGAAAGAAATGACAGCAATATATCTGTCTGGGCAGAATTGCTAGGTGCCGTTTCAGAGATAAGCGCTTTCACCCAGCCTTTCACGGATGCAGATATATCACACTTTGCTGCAATTTTCCCTGGGGAAAATAGTCATCAGGAGCATTCGCCCCATGTAAAGTCCCACATTTCGGTGATTTCTGAGGTTTCCAACAGAGGTTAGGACTGAGGCCAGGGCTGTCAGTGATTCACTTGCCTCGGTCCCTGATGAAAATGTAGGGTCAGTGCCACCCTGGCAATCTGCTGCTCATCTGTCTGTGCTGAGGACAGCCATGAGCTCCCAGGCTGTCAGATCTGCCCTATTAGATAAGGACCAAAGTAATCACGAAATTCTTACTAATGGCACTCTTGCAAAATATCCTCTAAAGGGCTAGCCCTGGAAGCCAGCAGAGCATAGCTTTTAACCACTCCTTTGCTGGACCCTGATCTGTGGTCATGATTGCAGTTACACAAGTTGCCATAACTGTGATGTTCATGGGTGTGCTTCATTAATGTGAGTAAAGGAATACCTTTTTCATCCAGAAGCAAACACAGTTGAGGTTATGGCATGGTAGCTCTTATATTCAAAGCAATCCTTCTACATGCAGAAAGAGAGGATGTTATAGCAGTGTTTTTGCATGATGCTTCCTCTTACCATGTTGTGACCGTGTCTTCATGAGTCTTAATGTGATCTATTTTACTCATCTTATTAGACCAGCATAGACTGAATGCAGCGCACATGTGTGCTGCCCACTGTAAACACCCATCAGCCTTAAGATTTGTCTGGAGGAGGCTGTAAGCACAGAGGTGGAGCAACTTCACCAGTACAGGAGGCTCTGCGGGGAAGCTGCATGGGACAGCTGGCTGACTGCATCCACGCAAAAAGGGTCTCTGCATCCTGCCAGTACAATTTTGGTGTGTGTGCCCAGTGTTTCTATACTGTATTTAATGACAGCAATGTGTTTTGGGGGTGAGGATGTCTTTTTGCATAAGGAAATCTAAAGAAAACTTCCAGGTCCATGAGTCTCCTTAACCTTCAACATCAGGCCAGCTGAAAGTTTTACTCCATCCTGGAAACAGCAGCACCATTAACATCAAACAACTGCATTAGAATGTCTGAGGCTCTCAAGGAAAATGCAAAGAGTAGATGGATTATGTGCTGCTGCCCAAAAAATTTGAAAGCCTACAGCCTAGGAATTGTTGCCATGCTTCACTGCCTCCCGGACTACGAGACTGCCAGGCTCCACATGCAGATGCAAAAGAAACAGTGGGGAAAAGCATTTCACAGGCTGCTCTGATATACACCAGCCTTCCCAGGGACAGCCTTTATCCACCGCCTGCCTCCAAAGCGTGGTGTGCTGTGCCAGGCGCCCGCCGCACACCCCAGCCTGTGGGGTGCCACTCGCCGGCCCCGTGCCCTGCCGAGAGGCTCCTCAGGCGGGCGCAGGGTGGCCATGCCCTGCTGGGAAGTCTCCCTCCGGGGGCAATTAGGAAGTTGTTTTCCCAGGCTGCCAACAAGCACGCTCGGCAGCAGTCAGCTTGTGTCTGTTAGTCTTTACATGCCTCTCAAAGCAAATTATATGTGGAAAACAACCTGAGGGTCTGTTGGCTGCAGGGGGGTGCACCCTTTTGAGGGCTGAGCTGTTGTTTTCTCACCAGGTGCCTAATTTCTTTCCTTGCAGTCATCACCAGTATCTCTAGAAAAATGTGCCCTTTCTCTGTCCTCCACCACGAGAGCTTGGAATGCAAAAAGAGAGAAGAGTACCAGGAAAGCTCTGGGATATGCCTCCTCCAAATGCCTTTCTATACAGTGCTCCATTCCTCCTTACTAAACTTCATGTGCTTCATCTCAGAGCAGGTGAGAAATGCAGTCCTGACAATGTGCCTAATAGTGACCATATTTGTAGCAAGGTGACAAAGCTGTTTTAGTCAATGTTGTCTTGTCTGCTAGAGACAGGGCGGATGCAATCCAGGCAAGGATGGGAAGCAGGCTTGGCAAATGTTTGCACTCCTCTCTATTATATGGTCAGCCATCTATATGCTATATCCAGGGATGCTAATTGGAAATTATGCTCCCTCATCTCTCAAGTAAATGCTTGCATCCATCTATTCAACTGCATCGCTACCTGCTGACAAGTGGAAACCTTCCTTTCCCAGTTCAGTGTCAGAATCACTGAAGACCAGGCTTAAAATATTTAACCCCAAATAATGGCAGCCCTATGTGTAAATTTGCTTGCCGTGTGAAGAAGGACACCAAAAAGTCTGTTTAAAGTGATTATGGGCCAGACTGCAAAGAGATGCTCCTCTCTTCTAGCTCTGCTCGCTAGCCCACGAGCTCTATAACACCCCCACATTTGCAAGCATTTTCACTGCCCAGGTGAGATTCCTCTGTCTCTCGGTGTGCCCATTAAACCCAGACGTCTCCTCTGCAACACAATGTCCAGAATAGGGGATAAAAAGAAATGTTGCCCTATGCCAGCACAGAAATAGACCTCAGCAGACAAACTTGCTTTATCCCTGAATGTCCTGACTTTGCCTGTCTGTCCCACCCATTTATGGCCCAAATCACAAGCAAGAGTACAGAAGATGTGGAGCCAGTCAACTGCATGGAAATCCAATATTAAAATGAGCAGCAAAAGCTGGATTCCAGGTCAGAGAAAGTTCTCTCTTTTGCCCCATCACCTAATTGAAAATGTTTCCTGCAAACAGTGTGGAGGGTTGGCTGCTATGTGAGCTTAAGCAGAACTAAAGGGATGCAAAGTCTTCTCTGTTTTCTTCTCTCCAGCTTCTTGGCCAAAAAAAATAGATAAACAAAACAAAAACACCAAAACAAAACAAACAAACAAACAAACAAACCTAAAATGTTGTAATTCAAGTTCAAAAGGGTGATGGAGCTTCAGAGCCTCACATTCTCCAAATCCTTCCCTACTTCTCCAACTCAAATCTAAGCAGGATCTTAAGGAACTTCAATGAACGCACCACAGAGGGGGATCAATGAACTTTTGTAAGACTCCATGGGTAGCCACAGGGAAGTGCATTGCTCACACAGCAGCTGCACAGTCTTCCCATCTCCTGGAAAGCTTGAAATACTATTCAGAGGTGCCAGTTGCTGGAAGGGCAGACAAGCTTTACCTTGAGACAATCCTAAATAACCTTTTATCTGAAGGGTCTTGAAAATGACCCTATGTTCTTCCCCCTGTGTCCTTGCCACCCAGCAGGCACAGCACACCCATGACTGAGCAGGAGGGCCATGCTGGCCTCAAACCTCAATATTATATTTGAGGCAAACACTCAAATGTATCAACAGGGAGCTGCTTGGGGTGCAGAAGAAACTGTGGGCACCTTTTAGATGGAATCTCCTAAGACTGCATCATTCATTGTATCTCAGACACACGCTGGAAGAGGTTGTCCCCACTTTAGCCACAGAAACCTTCACATAATGGGTTGATTACATCTTTCTTCTTCCATACTCCACTTCCCCTCCATCTCTCATATCCATGTGATCTTCAGCCAGTGGCTGACAGTGAGGATTTCTGAGATACTTCTACAATGAGATGACCTGTTGACATAAAATGCCGAGACCATATAATACACCTGAAGAGCTAAACACAAATGTCCAGAGAAGGGAAACAAATGGCTGCTATATTTCCTTGCCTGTCTCTAGGTTGCTTAAAGTGCCCCAGCTGTTCTTCCAAGCTTAATTTAGCAGCACAGTATTAGGTAAACAGCTAACTAGCTACTGTTTACAAACCTCCACGTAATAATATCCATCCCTCCTGGCTGCTCAAAATGCCTTTTTGATTTGGGGAGGGAGGAAATCCCTCCGAGTGCCAGCAGGTGAAACCTTTCTCCATACTGTAAAGGCACCATCTAGAAAAGTGACCGCTATTTCTAAAGTATTTGATTTGATCAAAAAGCGGCATTTTTCATCATTGAGAGCTCTAGATCCTCTTCTGGGCTCACAGCTGAGTTTGTGACTACTTATGATACCTGGGGTAAACTTCAGCACCGAGGCAAAATGAAAATTTTTCATAGAAGCTACACATCTTCAATATAATGGGAAAACCAGCAAGGAGTATACGGTTCATTTTGGAAATGAAGATAAATTACAAGGTTAAGAGAGGGTTGAATTTATAATATTGCAAATGCTATCATCCTAGTGCTGGGCTTTATCCCAATGGTGGATTATCTGAGAGAAATTTCAGCTCAAAAACTGCCAACGAATTATTTCCTATTTAAAAGGTGAATCATACTTTTTACTTGAGGAGGAAAAATTCCTAAAGATTTCTTCGGGAGAGCCCCAGCCGCAAAATCCTGAGAAATACATTTGTTCATGCCCTCTCCAGAGCCCAGCTGGGTTATGCGGGAAGCCGTTTCTCTGGGAGGGGCCCTTCCCCATCCTGGCTGGCCAGGATGAGTGGGGCCACCTGGCTGGGCAGCTGGCTGGAAGATGGGATTTTGATGTAGTCCCTCCAAGCAGCGTTTTGTGCTTGGAAAGAACACCTGAAAACTAGAGGATTGTGGCTTAAAATTAAAACATAAATTTAGGAGAAAGGCAGAGAAGATCATACTGGCATACCTAGACAGGACCACTCTGGCTGCTTTTTTGCACTTTGCATCAGCCCAGGTACAATACTTCACTTCCGTATTTACCTATTTATATGCATTATGTCTTTTTTTTCCCCTTTTTATTCTGATGCGTTGGATCCTAGCTCATGCCTTATAATGTTTGACACAAGTACCTCCAGAAATCTAGCAAATTGAAATGATCATCTCTCAGCCTGACGACTTGACAAGTTGTTTCTGAAAGTGGAGCTGGCAGAGAGGCAAAATGACAGATGTTTTATTCACAGGTCAAATGGTTGTTCCTCTGCTCCACATGCAGTCCAGTTCATTTCCACAAAAAGAGGTGGGTTTGCTCTTAAAACCTATTGCTTCCCAAGAATAAAGACGCGCAGTCAATAGAACAACTGCCTTATCAAACGCAAACAAGCTCAGCTTTTGCACTCTATCTAATCATTTATATAAAGTTTATCCATTGCATGTTGCAAGACAGTAATGTGTTCCAAATGGAACTTCTTGAGAAAAGGCTGTTCTTGCCAACCCTTCCCCCTCCTGATAGTGAATGCTTTTGTTAAGAGCTTCAGGAATTGGAATTTTGCTAAGCAATATTGTATCAACACAGTTTAGCAGCCCCTCCACTCTCCGAACACATTTCAATTAAAGTTACAGAAATCATGTGTTGCACAATGCAAAGACACTTGACTCCTCTCTTTTATAGCATGCGTGGAGGAAAGCCCCTCTCTTTCTTTCCCTCATTCCAGCTTGAGCCTTGGACATTCCAGTAAATAAATCCAGTATTCAAACTGGAGGGAGACATCAAACATCTTCAAATCATCCGCTCTTTACTTAATTATTATGTACCAAAAAGGTCAATGAATGCTTTTTTTCTTCTAAGGCTTGAGGGGGTGGTTGTTATTTAACATTTATTGAGTAATACCAGATTTCCTATTCCTGGAATCTTCCCATTCTTGTAATACTTGTCTTAGTGTGAGGGTATGCGCCGTGTTTCCTCAAATATGTATCAACCAGCCAGGAACGAGAGACAATGTGGGGTGAAAGCTAGTGGGTGATAGGCAAAAATAAAATGTCAAGGTTGAGGTACCAGAGCAACACAGAAACAGAACACAACATTTTTTTCTCCTGGTTGAAGACTTTATTTTGTTCGACAAAAGTGATTTTTGGCCATTCTTTTCTGTTGCTTCATAATATGGCGCCTAGCATGTGCTCCAAGCAGAGGGAACAGGAGAGAGGAGCTGCCACAAGTCAGCTTTGCACAAGACTTCCTCTTCATTGAACCATTAAAGGGCCCAAGGGAAAAAACCCTTCACTATGTTCCAAGCTGCTGGGAAGTCTAACTTGCAAAACGCTGAAGGGTTCAACCTAATACCTTTGTTCAAGAGGGAGTGAAACAAAACAGAGAGCAGTGCAAGGGACCTTTTAGGTCACACAGTCTCATTCTCTGTTGTTGCAGTCACCAAGCACAGAACCATTTTCAAAACATGCATAAATCATTTGCTTTTGCTTGGAATGGAGATAAGAATTACTATGATGCTGCTCTTTAAAATAAATAAATAAATAAAAGAAGATAGATGATTTTTTTCTGTTGCAGAGGGAAATGTAATCTCTGAAAAACACTGCAGTTCCCCAGATTGCTCAAATGAAGTGGATTCTTGTGCTTATTCTTAAAATTTTAACCTTTGTTCCAGCTGTCAATTCTTAAACCTCCAGCCAGCTGAGTATATAGGTCTTGTTAACTAAATGAAAAAAAAAAGAAAAAGAAAAAAAAAAAAAAAAAAAAAAAAAAAAAAAGAATCCTTTGTGCTACTTCCTTTTGATCTAGATTTTTACAAGCAAAGATAAAAATCACTTATTAACCTTCTTCAAGGAGTATAACATTTGCTGAACTCAAAAGCACATTTTTCAATTTTATTCTTCTAGCTCATGTCTGGCCCATCTGTAATTTTTCAACCTCCTTCAACTTCTCCAAGCACTGCTAGCAGAGCTGGACCTAATGTGCCACTGTGGTTGCCACCACTGTAGGTCAGAATAGTGCATATTCTCTTTGCCATCCTGATGCACCCTGATCTCCCCTTCTGCAGATGACAAGGACAGTACTAGTCTTTATTTATTTTTTTTTTCCAAAATTTTTGCATTAAGTGATCATAACCAGGAGTTAACCTATAATTCCCAGATCCCATCTTTCTAGATTTCATTTCCATGAGTACAATAGATGGTGATGTGATAAGTTTTGACTCAGTCACAAAAGGCATCCGCTGGGTAAAAAGAAGTGTTAGAATGAACAAAGGAAATTACAGATTTCCCTGCTTCCACCAGTCTTATCCAACAGCAGGTCAGGAATAAGCTAGGATTCCCATTCTCAAGTCTTAGCCTCAGATTCATCATTGTTTTGCAAAATGTAGAATTATTATAATCTATTAGATGACCTTTAAACTCTTGCACTTCAGCTATAGATTGGAAAAACCGTATGGTTGAACCAAAGGGTTCAGCAGCCAAGGGAAAAGACAAATTAGTTTCAGAGCTTTCCTCTTAATAGGCTTAAGGAAAGATGGGGAGGTGGGACAACATTTTCCAAAAGGTGAGCCATGAGTGATAGCAGTGGAAAGGGATAGACAGTGCCTTCTCTAGACAACACAAAAGCACCTTTTTATTTTTTTCTCCCCACAGGAAACCATGCAACTCTGTACAGTGGTGACCTGTTGTAACTACAACAAAGAGGACCTGGATGCCGTAAGCCTGTGTAGACCTAAAGAGACGCACACTAAAGCATGATCTTTCTCTTGCAGGTGATGTGGACTTTTCTTTGTCTTCAACAGCCAGTTCAGGGGAAGAATGAACTTCCTGGTGCCAGCACCTATGTCTGACAGGCTGTGGTGGATATTGATGGACAAGAAGAAGGAAGACACAGGACACTGCTAGCTTAAAGAAAGTCCAAACCCAGCATAAAGACCAGATTTACTCAGCCAGCCCCGCATCCTCAAGTGCGACCCACCTGGGGACCTGGGGAGGCCAGGGTGATCCTGCCATGGTCCTGGGGAAGGCCCCAAGTCTCCATGCTGGTGGATGCCGCAGTAGTCTCCTCACTAGATGGAGCTAGTGGATGGATGCTGGCTCCTGGAGGTACCCCACAGCCAGCACCATATGGAGAGGGGATGTGATCCCCCTCTCTCTGCAGAGCCCCTGGCTCCTCAGGGCTCCTCCATGGAAAAGGAGAGTTTTGTTAAGTGTGGAGGAGCAGAAGTTTTGATGACTAATCTTCTGGCTCACGCAAATTCAGGAGAAGTGAATGAAATTTTCACACAAGTTCTGGAGGGAATGGGTTCAAACAAAATAGGGAAAAAAAAATAACACTGTTGCAAAGCCAGCTGCCTCTAGTACAGGAGGATCCAGACGGAGGAAGAAGCAGAACAGTGCTGGAAACGCTGCTGCCCACAAGCATCCCAGCAGCAATGAGGTAAAGCTCTGGAGTAAATTTCCATTGTCTTTGAAACGAAAAGTAAACATTGGAGGATTGCTCAACACTAGTGCTGCATGGATAGGGACAGAGCAGAAGTGCAGCAAAGACCCTGCAAAATGTATCTGAGGTGTCCAGAGAGAGTGTGTAACTCCAGCACTGCTTCAGCCTGTTGCACACTGTGTGCTTGAAGGTGGAGGATGTGAGGGACCTGCAGACCATCTCCCTCTGTGGCTCACAATGGTGTCTTTGCGAGGCAGCCTGGTTAAGCAGCCCAGCAGCACCAAGAGTACACATCCCATGCTGTCTCCTCGAAGTGCCACAGGTCCCAGCCACCCCTGCTCAGCACCCCACAGCCAGAGGTCCCTCCCCACATGCCCTGTTCTTCTACCCCTGTTCCTTCTACCCACCCCTGGCCCAACAGCCTCCAACAGTCCGTGCTGGTGGGGCAGCTGCTGCTCCAAAACCCTCAGTAGCTGGGACTTTTCCACATTTCCACCCCCACTGTGGAGGTCCATATCTCTAGGTCGTGCTGAGGTTTCAGCCCTTCTGCTTTGATGGGAACTGGACTTTCACATGTTGCCACAGCTCTTGTTCATCATCTCATTAATATCACTAATGCAATCATGGGCTGCTTTGAAAATCAATGCCTGATCTCTGTTAAAGGGAAAAGATAGGAACATGTCTTAGCAGAATGCCAAGTGAAAACCTACGTAACTACTCACAAGGGTGAAATCAGTAATCTGTTCAGAGAAATTCCATTTCCTATCCAAGAAATCCATTATGAACACTTTCTGATTCATTTATTACTATGACTTCTGTACGCATTTTTTGACTGATTTATGAAGAAATGTTAAAATTGGTCATGGGGCATAAATTGATGACTAGTAATAAAAGTGAAACACCAGCTACTGTGCACTGAAGACTCTGGAGTACTCCAGGAACTGTTTCCACCCACCCCCCCTCCACCCCCAAAATATTCCAACACCCTTGAGGAGTTTTTGAAAGGAGATGGTGTTTCATCAAGGACATATGATATGTTGGGTGTTAGCCAGGCTTCAGTGAAATACACATTCAGCGTTGATCACTTTTTAACAGATTTTTTGGTTTCATTTTCAAGTATGCGCTCTGGCAAGGGAAACGGGAGGGTAGCTGTGGGCAGAAAGGTGCTGGCCCTGCTGAAGGCTGGTGTAGCAGCTTCCTCTTCAGGTTTGGCTTCCCTCCCTTCCTGGGCATCTCACACCTGCATCACAGACCCACAGGGGGAAAATCAGGTCACTGTTTGACAGGTTATCCTGGAAGCAGCAGGGTTTGGCCATCAGCCATCAGAGACAGAGGCTCTTTTCCAGCTGCATCCCACCAGAAGCACCGGTGGCAGCGCTGGGCACCCTCCACCCACTGCAGTGCCGCAGGGCCACAGCATCCTGCCGGGCTGGGGGGACTGGGATACAACAATAGCGAAGCTCCTGGCGCCTGCGGAGAGGCTGGAGCAGGTGACACGCTTCACGCTCCACTGCCAGACGCTGGCAGGCTGATTTCAGGCTGTCCCTTTCCATGTAGCCCCCTCTCCCTCTCTCGCCAGGGCGGCACGATCCCCCAAGCCTGGCTCCGTCACTGGCATATGGAAGCTGTGAGGTCCCCGGGCGCCACTGGCCGCGTGCGGGGCTTCCCTTCTGACAGTCCTGCATTCAGGGCTGGGGTCGCAGGGGGATTTGTACAAAGGGGAGAATGCTTCCTTTCAGCAGCCTGGGGTCAGCGCAGGGCTGCTTCGCTAACAGAGGTCAATCATTAGGATGCTCGGAGATGGCTGGGATGCTTGGGGAGGGCAGGGCGTCCTCCACCCCCCCGCTTCTCCCAGCGCTGCGCGTTGTCACGATGATAAATGAGAGAGTGAGGTGGGGAAGCTCTTGACTGCGCGTGGCCCGGGCCCCTGGGGGTTCGCAAACTACTGCAAAGCGGCAGCTGATAAAATGGTAACTAATTCAATTAGTGAAATTTAATTTAGGTGGGGAGCGGATGGTGGCTTTGCCAAGACCATATGGGAAACCAGTGGTGTTTCCATATAGAAGAACTTAATTTAAACAATGAACTCATGGGTCTTCATAACCCGGCAGCCAAAGAGCCCCCAGGAAGCCCTGGAAGGGGCCGGAGCGATTAACCGGACAAAAGCGTGGCAAGCCTGGCTGGGCAGGTGGAGGCAAGGGGGAGCTGCTGAGAGAAACAACCCACGTTCGGGTGGCAAATGTGGCCAAGTGGAAAGAAACCCCTGTGTGTGTCAGGAACCCGTGTTTGTCCCTCTGCGTGTCCCCCCCGCCCGCCGCTTCCTCACAGCAACGTGCAGCGCAGCCCAGCCTCTGCAGCCCAGCGGGAGGCAGCGGCGGCGGGGACGTGCGAGGTGAGAAGGAAGAGCGGGATACGTGCTGCTGATCAGTGGGGAAACCGCTCGAGGAGAAGTGCCAAGCTTCTGTACCGACTAATTAGAGTAAAAGGCTTCCTGTCTGTCACAGGCCGGCAAGGCCGCGCGCCATCCCAGCGCAGCAGACACCTGCGCTCAGCGGGCCTGACCTTTCAGCGCGGGTGGTGGGGCCAGAGGAAAAGAGAGAGCCTTGATCACCAGCACTTCTGAGCCATCACAAACCTCACCTTTTCTAACTGGAAGGAGTCACGCACAAAAAAAATAGGGTTTGGATTTGATTTTGGCTTGCTTTAGTTGGCACGGAGCCTTTGCAGAGTTTGGAAAGAGTCCTGTGATGGAGTTGCTAGGGACAGTTTTCCCGGCACTGACACTGCGGCTTGTAAGCCTTCGTGGAAACCAATTTCTAGGTTTGAAAACTTGGGAATTCCTGCTGAAAAAGCTTGCTTAGTCTTCTGCTTGGGGAACAGAAACAACGCCACGTGATGAAAGCAATCAAGTGCCACAGACAGACGACCTCAGCAGCAAATATCAGACAGTCAGGGAGAAAATATTTACAGAGAAATGTCCAAGCAGTTGCCCATGGCTGTATCTCTGAGGCACCAATGTCTTTTGGGAGCAATTAGGACTCAGCAGCAGGCTGGTAAAACTCCAGGAGAAATTCCAGTTTGTTTCCCACTGTTCTTAGAGAGAAAAACCATCCTGTTACAATACCCATGCTCAGGATAGGCGTGCTCCAGTGTATTGCTGAGACTCAGCAAGACTCATCCAGAGCACAGCAGGAGGACACTCATGTTTCCTGGCCTTTAGTGAGCTGTCATTTTGCTGCTTCCCTGCATGGGGATGGATTTAAACACTCACATTTAGTGGTACACAAGTTGGAAGCTTTCCACAGCTGAAAAGTGGGATCCAATACTTCTAATCTTTTTCTCTGTTTTTATCTATGAAAAGTTAAGGTACAAAAACATCTGGGTTTGCCTGGTGAACTGTGAGATGATGTAAGAATGCTTGAGTAATAATCCCAAATCATGCACTCAGCACTAATTCTAACCCTCAGTATTGCATGCTGCTAATACTGAGCTATTCTCACTGGGGCCTGCTGTTCTGGACATTGGTGAAAGGCATTTTTTTTAACCAAAATATATCCACTGAGAGGTTTTTCATAGATTTTTTTTTTTTTTTTTTGGAGTGGGGGAGGGAGAGGAGTTAAAAAGTGTAGAAACTTCTGCGCACCTTTAATCCTTTGCTATTTACACCAAAAATAGCGAAAATGAAAAACTCTTCAAGAATGGGAGATCGGGAAGGGATGAGGGGAAGAAAAGAGATGCTGGCCTGATGTGACATGAGGAAGGACTAAGTGAGTCCCTGAGGTAAGGAGGAGGTATTATGTCCCAGTGTCCCATGGGGAGCTTGGCAGACAGCAGAGGACGCAATGTCCTCGGTGCTCACAGAATGCTTGGCCTCCAGAGGCCCCACCGCGTGCAAACAACATCTGTCTTTTGTGCTACTCGAGCACTTCCTTCTGCCAACCCGGGGTCCACCCCGTGTGGCTTCCCTGTGATATCTGCTCCCACCTGACCTAAGCTGTGATGAGCCAGTGCCCAGAGGAAGGGGACAGCAGCACATGCTGACTGTGGCACCTGTACTGATCCTTCCTGAGCTTCAGGCTGGGCTGCTCTACCTTCTTCATCCACTGACTTAGCCTAAGAAGTCATTAGTGCCAAGTGGTTGAGGACGTAGGAGCGAGATACCCGTTCATCAAAATTTCACACCTGCCATGGAGAGCCTTTCACTGACCCCTTACGCTAGGGACACCACAGAAGATGTGCCACAGGAATGCTGAGACCTGAAAGTGTGAAGAAGGGCCCAGCGGTATGAAGGAAGAAGGAGATATAGATGAAGACATGGCACTGATGCCCAGAAGATAGTAGTGGCTGACTTATATGAGCCCATGTAGGAACAGGCACACAGCAGAACTGCAGGATTTGTGCTCTTTCAAATTCTGGCCAATTTAGGTACCAGACTGGTCACTATTTGTGCTATGTCCTCACAGGTTATTGTGGATACTCAGTCATCAGGACACAAAGATGTGGCTGTTGTCTACATAGCAGAGAAGAAGAGGAGGTTCTGCATAGTGACTACATCCCCAGGTGGTCCCTCTCAAGGATGAGCCTTCCTTCAAGTGAACTTGTCAGCATCAAAGTTGTTCTGTGCAGGCATAAAGGTGAAAAATACCCTTGAGGGCACAGGACAAGGATGATGAAAGCTGGTCTATTTCAATATAAAACTGATGAAAAGACATTTCTGTGACACTGAACTGGACCAGACTGTGATGGGGTCAACTGCTGCCATGTGCAGACAATGAGAAAAATGGGAAATATGTCCTTGCAGTGGAACCCCTGCAAATTCATTGTGGTGAAATTTGTCTTTGGCTACTTCCTCCTAGGCTTTGAGAGATTCAGCCAGCTCTTCTGGATGCCCAGAAGAACCTGTGCAGCAGCACAGGCACTATGCTAACAAATAACATGATGGATTTAAGTCTCACCAAAGAGCAAGGGAAAATCCAGAGCGGGGCTTTTTGGGTTTTGTTTCTTTTATGCACCACTGGAACCAGGAAATATATCAATATGGAAGTTTAGAAATGGTCTGAGGTTTTGCAGAGCTTGCATCAGAGTGGCCCAGTGCCTAATACTACTGTAATTCACAAAGGTCACACGCTGAAGTGCTGGTTTCAGGCAGTGGCTATGGGAATTTCAGAGGGTTGTTTAAAGGAACACTCCAGGGCTTGGCCAAGGTACCAATCAGGCTGTGCGGGAATCTCACTTCACCCCACAAATGCCTAAAAATCAATTTTGTTGCTTGTAAACCATCTGCAACAAATGCAGAACATTTGTCTGTGTACGTGAACTCTTCTATCAGAGCAAACTCTAAACTTCCTTGGCCTATCTGGAGAGCAACAAACTTTTTGAGATACTTTGTGTTTTGTGTTCTTTTTGGAACACTTTGTGTTTCAACTGGGTTTGCTAAGAAGTCTATCGGGGAGAAATGAGCTGGTATTTTTCCAGTTTGCAGTACCAACCAGCCACCCAGGCATGCTCCATGGCGTGCCAGCGCTCCACTTTCCTGGAGCACTGGGCATGAGTGCAGGGAAAGCTGCACAGGAGGGAGTCCAGGCTCCCTTCTGACATCTGTATTTGTATTGCATCATCACACTGAGCCTTGCTCGTAAGAAATGAGATAATATTTCTGCTAAAGCGGTGGGCAGCCTGCGACGGCGCTGATGCCATTGTTAGCAGAGGGAACTTGCTCTGCGGAAGTACAGAGAAGGCCAGTGCATTCACAGAGACAAGAATAAACTGTGCTACAATGGGATTTGGCAACAAATGCAAAGCATTGTTCACTTTGCTGTTGTTGGGGGTGCAGAGGAAGGCACAGTTTCTCATCGAGAAGCTAAATTTCAGGTCAGTTCTCTGATCTAGATGGAAAACACAGAGACAAATAACGCTGTACCTCAGCCTCTGTGTTTCTACAAAATGAGTTGGCTTGTTTTTGTTTTCAGTTGCATCAGATACTGGCTTTGCTGTTGTTCAGCTTCATCAGGACAGATTGATTTCTGCTATGGCTTAGAAATGACAGGTTCTGATGGTGGAAGCCCTGCATTAGACATTGCAGGCAGCTCTATCCCACCACACTGGTGGGATGCATGTCCCTGATGAGAATCCAGGTCTGCACATTTGGGCAGATGGGCTCAGACAAAGAATGACAGGCCAGATTTAGAAAAGTGTGCACAACTGTAGTGTAATTTTTTAGACTGATTAAACAAGGAAGAGTGACTACTGCCTGTATTTGTGGCAGAAGGTATTGTGCTAGTTTGCAGTGAGTCTCATTAAATGGACCACTCAATCTAAATTAAGACTCAAGATAACTCACGTAACTCCAGTTTGTTCTACCTATGTATCTGTCTTCCACTGTTAGGAAAACCATCTATTTTCTGTCAGGATTTCCATTCACTCTGTAGGGATGTTTGCTCTCTCATGGTGCTTTGCAGGACAAGCATCGGTTTGATGAAACCAGAAGTTTCCTTTAATGGAAACCATGGGCTGCGTGAGAGACACCACCACAGCAAATTCTGTATTTTCAATGACCTGTGTAATCTAATGGCTGGTTTGAGCTGCCCTGAAAGCTACCTGCCACTGCTGGATCCAGCAGCCAAGTGGCTCCTGGGGTAGGCATTGACCTCAGCTGCTTTTTGAGGGACTCTGCTCACTCCTCCTGCTGAGGACACCTCAGTGGTGCACCGGTTGTACAGGCATTTCCCCATGTGCCTTGACTGGCTGCAGTTCCCAGGTCAGGTTCTCTGTCTCCAAGCAAAGACAGCCCTGCACATGTTGCCAAACCTTTCTCTTGAAATGACCTCATCTCACTGAACAGCAACTGCTTTGGTGTGATGCTCAGAGCATTTCCTGACACAAAAGGACATTGTCATAGCCAGGGCCTTGTACAATACACTCCACAAAAGGAGGGAAGGAAAGTAAATATAGAAAATTAAGGAGGTATTCTTCATTGAGAGACACAACGAAAGGAAAAACACCAGGAAATGACTCTACAATGGGGCCAAATTCAGACTCTTTGGTCCCTAATACTCATTGAGGCAACCCCCTCCTCCAGCAGCTGCAGTGGAAGTGCCCAGCACCCCTGGAAACTGGGACAACCCTGGCCAGAAATCAGTGAGGCTCTTTCCACCAAGTTTGAGAGCCAAGCTCATATTTTATTGTCTAAATAAAGACTTTAGGTTGCAAGCTCTAGGCTTTCAGTTTTGACAGCGTGAGCCTAGCTGGGTGCACTTAAAAGCATCCTTCTCAGCAGATATTAACAGAGTTATTCATATTCACTGCACACAGAACCAGAGAAGATGTTGATGCAGCCCAAGCCCATTTACCCGCATGCTGTCTGGTCTAGGCCAGTCATCCTTGCACTCTCCAAAGTCAATGGAGAGAGAAAGAGAGGTATTTCCAAAGGATAATTCATTCCATCCCAAGATAAATGGTGTTAGCAGGAGGAGGAGAGGTTAAACTGCTCTTTGAAGATGCCTCCATGGACTACCAGGAAGCATGACTTAGACTAAACACCTATCTGCTAAATAAAGAAGGGATGAATCCCACCATTACGGTCTAAACTGATAATATAATACAGATGTGTAGAGCGGTAAGTGACCAGATGGCGAATTTATCATACTGCAGTGTAGTTTCTTATAATATAAATACAGGCTGATGAAATAGTTGATTTGTTCAACAGACCGCCTCAGCTTCATTACAAGAGCTAGTCTGGAGCCATTACAATTTGTCACAGGGCCCTGTGTATATTTTTAGAAAATATGATGGTCTGGAAATAAAAGATTATGTGCAAGCAGCAATTTTTGGTCAATTAATCTAAGGTTCTCTGTACTGAAAAAGAATTTGAGCGTCCATTTTTCCACACTATGTGCAGAAATGATATTTAATGCCAAATTACATTTAAACGAACAAAACCACTACAAGACTACAATGCATTAGGACTACTAAAGATAGCCTCTCCTATGCATTCCCCTGTGCCTCAGAATCAACGGTTTTATTTTGAACTAACAAAGCAGATTTTGCTTCAAGGCTCTCTGGGTCAGGGAGCTACCAAAATGCTTCAACAAAACTATTTCTGGTACTGTGGGGACTCTGAATAAAAATAAATAAATAAATAAATAAATAAAATTAAAAAAAGCTCACATGATTCACCCTATGTTTCATGAGCAGTTCCCTGCAGTTTGAGCATGAGCAGCTCACATCCAGCAGGACATGCATTGGATCCCAGTTTAGGACTGGATCTCCCACATTCCCCAAGGCAGTCACAGCAGATCCTGCTGTCTATCATTCCCATGGCACACATCTGTCCCACAGGCCCAGCTGCCCCATAGCTTGAATGAGGAAAAGCAACCCTAAGACCTGCTCACCTCTCTGTGATGCAGGCAGCAACCTCACATCTGTGATGCCACCTTCCCCACATGGCTAGGGGATGGTGCATGGGGCCAAGCCTTCTGAAGACCAAAGTCCTGGTGTGAGTGATCCCAGGGGACCTCAGCATAACCTCACAGAGCTGCAAAGAGACCTTTTGGATAGGGGGCACGTCGCCTCCAAACCACTGAAAGGGATGACCTTCAAGAGAAGGAATGTACTCTGTGGAGGATCCACTGCCAACACCATGCAAAGCCACTTGTGGGCAGCCCTTGTTTTCAGCAAAGGCCAACCCAGTTCTACCCCAGCCTTTGTTAAAGACCTCTGGGCAAGAACTGCAGAGACAGGTCCCCCACAGATGCATCTTCCCCAAGTCCATCTTGGTTCTGGAAAACACTCCGACAATGTGCATATTCATAGGGTGTCCAGAGAGGATCTTTCTAGATACAAGCTGCCTGCCCAGGGACTTTTCCACTCAAGGAATTCTTTCCAGCTGTGTGGAAAACCAGTAAGAGCAGGCATTCATCCAGCATTTTCAGAAGAAGTTGTGCCTGTGTTAGTAGCTGGCATTGCTTCATATAAGAAACATCATGTTGAAAATAATTTTAAAATTCTTTGGTCTATTAATCATCTAGTTTACATAAGTTTTTCACTTTTGAAGGTTTTATGCAATCCCAGAGCTCAGAAAAGTGACTCTTCAGGGGAAATGCAAATCAGTAGTTCAGGTTACTGCTGATTACATCTCCCGTGTCATGCCTTTCTAGTGAAGCAGCATGGCCTACTGCTCATACGTTGGCTATGCTCGTGAATTAGCCTGGTCATTCAAATCTGGCCATTCTTTCCTTCTCTGTCCCCCCTATGGAGCTTTTATTCACCATAGCCGAAAGGGAAGATCCTAGAGGACAGTCATGGTGGTAAGAATGAAGATGCATTGGAGATTTCAAAGATAACATTTGAAAATCAGGGGACATCTGGGCTATATAACATGACTGTCAAGTCTAATGCCCTCCAAAAGCCATTCTACTCCTGAGGGCAGCTCCCACTGCTACTTCTCAGACCATCTCTCTGCTAGTGCTGGTGTCCCACAGCTGACACACCTGGGACTCAGAAGAAAATTCCCTTATGAAGTACTTCATGGACTCTGATGCTGTGCAATGAGTGGTTTGGGGGAGCAATTTTCTTCTGACCAGAGAGTGGCTTGAAGGGTAAACTCTTATTGTCCTCTAGCCTCAGGCATTACCAGTGCAATAAAAGAATCTGGGTTTTGGCATTTCTTTTGGCGTTTGCATGTGTTTGTATTTTATTTTGACCTGCAAGTTTCTGTGTAGCAGTAGGGGGTAGAATTTAGGTGGTGGGAGTAGAAGAAAAGCAAAGGGACGGATGAAGGGTCAGTCTCCTCTTAAAAACACAAAAGAGATGTAAATGACTGAGTTTTGGGCCCCTCAGTACAAGAAGGACATTGAGGTGCTGGAACATGTCCAAAGAAGGGCAGCAAAGCTCGCAAAGGGTCTAGAGAACAAGCCTTACAGGGAGCAGTTGAGGGAACTGGGATTATTTACCCTAGGAGCCTCGGGGGAGACCTTCATGCCCTCTACAACTGCCCCAAAGAAGGCTGTAGTGACATGGGGATCAGTCTCTTCTCCCACGTAACAAGCAGTAGAACAAGGGGAAATGGCCTCAAGTTGCACCAGGGGAGGTTTAAGTTGGATATGAGGAAAAAATTCTTTACTGAAAAGGTTGTGAGGCACTAGAACAGGATGCCCAGGGAAGCAGCTGAGTCACCACCCCTGGAGGTATTCAAAAGACCTGATGTGGTGCTTAGGGACATAGGGTCGTGGTTTAGTGGTAGACTTTAGTGTTAGGTTAACAGTTGGAGCTGGTCTTGGAGGTCTTTTCCAAGCTAAGTAATCCTATGATCCAAGTGCCACCAGTGATTCCTCCTAGATCCTTATCTGCCTTTAAACAAATGCCCACTCTCTCATTTACCTCCTGCTACCAAGAATCTGATAAATTAGAGACAGAAAATATCTTGAGACAAACAAGCCTAGCCTCAACACTGTAATACTTCTTTGGACAGTAAACTTTAATATCAACCAGAGCAGTTTCAAATGACATCAGCATCTTTCTCCTGAAAAGTTGCATGTCAGATGTTAGGGGGAACTGTTAACCTCCATCACCCATCTCAACACATCCTCTTTACAATCTTGCAAACAACCCAGTCTGTACTTACACACCATTTAGCCAAGCTAACAGAAAACAATAATAATTGTAATTAACCGTTGTTATTGTCTCTCACAGCTTCAGTCCCCCTTTTGTTTTCTGCTGGAACACACATGGAGAAATTTTGCTTCACTCAGGAAAAATACGTTGGTGGATGAAAGAGGAGAGCCAGGCAGTGTCTGTCCCTACCGCTTCCCTTATAATTTTTAGCTCTTTTTCCTCCGTGCATTCCTGTAGGCAACAACAAGGAGCAGGGCCAGACATGGAGCTGCAGAGGTTCAGACACGTCACGGCAGAGAAGCACTTCAGATGTGACTGTTTAACCTCACACAACCTGCTGACAACCCGGCACTTTCTGCAGGGAATAGGGGAAAAGGGAAATGACTCCTGTTCTGGTCAGACAGTTTCGCGAGAGAGCTGGCTGCTCCCGGGTCTCGTGTGTCCCTGAGTGATGAGAGCGTGCTCCCAAACCAGCAGTTCCCCATGGCTGTACACACAGAGGCATGAAGCAAAGCCAGCTTTCCTCTGGGCTGTCCTCCTGGGCCTGTTGGGCCACTGCCTGGGAAGGGGGATCCCAGGGCAGGATGGCGCTGGGTGAGTCCATCACTTACTCCCAAGGCTGCAGAGAAAACCTTTTTCTCTGGCCCATTCTCCACTCGGTCTTGTTGACCCTCCTCAAAGCCCAAAGAGTGGTCTGTGCATTTCCCTTTTGAGATGGACCACATTTTTATTAATTTTACAGTAAATCACTTCCCCATTTCCTTTGTTTACGCTAGGTGGATTCGGTGATTTCCATGTCCATGTGACGCAGCACTTGGCACATGAGCACAACCCATACCGTCACTTCATCGTATCCATCACTGACACCCCAGCTCTAGCACAAGGAGATAAAAGGTCTGGCTCCATACTGTCATTTTCCTTCACCCTCCTGAACCAGTTCAAAGGGATCTCTGGAAACTCCAGCTTTGAGTCCCACTGTCCCGTCCAACTTCAAGTGGAACAGTCCAAAATGCTAGTGCAGCACAGCTCAGATACATCCCCGCCAGACAAGCACCAGGGCTTATTGAGCACAGCTGCTCCATGTCTCAACTCCTCCTCAAGCCATGAATCTTCACCTCATCTAGAAGCACAGCGCAGCCTGGAAAGGAGGAGTAGCCGGCCCTCTGTCCCCTGCCAGATGTGACCACAAGCAGGTCAGGAAGGTCTCCGCGCGCTTGCTCTGTAATACCCTATGCACCTCTCCTCCACTCGCAGCACACCCATAGCCTGACATGTCCCATGGATGGGCATGCACGCTCTTGACCTTGGGGAATGGAGGAACATCCACAGCTCCAGTCTGGAGGCTGGAAGCACCCATACAGCCCATCACCACCTCCCAGCTGGAAGTGATACCTAAGCCAGGGGACAGCAGTTAGGTTACTTCCATGCTGTCTGCAGCATTGTGAGCATGGCTGGTCACTGTCAGCATGAAGCTTTTCCCATCTCCCTGTCTCTCAGTGAGTATTGCTTCAAAATAACAACAGTATGGATCAAGCAAAAGGATAATTTCTGCCATGGTCAGCTTGCACCTGAGGCAAGGAAAGCCACCGCACTGTCAGCCCAAGGAAATGCAGCATCTCTGCCCTTCCTCTGCCCGCTCCCCTCCTTCTGGGGCTTTGGGCCCCTTTCTGAGAGCAAGCAGCTGGCATGCACTCTTTGAATGTCTTGGGCCCCAACCTTAACATCGTTTCAATGCCATTTTTTCCTCCTCTGAATAGTGGGCCTGGAAAGCTCCACCTCGCTGCAGGCAGCGCCGACAGCGAGCATCCTGCCGTACCCATGCCAGGCGCCTTTCTTCCTAAGGACCCAGACGGTGCCAATCCCCAAAGGCACCCATGGCAGCAGGTGAAGTGTCTCTATGGACACCTCCTCAGCTCCCTCTCTGCAGTCCCTGCCTCCTTTTGTAGCTTGCTGTTTATTGCCAACAGCATCCCCTTCTCACCACAGCGGGTGGCTCTCTGCTTCGCCCCGGTCACCTGCCTACCAGCTCTCCTCGCAACCTGCTGCTGCCTGGGAAACAGCAATGCCACCCCCGGAGAATAACACACACGTGACAAAGGGCTCTTTTGCTCCTTGGTTGATTTTACCCCCCACTCCTCACCCTGCATTATCAGATTTGCTTGGGTCTGGTGGCAGCTGCAGTGCCACACTGCCAAAAAGGACTGTGTGCTTGGGAGAGGGGGGAGCATTTGGAGGAAGTTTGCAGGAAGGAGGCTAGGGGGGCTGCAACTCCTACACCCTGCTGCTTCCACAGTTGGTACCTGAAGCAGGGCTGATGGCTAACTGTACGTACCCTCCTCCCACCAACATCCACAGCATGCCTTGATCCCTCCTGAGTGATCAGGAAGGTGGTCAGAAATACCCCAGACCCCCAGGGTTCACTGATTTCCTACAGTCCAAAGGCCCCATCTCCCACCCAGCATCTTTTCACCCTACAACACCCACCAGAGACAAGGGAGCCCCGTGGAGAAAAGCATTTCTGTCATGCTCCCCCAGTGGCAGCACCACCTCACCTTGTCTTGGTTTGGTCATGACAGAACCCATGGCTGGGAAGCAGCATCCTCTCCCACAGGATTTTTTAAAGAGATGTGGGGAAAAATGTGGAGGAATAAATGCACGCATGTTCCTTCCTAATCTACCACCCTTCTGTCTAATGCAGACAGCTGGCACGTCCCCAGCATGTTGCTACAGTTCCTCTTCTCCCGACACTGTTTTGGGGCCCTGTCTTCACACCAATGAACCATTCCAAAACAGTTTCTCCAATACGTTTGGCACAAACAGGCTTTTCTCTGACATGTCGGTGCAACACCACCTACTGCTCATTGCCAGGGTGTATTTGTACTCAGCCCCGAGGAAACCTGCCTCTCCCTTTCTGCAGGAATGCCTCCAGCGAGGTCGGCTTCCTGCCAGGGTTGGCTGTGCCAGGCTAGGGGGCCCATGTTGGGAAGAGTGCATGCACCTAAATCACCACTCACAACCAGCCTGCAGACTGCCTTGAATCCAGCACTTGGTGCCTCAATTTCCCTTGCTAGAAGATGAAGATGACACTGGACTCCTTTCAGGAGTATTTTGCTGGCTTTGGCTAAAACCAGGCTAGATAAGCCTTTGTGAACGAGTGAGGAATGGCACCTGCAGTTTTCTATGGCAGGCAAGATGATGCACACCTGGAGCTTACCACTGCCACAGTAGAAAGTAAAAAAAAAACTTTCTAAAATTGTCCTGGGACAGAGTTTTGTCAACCAGCAGTCCGGAGAAGTGCCAAATCAAAAAACACAGCTGCAGGGAGACCTCTGCAAACTCCTGTCTGTCAGCTGGCAGGATGGGGACCTCCCCCAGCATACCTGTGCCTGGTACACCCCGTGTCCCATTGTGACACAAGTGTGTAGGAACTACTGCACAAAGAATTATCATTAAGTAAAATCTGTATGATGAGGCTGAAGCCAATCTGGTTGGTTCTGAACTGTGATCTGCACAGAAATGGATGGTGACACACAGAAATTGAGATGAAGGAAGGAGGTCCTGGAGGCAGAAAAAGTTCTTCCTGTAAAACAACTTCAGAAGGACTGGAGGAGCCTATCCACCTTCAACAGCTGCCTCCGACTGAGTCAGAAGCACACCTGTGTATTTCATACCTTTTGTGACCAAAGGACTCAGAGGTAAGTTTACATGCTTCAAAGCTGCAGAGGCCCAAGTTCTGCAGGTGGTGGGTGCAGACCAGCCACCCAAAACACCCCACCAGGTGGATGATCAGAGTCTCTCCCACCACCGACAAACCTGGCATTAGCAATCCCCTGTTCAAGTCACAACTTGAACGCTCTTTGGGTACATGTAAACAGGCCAGGCACTCGCACAGTGACTCCACACCCTCCGCCAGACCCACACGTATTCCATTTGTCCCACGACTGTTGCCTGCCAGCTCCTCCATGAGACCCACAGATTCTCCCACTCAATGCAAAAAGGGCAACTGAAATGACAGCACCAGCTACAAGTGATGTGGTGAAGCTCCTCCAGATTTCTGGAGGAAACCCAACACTGCTTTTGGAAGAGTAATACACGAAGGTCTCTCTTCCATCCTCTCATCCTTGCTCCCACAAGAGTCTCACTGTTGGGGTTAGGAAGCGTTTCCAGGGAGGAGAGAAGAAAATGAGATCTTTCAATTCCTTTCACCTCGATTGCAAAAATAAGCTTCCCTACTTTTCCTGTTCGAGGCAGATTTTTCCTGGCCTTTAACCAAGTCTTTTCGGCTGATCTGTGCTCAGATCTATGACGCATGGTCAACATGTTCAGTGAAATCTGCCTTTTGCTGTTAACCAGTGAGTGCTTGGGTGTCAACAGAAACAAGACACGGGTGTCAATAGAAAGCAAGATCCAGATTTTCCAAAGTGTCAGAAATTGATTTCCTTTGACATTAGCTGCCCAAACACCTTTGCTGGTTGGGAACTGTTTTCTCCAGGAAAGTCTAAGTCCATATTGATAGTGCTCCATGTGCACTCCTAGAGCAGTTTGTACAACATAAGCTCTGCTCAGCAGACGCTCACTGAGGCTGAACAACTTCACTGATTCTGAACAACCCAGTCCTCCAGATTCTGCGTGATGCTTGGGATGGTCAGAGGCTTTTCCCATAACCTCCCCTTGGGAGAACAGCACTCAACAGAGGTAGTGGGAAGCAAAAGAGCTAATGTGGACAAGTAGAGGCATTGGTGACTGGAGATGTCCTGTCCTTTACATGTTTAAAGCAGGCCCATAATGGATGACTGTTACTTCCCAGCTTGGTTACGCACACAGACTCCAAACTGCACCATCACATGGAGCTTTCCCACCTGATGTTTATGGAGAATAATTGTCATGAGGCAGAGAAGAAAGTTAAAAGAATGAACATACGAATGAAACACGGGTACCAAAAAAATGGTGAAAACTAATGAGATCATCTCGTCCTTCCCCCTCTTTTAGTCAATACTGGATTGTTCCCTGCCGGACTCCAGAACAATGCCACTTAACCTAGATGCAATCATGCTGCAGGAACTGCCAAACACAATGCAATGAAGAGCTGAGAATGAGCTCATATGTGTTAATCCGATTCCTGCAATAAAACAATCCAGAGCTCTGGTCTCCGTCCTGCAACATTCTCCTGAGCCAACCCTTCTGTACTTATGTGCTGACACTTAAACAAAAGCTGCAGCCTCCAGTGGGCTGCTGGCATAACCCAGAGCCAGGAAAATGCAGCACAACAATATTGATTAATGTTCTCGCTACTAAAAACATTGCTTTGTTTAGGTGGAATCCATAAACCTTGTTGTTCACAGACATTTGGGGAGCAAAGCTTTATTTCCAAGAATGCTCATGGAAAGGAAATCCATTGTATAGGCCAACATGAATAGACCCTTGCATGTGCAGTCTGTATGGGAAGCACCCAGGTGGCTAGTGAGAAAATAGCTTCTTATCAAATACAGTTATGCATTACGAACAGCCACAGATGATTCACAAACATTTAGAAGGCATCCCCATCTGTGAGGCGCACGCCACCCAAACGGGAGCCCGAAACAATGCCACATAGCAAGCATCCTGCAGAAACAGCCAGCCACAATGCAACAAGCACTCTCCGTGGACCACAAAATCCACCACTGGCCAAAGCATTCAATTCACTGATTGCAAAACATGTCCAGAGCAACCACTGCACACTCAGAGGGTGGAAAGGAACATCCCAAATATTCCTTGGGCTGATATCTTACATTCCTTCTATATAAGAGACCTTAAAGCAAAGGGTTAAAAAGCCTGTCCAGGGCCCATCAAAACACTTTCCCAGAACTGGCCTGGGTAGCAAACGCATCTCCTCCTCCTTCTTAAAATCATATAGCTGATAAAAAGCAGAGAGGCTTTCATCACTATTCTGTATGCATAATTAGGTTTAATTTACGGAGCAATGAGTCCTTAGTAAGTGCGCGCACACACACACAGCTTCTTCATTTATGTGACTGATATCCAGAAACACAGCTCCTCAGCCAGAGTTTGGGCAGCAAACGCAAAAATGTATTTTGATACTGGAATGCGACAGCACACACAAAAATACGTCCACCAAGTGCAACATATTGTAAACAGGAGCATAAGTAAAATAAACAAATACATGTCATTTCATCTGGGTCACAAGTTGACTCAACATGACATTTCCTTTTGTAGTGAAGAACGTTTGGGGAAAATAAAGCCTATTTATACATACTGGAATATATTAGGATGGATTTTTTTTCCTAGCTCTCGTGGCTATTTTTGCAGTTAGCTGGTCTCAGAGTTCAGAGGCTTTTTCCCTTTTCAAGGTCAAGATTTTCTTTCTGCTTGATTTCACAGGATCACAAGTCATAATCCTGCATCCTTGAAAGATTCATTGCTGTACAGCTGTGATCAGTGACCTCAGCCACCTGATTTTGCCACAAAATCAGAGAGGACTGTGCAGCCTGGGAACAGTAGCTCTGTGTTCAATAATACCAGATTTTTAAAGGCATCAGAGACAACCTCCATTTCTCCCATGCTTTCTCCTCCTGAATGATGCTTTACAGCTGTGTCTTCTCCAGAGGAGAGGCAGCAAGGACTCCCTGGGGAGCCCATTTACACTGCTGCTCTTGAATAGCTAAAGTGGGAACACGCGTCCCGCGTCTCTAGACGCACATGCTTGTGCACACAGCACTCTGAAACCCGGTGGGTGGTTTTCATGGAAGAGAAAATTTTGGCTGATGCTTCTCTTGCTCTGCCTGCCTCATGCAGAACAAATGCACCACTGGACTCAGATGTGTCCCTCGTGCTCCCTGAGCTGCTCACCTCCTCATGCAGGTGTCTATCCAGAGCACACCCAGCACTGTACACAGGGCATACAACCAGAGGGAGGTATACGGAGGACAAGAGACTGACCCCACGGTCCAGCAGGCCAGACCAAGAGGTGTCTGGCTTCCTGGTTTTGAGCACCAGGTCTTCAGAGCCCTTGGCTACCTGTTACCATTCTCAGCTATCATCTGCATGACACGGCCCCAGGGCTTCCTCCTGTGCCCCTGATGAGGGGCTCCTCGGGATCACAGCTCACCGTGGCTGCAAGGTTGGCAGGAAAGGCTGACCTAACCCTGCACCAAGCTGGCCCTCAGACCCATTGTCTTGAAATCAGGGTAATGATGGATGCCTAGGATGTTTCATCATTTCCCAGCACTGTTACAAGGTCCACATTTAAACCTCATCAAAAACTTTTTGGTTTCCTTTCTGATTTTTATGTGCCTGGAGTACTGACTATGCCTCCCCCAACCTTTGTTCTCCTGTTATTAAATGAGTGGTCCATTTTTCTGAGGATGAGCAGTACTGTCGTGCAAACCCATTAGTTAGCTGCCTGCATTAGCGGTGAGAGCCAAGTGAGGGGTTTGCTGCCTGAGACGTGTTCTTCACATCCTCTCCCCCCATCCACCCAGGCTCCATCACTCCCTTCTCAGCTTTTTCCCACACTTGCCACAGGGCCAAATAAACCAAAGGCTGGGTGAGTCAGCCATAGAAAACAGAAATGAGTTTCCAAATGAGTTTGACATATAGATTAAGAGGGGGAGGTTAAGAGCCTCTCCTCCCAGGACATCTCCTTCAGTCAGCCCTCCATGTGTGAGGGCAGCATGGATCTGTGTGCACGCATATACATGATGCCATTTTGGCATTTTCCCCTCTATAATTCCTTTCTGCTAGTATTTTCCTGCACCTTTCTGCAGGAATTAATACCCTAGGCTGCCAGTCTTGACCAGGACTTCTCCATCACTGCTGCAATAAGAGCATGTAAAAATTGTAGTAGCCATACCACCATAATTTGGAAAAGTGATCGTGTGCAGCAACTCGCATGTTTCAGTGGCGAACATAATAATGAGGCAATAATATCCCTGCATTGGGCCTGATCCAGCTGTTTGTCCAAGAGGTCCCTGGGTGCAGCTGTTCTCACCACCAGCTCCAGATCCTTTTAGTTACAGCTGTAACGGTGCTATATTCCTGCTCACAGATTTTGTTTTCCTTCTTTGAAAGCACCTGCTCTCTGCACTGCCACTTCTGTTGTTAGATAGCCAGGAAGGGTGAAGCTGAGTTCTGCCTTCAGGTATTTCAGGGAGCAAGGTGCTCCCTCATTTTGAAAGCCTCCTTTCTGCAAGCTCTTAACATAAGCTTGATGCTAACCCAGAGCCATCCCAGAGACCAGAGCAGCCTGGCCTTTCCTCCAAAGGGTGAGGAAACGACCCGCGGCCACTGGTGGAGGCAGTTCACTGGGGTCAGGTGGCACGTGCAAGCCTCTAGCATCGCGGCTCCTGGTGCCAAGAAAAACACCAGCGCTGCGCTTCCTGCGTGCCGTCAGCGGGCAGGACAGCCCCGGGTGTTTCCTCCAGGCGGGTGGGTAAAGGGACGAGTGGGGATGTTTGTTGTGCTTGGATCCAGACACTCATCCATCTATCAGAGCACAGCATCTACGGCAGTAGGCTGAGCAGCAACAGTGACGAGGAGACACCAAGCCCACCCTGCCCCTCGGGACCAGCAGGTTCCTCTGCACCCACCACCACCTGTCCTTGCTTGCTGGAGGATCATCCTCACCCACTAGCCCCCTGGCATCAGCAGGGACCAGCTAGCCATTGCATGGTTCCAGCTCCTTCATCCTACTGCGCTGTAGCTGCTAAGAAAGAGAACCCAGCAGCTCCTTCTCACCTGCCCAGCAACTGGAGCTTTCACCTGTAGACTTCACACTAAAGCCTTGCACAGAGGCTGCTCATCCTTTTTAGCTGGTGGGAAGAAGATTAAAGCCCAGAAACCTGATGTCCTATTGTCCTGCTTGCATCAATACAGGCATAAAATATGCCACCGGAGGAATAATTGGATTTCTTCAAAGCCACCAGATAAAGTAGACCCCTCTCAAAAGCTGCGCTCCTTGTCCAGCAGCATCGATGTGCTGCAAAGAAAACTCTGTCATGTGCCACAGCCTCACAAAAGCATGAAAACAGGCTTGCAGCCTGCTCTTAGATAAGCCCCAAACAAATCAGAAACAACAAGCGAAAACTTGATTCAAGGTTTACTCCAGGATGGACGTCTTGCTACGATAAATTAAGGTGTTTTTCATTATTAAAAATAAACAAAGCAATGAAAGTGAACCATGTCACCATTCATACACTTAAAAAACATCTTTAATCTGCTTGGGAAAATCTTTTTTTCTCCGTAACAGGAAAAAATATTAGTTGTCCAGATAACAAGCAAAACAAAATCAACCAAAGGGCATCAAGAGACTTCCTGAAATTGAAAAAACAATGTTTTGTATAACAAGTTTAAAAAAAAAAAACAACACACAACATACACAGCAAGCAGAATGATTCCTCCAGTTTCTTCAGGTCGTTCTTAGTTTCAGGAACACAAGGAAAAACTACACAAGTAGGCGAATGTTTTATTTAACCTTGCAGCCTTTTACAGCTGTCCTATTCCTCTTCCCTTCTCCCTCCTCTCTCCCCCCACCCCCCCCCGGAAACCATTTGTCTTTCTAGTGCCTTATTTTTAACAGCTCAGCCCAGCCCCGAAGGGACGTGTGTAAAAACAACGAAAGAACTTAATCTGGCAACTTTGGGGCTCCTGGGACTGAAATAGCAAGCCCAATGCAAATCAGCATCGCACCGGTTCACAAGAGGGAACGACGCCTCCCGTCGTACGAGGAGGGGATGGAAGGAGCATCACGGGCAGCTCCGGTGGGTGATGCTGATGGGGAGGCCCGGGAACCCATTCATCCTGCAGTAAATAAGCCCCTGGAGATGTGGGGGGAAGTTTGCACAATGTCTGCCCCAACGCCGCCTGGATCTCCGCCAGGCCCGCGAGGCTTTCATTCTCAGGAGTTCACAGATCCCACCTAGGAGCGCCCGACAAAAACAATACTGGATGAAGCCTGGCCTTCTCCCCCACGTCTGCCTCTCAGCCTCTGCACCATAGAGGCCTCAGGAAATCATTAGCTGTGCCTGCTAGGAGCTCCGGGATCCTAAATAATTATTCACATTTGATGTATTCAGAGGATGTGTTGTGTTTTTTTTGTTGTTGTTGTTGATGGTGGTGGTTTTTAAGGCTATTTATGGTTTCCACAGGTTCTTTTGTTATCTTGATTTATACATTTTCTCATGTTTGGTCCTGTAGATTAATCATTGCAACGTAGGGTTCGAAGACCTCCTGTTACAGTTACTCCAGCCTTCAGTAACCCAGTTGGTTGCAGTCAGGCAGTTAAATCATGAAATTATATCTGCTCCCTAATAAATACACACAACGGCAGGCCCAGCCCTAACACCCTTACAAGCCAGTTTCAAAAGTGGCCTCCAGGATGCTGGAACACACATTCTGTGAATATTTATGGCTGCAGAAGTCAGGCCGTTGCATGTTTGTGAAGAGTAATCCCTAGACAGGTGTAGTACCAGCCAAAGCAAATTGATTTAGAAATGTCAACATATATTCATAGATTATTTGCCAAGCTCAAGCACTTATAGTAAATGTCAACAGATCTAAGAATAGAGTTCAGGTACCAGTAAGGAAACCTCCAGCCTTGCAACACGCACATATTGCAACGGGAAAGCAACACAAATCTACCAGCCAAAGGAAATCCCCCCGAAGAGGGTGCCAGGAGAGGAAATCCACTCAAATCCATATCCATGCTTTCTGGGGACACTCCACCAACAGAAGCCGTCAGCCTGCAGCACTCCCAGCACATCTGATCCCCCCAGGCAGCCCAAGGTCCCCGCGTTCAGCAGGGTGGCTCCCAGCAGACCAGAGGGCAGGCTCCTAGGCAGTCACCAGCCCAAATGAGGTGCCCCTTTGGCAAGGTGATGTTGTCCCACCTCTCCTCTTCCACCAGAAGCAGCACTTGCCCATGTTTCACCAGCTGACTGACTCATCACCAGGCTGCTGGCCAGGAGAAAGAAAGCCTTTAATGGTAACTTAAGCGTGGAGCCTGGGCATACGCTGAGGCAGGTCCTTCTTAAATACCCTCCATCCCCAGAGGTATCAAAGAGACGTGTGGACATGGAGCTTAGGGATGTGGTTCAGTGGTGGACTTGGTAGTGTTTGGTTAATTGTTGGACTTGGTGATCCTAAGGGTCTTTTCCAGCTGAAATGATTCCATGAGGACTTCGTACAAAGTCACCAGGCCCATCCTGAGTCAACACACACTCACCAAGCCGCACCATATCCTGACAGGATATCAGCAGTAAACAGTAGGCAAATACTCACGCTTTATCATCGGCTGGTATTTGTTGTTTTTAGAGACCTGCACTAAAATTCCCACTGAAAAAATGCATACAACAAAAGTAGCTTCTATTTTCTGCCCACAGCAGAGCTGTGCGAAGAAAACCATTTCCTTCATTATTATTCTGCACACAAAAATGGTTTGATGATGTCTTTTTTTTTGCCTTTTTTTTTTTTTTTTTTTTTTTTTACATCTATTTGCTTAACTCTTGGGAAAAGATTTGTTTACAAGTTTATTTTACAGATCCATAAAAATCTGTCTCCGCTGCCTGCAAGCATTTGCCTTTCATGATGTGTGCCTTACCAGGGCACAGCGGGATGAGTCAGAAAGTCCCACCACCACCACCACCGGGCAGAGCAGGCACCCACCTCAGGCACAAGGATGGATCACGCACATTTGGTTTTGGCAAATGATCATGCATGGCCTTCACATGCAAGCTTTCTGCAAAAAGCACATTCCTGTAAAACCGGAGGCATAAACCTGGAAAGAAAGCAAACCCTCACAGCAGCACTAGCATGACTAAAGCATAAACAGCTATTTGCTGGAAATCGCTGGCAACATTTGCTCAGCAAAGGTTATTGTTAGAAAATATAATTGATATTGATGTCTGGGGCTATCACATCTGATTGTATCAGCAAAATATGCTATCACTCGCTAATTACTTTTAACGTGATTTTCGTGGCTGAGCAACCGATGCTGGAGAACAGAGTTGTCTTTTTAAGCACAGCAAAATCCTGCCTAATTACAAATTAAGCTCCAGACCGAGGCAAGCTAGTTGCTGCGGCATCAAGTTTGAGAAAGCAGTGCTTTCCCATTTAACTTTGGATGATTCTCATCATCATTTCTCCATGGAAGTAACACTTTTCTGAGAAAATAACGCTGTTAGCCTGCAGAACATTGCCACAGTACAATAGCTGCCTGCTTGGGGCTCACTCGCCACCTGCTTTTCCTTGTTTTGTTTTCTAGCCTCTAATTACTGAGCAGAGTCAATTCCTAATGAGGCAGTTTGATTTCCTGTTTTTCATACTTCTTGAGCCACTTAAAGAGCCAGTCCAACATAAAAGGAACCCTTTTCTAAACAGATTTTAAATTAATTATAATAACCTTGGTGGTTGTTGTTGTTGTTGCTCTGCGTGTGTGTGCGCATCTGACTTTTCCATGGCTGTGTTTCTCATTTAATGTTTCCACACGAAACAACCTTTTTTTCATGTGTGTGTATGTGTTTCCCCCCCCAACAATGTGAACTGGAAATTCTTGTCCAGGAAATTGTAGCCACAGAAACACTGTGTCTGGGGCTGAGGAGGAAAAGCTGATGATGTCATGAATAACTGGGCTGTGAGAAAAGATGGAGCATGAATAAGGAGGGAAATATTCTGACGTCTGTCTTTAAAGCTAGAAGATAAACACTTGTTGTGAATGGTACACACTGGCTTCCAAAAGGGCTGGTAGGAAGAACAGTATTGCATGACCACTCAGAAATACATGAATGATGCTAGGGAGGGCTTTCAGCCCACTGCACACATGTAATGCCTCTCAGGTCACATCTCAGGGCTTCCTATGTGGATACCGGTGGCACTGGAAAGCTGCGGCGGTTCCTGGGATTTAGGGAGGGTCTTAGTCATCCTCCTCCTTCCTCTGCTGCCTCCTCCCTCTGTCCCCGCTCCCAAGCCACCAGCCCTGCTCCCCTGCCCCAGTCTCCCGGTGGCGCTGACTGAGGCCACTCGCAGAGGATACCTTAGGACCTCACCACAGCGATGGTTCCCCTGTCACCCTGCTTCCTCCATCCTTCCAGGGCAGCCAGTCCAGCGCAGGACTGTCCTGCTGGGCTGCCCAACAAGTGCACAGGAGAGGCAGCAGCTTTGGGAGCTAAATCAGTGTGGTCGTGCCAAGCAATCCCTGGAGTTGTTATACCAGCAAGTGCTGGAGTTTCGCCTTAGAAACTGCATATAAAGTTCATTAGGAGAAAAAAAAAAAAAATGCAACCTGCTGCTAGAAACAGAGAAAAATCAGCCTATGCTACAGCTCTAAAAATTAAATTGTACTCAGCCGGGGAGGGCTGCATTCCAACCCCACCCAAATCAGAAAGCTGAGAAAACTTCAATGGGCTCTAGCTTCTGGATTATTATTATTATTATGACAGGGTTTTCCTCTCAGGATTCAGACTCTCTCTAAATGGTGGGAAAAAGGGTTTTATACAACCTCCAGTCTCCACATGACAAAGTGACTGCCTATTCCTACAGTCGTCTGAACAGAATAGACGGAATAAGCTATTGTCTGTGCTCAGAAGTCAGCTCCTGCACCGGCACTTGATTGGTCCAGGATGTAGAGGAACAAAAAGGTCATTGAATAAAAGAAGAACAATACTTTTCATGAAACAAATGAGCTTTTGCTAATTTATAACATGTTTGGTTTGGGTATCATATACATCAAAATGATGTAATTAGTAAATGTCATTTTCTGGAGAGAGAGAGCTCCACAAACCCTTAATGATGGGAATTTCCTGCCCCAGGCTGGAGTCTCTGGACTACCGGGGCATCATAAAGATGCTGTATTTCACCAATAATTACAGTGGGTGCAAAGTGGAACCCAACTGTGCAACAAGGGGAAAAGGAAAAAGTTCACCTATGGCAGAGGTTAGTTGCACCAAAGCGTTAATGAGAGAAACGTAATGGAGCAAAGGCTGATTAAAATGGGCACAGTCAGAAGCTCAGCTCTCAGAGCACCTCGGTCCAAGGGACACTCGGACATGGACAGAAGCTTTGCAGGCTGTGCAGCACTCTGCTGAACGCATCCCATTGCAAGGGTAGTTTTCAAATAAGAGACCTCAATACACTCAACAGAAACAGTCACACTCACAGCAGAGGTGCTCATGCCAGAGGCTATGTTTTCTAGATCTGAGAGGAAAAGCTGCTCTCACATCGCTCTTCCCTCAAAGAAGAGTCAGAAGTACTGGAGATCTCATGTAAGATACTTCCCTTACTGTTGTTCCAGATTGCACAGGGCCACCTGTACCAGGAGTCTCAAGACTCCTGATATTCACAAACCTATTGCCTCACTGCAAGACATGAGTCATCTAGCAACATAAGGAACCTTCTTGCTAGTAAAACAGTATTTTGCACTTTTTTTCTTTTTAATTTGGCTTGAAACTAAGCTGGGTGTAGGTTTATCCAAAACCACCAGAAAGAGCAACTGGCTACAGCCTTTAAGGCCAAAATACCTGAAAACCTTCTTCAGATACACATCTGCCCTCTTCTAATAAGCATATCAGCCACATCTGGGAGACTACCCAAAAACCTCCTTATTTCACTTCCTCCAGGTCCTTAAGGCAGTCCCAAGTTGAATGTTGTTATAGTGACAGGGGAAGGGGAAAAAGGGGGGGGGGGGGGGGGGGGGGGGGAAGTGTCTCCTTGCACTGTAAGGGATGGAGAGACATAGCAAATAGCTAGGGGTCTATGAGATTTGAAGAGCCTACCAGAAGCGCCATGCCCTGACGTAGCTGCTCAGACTCAGGAGATTACCACAGAGACCCAGTGTTTTGCTTTCATTTCAGATGTTTCTGACCCTTTCCCTGCAGAAGTGTTGCATCAGTTTCACCCCCTTGGACCAAGGCTCCTGCAGGAGCATGAAGACGCTCAGGCTGTCTCAAGAGCAGCGTGGTGCTCTCTTCTCCCCAAGGGCTCACTGCAGCTCAGCTGCTCCAAGGAGTGGGCAAGGTGGTGGTGAACCAAGCCACAACCTAGAAAACCTTTTCTCATGCGAAAATCCAGTAGGCAGCCTTATGAGGAGAAACCTCCTCTGGCAATGGCCACAACATTCTCTGAGCTGTGTGATAAATATGTTATATTAGTTCATGTTTCCTTCTTCACAGGAATTACTCAGGCACACGTGAAACAATAACACGATCTGGAAAAAGCTTCTTTCATCGTTTGTAGTGCAACTTTGTTCTTCATGGCAAGTTAGATGTATGTGGGAACTAAAACCGAAGCCCAAAGGGCTAGTGAATGCTAATCACCAAGTCTCTTCTGCCAGTAATGGGCATGTCTGAGCTGGAAATGTTTAACTGCTAGGGATTTTCACCTCTCTTAGCAAAGGAAGGACACCTCTAAATGTGACATTCTTCTCCCCAGGAAATACCCCTACATTCTCTGCTGGTCAGAAAGGAAAACACTCCAGTGCAAATAATTTACTTCACACCCGCTTCTTTCCTCCCCTTTAATTTGCTTTTTCAAAAATTCCTTCTGCTGCCAACTTTTCTATCTTTTATGAAGATTAACCCAGCAATTCCCACTTTTGTGAGCAGCTCCAACGGAAATCTGCTAAAAGAATAATCTCGAGTCAACAAAAGTGCACTCTGATGGGCCCCAGCTGAGCCAGCTGTGTTTCTGCAGGTCTGCAAGAAAAAAAAAGGAAAAGCTTGAGTGTCCTCCTTGCAGGTAGAGCTAAGGTGGTACAGCAGAATAGGTGACCGCACATCAGCTGATCAGCTGCTCCTCTGTTCATACATCATTGTTTCTGGGCTCCTGGGCACCAGAAGGCAATGTCAGCAGAACGCACCATGCCCTGCAATGCTGCTGTGTGCAGTCTTGGAGGTGAGCACTGCAGCCAGCTGAGGGGCAGGAGACGTGTTTGGGTGCTGCCCTGCCTGCTGGTAGTTCCCTGGGGCCCCCGGGTAGAAGGGAAAGCAGTGGGAGAAGACCCATAGGTGTCCATGTGTGGAGTCACCTGCTCTTACCCCGACAGGGAAGAAGTCTGCAGCCCTTCCCGCACAGCCAGGCAGCCACCAGCATGTGACACATCACCCTCAAGGAACCAGGGCAGCAGGTAAAAGGACTGACTCACAGACCATCCACCTTTTTCAGCAAGCTTCTCACTTACCATAAACGAATGTCTGCAGCACACTTTCAATTCCTCTAAGTCACACTCCAGCCTAGCCCTGCATTATCAGATGCCAAGAGCTTGACTGTGACCTCAAGGTAATACCGCTGCCCACAGCTACTGTAATGCCATGGGCACAATGCAGTGGTCATGTTAACGGACTGAGAAGCTTTGTAGGTGGTGAGGGGAGGAGAACTTGTGAAGATGAGCAGCCTACAGCTGCATGTGGTTAGAGAAATGTGGGTGGTGATGCACCAAAGAAATGGGCGGTGCTTGTTTATTCCAGTGGTTTCCTGCATTATCATATATGTCTGGACAGAGAGAAGCAATAAAGGTGTAATTCAGGTTAAATATTTATTTACTGCCTACTTAGAAAATGTCACTGAGCTAACCGAATAGTCTCTTCTCATCACAGCAGTCCAAGGTCATACATTACCAGTAACTGCAATTTCCCAAGTCTCATCTTTGGCAGAGCCTGTTCTCACAAGTGCCTCACCCAGTCACTGCAGTAGGTGGCATGGAGGAGGAAGAAAAAGTGAATAACAGCAAGGCAGCAGGAAGGAAAAGTCTGTAAAAGGCATGGGGAAAGAAGATGGGGCAGTGTAAGAGCAACTGAAAGAGTTAGTCAAGTACATGCACTTACTGGACTAGAACAAGAAGTGAATTGGAAAAAAACAAAACAAAACAAAACAAAACACACCAGCAACCTAAATGCAACAACTGCACTGAGGCACTATTGCTTTTATAGATTCATCCCCCTTCCTGGGACAAGCTCTGCTCAGTAGAATGCAACAGCCAAATGCACTGCTTGTGGATGGGGAGAAGCAGAAGCCAGCATGGGGCCAAAAACCCCAGCACTTCAAAATCTCTGCACCATGAAGACCAATCCAGGTACACAGAGTTGTCTCTGTTTTTGATGTGGAGATTAATATCAGGACAGGGTCTGAGGTTCCCAGTAGCTGAGCTCTCCAAAAGCAAGACTGGGGATCCAAGGGCAAAGTGCTACACAAGAACACTAAAACATTCAGAGTACAAACCCCCTCAGTATGTTTCTTTAATTTTACAGCTTATATAATAACCTGATTTGGCCTTTGACCTTTTTGCTTGCTCAGCCTGGAAAGAGAAAGTAGCCACAGATTCAGATTGAGCAACTACCAGAACCCAACAGGACAGGATGGCAACCCTTCTGGGCACAGCTCTGTTCTGTGGAGGCATCTCTCATTCCTTCCTCTGCTGCCACATGCCAGAGGACACAGCCGTGATGATCCCAAGGGCTCAACTCAAAGCTTCCAGTCCTCAGAGAGCACTGGCTCATACTCCAAAGAGACCTCTCCATCCCCAGAGACACACTTGCCCTGCTGAGGTGAGGACAAGCCCCTGGGGAGATCTCACACACTGCATCAGCTGGAAAGCTTGCTGCAAAATCAGCAAGGAGAAAACAGGCATGGGAAGGTGAAGTAGGAAACAGGACAAACCTAAGAGGAGTTGTTTGGTTTTTTGTTTGTTTGTTTGTTTTAATCCATTTAAGAGTGTGGCACCTGTAACAGCATATTGCCGTAAGTTCCAAATTGTAATCACACTTATTAAACAGACAAAAAAACCTACTTGTTTTAGAATCAACAGCTAGTAATCTCATTTTGTTCTTCCACATTCTCAAGCTACAAGAAATATTAAGTCATTCCTAAAACGAAGAAAGCAGGGCAGGGTACCCCTCACATGCCCCTCTGACAGCTGCTTCCCTCCTCTGCTTAGTGCCTCCTCACACAGCCACTGTCCCACATCCCCAGCTCTTTTGTGGCCCTTTCCTGTCCCTTTCCTACAGATGGAGCAGGGTTTCAGACAGCAGTATTACAGAACCAGATTGCAGGCAGTTCAGTTTCATCCCTAGTCCCTGTCCTAAAAGGCTGATGACATTTTACCTGCCTATTTGCAAAGGGAGGCATGAACATGACAGCAAACACAAGAGAGCTTGGTCTGTAGACAGACTCAGTGGGCAGAAACTACCAACTCCTGCATAGAAGGGACATCAAATATCAACTGTTATTCAGAGCAGGCTTGTGACACCAAGCCCCACTGTTTGTCCCTGTTAAACTACTTTGGTAAGCAGCTACAACTTCTTTGAAGGCCTCTATCTCCCAGAAAAAAAAAAAAAAAAGTGAGTTTTCCATGTGAAAATCCATATGGCACCAGCATGGCAAGGGTCTCTGTATGCACTCAGAGCAAGAGGTACTGAGCATTAGGTGTTATCCCCCCCACTCACAACCCATTAAAGCAACATTCAGAATCATGTTTAATCAAGAATTAATGCATGTTTAATCAAGAAACCTCACCTGAACACTATCACATACGCTGGCTCAGAGAATTGGATATGACTTGTGGCATCTTTCCAGGTCATCACCCAACATGTGCTGACCAAAAGTCACTGCCATCTATGATATTACCCATCATGATTATGACAGCTCTGTTGGCTTCTGCCTTGCTGCCAATGACTATTGATCCATACACAAGGACTGCCTGCATCTTTTTTGATGGGTTTAGTAGAAACACACTGCTAACTACACCTCCACATGAAGGAACATGAGAAGAGCAGCATATAATACTGCTGCCGCTTGGGCTGTAGTGGGTCCTTTAGCAATAGGAGATACCAATCTTTAAAGCTATGCATCCAAAAACACCTCCAAGCAGCACCAAATTCAAGGAGAATAAGCTTGAGGCCACAGGAAGCTGATCTGAATAGTCACCCACTGATGGAGAATTCAGTGGTCCCTTCTATGGGTTTAACAGCATCTGATAAAGTTATAGGCAGCACATTTCCAGCCTAGCTAAACTCTACATAAAGCACCACTGAAAAAAGCACCACCATAAAGCACCACATGTCTACAGAATGTGTAGTTGGAGGTACTTTGGAGTCTGCAGCAGTATGAGACTTGGACCCTACAGTAGATCTCTAAATGACAAAAACTCATCAATTCCTGTTATTTTAGGAGCAAACTGGAGTCACTTTGGTGTTTCTACACCATAAGCCTCAACTATACTGTGTTCATTACTATATTTTGCTAAGCCAGGCCCTGTTCTCTAAGTATTTTGTTTGTACAGCAGCTTTTGTTGGTATTTCCTCATTCAGGCTGCAGTCACTCAGAGTATGAGTATTTGTATGAATCATTCTTCTAATCACCCTTGCTGGCTGCCTCTGAATGACTGCTCAGTTAGAAGAAACGTGAATGAAAGTAGTGTGGGTAGCAATTTTAAGACTGAGCTTGATTTCCCCAACTTGTATACGAGGTAAATAAGAAAAGAAACAAGAGCCAGCATGAAGACCTGTTCTAAAAACCAGTGCCAACCAAAGCACAAAGACATCTGCATGCAGCTTCTTCTCCCCCACCCCACCACTTCAAACCATTGCCTTCAGAAGAGCAGATGTACCCACATTTGGGATATCACACACCTGCATGCTAAAACAGGGTCCCAAGAGCCAGTCTCCTACCTTCTGCATCACCTTCTCTATGTCTTCTTTTCAGATACCATTTTTCAGCTTTCCTTCACTCTTTATGTTGAGATCTTCACTCTCCCCTTAAACACCCAGCACATCTCACTGACCTCAGTGGGGAGCTCCAAGCAGAGCTGTAGAACAGGCAAAGAAGCCTCCTTTCTTCCCAACCCACCACTTTTATCCTGCCACAGTGCTGACTGATGACAGAACTCAGATCAGCACAGTGCTATCAGGAAGAGCACATCATGAGGAACACCTGCATCTGGGTTTGCCCAGGGCTTCCTAGCAAGGCTGCCTTGCCTCAGGTGAGCGTAATGATGCCACCCTCATTGAGAGCACCATGGGGACCACAAAAACACATTTCCAGGTGGATATATATTTTATCTTTAACCACTTGCCCACTGTTTGTAGTGTGAAGAAATGGTTCAAAACAGGTCTGCTACAGAGGATATTCTGTGGGATTATACAGCTGCTGTGCCACCAGCCCCAAGCGAACTGGCCAGAAGAGCAGGCAGAGAGAGCCAGCAGGACTTGCAGGAGCAGTTGTATCCCTACCCGTCTCCTATCCCCCTACATCTTCTGCCATTGTTCCCTGCTGCAGCCCTGCCGGTGGCAGTCACTGCTGGAGAGCTAACGCAGGGGAAACTGTCCCTGGTGACTTTTCTGCCCTGTCATCTGCACTTGATCTGATACAAAGCAGATATCTGCTGGGTAGAAATCAAGGCAATGGGATGTAGACTGCCCTCCAGTTCCAGCTCCTGCTACCAAGTCTGACGGAGAACAAGGCTTACAGAAGCCTTGCCAAAACTCTTAAATATAAAAGCTCCATCTAGGAATACTTTAAAGCTGGAAGTGGTCTTTGCAAATGATTGTTCACTGTTTTCATCAGTTTGAAGAGTTAGCAAGAATTAATCAGTTGTGAATTGTTTCTAAAATGAGACAAGAAGCAGCACTCATCCACAGGGGACTGCAGCAGGCATGAAATGAAACAGAGCATGAAAATATGGCCAAAACTTTTAAATGGGAAAACAAGCAGACACCAAAATAAGCAGTTGTACAATATGTTGTGTAAAGTGCCTTCGCTGGGCAATTCATCATTAACAGAATAAAACGTTTCCCAGTACATGAGATAAAGCATCTTGGTTTGGTGATATTCTTCAAAGGCTTCAGCTGCCACTGTGTAAATTTCAAGACTGAAGGCTAACGCCTGTGCTAGATCCTAGGTAATAAACACACTGGGTATCTAAATTGTCATATGTCTTGGCATATGACCAGCAAAATGCATGTGGAAAACTGTATGCCAGTAAATCTGCCTTCTGCTTTTAAGCTGATTATTCAAGGGTTAAATATGAGATCCTCTAATGAATTAATAAAATATAGATATATTTTAAAAGCTATTAATTCATCACAATATCTATTTTGGAGCATTATGAATGTATAAGAGATAAGATGAAAATGCTTTGTAGCCTACAAAGAGTTCATTAGTGGTGGTATCCATCATTTGAAATCTCCCTTCATCTACACTCACTACAACACCCCTGATTTTACTGAGTGAACCTAAAACAGAATCTTGCCTTAGACTCTCCTTCTCTGAGGTTAAAAGGGTGCTCAAAACCCAGACCCCAGTGTGAAACCTGATTGTACAAGTTATTCCATTCAGCATCACAATTGTGGTGCAGATCCCCAGCTTCATCCAGGTACCTCAGCTTGCACCCTGTCTGGGTTGGACTGATGCCATTTGCTCCTTTGTCTTGCTGTGACATGAGGAAGGTTTCACTGAAAAGAGCATCAAATTGCAAGCCATCTATGAGTCTGTATTTCTTTATATCTAGTAGCTAGTTCTGCAAATTCTGTCACGAGGATTGTGCTCTCACCAGGACTGGGACACCCCCATCCTAAGCTCGATATCCCAAGCAGTGGATGCTCAGAGGTCACCCTTTGCTCCCAGCTCTGCCACAGGCTTCTGCACATCTTGAAAAACCACATCATCCCTGCTCTTTTTCCCCTCTCCTGGCTTCTGACTGACTTGTCCATTCAAACACCAAGGAAGGAATTAATCTCACCTTGCTTTAGCTTCCTAAAAATGAGGGGCCTGATCTAGACATTCAGGGTCTTCTAGAGTTAATGGAGAGAGAAGGGTTTCTGTAGATGGTTCACCTGGTCTAATGCAGATTGCCCTCTCAGGGTGGGCGATATGGTCCCATGTCACAGTGCTGTCTCCAGAGGAAATGTGGGTGCTTAACGTGGCCCATATATCTGTTACACAGCTAAAGTAAGGTGGGACAACTCCCACCCTAAGCTGGGTCTCCCACTCTGGGTTTGTGTGTGTGTGTGTACACAGAACCATACACAGAGGTCCCATGTCTCACCCTAAACTTTTAAACAAGATAGTGCCTCAGCCTCACCCTTCTGTTTCATCCCTTCATCACAACAGCTACATCCCCTCCAGGGTGGGGCGGATCTCTGCTCTCTGCCCTTCCACAGGTGGGAAGACAGGCCCAGTGGAGGGAGGAACATCTCCATGGCATCCCAGGGCTCCAGAAGACACTGCCACCATGGGACAAGAGCAGGAGGAAGGAGTTGGGTACCCCATGCCCTCAGTATCCCATTGTTGTGCGTCATTTAGCACTGGAGATGAAGCATGTATTGCACACTCGTTCAGGGCATGCTACGTGGTCAAGCACCAACTTTCCTTAGTTTGCTAAATTACCTGATGAAACTTCTGATTTAGAGAATACAGCCGGGAGCCTGGGCAAGCACAGCTTTTGCCATCCAAATAGATCTGCTGTCACATATGACTGACAAGATATTTATGCTGATGGGTCAACAGACAGACAGACAGATTCATTAATTTTCTTCTCCCTTGTCCCATTATCTAAGCCCCCGTGCCATCCGCAGCCACTGGAGTGAATGTTCATTTCTATTCCATTGTCATACTAACTACTGCTCTAGTTTAAGTATTCTTTTGAACCCCAAGAACAATGTGCGCAAGGCGCAAATCCATCCCACTCCTCCATGGCTAAGTAGGGCCATTAGACAGGAGAAACAATAGAAACGCAGCGGGTGCTCTGTGTTTGCTCCCTGCATGGCCGCACACAAAGACAAAAAGCGAGGAGGGCTGGATGGGCCAGGGATGGGTGTTGGATACCCCGATGCACTCATTTTCCCAGCATCCCCAGATCACAAAGAAAAAGAGGTTTTGCATGGGCCTGCAGAGGCTACATCAGTCACTGGGCACAGGACCTCATTGTTTGGTTTGTTTTGTTTCCCTGAACAATATGTCACATATTTACTTTCCTCTTGGAGGGCTGATGCTAGCATAAAATCATCACCACGTTATGTCAAAATGTCAGCATGCCACATCGCCACAGCTCCACATGAGGCTGCCTCATGGGCCCCCACTAGGATTTCTGCATCCAATCATTTCCCATAAGCAGTGTTCACAGGATGTGAGATCTTCTTAAAATAGGACAAACCCAGAAATCCTGGAGCCGGTGGCAGCCCTTGTTCATGTCTCTGTCTTGAGTGACTCCATCTGGACAATCTAGGATCGCTTTTGATGGGCTGTGGGAGCAGCTGCTCCTGGTTAAAATCTTTTTTACTAGAAATAAATAAAAATGCTATGAATAAAATGTCAGGATGGTCTTTCTCTTTCTTCGGTCATTAGCAGGTTTTACCTCTAGCGCAGGGATTTTAAAAGGTATTTTCTCACTTAGGTGTCCAGCTATGTTTTAAACACCCTTGGCTTTTACCAGTCTGCAGCTTTGAGAAAATACAACTGCCTTGAATCAACTAATCCTGGTGCTCAAGCAGGTGCAGCTCCACCGAATGCCAAGTAGACCTCTCCTCCTGCTATTACAACACTGGCCTCCAAATCTGACCCAAAATTCAGTCCTGGGCATCCAGCAGCCCCTGCCTAATGCTGGGCTCTGAGGGCAGCGAGGAAAGCAGGAGAGCTCAGCAGGAACCTGGTGTGGCCACCACGAACCCCTGCGGGGGACCAGCCCACAGGAGGTGGATGCCACCAGGGTAATGGTGTGTCACGGACCTCTGCTGGGTGCAGGGCTGGAGGCCACGAGCCCTGTCTGCCCCAGAAGGGCTCCCCTATGCCCCGATGCCTTGTTCTTGTTCCTGCCCCAGTGGAACAGCCTGCATGGGGAAAGGGTTAAAACTGCCTCTTACCCGCTTTCTGTGACAGATCCCTTCACTCGGTGCTATATAATGTAGCCCCAAACATATTCTAAGCAGCCAAGGGCAGCCCAACCATCTGCTGGAAGACACAGACCTTCTGATGCAGGAGTTCCCAAAGCCTGGCCCATGGGATATTTACTAAGGAGCAGGCAAAGGAAATTTGCCCCTTTAACCAGAGCCAGCCTGCACTTACTTTGTTAAGTTGCTTCAGGCAGTGTCCCATCCATGACTGTTGACCCATACAGTGCCTTTTGTATGAACAAAGACTTGGGAACCTCTGGTCCCAGTGAGGCACATCCAGCCTCTCCGCTCGACCCTGCCAATCCCACCCACGGCTCTAAGGTTCAAAAAATGACCCAGATTTGGGCATCTCCCAAGTACCTCCTCTCCCAGGTACCTCCTCTCAGGTCTAGTCGTAGTTTCCAGGGGTGCTTTTTATGAGAAATCCCAATTCTGTCCAGCCATCTCAGGTAAAAGTGCCAAATGACTGCGTAGACTTCTTGCTGGCTTCCAAAGGCAATTGGGCTCCCACAGCCAGGTGCATTGAAAGTGGTACCCACAGCCTGCACTGAATTAATTAAGAAAGAAACAGAGCCACGTAACTGAAATACATACATATCTATAATTTTTTTATTTATTCAGATTCAGGTGCCTTTGAAAGGCACAATAGCACAATAAATTAAGCAATAAGCGTGGTCACACAAGATCCCAGAAATACTAAAATCGCCTCTGGAGGAGGAAATTGGTCAGCCCGGTGCTGCTCCCTCCCTCTATGAGGAAACTGCCCGGTGAAACCTCCCCATGCCACATTACTCACTCCACTTTCTCATCTCCCCAGTGACGCTGTTTTCTCTCCCCTGAGACCTGCAGGGAGACACCTGGAGAGGTTCCACCCTGCTCCCCCAGCTCAGCTCGGCACAGCACACCTCAGCCCCGACACCCACAGAAGGATGGGGTCGGGTCCCCTGTCCCACAAGGTCCCCGTGCAGGGGTCCCAAGCTAGCCTCACCCCAGCATTAAGATGACACAGCGTTAAGGAAGGTGGGATCGGTGACTTTAGTGCTCGACACAAATAAGAAAGAATAAACAAAAGGCACTTTTTAATGTTTTGTGTCTTTCCCAGCTCCAGTCCGTGCCCTGGCAGAGAGTTTCAGCCGAGGCGAAGCCCCGGGCTGGGCGGCTGTGCCGGTGGGGCGCTGGGCTGGGGTAGGGCTTGGGAGCTGCTGTGGCATCTGGCATGAAAAAATGTCCCGGGAAGCTGTTACATTAAATGGCCAAATCGATTTATTGAATGGCAGGTGTTAGCTACAAACAGATGGAGAACATAAAGGCATAAGCAGGCATTTGTATGGAAAAGAAGCCATCGATTTGGAGCTGAGAGGCTCAATAGTGATCGTTATACCCTTTAATAGAAATGTTCTTATTTTTATGGGCTCAGCTCCGAGCAACAATGGGCACACACACCGCCGCGCTGTCCCGGAGCCCGGCCAGGGCCGGGGGGGTCGCTCCGAGCCGAGCCGAGCCGAGCCGAGCCGGGCCGGGCCGGGCGGTACCGAGCCGGGCCGGGCGGTGCGGAGCGGTGCGGGGCCGGGCGGTGCGGGGCGGAGGGGGGATGCAGAGCCGTGCCGAGCTGTGCCGAGCAGAGCCGTGCAGAGCCGTGCCGTGCCGTGCCGAGCCGAGCCGAGCCGAGCCGCGCTGTCCCAGTTGGCACGCGGCGTGCCCGGCCGGCCCGTGGCAGCGCCCCGCGGCAGATGAGGCACGCGCCGGCCTCATTACAATGAGAATGGGCAGGCTGGAGGAGCCATGTGGCAGCAACAGTTTGCAAATCCCCCCTCCTTCTGTGCGAATCGGGAAACATTTCCAAACATTTGTACCCCAAATCGACCACATTAACACCCCTCGGAGCGGCTCTCCCTGGAGAGATGCTCCGCGCTATGGACATTTAGGCAGAAACAAAACAAGCAGGGGGGATTTTTCTTTTCTTTTCGCCCTTTCTTAGGCTCTCTGGGTGTGTGTCAGCGCTGAATCGATGCGCAACTTTCTAGCTAAGGGGTTTAAAAGCCATCGGGGAATCCGGCTCACGGAGTGGGGCCGTGCACATGGCAGGGGCGGCGGGTGGGGAACAGACGGGCAAGCTCCGGGCTCGGGTGCCCGGTAAAGCACCCCTCAGGTCCCGATAAAGCACCCCTCAGGTCCCGATAAAGCACCCCTCAGTTCCTGGTAAAGCACCCCTCAGGTCTTGGCAAAGCATCCCTCGGGTGCCCGGTAGAGCATCTCTCGGGCAGGCGCTGGGGCAGACCGGGACCCCTGCCGAGCAGGGCAGCGGGCAGATGAGGAACCCCCCCGAGTGTCCCCTAAATCGCGTGGGGGCTGCAGCCGAGCCTTTTGCTCCTGTCCCTATAGGAGCCGCGGCCCCATGGCCACGGGTGGGGCGGGCACCCCCCGAGACGCCTGCAGGGCACCGAGCTGCGGGCGTGCTGCTCCCAAAATAAACGCAGGGAAAGGCTCACGCGTGTCCCCTTCCAAAAAAAAGCCGGGTGCCAGCACTTTGTGGCTGAAGCCCCGGCTCTGGGGTGTCCCCCCGGCCTGGCACCCCACGCGAGGTGCTGGCCCTACACGCCACACTCCGGTGGATCCCCTAAGTAACGGCTGCTCTTTCAGGCTCAGCTGTCCGATGCTGTTAACGCAACTTTTTTTTTTTTTTTTTTCCATCTGAAGCCTGTGTGCGTGTGTCAACATGCAGCAGGTGGTTTATTATATTCCCCGGTTATTATTTTATTAGGGCTCTCTTTATAGCCGCAATCACAATAATGCCCTGGAGTTTCGAGGAGGATTTTACATCTCTTTCGCACCACTCGCTCCGGCTTCTGGAAATATTTGTTTTGTGGGGACACGTGGGGAGCTGCAGCGACTTGTGGAGCCCGGGCAGAGCATGCAAACTGGGTGCAAAGCTCAGGGCGGCAGCCACCGGGCCTTGGGAAGGTGGTGGCACCCGCCTAGGTGCGCGGCCAGGAGATCGCAGCGAGGTTTGGCGGAGCTGTGAAAAGCAGAGATCAGCTTGTCTTGCTTTAACCTACATTAGCTCCGGGTCCATATGGTAGATGCTGCCTGTGGATCTCCAGCACCAAAGCGGGGCCTATTCTTGCACGCCGCCCTGCTTGTGCCAGATGGTGCCTGGACCAAGTGGCCATGCGTGGGGTGGCTCTGGTTAGCCTAATAAACGTCCAATACAAGTCAAAAATCAAAACACACACATACTAACATCTGCTAGAGCCTGCAGTACCCAGCTAGCCTTTCAATACTGAATTAAAGAGCCCCACAGCCCTTCTGTTCCCCTAGGTTAGACACTCATTACCATTTATCAAGCACTGATGTTATCTGGCCTCTCATTTTATTTAGTACCGAAGCTATTAGCATCAGATTTGATTTTGACAGTTGACGCTGCTGCTGGTAAAGCCGGGATCTGGCCGGGCGGATCGCCGCAAAATTCCGAGTCCATCAGCGGCGACACATTCCTCCTCCCGCCTTGTTTACGAGGCCGAGACAAAAGAGCTCCCCTCGGGTGCCTCTACCCGCGCCTCGACTCCCCCGCAGCCCCCGCACTGTGCCCGCGGTGCCCCCCCATCCCCATCCCCATCCCCATCCCCATTCCCATTCCCTTCCCCATCCCCATCCCCTTCCCCACCCCGGGACCGGCTCCGCGGGGAGGCGCGGCCGGGGGGCGCCGCTTCGTGCTGCCGCGGCCGGGACCCGGCTTTTTCCCCCCCTTTTTCTCCCCCCCGGTCCCAAAAGAGCCCGGGCTGGGGAACGGCAGCGGCAGCCCCGAGGCCCCAGGGCGGCTCCCCAGGTGCCCCACGCCGCCAAGGTTCGCAGCCTTGCGAGCGCGGCGCTGGCATAAAGGTGGCAAGACCTCATTACCATACAGCTGAAGGTTTATCTCTCCCTCCCCAACCCCCCCCACTACCCCCCCGCCTCCCTCCGGCCTCCCATCCATTTAACAAGCTGAACTAAACAGCCACATGAAAGGCCTTCTCTGTGCTTGGCTTTAATGAGGGACACGCGACCCGACAATAAGCGCCCGCTGCAATCAGGCCGACGCTCGGCTGGCACACGCCGCCCCGCAGCCCCCATTGCCCCCCCCCCAGCCCCAAGCCCGGCTCCCCAGGGGGGTCCCCACCGCTCCTCGCCCCCAGCCCCGGCCGGGCTGCGGTGCCCCGGCTCGTCCCGGAGGCGGTGGCGGGGCCGTCCCGTGCCGTGCCGAGCCGTGCCGGTCGGTGCCGTGCGAGCGCCCCTTTTGCTTTTGCTTTCTGGGTCCGGCGGGGCAAGGGCGGGGAGCGGCGGGGACGGGACGGGACGGGACGGGACGGGACCGGCGGCTGTCGGGGACCGAGCGGGGCGGCGAGGCGGGCAGGACGGGTGCTTTGCAACGCTTCGGCCCCTATTGTTCGGCCGCCCCGGGAGGCTGCTCCTCGGAGAGGCGTCCGCTTTTCCAGGGAGCTCTCCCTCCCCGCGCTGTAAATATCTCAACAGATGCTCGGCTCGCTCCTAATCAGCTCGGCTCCTCGGCGGCCAGCGCGGCGGCAGCGGCAGCGGAGCGGCAGCAGGGAATTAGCGCCGGTTCTGCGGGCTCCCCGCAACATTTGGCTCCTTTTTCCAGAAAGGAAAGATGGAAAAGGGGAGGGATCGCCCGTGAGGCTGACTGACGGTTTACATAATGAGCTTGCGAGGATGCGAGGCAACTATATAAACAGCTCGGAGGGAAGCGAGTTTTCCATTTACCGAGCGCTGTTCGCACCAGTCCAAGGAGGAGCGGTCCAACACTAAGCACTCCCCTTCGCGTCTCTCCCCAAACCCACCCGGCTTTGGAGTTTACAAAGGCGCCAGGAGCGGTCGGAGCTCGGGGGTTGGCTGCAGGATTTCATTCCCAGCAGGGGACGGTCTCACCCCACACCTGGATTTTTACCTCCCGCTTTCTGCCGCTGCTCGGGGAATACTGGCGAGGGCGGGTCGCGCTGCGAGGGGCGCCCACCCGGACCCTTTGAGGAATACAGGAGGAAAGCTAAACCCTGGGAGAGCTGGAAGCGCCGCTTCCACGAGGATGACAGCCTTGCGCAGCTTTGGCTTGACGTTTCTGTTAATGGTTTTGCAGCAGGTAATCACGCAGCGAGCTAACTAAGCGCATACGTGGAAGGGGTTCGCGGAGCGCAGAGCGGGTGACGGACGCCAGCTCGCGTGGCGGAGCCCGGGTAAGGTGTGATTTGGGTTTTTTGTGTGTGTCTCCCCTTTGTGCAGGGGGTGGCCGGCTCCGGCGTCTTCCAGCTGGAGCTGCACGAGTTCGTCAACAGCCACGGGTCGCTGGCCAGCGGCAAGCCCTGCGCCCCGCACTGCAGGACCTTCTTTCGCGTGTGCCTCAAGCACTTCCAGGCGGTGGTCTCCCCGGGGCCCTGCACTTTCGGCAGCATCATCACCCCGGTTCTGGGGACGAACTCCTTCAGCGTCAAGGACACGGAGAAATTTGACAGCCCCATCAAGCTGCCCTTTAACTTCACGTGGCCGGTGAGACTCCGCTCGGAGCGCCGAGCGCGGCCGCGGGGCAAGGAGGGCGGCAGGGAAAGGCTGAGCTGGCGCGGAGCAAACCACTCCCGCCGGTAGACTTCTTGCCAGAGCTTCCTTTAAGGAAAAAAAAAAAAAAAAAAAGAGAGAAAAAATAAAAGAGGGGTGGGGGGTGAGGGATAACACGACCCGGCGGCACGGGGCGCGGGGCCGTGCTGACGCTGCTCTCTCCGCCCGCAGGGAACCTTCTCGCTCATCATCCAGGCCTGGCACGCTCCCGCCAACTACCTGCCGCAAGGTGAGCGCGCCGCGCGCCGCCGGCAGGGGGCGCGCCCCACCCGCTGCGCGCTCCCGACACCCCCCCCCCTCCCCACCTCCAACCCCGGTCCCGGTCCCAGCCCCGGTCCCGGTCCCAGCCCCCCCCCCCCGCTCCCCCGACCCCCCCGGCTCAGCTGTTTATCCGATAATTTCACGGCCGGCTTTATCCGACCATCAGCAGCCCGGTCCCCCAACGATATCCATCAGGGGCCGCTTTGATTCTGTCCCGACCCAATCTCCAACACAATTGCGTTTCCTCCGGTTTATTTTTGGCGTGGGAAAGAAAGGAGTTCTGCGGTGAGAAAGCTGCGAGGCTGCCAAAGAGCCCCGGCCGCCTTTTCCTGTATTTTACACCTTTCTCGAATTCCGCCCTTTGGAAAGGAATAATGGCTTTGGGATGTTTTTCTGACAAGAGAGGAAAAAGGATATTCCAGCAGCACAGCAGCCCTCGCTTTGAAAGGCCTCTCTCCGCAGAGCCCCCGCAGCCTGGCTTAACGCTCACCAAAACCGGGGGCACCAAATTAATGCTCCAACCCTCCTCAGTGGGGCCACTGCACACACACATTTGGGACAGGGGTTCCTGGGGCAGACAGTGGTGGTGGTGGTGATGGAGGTAGTGATGATGGTGGTGATGGTTTTGATGGTGGTGGTGGTGGTAGCAGGCTGCTGACACCGTCCGTTGTCCCCCAGGCTCACAGCTGCCGTCCGAGGACTGGCTCATCAGCCAGATGGCGATCCAGCGGTCGCTGGCGGTGGGCGAGGACTGGTCGCAGGACGTGCAGAAGGGCCCGCTGACCCAGCTGCGCTACTCCTACCGTGTGGTCTGCAGCGAGAACTACTACGGGGACAGCTGCTCGCGCCTCTGCAAACGCCGCGACGACCGCTTCGGCCACTACGTCTGCGAGGCCGATGGCAGCCTGGCCTGCCTGCCCGGCTGGACCGGAGAGTACTGCACCGAGCGTAAGTGCCAGGCTGTGACAGGCATCGGGTGTGTGAGGGGCCGGGCACGAGGGCTGCTGCACGAGCCCCGTGAGCTGCCCAGGCCTCACAGCCGGCCGTGTGGCATCGCCCCTCTCCACAGGGTGCTGGCAGCCAGCTGCAGCCTCCTCGCCTAGGTTGGGGTGAGGGACTCCCAGTGAAAGGCTGTGCCACCTCCCAGCCTGTGCACTGGGCAGGTCTCTAAAGCTAGCAGGTGTCTCAGAGTATTAAAATATATCACCTGCGCCAGCTTTCTTAGGCTCTGTGCTAAACCAAGAGTTGCACTGGAACAGGAATGTAGTTGAAGAGGCCTTCAGGGAAAGGCAACCCCCTAAAGCATCAGGGAACTGTTCGGTGAAGGCACCCCAATCCCAAAACTTGAAGTGCGGCAGTGGTGTTTGCTTGTGGCTGCAACAGCGCTGCTGCAAAACATCGTGCACCTGGCAGAGCTCGGGGCTGTGTTTTCCTGCTGACCTTTCCCCTCTGTGGAAAGCGGCACGCTGAGGACTTTGCTCCCCCCGTTGCTGCAGCTGCTAATGCTGCGCTGCACCTCTGTGAGCAGTGAAGAAAGCAGAGAAGGGCTCTTGGCTATTATCACTGAGTCAGTTGTACCTATTCTGAGTTAACATGCTCACAGCTTGCCCACAGAGGCTTACACCATTTCTGCTGCCAGAGGAGATGGGGCAGGTGTTGCGCTGTCGTAGCAGGAATCTTTACTGTGGGCTCAGGGTCCCGCTGGATTTTTGCAGTCTTCTGTTAGCACAGGCAGAGCCACCACTTGCTCCTTTTCTATGAGAGCTGCAAGAGTTCATGTTTGTTGTGTAAGCAGAAAAATAAAGGACAACTTGTCAGATGTCGGCTCTCCTTGTTCACTTCCTCCTGCTCCAGAACTCCTCGTACTAAGAATTTTTAAAACAAAGCTTTGAAAGTGCAAAACCGGTTTTCGAAGCATATTTTTAAAAGCAGACATTCTCCCTTTTAAAAGTGTATTCTGTAGTGGCATATGTATTTACCTAAACATTTCTGCTTTTTTTATGTTCTCTTTACAGCCATCTGTCTGTCTGGATGTACTGAACAGAATGGATATTGCAACAAGCCAGGAGAGTGCATGTGAGTAGATGGCAATTGCAATCCGAACTTCAGTTAAAACAGAATAGTAATAGAAACTTGTAACAGAAACTTAAACTCTTTTCCATGTCATTAATGTTTTAATTTGACTTTTCTTTTAGCTGTCGTCCTGGCTGGCAAGGCCGCTACTGCGATGAATGCATTCCCCACATAGGCTGCCGCCACGGGACTTGTAAAACACAGTGGCAGTGCATTTGTGACGAAGGATGGGGTGGCCTCTTCTGTGATCAAGGTTAGTTCCGAATGTTGTGCTTCTGGGTCTAGATTGGGTATTCCTCAGTACGGGACTAGGGAATCTGACCCATCAGATCTAGAATTAAGCTTCAGTAAGGTACACGTTGAGAGGCATCAATTTGTACCAAGGCTGTCTCAGACACTAATACTTAACTTGTAGTAGTCTGCACTGAAAACAAGCAAGCCTTTTTGGTAGGTGTTGAAAAACAACACCACCTGGATGAGTTTTGACAAGGCAAGTTTTCTGTCTTCTCAAGCTAAGTTTAATGTATTCCCTGTACAACTATAACAATTTACTAAACAGTTTCCAGCAGCAGTAAACACCATAATTTGGGCCTTCCTTATTTTGCATACAAGGAAGTTAACTCATGTGATAAGTCTGGAGCATGAGAGAAAAATCATGTAAGCAAGAATGAAAAGTACAGGTTCCATTTTAAGGTACACCAGACCACTTCCACCTATTCAACCCATTGAATCACTGAACTGTAGCCAGCTGAGCAGTCATGTCCTCAAGGCCATATATGCACTGCTGGCACTGAGATCATTAAGTACTCACAGCAAGTTAAGTGTTTTCAAGACATTTATAGGATTAAGATGGGGAAGTCTGAATTAAGCAGGAAAAGTAAAGTTGCAGATTTTTTTCTTTTCTGTTTGTAGTTACCTATTAACCAGTTGTATTCCAATTAGTCTTTGGTATTTATAGTGCTTATAAAGATTTTCTACTTGCGTCCTATGAACTTGTGTGCTTAACCTCTGTCTCAGATCTAAGTGAAAATAAAAAGGGCCATCAAGGCTGGCAGAGCATTTAGACAGTTTAAACTACTAACATTCATAACAAGAGAGCATGGTAAATAAACAGTAAAAGATTTCTAATGTTTGTTTAAATCTCCAAGCCTAAATATTTTTATTTCCTTCCTGCCTTCCCGGAACGTGCCTTGGAGCACACCTTTTAAAGATGGGGCTAATTCTTTTAGTATGTGACATGTTGTGCACAGACTATCTGTCCACTATGCCTTGGAGCGTCTTTCTGAGAATACACACAAAGTACATTTTGGCATCCACATCCCATTACAGCTAACAGGTTTACACACACACAAAAAAGGAGAGTATACCAAAGCATTAAGAAAGATAAGATTCCCAAAATTCAGAGCTCAGGTGATAGATGGAGAGCAATATGTAAAATTCATAACAATCTGAAACATCTATTACTGATAATAATCTGAATAATAACCTCCAATATTCCTATTAATAGCAAAATGGAAGACTTTTTAAAATTGAAAATTCTTTACTGTTGACTACAGTGTTTTTGTATGAATGTCTTTTTCCAGCAGTCAGAGACTCTTTCCTCTAACACCTGGTATCTTTGCAGATCTGAACTACTGTACTCACCACAGACCGTGCAAAAATGGAGCAACTTGCATGAACACTGGCCAGGGCAGCTATACGTGTTCATGCAAACCTGGCTTTACCGGCGTTGACTGCGAACATGAGATCAGCGAGTGTGACAGCAATCCCTGTAGGAACGGCGGTAGTTGCACGGTAAGGGCATTTTAAATGTAAAGTCTTTGTGTGAAGCAAGCCCCAGTATACTTTTTCAGAAATGGTTTTGTAACAACATAATGGGAATTCGATAGTACACAGGTTCATTACTGACGCTCACAACTATCATACTGAACCCTTCCCTGGACGTGTCAGGGGAGGAAGTCTGTTACAGGAGGAGATGTATCATCTAGATTAGAACTAGTCAACTGATCCTTAGGTTTCTGTGGCAGCCATTACGAGATCTTGGCAAGATTCAAGGTTTGTGAGGGAGCAGATCTTTAAAAAAATAAGCTCCCAAATGAAGGTTCATACAAAAATGTGCCAAGTCTGTATTTTAATAATAAATAAAATGTCTGCTTTCTGTTATGGAGTGTAGTGCCAGTTGGTACAAGGAAAAACAGATGAAACACTTTCTGCAAAACAGAGTTCTTCACTTTTAGTTTTTTGCAGTCTCGTGTTTCAATGTATTTTCAGAGCCAGTCAATGATTGATCCTACCTGTTGATAACGACTGATGGCTTACAAATATCAGATGTAATCCAATGCATGTTTTGATTAAAGCTAATGCTGCAAGACCCGACTCCCTTCTCCCAAGACCTTGGACATACATTACTTTCAAAAAAGAGATGAGTTTTTTTGTTATCTAAGTGGTGGGACTTCTCAATAGCAAAGCAAAATAACCCCCTTTTTTATTAAAAAAAAAAAAAAAAAAAAAAAAAAAGGCTCTCATGCAGAGGATAAATGTCCTTATCACAGCTGTGTAGTGGTGTTAGTCATGTTTTTGTCTAGTTGCCTCTAGGCTCCCTACAACTGCGTCTGCTCAGCTTGTGTAGTTGCACGATTACTCCTGCACGACGAATACAGGCAGTTCTCAGCTCTATCCCTCACAGACCAGCCTGCAGTTATTTACTCTGCAAATGTCACTTTTGCCACAGTCAAAAGTTCAGTTCTGTCTTTTGGGACAGAACAGCACACGCTGACCAAAAAGAAACGCACAAGCAGCTATCCTTTGGTGGCATCAAATTACAATGGCCAATGTTGTGTTTTGCAGGATCTGGAGAATGGTTACCACTGCCTCTGCCCCCCTGGCTACTACGGAACTCACTGTGAGCACAGCGCTTTGACGTGTATCGATTCTCCATGCTTTAATGGTGGCACCTGCTTGGAAAAAGAACAAGGGGCCAGCTACACTTGCGTTTGCCCTTTCGGCTTCACGGGGTCGAACTGCGAAAAAAAAGTAGACAGGTGCACAAGCAACCCATGTGCAAATGGTGAGTCTTTTTATCAAAAACTCTCACGTCCCCTTGATTTGTTTGTGCTTTTCAGTGCAGAAGTGATAGAAATCCAATCTGACCTCTACTCTTCCCCTAATATATTAGTCTCTCCCTCACTGTATTCCACATCTACCCTAATTTTGGCCTCTTGGGGGGAGGACTTTCACTGGCATTTTCTATGCAGGAAAAAAATGCACAAGTTTTACCATGGGATGAGATAGATGGCAGAACTATGCACATTAAATTAACTTTACTACCTATTTAGAAGGGGCATATTTTTAAAGGGAGATGGGTAAGCTAGAGGGAACTTTTCATGTGTGGTTGTTTTATAAAATAATCTCCCTCTTCTTGAGGTAGTATAAAATGCTTACGGACAGAGCTTTATATTTCCAAGTGAAGTACATTGGAGACTGATTTATTTTTTTCTTTTATTTTACTTTTTTTCCTCAGATGGTAATTGCTTTTACCTTGGTCAGATTCGCGTGTGTCGTTGTCGGCCTGGTTTCTCTGGTAAGAAATGTGAGATAAACATCAATGACTGTGCCAGGAACCCATGTTCCAATGGGGGAACTTGTCACGACCTGATCAACGATTACACCTGCACATGTTTGCCAGGCTATAGTGGCAGGAACTGTGACATCAAAACCAGAGATGAATGTGCTTCTGGGCCATGTGAGAATGGAGGCACATGCTACAGTGGACTTTATAGTGCCAACTTTGTCTGCTACTGTCCTTCTGGCTTCATGGGCAGCCGCTGTGAATTACCAGTTTATTCAGTGCCCATTACACTTCCTCCTAAACCAGTCCCCTGGATTGCCATATCCATGGGAGTGGGGCTGGTGGCTTTGCTCATACTGTTCTGCATGATAGCAATGGTCATCAGGCAGATGAGGATGCACCCAGAGCAGGACTTGGAGACGATGAACAACCTGTCTGACTTCCAGAAGGACAATCTCATTCCAGCTTCCCAGCTCAAAAACACCAACAAAAATAAAGACCTCGAAGTGGACTGTGGGCTGGAGAAGTCAAACTACAAACCCAAGAATCATAAATTGGACTACAATCTGGTAAAAGACCTAACAAGTAGAGGGACACAGGAAGATAAATATTACAAAAGTGAAAAGTGTTTAGGAGACAAGTCTCCACTTCGACTACATAGGTGAGAATGCAGTCTTCCTTGTAGTCTTTCTTCAGCCCCCCCTCACCTTCATACCCATGTAGAAGCAGATGAGAAAACATGAAAAAAAAAAAAAAAAAAACTCGGGGAGATAGCATACAAAATAAACCAGAGCAAAGCCATGAATCTTGAAATAATGTATGTGTGTAGTGGCCAAGTGGTATCCATAGCTAAATGAATTAAATTGAGAGCTTCTGCAGGGTGCTGGTAGTATGGGTGCTGTGAAGGGGAATGGGAGTGACTAGTCTACTGATGAAAGTAAGAAGTATCTGTTCTTCCTCAATAGATCTTGGAGAAAGAACAGTACAGCATATAATGATTAAAATAAGTATATTGGTTATTAAGACAGTAAAATGATCTGCTTACTGAAAAGAAGGTTAGAGTAATAATAATTTTTTCAAAAAAAGAAAATGGCAACTATTCACTAGGTCATCAGTATTCTTGTACACATACTGAAAGCCTTGCCTGGGTCCTGCTTGTGACAGGTGCACTGAGGGATCTGAGGAGTACGTAGCTAAATTGGACATGGCAGAAATCTAGCAAGACAGTAGCTATTCCTGACTTCCACCTCCCTCGCTTACTGTCCTGCCATCATATAGAACACGTGAAACTTCATCCTCTGCCCTTCCCTCCTACACCTCCTTGGCTATCTCATTCCAACCCTCCATATTCATTGAATTTTTAGAGATAGGAGTGTTAGTAGTCAACTAACGCCCTTTTCTCTCTGCCCTGCCTTAGTGAAAAGCCGGAATGTAGGATATCAGCGATATGCTCTCCAAGGGATTCAATGTACCAGTCCGTCTTTGTGATAACAGAAGAAAGGAATGAGTGCATCATAGCCACAGAGGTAAGTAAGTACACGGGTGAACAAGCATAAATTCACAAAGTAAAACAGGCAAATTATCCTTTAGAATTGGATCTGAGAAGGTTACTCAATTTCCAGGGATCCCCGCATACACCCCTTCTGTTCTGTGGCTGACAGGAGTGCCCAAGCAAACTGAACATACAACAGGGAAAAAAAATAATATATATACATTTATATATACATATACATACATACATATATATATATATATATATATATATAAAACACAGAAATTAGCAGCTCTAAAACCAGAGATTCTGGGTTTAGATAAGGAGATGAAAGCACCAAACATCAACCCATAAACATTCAGTACATCATAGGATTATTTCCTCTTAAATAAGTAGTCAGCAAAAAAAAAGAACTAATAATAGTTCATAAATCCACTGATGTAAAACCATGTTTTTCTTCCCATCACTACTATGGGTAATCCATGTTCTGTGGAAACAGGCAAAGCTATAGATTTCCAACAGAAGATGGGAGGCAACTGAATGTGCTAAGTGGATAGGCATAAAAGACATTTAAAAAGTCTGTAGTAAGACATGGATGGAAATTTCACTTCTTGGCATTTAAGCTGTAGCTATATGTTCATGGCTGCAGCAATTTAATGCTGTTTCTTAAGTCACTGATAAACATATCTAAATTTTGACATTATTTTGAAAAGCTCGAGAACAGTATACAAAAAAGAGGTGCCTAGCAATGAATAATCTTAAGACTTCAAAAAAGCATCTACCGAAGATCCAAACAGTTCCCAAAGAATTATCAACAATTAATACCTGTCCTTTTCAGTGAAGTCAGTCACTTTTAGGACTAGTTTCAGGTAGTTCCAGACTCCAAGAAAGAGAGCTTGCTGTGCCATGTAGCAGCGATCTGTGAAGGCAGACCTGCAGATTTCTGTCTCCCTTGCCAGGGCGGATATCAGATTTCGGCTCGAAGGCAAGCCGGAATACAAGTCAACCAGTAATATTAAAAGTTCAACTGAAAGGATTTTCAAAGATACAAATGTCAGTTAGACACTTCATTGCCACTAACAGACCTAAATATCGTATCTTCCTTGGAAGATCTTGCTGACCAAAGCTGGATTTACGTAAGGCAAGCCCCAAAGTACTTGTATGTTCAGAACGACAGGACCCTGAAACTTCTCTCCCTGGCACACAAGCTATCGCGTTATACCAGATGCCTTTCACAGAGACTTAATGTTAAGCACCCAGATTTGTAAGGTTTATCCTAGGCATTTTCTCCCTCACTCCAGGTAGGGAGGCTTCTTGTCTTATAGTTGAGTTGTTTGCTGAATATTCTCTCTCTCTGGATCCAGCCAAAACCATTGAATGCTTGTAGTTAAGCTGTAGTAATATCTGGCTTAAATTACTTTGGCTTGAATTACAATTTGTTAGTTCTGCTGTACTCTGTGCTTCCTTCTCATTTGTTGTGTTACTTTTATGCCCTGACAGGTATAAGACTGAAGATCAGCCCATTTGCACCTCAGATTTGGTAATGCCAGTAGATGGACGTTCCTGCTGCATTGTTTACAATTCAGAACTGGATTGGACTGTTTTTAATTACATGCAACTTGCTGCTCTCAGGCGGAGGATGGAACTGGGTGAACTGGACAGACTGTGAATTTACTGAAAGATGCAATACACCTTTTTGTTCTTACTGCCCTTGTTTGAAGTTTGATACCAGAAATCTCACTGGCTATAGAAGAAGGGAGGCAGAGGGAAGAGAGAGGGGTTAAAATGCTTATGTTTTGACTTGCTTTTAAAAGATATCGAGGCCAGTTCCTCATGGACAGACCTGTGGCTTTCCAGAACTCTGGTTATGGGAGGTGCTGGTAGAGGAGGAGGCACTTAACTATCACAGACGTTGCCACGGAAGGTGTGAAGAAAGACACATTGCTATGCAGATAATGGATACAGTATAAGTGAGGTCTCCATTTTTTTTCCGGGTTTAAAAGTGCCTAAAATGTGTCAAGAGAATCTAACAAGCCCAAACAGAGACTTGACTGCTCTTTCTGCAGTTACCTGAACAGTATTGGGCAGGGGTGATTGACACTTCTTGCTACACATCATTTTGCGTCTCCTCTCTCCTGCTGCATGTACTGGAGACAGTTTAAGGGGCAAGAGGAGGAAGGAAAGAGGGATACTGAATTTACGTCATCTCATTTGGTGATGCTTTGGAGAACTGATTGACCCAAGCCACAATATGGGACGGGATTTTCATGGATTTAAGCATCCAAGAAGGGAAAGTTGTGATAAGGAATGTCTACTGCCTGTTCCCTATTGATAATGAGGAGAGACATTATCCCAGTTCTATTTAAAGCCTTACAAATGCGTTTTAAATCAATCAGCTCCTAGAACCTAAACATGCTGAGCTGTCTCAGCTGTTTTCATGCCCTTTGCACTACCAGTGATTGTGAATAGACATTATTTTTTTTCTTCTCCTTCCTCATTCTCTCCCCCACCCCCTTATTCTGACACAAATTTGGGGGTTTATAGCGTGTTTCTGAATTAGGTGCCACCTACTGCAAATAGTCTCAAAGTTGCAGCTGTTACTTTCTGAAGGAGGAGCAGCAGTGTCATCCCTGTATTTCTCTGTCTGGTTGCAGATCTCTGCTTCTGTCCCTCACCCTGGTTCCAAATGCCCAATAGCAAAGCACCCACTGAGAGGCCCTCTGCCAAGACGGGTGGAGGTTAGAGTTAGAAGGTCCTAGGCTAGTCCTGTTCCTTTCTTACCCCCCACTTCTACAGGGAAAAGAGGAAGCTAACCCCTGGAAAACAGAGGCCTGAAGAAACTCTTATCTACACATTTACAGCAATAATATTGGGCACCCCTGTGGAAAGTGCCGTGACAGTAATGAAATGAGACTGTGAGGTGGGGCGGAATGAGGAGGGAGGAAACAAAATCTCTTCAAAGAAACCTGGACCGTGCTATCTCTCGGACAGCAATGTTCCTGCCCTTGTAAAGCCTGTTGTTGGACTAGCCCATCTAATGCCTTGACCTGTGCAGACAAGACTCTTCATAATGTCCACTACTGACCTTCTGCTCTGACTGTGTAGGACCATTTTGAAGATGACCTTCAGAAATCAATAATATGGGTTTTAGTTTGTCTGTTTGTAGTTTATTTTGAAGACTAGTATTTCAGTAATTTAAAAAAAATCAGAAGCACTGAACTTTCTACGTTTTATAACATTATTTTGTATATAGTGTATATTTATAATCAAAACAGAAGTGTAAATATGTTTATTACTTCTCATGTAATGTTTTTAATGTGATGACAAAGTTTGAATTTTATTTTTTTTTTCAAGCAATGAAAATACTTTCCTGCTACTATGAAGTTCATTGTGGTTTGTCCTTTTACACTTCAGGTTCCATGATTTCATGTCAGCCAAGGTTACTTGAAGCCCAAGAAGTAAGCTTGTCTGCCTGTTCCCTGCAGTCAGCCCCACATTTCATTTTGCTCACCAACTGCTGTAGGCTGCTTTTATGACTATTACCTGATGTCAACAAAGTTGTTCAGCTGAAGAGCATTCATCTGACAGAAATTTTATTTATGTTGTGACACATAATATTTAAATTATATACATATATTCTCTTGCTATGGAATGGGATTGAACCATCAAGAAATTTGTTTTCATGAATGCTTCCCTCTTCTGTGGCAACTTGTGGCATGGAAGATTCAGATTTTAAACCATTTCAAGGTGGCTGTACAGACCTGGAGTTCACTTACAGAACAAGATATGATTTCTAATTGATTTTAATCCCATGTCTTTAAGTATTTCAGTAAGACACAAATCTTGCCCTACTTCTACACTTGCAAAGCTGTATCTCTGTTTGAGTGGGATGGGTGGGATTTGTCTTCTGCTCAGAGGACTAGAAGGAGTTTCAGGCCTTCTCCCTTCCCCGTGCTACACCAAGAGCAGTGTCCTCCCAGGGCATCCCAGAGTCATTATCCTCCCCAGCCCTTTAGGAGGATGTTTCCACGGAAAAAGTGTAATAAACATGCTTGTATAAAACACTCCCTGCAGGTTTAGTAGCCTTTGAAATGCACACATTTACAGACAATTAGATCTCCCGCTAGATCAGCTAGGTGCGATACAGCCAACATCTGAATGCACAAAAGCAAGAACTATAAGAACAGGAAACCACTGCTGCTCTATTTTAAAACCAGGCACTTTTTTTTTTTTTTTTTTTTTCTTTCTGGTGTTGACAAAATGCCAAAAAAGCATCTTAGTGTTGGATGCCTTTCATATCTTTCCCAAAACAAAATCTAACCAAAACTTGCTAGTTTAAATATATATATAAATAAATTAAAATGAAACAACAACAAAAACACAGACATTAACAGAAGAACCATAACAAATTTGTTTTATTTCTTCGTTAAAATACGACAAATAATGGTTCATAAGAGTCCTTCTGAGTGTATTGCTAAGGTTACATAAATGCTATTTACTTTGGATGGTTTTGTTTCTCCCTCTTCAGTTCTTTTCTTAGCGAAATTAACTTTCAAATGCCAATCAATTTCCTTGGCTACCATAAAAATAAACTTCAGATGAAACTCAGAAATAAAGCGCCACCTCCCCCTCCCCAAACATTCACCCTGTAGAGCAAATTATGAAAAACAAGCCATTGACAAAAAGCCGAGCAGATGCTCCCTGCTTGCAGTCCTTCCTCGGCAATGTGAAATAAACCCAACAGATGCCTCTCTTAATTGAGCACATGGATTACATACACACATGCACTCTGTCCTGCTTAAAACAAAACACACACAAAAATCAAACAGGAAAATAGCCAGAGAACTCTTCCCAAAGCCCAGGCAAGTGGGAATGCTAAGACCAAAAAAGACTCAGCTCTTCCTGCTCAAAACAAGACAGGAAACCGCATCTATAGACTGAAGGGAGTTGAAATACATTAAAAACCGTGGACCTGATTATGTAGATCCCACAGGGTAAAGCAGGTACAACACATGCCTTTGTGTATCCACACAGGAGAGAGGAAAAAAAATAATGCATCAGCTTACAAGGAAATCTGTGAATATTTACTGGAGGCAGCACTGCACTATGCAGCTACCAGAATAGATCACAGATCCTACACAGGAAAAACAGGAGCTGTGCCTGCTTCCACACAGGAGGAGATGGAAAGCATATGTGTATCTACGCACGTGTGCACATCCCCAAGTCTTTGCCAAAGAAATTACAAGCAAATTAGCTGAATACATATTATGACCTGGGTTTAACCCACACCTTCAGCCAGAAGTTTCCTTGCCTGGGACTGCCGTGCGCTGCCTGCTCACCAGCCTGCCCTGAGCTGAGCGCATCTCACAGTGCATAAACTCACTAGGAGGAGCTCTGGGATCCTTCTAGGCTGCACAGGCTCACCTGAATTTCAGAAATTTCCCTCGAGGACCACTGACGATGCCGGGACTGTAAATGTACTGACAAATAATGCCACTGAACAAGCTTATCGGAGTTCTCAGACCCAGCTGTGGACTCACTTCTCTTAGCACCATTTGTCCCAGCTATGGCAAGCTGCACCAAAACCTGGCTTTCAGTTATACAGACCACACAAATTCGTTAAAAAAAATGTGAAAAAGCGCCAATTACAAGAATGGACTCCTGACTACAAGAAATTGGTGTTTGCTCACATTAGTACTCAATACAAACTATTCCACAGCTACTCACTGGACTGAGTGATGGGGTGCTGCTCCATGCAGCACTCTGCTTGAGTTGTTCAGCTCCAGCCCTTCATCCTTTACCTCTTTAAACAGTTCACTTATTAGGGGAAACAGACACCGGGATATACCCGTAACTATAGCACCCACTGGTGCCGAGACAACATGCAGCAGCACCGCGCTGATTCAAACGCAGCACAGGGCATGGAGTTTAGTTAGTGAGTGTAGAAAAGGAATGCTTGTAGAAACTGTGCTTGCTACAGGACCTGGCTAAAATAGGATAAAATACAAAACGCGTTTTGTCATGCACAGTGCTTGTCCAGCAACAGCTCTCAGCCTTGGGAGAGCTGCTGAGAGAGCCCGCATTAGCTAGAGTGCAACTGCAAACATTCAATCCAACAGATGGAACCACCTCTGTAAAAACGCATTTCAAACACTTGCATTGCTCCTCTGGCGTTTTTCATTCGCTCACAGCAAAATGAGGAAGGCATAGCAAGCCACCAACAAGCTTGTACTGTAGCAGCTGAAGTGAAAGTTATGTGTCTGTGTCTGCCTTATCTCACATGCCTGATCCATGAATACATACTGATTTTATGCAATTGATAAGACACGCCCAGCACATTTTGCTCACAATCCAAATTCCAGTTGTGGAGAATTGACATAACCCAGTGGCCCTCTGCCACGCTTCACTGTTTTCATAACTTGCATTTTATGGCCTCACTGGAGAGTCAACACCAAGATTCCCCTTCTTCTCCCCAACCCCCACACTCCCTGCTTTAAATTTTGCTAGCTCAGCTCCCAGAGCTTGCATTCAGTGACCTGATACTCTGCTAGCCAGTGACACCCACAGCAGTGAGATTTGTCCCCACGTACTCTCTTGCCTCCTGTAATCCTGCCTACTCTGCTCCCAGACCTTGTCTGGGCAACACCGTGACTCAGCTCCGTGGAACTACCCTCCCTCTATCTCCTCCCTCTGCTGGTGGTGTGCTCTTGGTCTTGTGCAGCTTTGTGGCGTATTTCTGTAGCACTGTGGTCTATCATGCTGCAGGATTGGGACAAGACTCCTTCTGATTCACATGCAAATGAATGTGCATAGAGCAATAATTTCAGGTGTTAGATCAATTGTTCCACGCACAACATCTGGTTCTAGGGACCAGCGTGTACTTTTTCTCCTTCCCTTTAAAATCCTGATGGCAAAGCATAACCAGCGCCTGGAGGCACTTTCTTCTCCATGGATAGCTCATCCTTCTCCTCTGATTTGTTGTTCAGCTCTTGGGAGACACCTCTAGGTCTTCTGTGCTTTCTACCATGCTGGTCTCCAGGGGACTGTGTCGTGACACCCTTTGTGCAGCTCTCCAAGCCACTGGACTGCACCCCTGGGCAGGAAGAAGTCACGGTAAAGTTTAAAAGTGCAGGGCAGGGAGTTGGCTGGAAAATGAGTTCTGCTCCCAGACCATCATCCTCCTCTCCACCTGGGTCACTCAGGGCTTGTGACTTAACACATATGTATGAGAGGGGAGACCTGAGAGCTGAGGCAGGTAGAGTGGTCCACATCTGGAGATAACATACCCCTAGATGCTACGTGACCTGCGTAGCACAGGTGATCCCACACTGACTTTCTCTCTTCCATACGCTATAGAATACAAATTTAGTGATGGACTTGCCTCTCACACATGTAGCCGGATAGTGCAGAACCACCACAGAAGGGCTAAATCCTTCTAAATTTCCTCTATGAGCATCATGTCTTTCCTCCTGCTGACTGAAATGGGGACAGTGCTCAGACTGTCTCTATCCCTGCAGCCAGCCTGCTCTGCACGAGGCCCGCATCGTTCCCAGGACAGTCCCAAGTTGCAAAACAGCACCTTGTTCACAGCCATGTTTTGCAAATACACAGATAAATGAGGAAAACACGCAGTTTGAGGAGAGGCTGTTGGTGATGGCATCTTTTAACTGTGTTTTATGACTTATTTGTTGAGCTATTGCTGGCTTTACAACGGTTTTGTTGATTACATTTTTAACTAACTGTCTAGGTCACAGAGGCACCATTCTTGTTTTCATAAATTAAATTAAACCAACTTGTATTTAACATCCAAACAGATCTGTTGAGAGTTAGGTTTATAGCTGGAGAGGCCCACACCAGCCAGAACAGGACCTGACCATTCCTGGCATCATGCAGGAGCTCTGACGATCCCTGTACCTGCACACGTGGCTCCCAGAATGGTTTGTGAGTAGGGTTGCTAAGGTCAAAACTATTGGTACGGAAAATGAATCATCATGCTTTTGAAATTAATTTTCTATTGACACCGTTTAATATTTGCCTTACATTTTCGGCTTGGCAAAAAACACCAAAGCATTGCCAAAGCATTTTTGTTTGTGCTCATTTGTTCTCTGGAAAACTGTCAGCGAAGAAACACAAGAGAATCTGAACAAAATGTATTTGGAGGGGAAAAAAAAAAGGAATAAAAGCGTGATAACTACAAAAGAAATAGGTCTGCTCTAAAACAGTTCTTTTCTTCCTGCAGACCTGCTCCCTAGTGATAAAATCCCTCAGTGATTTTCACTGTATGTAATGTAATGGTATTTAATTTTTGTCACAAGTTGCTTTAGAGGAGGTTTTAAAACTCTCCAAAACGTTACATGCAATTACACTGCAGGACACAGTTTCTGTAGATGTTCACTTACATCCCAGAAAGAGGTAAATATTCCCTTGTACTTTTAATTAAAAAAAGCTCCTTTTACACTGAGACAGTTAACATGGGTAAGGAGTCCTTACATCAGATATACATTTTTTCATATGCAATTGTTCCACAGCCTGGCATCTTCAGCTGATGCGCATTCATTTGGAGCAGGATTTGCTTCACCTCATGACAGACATCCAAACGTGAAGCTTCTAGTTCAAGTGCAGGGTTTCTCTAGGGTTCATGCAGAAAGGCAGATGCTTCAAGCATTCCTCTCTGGAGGATAAAATAAGGGAGAGCAAATTGCTTTCTGGAGGGTGACTCTTGGAAAGGCCAGTACCATTAACTGACACTGCGATGGACTGGGTTGTGTGGGATGCGTCCTTGCGCCTGAATTTTCATCCACACTCATCCCCGACATGTCCTTCAGAAATCTCCCTTTCAACCCCAGTCAGCCCCCCTCTCCTGACATACAAGATGGAGTTAATAATGCCAACGCGCCTCGGGAGGATGTTGTGAGGATTCATTCATATCTTTCAGATTCCTTGGGAAAAGCAGCTGCGGAAGTGCAAATTATCGTTTACCGTTCCCATCTTATTGTTTAAATAGCAGCTCAGTGTAAACAGTATCTGGGAAAGCAAAACAGCCGCGCTCGAGTGCGCGGGGGCAGAATCGCTCCCTCCTCCGGCACCCGTGGCGGAGGAGCGCTTTCCTTGAGTTTGGGCCCAAAGCACCCGCATTGTGCTTCCATCATCGCTTCCTGTTTGTTACCTCATGACATCATGTCCTGCTTCCTGACCGATTACAACCGTGCCAACTGTTTTTCCCAAGCCCCAACCAGCTTCCCACCCCCCCCGAGCCCCTCCGGTTTCTTCCCAAGCAGAAACACCACAATAAACACCGGCCTTGGCAGAGCCCCGCCATCCCCGTTAACCTCCCTGCCGCCGCAGGCCCGGCTCCTGCTCATAGCAGCATGGCCGGGGAAGCCAGGCTGTGATGGGGACGGCCACGACATGGCTGGCGATAGCCACGATATGGCTGGCAATGGCCACAACATGGCTGGCAGTGGCCACAACGCCTCCATTGCGGCTGCCCCGCGTGCAGCCACCACAGCGCTCACACGCTCGCCCCTCTGGAGCCTGTGCTCGAGGGCGATGGGGCTGGGGGGCGGCTGCATGGCGGCCATCACCCTCCGGGACCCCCGTTTGCAGCCCTGAGCCCCCCGGTGCCGGTGGCTGGGCCGCGGTGCCGGGCAGGGCAGGGGCGACAGGGGGCGCCCCGGCAGCGCGGCGGGACGGGACCGGGGACGGAGGGAGCGGGGACCGGGAGGGACAGAGGGCACGAGGGCTCTCCTGCAGCCACAGCTCGCTGCAGGAGCAGCAGCAACCCACCACGGCTCGATCAGACAATCCTCTGTGCAGCACAGCGCCTGCACCAGCCCGTACATATTACCAGCTTACAGTGCCATCTCACCACCTTTAAAATATGAACACTGAACAGCTATTGCAGATATATACGCCAGAGGCACGTGCCCAGGTCAGCCAGTACAAATGCAATTTCATCCGCCACTATGAAATGGCCAGCCAGGTAGGTCAGGAGCCAGCCCCACTACATGTGGGGCAGATCTTGCCACCTTCCTTAGGTCAAACAACCCTAATGCAGGGAAAGGATGAAGAAGAGACCTATTCAGGTGGCTCCATAGCAAGCAACATGCCGCAGAAGAGCATGAGAAAGTCTGAATCCTGTGTTTGCAGAGGGCTCCGAAGCACCTGGCAGGAAAGTGCTATCTAAAGGTCCCTGAGTAGGACAGGTTTTGTGTCCAGCCCCATGACTCACTTCACAGGCCAGCTGGACGTTCCACCAGTGTCGCTGCATATTCAGTTCTTGTGGTTTGCAATGATTTCTTTATAAGGGCCTTTCACCTAAGTGCCTCATAAGTATACAATCATGTGGTATTTGCTGCCAATAATTGTTAGCTTTAAGGCGCAGTTTACAAAAAATGCATTAAAGAAGGCAGGCTACATACTGCTAAGCCGAGGTGGTGGTTTGAAAGGCCAAGGTGAAGGGTGAGCTACCTACTGAACAGGGGATGTGTCAGTAGAGGATTTAGCCTGGGAATATTAGAGAGATGCTGTTGGGGAAGAAATGCTATAGGATGGCAAAGCAAGTGGGAGACCAAGGGATATTGCTTCTGCTCCTGCGACTTCACTTCTGCATGGTACAAAAGTATCTGACTGCTGCTTGGTTATCCATCCGCAGAAAGCCAGTGAGCCTGTCGCTGCCAAAGCTCAGCCTGCACGTGGGATTGCTCAGAACAGCTCAGTGGTCAAGGTGCTGCTGCAAGCTTGAGGAGATGAAGCTTAGCAGAGTGCCAGTGCACTGCATCTGGCTGGCACTTTATTTCCTCACATCTCACCTACAGTAGGAAAAAAGAAAACAAAAAACACAACAACAAAAACCTACTCTGTGCCTTCACCTTTTGCCTGTCTTGTCTAAATGGACTGTAAACTATTTGAGGAAGGAACTGTCCTTTGCTGTGGCTTTCACAATCCTCAGGTGCTTCTGAGCCACAACACACCGCACAGGAAAGACCCTGGACATCCTGAACTCCAGAATGAAGACAGAGTGGCTGTAACTGTTCTACCACAATAATAACAATAATGGAAAAAAAAAAAAAAAAAAGGAATAAAAAAGCTGATTTCCCAAGCTGACACTAAATGAACATGGTACATGCATGCTTTTAATTAGCTGTTTTCTTACTAAAACATCTGGAAATAAGTCTGTGTTGCTATCAGTGATCCCAGAGCAATACAAAGCTTTATGGCTACCCCATTTGTGCATTGTTGTTGGAAATCTGAGCGGGCAATGGTAGCAGGGTATGTTCTGATTATTAACTTTATTGTGGACTGTCCCACCGCATGCTACTGTGGGGCATGTTGCTGAGAACAGGCTGGAAAGGAACAGATCATACCATGCAAATCCAAACTGGCAGCATGTGGGAGTGGGTGAGAGCTCCAGTGCTGAAGGAGCTTTTCATCATGCACCAGTTACCACATGCAGATTTTATCTCTGGATAGCCAAGTAGCTTCATCTGTGCTGGAGGGCAAGGGGAGCAGTGGGAAAGAACAGAAAGTATTTGCAGCAGATCCATAAGCCTCACACATGCACATAGAGTCTTGCAGCCCCTCAAGCACCAGAAAAACAGCATCTCTGGCCTACCCTGTAGAGCTGGTAGAAGCCTACAGAGCGGTCACAGCCTGTGGCTACAGCACTGAGGCTGTGGAGGCTTAGGGTAGGTGGCAGAGATGATTGCCTCTTATGAGAGGCACCTTAATTGAGCAGAGCTGTGGGGTCTCTTGGAACTGAAAATGTAGTCCTCTGCCATGGTGCAATCCCATTAATGGGGAATGGAGCAAATGGGGAATGGACAAAGTCAAACGCCCTGTGCTGCATGGCCACAGGCACGCACTGTTAGTATGAGCAAGTTTTGTGGCCACAAGGATAGCTTACTAATAGTTTGAGTATATAGGTGCATCATTGCAAGGCCATGGGTTGAAGATAGCTGCCCAAAGTGCCTTTAAAAAAAAAAAAAAAAAAAAAAAAAAAGAGCTTTGCTTAGCTGTGGGACTGCAACAGCAAGGTCACAAGTGACTCAGTAAATAATAAGTCTGTACCGCAATGGGGAACGCACTGAGGCATTACAAAGTGCTGCCTGCAAGGACAGGGGCCAGGTCATTCTCCAGAAAGGCAAAGGCATTCAAGGCACCACTGTGCAACCACACAGGACACCACAGGATAAGGTACTCCCCACCCAAGATCTGCAGAGGTCAGCCATTTCCCAGAAGAATGGGGGATGTCATCCTTTATATTTTGCTAACCAAGATACAAAGCCAGCTTCATACTAGTGTACTTGCACTGACTCCAGCAGAGTTACATGGGTGTGAATCAGGATCACAGGAACTTGGGTGAAGCGTCTATTCCCTCTCTTCTCCCTGCTCCTTCTGTTCAGGCTCTACAGCTGCCCTCTGTGCAGAATTTACCTTCTCTCTCCTCCATTAAGTTTTGTTGCCACTACAGGTTACAGCAGGTGTTTCTACAGTGCTTTGAGACCCTCTCTCAGTGGAGGCTACCTTACCATTGAAGGCAAACACTTCTCCCTGCTCTGCCCTGCACCTTTCTGTCACTGTCACGTTGCAGGATGCACCCATGTTTCTGTAACTGACACAAGCTGAAGGCAGCGCTGAAAAGCCTCCTTTTGGCTGTTCCAAAAACAGGCTGCCAGAGCTGATCCCTTTTCCTTAAGGAGCCTCACCACAGTGCTATACATCCTGTGGGCATTTTATTTGACTTTTTATCAACAAATACCTCATTAGCTCCATGCTTCCTCTCCACATTCCAGGCCAGCAGCTGATGGTGAAGTCTGAGAAGAACTACGAGGGATGAACCTGCTCTTCGGACCACTGAGGAGCTCACTTTCCATCTCTTCAGACGTACCCCCTCGCACTTACTTGTGGAGAAATTCCTGCTAGCTCAGGATGATATTCCTGCCAGACTCTGAATGTCATCATATGGAGATCTGCTCCCACACAGAAGGGTGCAGAAAGGATGATGTGCTAATGAGCTACCTTCTTATCCCTGCTGTCAGATCAGTGACTCTCCCTCCTCCTTTCCCCTTCCCCTGAACTACAAATGTGATTGCTTTCCAGCAGCACTGCAAAGAGCCCAGTCCATCTGCAGCCCTGGAACCCCTCCAGAGGGCAAAGTCTTGGCTTTGAGCTTCAAATTATCTTGTCTTTTCTCTAGAGAAGAAGGAAGGAAATACCAACCAGGGCACTGATGCAGCCAGACCGAGCTATTGAAACGAGGCCAGCATCCCTCTTGCCATCGGACTACCCGGGCTGTCCTCCTGCCAGCGCTCAGCAGGCCAACGTGTGCCTGTTGCCACCGTGTCACTAGTGCTGCTACTCTGCTTGGCAGCACGGCTGGTGTCTGAGCCTGCGCCCCCATGCCTCTCTCGATACATCACCCACCGTGGTACCTCACACCCAGTGAGCAATATGAAATCTAATCCCGGATGGATATCTCAACACTTAATTTATCTCCCTTGTTCCATAAAGAACTTTACAATTTCTTCAGTCTCCCCATGATTAGACACCTGTGGTACATCTACTGGGCCAGATCTAGACAAAATACACTGTTATCTTCAAAATAAGAAGAGTGATATCTCTTGAAAGGTTCATTTGAACCTTTACTTTAGTGCATGGAGCATGAGAAAAGGGTGGTTTAGTGGAACCTGACACGTAACTCTCATGTTTCTTCCTTCTCCCAACAGTGCCATTATAAGGAGAGGTCCAAGCAGCAGCACGAATGCACCTAAGCAGCTGGTGGCCTCCCAGTCCCTCCTACCATGGCAGGGGAAGGCAGGTGCTGGATGAAGCTCCAGCCCCTCATGCACATGGCCTGGGTGCAGACGAGCAGGGTGCTCTGATATCACTCACACCAGCTCCCACTTAGCTTTGGGCAAGCCACTTTCCCTCCGCTGCTCTTCCCAGGTGTAAAGTGGGCTAATACTTACTCACCCACCTCTGAGAGGGATAGTTAGTCCTTACTCACCTGCCTCAATGAGTTAGGCTCAATTAGCCAGTGTAAAAAGAGTTCTGCACATTACCAGAGGATACTGATGCAATGCCCGAGCCTGCTCAGGCAGGAAGCGTGCACAGGTTAGAGGCAACGGATACAGCAAGGTCAAGGCTATGGTTCCATGGTATTTGTGGTCTGTTGAAGGCATAAAATCATCTCAAGATCATTTCAAGTGTCCTGGTTATCAGCATACCTCTTTCACATCATCTCTCCACACACAGATTAGAGCTTGCTGAGAGGGCAGTAGTTCTGCTTAACGCCCTCAGAAGTGAATGAGAATGAGCAGAGTGGAAAAGAACTGATAATAAATAAACTGCTTGGGAGGAGGAACAATCTGCCTGCCCAGAGCTGTTAAGAGGATCCATAGATGCAACATTTGACAATTAACAGCATCTAAGTGTTTCTGTCATACAGAGGTAACATACCAGGAGAGAGATTTATCCATAAAAATTCACAAACAACTAATAACGCTCTCAAATGGTGTTGTTCCCCAGTTCCCTCACTTAAGAAATCTATGCCAGACTTTTTTATTTTTTCTTTTTCAATTTAAAGGGTCATACTCAGAGCTGAATGCTGTTTTCTGTCTTTCCATTGTTTCTCGGTTTCCCCATTTACGGCTGTTTCTTGACTAACCTGGTCACACAGTATGAAGTGATTTGGTTTTAAGTCCAGTGCACCAGGTGTCCAGCAGACACCACGGAAAAGCTGGGGGATTCAGCTTGTAACCATTTTCATCCAATTTCTTCTGGGAAAAGGCACATGTATCCCCCAGCTGGCCTTCCCCCATGGATTTCTCCTGCTTTAGGGCTCTTTACATGTTCTTTACTGGTAGTGCTTAGCAACCTGATGCAACCTTTGCTACTTATCTCACCAATACCATGACATGCCACAGTGACCTCTCTGCTCAGGGACTGGGTCCTCTCGCCTCACCGTGCATTCCAGCATGAGCAATATGCAAAGCATGCTAGCTATTACACACCCACACCGTGACACCTTTCTTCCATAATCGCCAGCACAGCACCTTTTAACTCATTTTAATTGTTCTCATAATCACCCTCTGCCACATGCATTCTAAAGAACAGCCAAAAATAGCTCAAAGAAAACAGGCAAATTCTGATACAGGAAAGTGGTTGAAGCTTGATGGGGATTATTTCTCAGGCTGGAGGTTTCACAGAGGTTGCTATAGAGCCTGTTTTTGACTCTCCTTTGGTGCAGAATTCATCATCATGCAAGAATTAGAAGAGCTCACACCTGCTGATGTTTGAAAGAAGATGCATGGCAGAATTAAATTTACATTCAGCATACAGCAAGTCACCCTGACTTGAAGGGAGGAAGAGAAACTGTTCTTGGCTTAGATTTTCTCTTATTTATACTGCTTGACTGCAAGAAACGCAGCCCTTAGGCTTTGCATTAGGTGAAAAGAGCCCTCCTCAGCTACATCCATCCCCATTGCAGGCCAATCCATCACACTGCAGTGAAATCTCAATCCTTGCACTTAACCTGCCTATGCAGTTATCCATCCACAATTTACTCATTCACAAGCAAAAGCTGTCTGCTCACCCATGGAAATCCAGCAGCTAAGAAATCCAAGGGCTCTGCTGTGCTGCTTTGCATAATATGGCAATGCAAGCTTGGAAAGCCTGTTTAATGAGAGCTAAAGGGAAAGAAGAATACTGGGAAGTGGATGTGCACTCAAGCTGCTGTGCCAGCAGATATTAGCTTAACCTGTTGCATAGCAGTTTGTGTACCCTGCTCATTTAAGCTAAAATGTGTACTACACAGTTCTGCCAGCAGGTCTGGAGGGGCAGTGAAAGAAGCAGACCATGTGTGGGAAGCTTCCCCACCAGCTGGATCTAGCAGAGAATCCCACAGCATCAGTACGAGGAGATCTCATAGCATAGGCTCTGATTTCAGCACAGGAGGTAATGAAGTGGGGGACAGGCGAGGAACAGGTGGCCAATAATTCAACTAGAGATGAGTTATTAAACAGTTCCTGGACAACAGCCTGATTCCCTCAGCCTTCTCCAGGATTGAAGAGAAAAGACACGGGCAGATTTCTAGGGATCCTTCATACCTCTGACTCTGAAGGCATCTGTTATGCACAAACTCACACTCAAATTAAAGGAATTACTAACTGCTTAATCTTAAGCACATGATTAAATGCAGCATCAAGGTATTTAAACACATTTTTAACTCAACAGTCTTCACACAGGATCCTCTGCTAATTTTGATCCAGTCCTGCTTTGCAAAGATCCTTATTTCTTGTGCAAACAGAACGTGGTCTGATCATAACATTACACACAGAGATGTCAGCTGACAACTGGGCAGCACCGTGACTGACTGTACTTTGCTGTTTGAAGCAGTGGAATTTAGAATAAAGCTACAGATGTTGGCATTAGCCTCCAGTACCAGACTTTAGGAATAAGCTTCGACCAACCAACAACACAGAGAGCAGGATACAACTGGCTTCTTCCCCCGCATCCACCTCTGCTTTAAGCCCCTCTTCCCCAGACAGTGTCCATGGGCTCCAGCTCACATTGCAAGCTTGCTGGGGTCTTAGCAGGTTGCAGCCAAGCACTATAGGAGTGGATTCTGTGAGATTAGAGGGTGAGTTAAAAGGAAGAAAAACAAAAATATTATCCTGAAGAGTTATTAGCCTCTTAAAGGGTGATAAGGCAACAGCCCTCTTGTTTTAGCTGGCACAGATCTTCTGAAGTGGCAGTTCTACTGGAGACAAGACTAAAATATATGGGAAAGCTCCCAGTATAGTGCAGCACGACATGTGTGTATCCCACAAAAGAAGGGGCTCTGCACCTCCCAGCCCTGCAGAGAGCAGGTGCACGTTCATCAGAAGCTGGAACACACACAGTTGTACAGCAATTTTGTTATAATGGGCTGGGGACTATGGGGTTAGAGCTTATTTATTTTCTTACAGGTGAGGTGGAGTCAAAGGATTGGTTTCTACCTGATACACACACACAAGAGGACAGAGAGTCTTTCCTCGATACTGCAGCCTGTACCAGGGTGGATTTCACACATCTTCGAAGGCCTAAAGTACACATGTTAGCAGTGAGTTGTGAAATCTTATACTGATGCCACCATCGTGGGAACGTTTCAGGGCTTTTCCATGAAATAAGAGGAAGAAAATACCTATCAAAAAAAGCTGACTGTCAGCTGTTGTCCTGGCACCAGTCTAGTTATTCCCACCTCACAAAAATCTGGCTGTGCTCTCCCTAGCCTGATGTAACCTCGGGCTATGTGTAGCACCAGCATTAGTAAACAGCTGGTGACGAGGCCTCTGCGTGAGTGCAGCATTCCAGTTTAATCATTACATCATGTACCAATCACTTGGGTTATGACTTCGATATTCCACTGACACACCAGTCACCAGCCTCTAGCATTCGTGCGACCAGGGCATACGCAGCTCTAGGGGAAGACTCCCCGCAGCCAGTACTGTACAGCTCACTGCCAGAGCTCATGCTGGCCAGTAGCAGGGAGGGTGCCCTGGTAAAACCTCGATACAGATTGCCCCCAAACTATGCCACACTTCATTTGGCACTGTCACAGCCAGCTGGGTGTCTCTGGCAGATGAGTGCTACGGGTGAGGTACAAGGATGCAGGTGGAGTGCAGGTCAGATTAATTTGATTATTTGTAAAAAAGTAAGTAAGCCACCTCAACCTCACTTCTCCACCTCTCCCCAAGAAGTCTCATCATTTTTCAGGGCCACAACGGCCCCAGATAACTATAGCTTTACACTATCCTTTACTCCAGCCAAAGCAACTGCGCTTCCATTCTGAGCTGGTGGCTTTTTCACCGCCACCATGCACAAATATAAACAACTAGACAGGATATTTGGCATTGGAAAGTTTTCACAGCACCTCAAGCTATCAAAGAGCTGCTGAGAGGTGATACTGGGGGAGGCGGGGGGAGCTGGAGTCACAAGGAAAACTTTGGCCTTGGTATAGATACATGGAGTTATTGGATTCAGCATGGCTAAGTTTAGCTTGTGCTCTTAGGTCAGTTCCTATTTAGCTTGTGCTCTTAGGTCAGTTCCTAAAAGCTCAGCATGTAGCAGGGGCTGAGATGTAACAAAGCTAGAAACAGGAGAAGAGTTAAAATCCACAACGGAATGATGTCACAGCGGAGCTGGGGAAGGTTGGTGCCAGGTCAGGATTGATAGCAGAACCAGAGCAGACAGGGGAAAAACAATCTCATAGGGCATACAGATAGGTCAGAGTCAGCCAAGAGAGAAACATCAGGACATGGTCAGCGAGTGCAGGAACAAGTTCAGGTGCTGCTGCAGCTACACACACAGAGGAGTTACCCAAGCAGACACAAGAACAGGGCAACAGGAATCATCTTGTTCTGCCAACACCATATGCTAGTTTAGGACACGCAAATTATAACACAGGCTCTCGATGACAGCTCTCGATGGAGCAGGGCTTTCTCTGCTGATGCCAACAGGTCATGGACAGCTGAGGAACTCTAAAGCGTAGCTCAAATGCCTTCCCAAGTGATCTTAACCAGACAAGAGCTTGGGCGCTGCCAGCCTGCATCGTTTTGCAGTCCATCTCACAGCTACTGTGTGGCCCTGCACCCGTCCCTCGAGTCACCGTGTCCCCTGCACAGAAGTGGATGCAATGCCACGTGAGTCACTTTCCTGTTGCCTCCCAGTTAAGACCAAGGACCACAGCACTGTGCTGTTACCACTGCCCACATGCGGTGAGGAAGCACACCTGGAACATCTCTGCACCTTGCAAAATCTCCTCTTACTGTGCATTTGATCTAAAGGCTGGCGGCAGCCTTTTCACCTCATGTTTGCGCTGGAAGCAGGGAAGCTGCAGGCAATTCGTGGACTGGCTGCACAGTGCCCCAAGAGCCCAGCTTGTTCAGGCACTCAACCACAGCAGAGCAACACAGCCAGAATTTCGTGCAAAATGCACCTGCGCCTCATCACATCCAGGGAAGAGAAGCAAAGGATGCAGCCTCTGGGCAGTGACTTCTTGCTTCTGCCTGGTGCCTCCAGGTGCGGTCTTGATGACACAAAGCTAGGGCAGAAATGCTGATGAGCACGGTAAGCCCAGCTGCTGCATCCACGCAGTTGGAGGCTGCCCTTCCCACAGACAGCAGCATGAGTCACGGGCAGCAAGGTGCAGCAGCCCAGCGGCTCCCGGTCTTTGTACGTGCCTGGAGTCATGTTCCCCAAATCACACCCCCTCGCACAGTGCAGCCACAAGGAATTCACCCCACTTTATGCTACTGCTCTGACTCACCCCGGGGATCTTCAGGGCCAGTACAGCAGCAGCCTGGACCAGGCAGCCAGTGCCTAAAGCCTGGGTGCTGAGGTTCTTCCTTCCTATCTGCCTCCTGTTACCAGCACAGCCTGAGACTTGACATAACACACCCCACCCAGCCTTGTCTCCATCGTCATGCAGGACAGCACAACTGTTCTGCCACATGGCTCAGATTTTGCATATGGGATAGAAAGGAAACTTGAAAAAAATAAATAATAAAAAGCAGTAAAACACACGTATGTCTGTTTTTGTTTTACAAGCCAAACAACCAGAGTCACTGCCAGTCTGGTGACAGACCACCAAAATCATTACTTCTCTTAAAAAGAGGCTGTTCCATTTCACCAGAAAAATTCAATTCCCCATGATGGAAGTGATAACACCAAGCTTTCAAATGCTGCTACAAAAACTCAAAAGCTGCAAAGCGTGGAAGGCACCAGGACCACCCGTGGAGGGGTCACAGCCACCGCACACAGCAGCTCTGGCCAGGCAGGTGCTTTTCTCTTCTGATCTTGCGCATGGTCAAGCATAGGAACACAGTGCCCATTACCAGCAAGACACAAAGTCCAACAGCCACTGAGTCCTGTTGAGTACTCTCAGCTGCCCAGCCCTGCAAGTTCTCGCTGTCCCCACACACAAGAAGGTGGCAGGCATAAGGCTCCACAGAGCAGCTTGACCAGCACCCAGGTAGGAGCATCTGTGACTGTGGAGAGATGCTCAAGACGAGACCTCTGGCCCATAGCATGGAAAGGACGTGCTGACAGGCTGCTGGGCAACACGTTACTCATGCCTTTGTGTTCCCGGCTGAATGAGTGTTTCCGCAGAACCTGTGCACATGCAAGTCCTCCCTGCCTGCTGTCCTGGCACTCGGCTTTGTCTTCTGGGGCCTCACACAGAGACAGCCTGATCTGACACACAGATGCTCTCTCTGAATTAAAGAGCTGGCAGAACTTGCTTATCATATTTGCCAGGGCACCACAAGGCAGACAGGCATCGCTTAGCAGGTGTGCAAGTCATTTCTTGGCTTATTAAGTGTTTTTTTCCATAACATTTTGTTCTAAATAAATATCATTGTGCTATAAGGTGGTGATCATTAGTGTGTTCTGCTCCTCATCTTGAGTAATTAGTAAAGGACAGATCTTCAGGTCTGCTGAGCTAATCATGGCAAGGCTTAGCAAGGGAAATGGCATACCTAGGTTATCAAACTACAGGGAGAAGAAAGCAGGCTTTTATTTTGAGACGGCCGAGAACTAACTAACCAGCTTAAGTGGACATGATTTCAAAAATCACAAAATGAGTAGAGTTACTCTTAAGCCAGAATCTCTCCTATTAGTACCAGAAAACCAAACACATTGGCTCACATACAACACATCTACAGCTATTTTTAAGTATCAAAGCAGTTCTCAATACCAGAGGTACTACAGTACCTCAGCACCAATACTACAGTACCTTAGTACCAGAGGTACTGCAATATAAATACACAGATTTTCAGCTGCTTGCTAGAGGAACTCTCTCCAGGAATCAAAGTTCTCCTCAGGCAGAGACATAGTCTTAACAAACATTTTTTATTTTTTTTTCTTTCCCAGCATAGCCATGTTTAAAGCAAAGTCTGCCAATATTTGTCACTAGCAAAAGGATCTGCTTGGATCTACCTCTCAGGGTGATTTCTGAGGATCTACCTCTCAGGGTGATTTCTTAGATGACAGCAACCAGACTTTTTAGCAATTTCAGGAAAAAATAAATCACATTTTCTTATATAACAGCATGAAACATTTTGTTTTCCTCTGCATTAGGCATCACATTTGGTAGCTCCTTCACTCACAGCAACACTTAAACATTCAAAACAGTGAAATGCAATGTGAGATATACTTATACATAACAAAAACTGTAATAGAGGAAGAACCCAATGAAGAAGGAGCTTCCTATCAACATAGCTGCTCACCTTTTTTTCTCCACACAGATCCCACACGGCGAGTGGCCGATTAATTGCTTTGAGTGGAAGGCCAACATACACATCTTCCTGCCCTAGAGCAACCAAGAACCTAAACATAACCACCACTAGCCTCCTTTTTGCCTTGTTAAGGATTTGGATGAGTTGAGCAGTAGCTGGAGCCCCTTTCTTTCTCAGATGAAGACTATTAGTAACAGCTGCAGGTGCAAAGCCCTGCCCTTGGCCACAGCAAGGAGCAGCAGTGCTGCTGGGGAGCTGGCCACTCGCCCTGCAGTAGTGCACACTGGGCTCTCCCAGCTGGCTGGCAGAGGGAGGAGGTGGTTCCTGTTTGTGCTGCGTGGTCCTATTCCAAACTTCACCCCTATGAAGCTTCTTGTGCTGTCATTACATTTGGGAACCTGCTGTTCCCCATCTTCAGAAAGCAATCCAGCTGGTTCTGGTCCTTTCTTAAAGTTTGGTTGCAGACCTTGTTGTAGCTCACTTCTTTGCTGACAAGTAGGATGTGAATTTCAGCCCGCTCCCCACCCCTCCCTTCTAAACTCCAGACAATACTCTAACACCATCTGGTTTGGGGTTTCTCAAGCAGGTGAGGTGGTGCTTCAGGGTCTGCATATGTTCTGCAGCTCTTGCTTTGCTATTAGTACATCAGTCGGATGCTTCCTGACGCTAAGTTTGGGCCTGCTGGAGGATTTGTGGTCATCCTCTTGCTAGCAGTGTCTAGGCTTTAGCAGAAAGGAATCTATAACATCTAGGCCTCAAATAAACAACACAAACAGTGTTTATTATGGACACCCTGTGATGATGTGGGCAAGAACAGCTGCAAGCAAGTCAGGTCAAAACTTCATCACTGTAAACTAATGAAGCTTTTCTGACACCACAAATCTCCAAAAATTCTGGAGCTTGGTTCCAACTGACTGAAGCTGTACTCGGGCTATTTCCTGTCATGACGGAAACTTTCTGTTCTTCAAATGCATTGTCTTTCATTTTCTATGTTGCATTTCATTTTTCATGTCTCAAATATGGGCACTACTTTCTGTTTTCCAGTCATGTGGTGCCTACCCCATTTTGATATATTTACATTCCTTACTTATGAACTCTTGCTGCGTCTGTTCTTTCACCTCTCTTGACATGAGCACAGGAGCTCTTAAATCTGTGCTTTTGTTTCAGATGTGGCAATTTTATTTTTTTTTTAACAGTCATAACAATCACCATCCTGTTTGTTATTGGTTTGCATCTAAGCAATCTTGATGCTTATATCACTGCTTGGAGTCTCACTTCTTTCTTGATCCATTTTTTTATTTGACTAGAAGGCTTCTTACTGAGTTTTTAATCTAAAAAATTCTCTAAGCTCCTGCAACAATCCTCCACACTGTCTCCTCAGTCTCTGCGTACTATGTCTGCCTTTAACCAAGATAAAATCCAGTCTGAAACAGAAGTTCTGACTCCTTATGGAGAAATTTTTTATGGACCAGCACTGGGGAACCTCAGCAATCAGTCAGCAATAAGGAATGTGACAGAGGCAGGATGACCAGAGCCACCGAGGCCAGCCCCTGCCAGCAGGGTCAAAACTGCCCACAAGCTCAAAGTGGAGCTGGGTTCTAACCAACTGAAGCTATACTCAGGCTATTTCATGCGATGCTCCTGAACTGGAAACTTTATGTTCTTCAAATGCATTGGATGGAAAGGTACAGGAGGTAATAGGTACAATTGATAGACATCACATGAGCTCTGTTGCAGTTAAACCCAGATAAAGTGGTTCCTTTGCTGTTGCTGGTTCAAAAGTGGAAGTAAGGGTGCAATATAAAAAATTTGCTGCTCCAAAGGTTAGGATGTTCTTGTCAACATCCAGACTATGCTACTCATGTCCATCTAATGCTCATGTACTTCTGTGCCAATTCAATTTGAACAACAGCTCCCTTCTTTCTCTTCCTCCCTCAGTCACCAGGATAAACCCCATGATGTAAAACAGTCCCATTCCCATTTACACACACTCAAAGTGAGAATGAAAGGGCAAGTTGGCAAAAACCATACTGCAGAAGATCACTTCTGTATATAAGACCAAAAAGCCAAAACGATGATACAGGGTTTTCATCAGAGGACTTCTCAGTAAACTACCAGGCCACTGGGAACTGACAGCACAGGAAAATGCTCTTTGGATCAATGGATTACTTTTTTCTTTTTTCCCCACATGTAACTAGTTCAAATACTAATCAAGTCTGTCATGACTTAAAACCCATTCCTACCAGTAATCTTTAGGATATGAATTGGGCACACTGCAAAAACAACCATTACAACTGATAATGGTCAGAACTGAATCAGCCACAGTGGTGAAGTGGACCAGCAGCAGCAGCTGAAGTTCTGTCCATCAGAAGAATCCTCCAGACTGCTAAACTTTTCTTACTGTTGATATGCAAACCATCTAAACATGGAGATTTGTTTCACTGCCTTGTTTATCACCTGTACAGGTCCTTTGTATACAATTTCTTCATTGTCCTGTATACAGAGACTTCTATTTTTTAGCCTGGTGTCTCTTTATTACTGTATCTCTCAGAGTTTAGGGTTGTTCTCTTTAAAGTACTGGTAAGTCCTTTGCCATTTGTTCTTTTTGCTCAGGACTGCATTTACCCCCAAGAGTAAAAGCAGTTAGCAATGAAAGTGCATTCCCTTCAGATGCAGCAAACATCCGAACGTGCCACTGCCTACTCTTCCATGCATCGTTCCTGATCCCCAAGCTCTTGTCTGGAAGCTCTGACAATGCCACTTCTGTATTTGCATGTGTTTGAAATAAGGACATCTGTGTATTGATACGTGATATGTTCCTATCTGAAGGCCTGTAAATGCTGTAAGAATTGGATTCAACAAAGAAATAATGGTGATGCACATCAATATGGCAATGTGCATATCAGAGGAATGGTATTGATTTACATCACTTGAAAATGTTTGTGGCATTGTTTGAACTTCACCTCCAACCACAATAGCTGTAATATTTACTGAAGCCTCAGGGAAAAGAGACATACTTGTTTTTTAGAATCTCATCTGCTCATTGGAGAGAGAGGAAAGCGGTGCCAGGCTGATGGAGGAAGATGTGGTATTTGAAAACAAAGCAGCAGTCCTCCTGTCCCCAGTCAGTACTTTCTGAATAGAACAACTTTTGGGAAAACCCAGTGCGTGTCCTCAGCATATTGAATCAAATAACAGCCCGAAATGCAAGATGAAGCTAATGACGGTTTCAATCCACTGCTATGTGTCATGCCAGCCCTGTTGTTGGTTACTCCGGCTCTGTGGTGATTCATTGTTATCCTGAAAAACAGGCAGCTCTGGCACTCTGTTAGTCACCTGGCACTAACATGGAGAATTGCTGTGGGGAAGCACAGCACACACTGCTGAAGAGAAACTAGGCCTTCGTTTTCCTGCAACCTAGGAAAAACAGTTTCAGGATGCAACAAGTAAAGCTACAGCTGGCTTTTCCTCCTTCCTAAAGGTTACCAAGCCAAAATAATAACAATTGCTTAACGGCAGGGAGAATTTTACATATTTTTTTTTTTGATAATTAACAGACTACGACCATTATCTTCCATTCATTTTTCCCTTTGTCACTTTTAAACTGAAGTCTGTTCCTTTTTTTCCCATCTCCTTTTGTTTCTCTCCTGAACCTACATCTTCTTCCTTAACAGTTAACTCCATTGCTGCGCCACGTCCTCCCTCATACCTATTTGAGCATTCCTGTGGTTTAGTTTGGCAGGCTGTTCTCCGTGCCTTACGAATGCAAGCTCCAACACTAACAGAAACTAAATCTTCTCCTTAGCATCCACCTGCTCTCCTTAGCTCCTACATGTATGTGCTTTACTCACATAGCCACATCTCCACCATCTGCAAGATACCTCTTCTTCTCAGCCCCAGCAAAGATGAAAGCTTGAAACCAATAAAATTCTTAAAGTCTTGCTGCATATGCCACAATTTCAAAAATAGTCTTTCCTCAGGCGGTGCTCCTAATGATAGAGCAATATCCCGAAGTCTTTACACAAGAAAATCAGGGACTTGACTTCAAAAGGAGTTTCTGACCTCATACCTAATTGATCTGGGTGTAGCAGCACTGAAGGGAGCAGAAACCTGTAGCGTTCAACTGGCGTGGGTTCTGAATCAGGTCCCTAAGGGTTTTAGCTTTAGGCATTGGCTCTAGACTGCAGATGTGGGCTGGCTATGCAGCAGAGTCTTTTAGAAATACCATTAAGAATGCACTGCAATGGAAAGGAGCTATTTTTCTCCCTTAGTCAGCAAGCATGCAGTCACTTCCCAGTAGTGTATTTTTTATTTCTTTATGCAATTTTCCTTAGCTGTACTAACAGATCAGATATCTGTTGCTTCACTTGGAAGACTGGTGTATACTCTGGCTCATTTTTCAGATGGATAAAATTCAAATCCTTGGGAAAGTTGAAGAGGCAAGACTTTTTTTTACTGGTATCACTAAGAACAGAACCTAGAAAGAGCTTCTTCACTTTATCTTTTAGGCTCTGATTTGTCTGTCACTGTTTGTGCTTTTGCCTGATAAAGGCAATGCAGCTACAGCCAAACATTTCAATACTTTTATTAACTATGTACTCGGTGCTTTGCTAAATTGCCTTGATGTAAGCAGGAAAAAAAATCAGAACTAAATATGAAAAATATACACTTGATGCAATGGGATGCAGAGGACTGACTGAATGCACAGATGAAACTGGTTTAATTTGATTGAAAAAACACAAATACGTAACTGCGTGGGTATGCGGTGTGGAGGGCTGGGAGGACTCAGAGTTGCCCCCATACCTGTGAGCCTGAGTAAGGTAGGGAAGGTGACCAAGCAAAGCACAAATGGAGAGAGTGGGAGAGGAAAATTAAGGAGCTTTAGGCTCTGTTAAGATTGACCTTGTGAGGGGTCATCCAAGGTAAGTCAGAGAGCCCATCGTGCAGGGCAGGGGAGAAGGGCGTGTGATGTACGGCATGGGAGGCCAGACGTGGCAGCCACGCAGTCGATGGCACCCACAGTGAACGTGGCAGGCACAGGGAGCACCCACCGCAGACCGTGTGTTCCACCCTGTTATGTGGAACGGGAAGGTGGGTAATGGTTGGAGGGGATCCAACAGGAAACTAAAGAAAAGACTGCATCTAATCGTTCCACACACGCTATTTACAAAGGACAAACACAGCAGTGAGAAATACTTGTATATTGCCTCCACCCCCAAAACGAACAACTCTGCGATTTGTGCCCACCTCCTGAGCCACCAGGACCTGCCCGAGGCCGGTTTGCAGCTGGGTGTCCGGGACATGACCCGAACAGGGCAGAGAGCCCTGGGCCCATCCCCACAACACACAGCACCTACCCCAAGCCCCCGCTCCAGCCTGGCTGCAGCACCAGGGGAAACGCACTCGGTTTGCCATGTTCTGCACCACCTCCTTGAATTTATGTGGATTTTATCGCGCCGATGCCCACCCGTGCACCTGACCCTCGGCTCCCTCGATGCCAGGAGCCGCTGCTTCACCCGTTTAGCGCCGGCCCCATGGCGGAGCCGTGCCCCCCTCACCGGCAGCTAACGGCCGCCGCCGCTCCCCGCCTGACGCAACCCGCGCCCCGCTTTGCCCCATGCGCGGCGAAACACCCCGCCCGCCTTGCATCACCCGCGGGGCAGCCCGGCCGGGATGAGCCGAGCCGAGCCGAGCCGAGCCGGGCTGGCCCCGGCCGCCAACCGGGGCCGTGCGGGGCGGGGCGGGGCGGGCTCGGCTCCCTCCGGCCTTTAAAACCCGGCGGCGGCGTGTGCCGCCTCAGCAGCGCCCGGCGCCGCCATGAAGCGCGACCCGCAGCGCCCTCAGGAGTGCCCCGGCCGGCCCCAGGGGCAGCCCGAGCCCCCCTCTCCTCCTCCTCCTTCATCCTCCTCCTCCTCCTCCTCCTCGGAGCCGCCGCTGTGGATCTTCGGGTACGGCTCGCTGGTGTGGAGGCCGGGCTTCGAGTTCACGTCGCGCAAGGTGGGCTTCATCCGCGGCTACAGCCGGCGCTTCTGGCAGGGGGACACCTTCCACCGCGGCAGCGAGAAGGCGGTGAGGCAGGGGGCTGCCCCCGGGGGGCGGCTGTGGGGCGGGGGGGGGCTCGGTCGGGCTCGGCTGCTGACGGCTCTCCCTCTGCTCTGTCCCGCAGCCCGGCCGGGTAGTGACGCTGATGGAGGATGGCGGGGTGAGTACGGTGCTGGATGGGGGCTGCCGGGTGGGCTCGGCCACCACATCCCTCCCCTTGGTGCCCTGGGTTCGTGGGGACCCCCGGGTGAGGCGGGCTGGGGGCTGCTGGATGTGCCCCCCTTCCATCACCGCCCCAAACTGACCTCCCTGCTCTGTCTTCATTGCAGGCGTGCACGTGGGGTGTCGCCTACGAGGTGTGCGGGGAGCAGATCGCTGCGTCGCTGCAGTACCTGAACATGCGAGAGGCCGTCCTGGGGGGCTACGACACCAAGCTGGTCAAGTTCCACCCGCAGGACAAGGATGCAGAGGAGCCCATCCAGGCTCTGGTTTACATTGCCACCCCCCAGAACCCCTCCTACCTCGGCCCAGCATCTGAAGAAGACATCGCAGCGCAAATCATGGCCTCAAGCGGTTGTGCTGGCCACAACATAGAGTACTTGCTGAGACTGGCAGACTTCATGCGCTACTTCTGTCCTCAAGCAGAGGATAAACATCTCTTCTCCATCGAAGAGGCTCTCATTTCTATCCTCCCCTGCATGTGCCACACAGAGGAGACCCTAGAAGAAACTTCAGGTGTCCCTCAGAAGACCAAGAGCTGAAATGAAAGCATCTTGCAGGGCTTCAGTGAAAGGGACATAAGGAAAAAACAATAGGGACAGTCTTAACTCTGAAAAATACACTAGACTGAGTGAATGAAGGGAAAGCTAGCAAATGGGTGGGGAGGGAGGAAGTGGAGGGGCTGTAAAATGTGTTTGCTGTAGGACTTGCAATTAGGACCTGTTACACTCCTTACTTGTAGCACCAAGACAGTCATCACGGCTTTCCAGGTGGGAAGCAGGGGTCTTGGTTGGAACTTTGCTCTAAGACTTGCTTTTGGGGGTCAAACCTGAAGCATTCATCTTCTTAAGAGGGGAAAGAGGCTCATTGACTTTGCACTTTTTTTTTTTTAACTTTGAAGACTAGTTGAGCAGGACTTGACTGGGTTTTAGCAGTATATATGCAATTCTACCTCAGGCAAAAAGCTGTTTGTGTCGTGGTGACTTGGGCAGGTTCTGCCAAATTTCCCCCTTTTTCCCCCCCCCCACCCCCCCCATACCAACTCCAGTGCAATATTAAGTGAACCTTGCCTTAAGTGGCCTCTGTAGGCTCTTGTGAATCCTACTTCCTTATGTTGTAAAGGATCACACTAATGCATTTATTTTTCTAAACTGTTGTGTTGTATTTATTTATACTGCATATCCCCCCCTTAGGAGATATGTCTGAACTGCCTGCTTATGTGCCACTCGGTGTGTGTAGCCCACGTTCAACCTTGCAATTGTGCCTTTGAGTTTTAGATCAGTTTTCTGAGGAGCTACGCCTGCTTTAATGACAGAAGCTGTTCTCCAAGCTTCACTGACCTTGTGCTGCTACAAACTTTACTGACTTCATAAGAAATGGTCCTGTCTGTGTAGGAACTCTGTACTATCTGGAGGAAAGCTGCCTGGATGCAGCAGCACTTTAACTAGCCCTGTATTAGATAAGCCTCTTCTGCTTCAGGGTAACACAGGTTTCTGGTGAAGCATTTGAGGGTTCTAGTTCCACACCTAGGACTGAGTCTGTCAGGTGCATTTTTACTTGACTGCAAAGGACCGTCACCGAGCATACTTGCAAGTTTAGGAGTTCCTGAAATGCCTGCTCTATCACGTGAAGCATAGGTACTGCTGCAAGCTCAGGCTTCTCAGCTTTAAACATACTCACAGCTTTAAAATCCATAGTATTTTGAAAGAAAACTGCTGCTGCTACTACAACCAGCAAGAGAGCTGTTGAGAGCTGACCTCTGGGATGTTTGACTCCTCCCAAATACTATGTTTTTTTTAATAAAAATAGGGAATGTTTATATTACTGTGGCTTATATGTATGAACTGATGCTGTGCCCAGTAATAAACTGACAAAATAAATGACTTTTTTGTACTTTTTTCAATTAGTGACTTCAAATTGATACTGATTTTTAATGTGCTTGGCTTTTTTGTTTTGTCTTTGTTTTTTAAACTTTGCTGGTAATGCTGCTGTAGCCCCCCCCCCCCCCCCCCTTTTTTTTTTTGTCTTATTTCTGAGCAGCTTCCCTCAGCTGGACCTACTGGAAGATGTACATTTGAATCTTTCCCTTTAAGAAAAGTGGGTTCAGTCATTTTCTCAGCTTCCAGCTCTTGTTGACTCTGGAGTACTAGTGCTGACAACAAACGAGCCAGCCCTCCTGACTGTACAGAGCAGGCACGGAAATGTAATGCTCCCTTGGCAGGACAAGGGCCTTTTGCCTGAGTTGAACTTACCCTTGCTGTTTCCAAGAAGTAATAGTGCAATGACAAGAATCTGCCACCCCCAGCTGGCTCTGCTGACTGCAGTGGAGGAGAGGTGTTTTTTTTTTTTTTCCTTGTTTTGTGCACAGTTGCTGCATACAGGGGTGATGGGCAGCTGCCCTTCTGCCTGATTTCTCTTGTGACCAGCTGCTCCAGCACACAGATTACAGTATATACCTGTACTGTCCATCTCAAGATAGGAGGGAGGGAGTGAAAACTAACTGAAACAACTTAATTTACCACTAATTAAAGGCAGGTGCATGTTTCAGAGGGGTAATAGTCTAGAGAAAACTACACTTTCCCTGTTCCACGGAGGCTCTCACTTCAACTGAGCAGCTGCATCTCCCCTCCTGGGGTGCAGCTGCAGAAGAGCAGAGTCAGCCTTCAGCTGAACGTAGGCAGCAGAAAGCCTGCTCTCACCTCTGCTTCTGCCAGCAGTGCCCTTATTATGTGCCCTTGCTGCTTTGAGCAACATCCTCTGTTTGGGACCATAAGACAGCTTTGCAATAACTCACAATGCCTTTCTGGAGATGCTTACGTGTACAGCTGGAGATGTCCTGTGAGAGAAAGTGGTACTGCAGCCACTGGCTATTTTTATTTTTAAGTCACTGCTTTGGGGAGAAATCCCCCTGTTCTCACTCCCAGCTGCAATCTTCCTGGCTCTTAATTGCTTTGGTCCTCACCAGGATGGTCTGAAAGCTTATTGCTTCCCTGGCTTTTCAGCCTCTCTGGTTTGCTAGTATCTGCCAGCTGGAAAATTAAAGTGTTAAAGGAATTAACTTAATTAGCAGGGAAACACTCCCATATTAGTACAAGATTGAGGTTAGATATCAAAATATCTCCACCTAAAACAAAACAAAAAATCTTCACCCCTTTCAAATTTTCAGATGCAAAATCATTGCAGACAGGAATTAATAGCAGATGTGCAATAAGCACCCAGCATTACTGTTTCACATGGAGAGATGCTTTGTTCCGCCTGTGGCAGGCAGCAAGTGCTTGTGAGCAACCGCATCAGTGCTGGGAACGTTCCTTCAGCTCCTGTTTCTTCTTCCCTTGAAAAGTTAAGTATTTAAAGCACAGATGTAATTCTCCACCAACCTACCCTTTCACTACAGGGGCAGCAGGGTGTGATTCAGCTGGAAACAGCCCCAATTCCTGACAGCTCTGCCACAGGTCTGGGGAAAAGCACTTCACCTTATCAGTGGGTGATACAACTGCCCGCAGCTGCAAAATGCTGCCGGACATCCCTGGAGGTGCTTCCATATTGAGTGGCTTCCTTGCTCGTCCGCAGTTTCCTCTTCTCTGCATTCCCTACAGCAAGTTCATGCCTATTGGGTCCCCTCACATAATAAACCAACTTTCCCAGTTGCAGTAAAAACATGTTTACAAGCACTGTCACATACTTCCCAAGTCTAAAACCAGTACAATTCACATGATTTCAGTCCTTTCTTCAACCTTTTCCATTCTTTTGCCCAGGAGCTCCCACAGAGCCCTGGAACACAGGCCTGAGTCATCATTTCCTTGAGTACAGCAGGACCAACTCAGCTGTTTCACAACGGCACAGCCAGCTAAGTAAAGTAGAAAACAACTGTTAATCCAGCCCTTCGTGTGTATGAAACACTCCTCAGGGCACACAGTCCTTCGTGGAACAGGACAGAGAAACTCAGAAACATTAAAAGCATTCAGAGAAGGCAAAAACACAAGAAAAACTCACTGTTTCTCTAGAGCCAGTTCCCTGCACAGCATCACCAAGCTGTAAACCTACCTCTGCTCCATACACACTCCGAAGCACAGGCTTCGAAGACCACCAAAGAGATGATGTGGGCTCTCAGTGCCAGAAGGAAGAAAGAGGGGCTGTTGAGTCGGTAAGGCTGACTTTGCATAAACCAGCCTGAATCATTCAACACAAAACACGCAGATACACCCGTGTATTTTGAAGCTTCTCCTTGTAACACGTTCCTTGCAGCTCGGTGCCAGAATGGTAGCACTGCCCATGGCCAAAACCCACAAGTCAACCTAAGCCTGGAAAGTCCGTCACGGAACTTGAAGCTCGTTTATATCATGTTCAGCTCAATGAGCAGAGCTTGGCTGGGAGACCTCCCCCCAGTCAGACTCCTCATTTTGGCACTGCCAGAGTTCACAAAAGCACATAGGTCAGCAGCACCAGACCCAAAGGGTTGCTCAGAGCTGACAGACAGGCGTACAGAAGGGCAGCCCCAAATACAAGCGGGCATTGATGTACCAGCAGCATGCAGCCCAGCTCAGCACCACGTGCTCCCCTGGGCACAGGAGGAACAGGAAGGGACAAGAAACATATTTACAGTTAGGCTGTGAAAAAACTATGCTTTGCTCGCAGCAAAAGCAGCAACCACCCAGCAGGCTTGGAATTTCCTATTAACAAGTTGCCTTGGCTTGAGCAGAAGCCTCCCCAGTTCACGTGCTGTATTAAAGTTATTAGAGAAGTCCCACGTGTCTTTAAAACAGCATCAGGAGCAGGAGCACAGGGAGGGAGGAGGGAAGTGGGCATTCTGGACAGCCCTGTGGAAGCTCTACATGCTGTGTTTACAAACCCCGTGTACTTTTTGTTTGTCTTTTGGATGTGTTTTATTCTTTCCCAGCTCCCTTTTCATCTTACAGTAGTGCCAGCCAAACTGATGAGTGTTTATGCTTTTGAATTCCTGAAGCACAGCCAGTACCTTGAACTCCAGAGAATGAGACTGAAATAACGTGGAAGGTCAGGGAAGTTCAGAGACACAGAGGTGCTGTTTTCCTAGCTGGGGACACCACACTGTTCCCAAGCCATACTGAGCTAGCTGCTCTGGGGACACACGAACAAAGACTGCTCTCTTACGTCCTCCTGTTTATGCTGCTTTTTGCCTCCCTCATCTCACTTTTAATGGGGCACATGTCCACGAATCTTCAGTTAAAACCCCTGGAGATCAGCTTGGCCCAAGGCTGACAGCTGAAGAGAGACCTGATAGCTGCTGGTAGTTGAAGCCCACCACCAAGAATATCAGGGAAGGGAAAGGTTTTATCCCAACTCTCACGCTCCGCTGGCTCACAGGGCAGGAATGAGCCGCAGAGCGCTGCTTTGTCCACAAACAGATAGCAGCTATTGCAGCACACAGAGATCTGTAACCGCTTCACCCACGGGAAGAAAAGTCAGAGGATGACTTTAGGAGAGGTTTCGTTTGCTGGTTAGCAAGCTCAACCTTCAGAGACATGACTAATGCTCGCCTGGGCACATTCTGGGTACATGCAGGTCAGCTCTGCCGTGCAGTTTGGGTAGCGTGCAGAGCATCCACAGATGGCCTCTAGCTTATCGGACACCTCATGCCTTCTGCACAAAGCTGTTGCTCGTACATGACACGAGGTGCTTGCTGACTCTGCCTCGAGCTGGAGCTATGGACCTACTGACAATGGCAGCATAGACGACATTGAAATCATTTCACAAACTCGTATCCAGCCCGCTTACAGCAATTATAACCTCGTCTACAAACAGCCTCAGGGGCAACCACAACCAGCTTGCTGATATTAAACTCCGTCTACACAAAGCATATGTGACATTTGAAAACATTCGGAAAACAAGCCGAAAAAGCAGCCTTTTATCCTCTCCTTGTCTAGACGGTACACCCGCGTTTCCAAACTCCAAGTCACCAACAGAGCACATGATGCCCAGAGCGGCGAGGAGAGGCAGGGGCTGCTGGGGATGTGCTTACATTACCTCTGCTCACCCTGCGGGTACCGCACCAGGACGGTGTTGCTGGGTGCACTTTCACATTTTGGCAGGACAGCCGGGGCTGGAAGCGACCTCCCAGGACCGTGGCTGGCACGCTGTGACCGCTGGTGGTACTTGGGGTGGGAGATACTGTTACAGGCAGCGGGGGCCAGCAGCTTCATCCTCAGGATGCTTCTACTGACATCATGAGATGAAATCTTGTTATTTATTTTTTCTTCAGTGAGGTATACCCATTCCTTTAAAAACAACTGACCCCAAAGTGTATTTCAAACAGCTGGCAGGTTTTTAGATCATATATACATTCATTCTTTTGGTCTGCTTTATAAGAGTGTGTTCTTCTCCTTGGCATTCTTCTTTGCCAACACACAATCCCATTTTTAGAGAAGGAAAAGAACAGGAATGCTCAGCTCTCCATGACAGACACTGCTTTTTATCTTCCCTCTGACATCGAATATTAGAGACTCTATTACTTAGGCAGGAGCCAGATGAAATCATGTCTCTTGTTGCTAAACAGCACAGTAAATTCTGGCAGCATTGGCATCTCTAAACTACATATATATCATATCTATTCCTGGAAATGCATTCTATAATTTCAGGACCCACGAGTTCAGGACAGAGGATAGAAACTAACTATGGGACCAGCCTCATTTAGAATCAATACCCATGATTTTTTTTCCAGAAGATCCATGCCTCATTTCATTTGATCCAAGGATGCTAAAATAAGCAGCAACTCAGTTCCTTTTTCTCCTGTATGGTTCTGCATTTATTTATGCAGACCTTGCTCCAAATGTGAGGAAACTGCTCTCCATTTTCACTTTTCTCTGAGAATTCACTACCTGCAAACTTTGAGCCATCTTCACACCACCTTTGTGAGGAGGTGGTATTTCTATTTTACAGGTGGAGAATTGAGACATTGAGAATCTAATTTCCAAAGTGTACACTGACTGCACAATGTGAAACACTGAGGGATGATGTTTTTTCTTGGAACTGTACATTAGGTATTCAGAGATAACCCTGTGGGAAAAAGATAATGTGTGCTCACATCATCAGCACTCAATTATGAAGCAAACATACAAAAGTCATCTGAAATTTTCACGGATCCCTTTATGTTTGCCATTGTCCGATTAGAATCCATGCTTCTGCAAGTTTACTAATTCACTGTTAGGTACATAAAGTTTTAAAGAATACTAAGTTTGTGTAATATTTATTTGCCATCTAAAAATGAACCTTGAGGGTTTAGGGGGTTCAGGGAAACATTCATATTTTATACATATATATATATATATATATATATGTATACACACTTAATGTTTGTCTTACACACATCACTCAAATTTGCTGCAGTCCCTCAAGCTTTTTTAGCTAATGGCTTAGGCTCGCAGTTGCTGTCAGTTCCAAACTTCTCACATGTTTATTCCTGTAACATCTCAGACACAGGCTCTGTTTTGAATTACGAATTTAAACCTCATTACTTCTCTCATTTGCTATCAATTATATCACTGCAAAGAAGAGCTGGGCTCTCTAATCTGTCTGCGAATACTCTACCAGGCCAACACTTGCTTTTAGCATTTAGTTATTTGATTCCAGACAGACACAAAGAAACATAGCAAACTGCCCTGTAACCAAATTACGTTCATTACGCAATACATACCTCTGATTGCATATGGCAAGAGCAAGTTATCAAAGCCAGGGAAGCAAATCTCCTTCAGCAGAGCTCATGATGACATGTTTCAAAAACACACAAATCACTTGGGGATTAGCAGACCACAGAAATCATCGTGATTTCCAGTCCCAAATCAACACTGTGTTTAGAAACCTATTGCGCTTCCCAGATTCAGCATTACATCAGTAGGTTTTCAGCTAGTCAATAGGAATTGAGCTGAGTGACAAATAACTGAAAAACTAGACAGCAATTATTTTTTCCATGTTAACCAAACTAAATATATCACATTATACTCTGACTAAGAGTAGATACAGTAACCTCTTTCAAACTCTGAACAGAATGATGTAAGACTGCAATCACCTAGATGAACAGGTATCATGGAGCTGAATTACTGCTTCAAAAGCACTTAAAAAACAGAGGTTTAAGTTGTACCCTTATTCTTCTTTAGATCTAGTTCAAGTGTTACATCATGCCAAGTGTTATGTCAAAGCAATATTGTAATGCTATGGATATAAATGAGATTAAATCAAAGAAAAACATGGGTTCAAAGTTAAAATAGAGGTCTGTAGGAATGCAGGAGCTGCCTACACAAACAGGCACTCAGACTCTACAGAAGGAGCAGGAGGAGGCAGAAGGACCAAGACACTGATGATCTGTCACCTCAGCCCCTATCAGATGCACAGAGTAACCAAAAATAGGAGAATTGGACATGAGCTTTCAGGATTCTCACACAGCCCAGGTTGTCCAGCTACCAGAGGCTGAACACCTCTTCTGTTTCCTCTGCTTGCCGAGGAAAACCACGGAGCTCTGTCACGGGCAATGAAGTGGCACGCAGGGGTGTGTCAAGGCACGTGCCATCTCACTGACTCGCCAGCAGCACGCAGCTAATGGCAGGCAGTCACGTGGCGACGGCTTAATGCGGTTTACAGAAAAAAAATAATAGAAAGCAACACTGAGCCAACTAAGTGCAAAAATTGCTGACTCTTCCCTGGATGAAAAACAAACAAAAACTCTCCAATAACACAAACAAAACAACAGAAAACCAAACAAAACAACAACAGAACAAAGAACCAAGATCCTTGCATAGGCTGACTGAACCACAGGAAAACACTGCAATTTGAGACTGACCATGGAGAGGGTAACGCTACCAAAGGTGACTTCTTCAAAGAGGTCAGATCTTTGAGCCCATGCAGCCACACTTCTGTGAGGAAGTGGGGTGGCTTTTAGGGCTCCTCTGATGAGAATTTAGGCTTGTTTACCGAGAAAAGTTACTTGAATTAAAGGAAGACGGAAATGTCCCCATTCAGCTCCTAACATGAATGCTCTTTCTGCAAAGTGCTTCCCTAGATGGGGAGTTACTCAGGGACACAACTGTAGAATGAGCACCATAAAATTTCTGGTCCCCAATGGCAATAAAATTCTGAAATTCACTCAGTAGCTTGAATACAAATGAAAATTTCTAGGTTTGAATTCTACTACAACATGAAAAGAAAACAGTACAAGAAACCTGGGTGTCAGACATCTCACAGTGCAGAGAGGACTCCTGCCTGTGATTCATCCCTTCCTAGAGGAAAGCCCACGTCAGGTCTGTGTGACAGCCCGAAGCAGCAGGAAATTTCCAAATGGGCTCCTCTAATCTCAGAGCAGCAATTACAGGCTTTTTTGTTGTTTTTGAAAAAGTTGGTGAAGGTTTATTCAGTGTCACAATGCTTGCAAACTACATGCACAGCTTTCTCTTAATTCACGGTTCCCGCAACAATGCGATGCAAGGCTATGAGGGCTTTAAAAATTAACACCTCTAGACAGAAACATTTCTCCTGTCAACCAAAAACATTGAAGACAACATGTGGATCTTGGGAAAATTTAGCAAAGGCTAAAGAGCAAGAAGAAAAAAACAGGTTCATGCAAACAAATGTCACAGAGCTGACAAGGGATACTGTACCCCTGGATGCTCAGAAGCTCACATCACACCTTGCTACTGTTGTGTCACAGTACTGAGGATTTAACACAACCAGTGACACTGCAGAAGAAGGAAGAGACAGCCCATGGGAAATTCAAGAAAACATGAAAAGTGGTGTTTAAGTCTTTTCCTCCCATGCCTCATTCTATCAGTGATGCTCATGAGCTAAGGAAGGAAGGAGATGTCATTTCATACCTGAGCACTGAAACACTTCCTCATGCCTGGGATGCAAACTAATACCCTCATATGCCACTAGAAGAACATTACATAGATAGTTTGGTACAAAACGCCTGGAAGACCCATTAGCTTTGCAGTAAATTCACTTTCCTGAGGGAAGAGGCAGGAGCTAAGAGGAGGGCAAAGCTGGAGGAAACCCAACTCATCTTATCATGCATTTCTCCATTTCAGAAGGCATTTGGTGCAAGCTTCTCAGAATACTAATCTGAAAGCTACAAGAAAGGCCTGTTTTTGCAGAACAGACCTGGTGGCTGGATCTGAGAGCTGGCCCATATGTTTCACCCCAATAAAGATGCTCTTAGGAGGAATGATGAATTGCCCCTTCCCCTCTCATTCACCACTACACACCTGGTACATGCTGCAAATAAAAACAAACAAAAACCAACCAACCTTCACAATTCAGCTAGTGCTTATGCCTAGGAGTATAAGACGCAATTGTCTTTATTTTAGTATATATATCGCAGTTATACTTAACATCCAAGCAGCATCTCTCCTTGGGTAGGGAGCTACAACGTGTTTTCCAGCCACTCGAGCTGCAAATTTCCAAAGGGCAGCACGGAGTGCACAGCCATCTCTTCTTGAGCAGTAAGGGGAGAACAATGAAGGAGCCTTATAGGCATGTCAAGCTGTAACGTGTTTCAGACTGAACAGTCAACAACAAAAACAAAGGCAGAAATGAGAGGAGGAGGAGCCTGGGAGCAGAGGCAGACCAGCTTGCCCTACAGACTGTAGATCAGGACTAGCAGAGCAGTGGTCATAGGGCAGCATTTCCCAAAGTATGTTGATCCACATCCTGCCCCTAAAGTGATTTTATCAGTCATGTTAGTCCCCCTCCCAGCTGCAACTCAGCTATTCCTCAGCTACAAGCAAAGTTTCCTATTCCTTTGGCACAGATCTTTTCCCACTGAGCTGTGTGTGCCACCCCCCCACACCCTGGGAAATGCTGCTAAAGGAAATACTTCAGGAAAATGGGAGTAAAGCAAAATATAGCCCTAGGCAGACAGAAGGCATTCACGGAACAGAACATTACAGCAAAGAGCAGAGACACTGCGGTGGGGAAAGCACACAACAGAAAAAAAGGCACAGAAATAACGCCATGTATGGTCAGTGCATTACTAATACCCTGAAGTTAAGAATTAAAACAGTTCTTGTTGAAAACCCTCCTACAGTAGTCTTGTTTTGACCCTCTGGTGAATAGGAAGAGATCATCAGTGGCTGACATGAGGACAGCATACTCGACCCATGACAGGAAGAGAAAATGGGTTGTAGGAATACTCAGAGAACTGCATTTAACAGTTTTCCAGTAATTTGAGTGAGATAGCAATGCAATAATGAAATAGCAAGAGGAATACACATTCCCAACATTCCCCCAAAGATGCTGACATCTATTTCACCATTCCAGCTTTGATTGCAAACTCTGTTACTTCGGTATCCTGTTTCTGCCAGTAGCAAATACTTCAGTCCCTCAGAGGAAAGGACATTTTCTCTGCCATTAATCCGTAAGACAAGTGCACAATGCACAGCCTGAGTGAAAAGATTTGCAGATTGAAACTCCAAAAAATAAAGTTTCAGTGTGCATGTCCATTTTGCTCATTTAGATAGAAGTGTTCCCCATAGCGTTGATCATAAAACTTCCCCCCTCCTTAACATATTTCCCAGTCTTTGTCTTTCTAGCACTAAACTCCCCAAATCAAGAAATTGAGTAGAACAGCCTTTACATGAACACTTCCTAATTCCTTGAGTAATATCTCAGAATCTCAGATCTTCTATGTCGCATAATAAAAAGAACGCATCTGTTTAAACTTTTTACAGATATTAAACAATCATATGATCTACCAGCTCATTTATTTTATTGCTATGTTAGGTCTCCCTGAATTTGTTAGCCTGATGCATGTTTCACATGCAGCTAGGCTACTGCTACTTTCCCCACAATTTGTGAGATCATTCTGTGCTTCTTTTGAAGATTAAATAAGTTTTTCAAATGCTAATATCATTTTTTACAATACCAATAATTTAATCTTCCAAAAGCATACGTGCAACAGAATATTACTATTTTTTTCCAATCTTTTCAAGTTACAAATGTATTTTTTCTCAACTTTGGATTACAACAAATTGACACAGTCTAGCAGTTTGAAAATCAAGACAGTAACACCAAAAATAACACACAAAAAAAATACCCTTTAAAAAATAACCTGAAAAAGGAAGGAAAAAAATGGAAAATCTGTAGAGAATGATGTCCCAGAACAATCAACTGTTGAATTGAACTGTTGTGATTCAGATACCATTATGCAATTATTCTATTTTCTTGTGATCTGCTGCATACCTGCTCCGAAGTAAATTACTGGATAATCAGTGAATACAAACATGTGATAACTTGTACAGTTGTAATTGAAAAAGGTTACAGAATGTGATACTCAGAAGAGCGTAAATACCCGAGAGCATTACACTGAGCAGCACGTCCCTAGATGCATCTGCAGATGTGGAACCTCCACGCTGTTCCCTAACCCTGTCACATAGCTAGCTATATGCATAAAAACCACAAAGACACTGATTTACATAAAATTATCTCACTCCATTTTATTTAAGATTTTCTTCTCCAGTTAGTAAAAGAAAGATGTGTCTCTCTTTATACATATGTACAAGTTCAGTTATAAAAATAGACAGCACATTCAAAGAGAAAAAAAGGCTTGGCATTTGTCTGATTCCCTCTAAATATCATATATACATGTGAATACGAGGGGAAGGGGGAAGTCTTCATGAGTTAATTAAACACCATCTCCCCCCTCAATTATCCCCTGCAAATCTGTTTAAAAATCAATCTAACTAAGCTCAGTTTTGCTATTTTCAGGTGTGCAAATTAGAGGCAGAGCCAACAGGAAGCACTTGCTCCACACTGTAGGACGCCAGGCAAAGGATTTGGGGTTGGAAAAAAATTATAATAATAAAAAAGTCATCTTTTGCTGTCACAGCCCAGACCTGCAACTCATAACTTGCTTCTCTCAAGGGATTGAAAGTGCCCCAGAACAGCCTTTTAATTCAGTGTGTCAGACAGAATGTCCCACACCTAAATCTCAGTGCAATGCAGACAACGCTTACAGCAAAGCAAGGGGCTACAGAGGGGGTTTGTGCATTGAGAAAGGGGAAGGAGCAATTGGAGATGAGAACACAGACGGGCACTGGCAGCACTGGCTTCTATCAGCCTTACAGGAGACGGCTACTGGTACCCACAGGGAGCTCCACCAAGCTAGTACATGGGATGATCACAGAGATGAAGGGAAAACACACTGGAAGAATGGTCAATGGATGGTTGGGATATGAGACTTTTTTTTTTTTTTTTCCCCAGGATTTGGCTGGAGATGGGAATGGCACAGTTCTCTCAGTGCTGTTTCTCACTGCTCCTCTCGCAGCACTGCTAGCTGCAGAGCCATCCTCTGCTATGGCACGCTGAGAGGAACAGCAGCAAACTCTTCCTTGGCCCTGCAGATTTCCCTGCTCTTGAGATTTGCACAAGTAGAGCCTGATTGTGTTTCTAAGCCTTTAAGAGTTCAGCACATATCAAAAATTAAAAAATCATTCTTAACACAGCAAGAGCTTATGCTGGCAAGAACTCTGAAACACAGATCAAGCCAGTGGCTTGGAGCCTCTTTCATTGCAGGAAGCAGAGGCAGCGCTGTTACCCTCACCAGGCCTGCCAGAGCTCCTGTCACTCCTTGGCTCTGAACCTACTCTAAACAAATGGTGCTGAGAAGAGTCCACTCCCTGGAAACCACCTGAGATACCTTCCTTTGCATTTCAAACTCTCAAAAAACAAAACAAAAACAACCAAACAAAAACCCCAGAGGCCCACACTAGAAGAATCCATTAATCTTTTGATTACACATCATCCTCAGCTTAGCCCCCACCTACCCCTGCATATACGCTGACCAGCTCCCAGTACAGAAATGTCTTCTGACTCTACAGGATAGCCCTGGCATTCAGATACTGATTTCATAGGATAAAACTAAAGCTGGGTTCCACTTCAAGCTACAAGAGAGTACACTCGTGTGACTTGAAGCACAAACTGCTCTGGGATATTGCATGGAGTACCTGAATGCTTTCTTGGGAAATCTTTGTCAGATGTGTCAATAAAATACCATCCGACCACCTCAGTTACCCCAGACACCCCTTCCATCCTTCTTGCAGTGTCTGCAAAGATAATTTTTGGGATACACATAATCAAAGTGCTCACATAAACCACCCGTTCCCATTGTGCTTTGATTTTCTTTTCACACAGGTGCTTGATAGCAACAAGGCATTCATTTGCATGCCTTCACCTTGCAGGGTGGTCTACTCTGAAAGCCAACACAGTTCAGACAAGCTTTGGGGGTTCAAAATTACTACCGACCACCTGAGGTGTGGGCACCTTTGCTTTGCTTCCGAATTGGAGTTTCTGATATGAGACTGCTGGTCAGGTTTAAGCTTTTGGGGGTGCCACAAACACTGTTTCCTTTGCTCAAAGGGGAGCTCAAGGGAGAAGAGGCGCTTGAAGGTCCAAAATCTGCAAGTCCAGAAGGCCGAATAATTGCTGTTTGTAGAGGGCTGCTTGCAGACATGCCTAGCAATGGAAAAGAGAATCAAATTCCACGTGAGCATATCACTCCACTTGCAGCACTTAGGCAACAAAAAAAATAAATTAAATGGCTACAATATACTAACACTTAGTCCCAAGACAACACTGCGTTCATGATTTATGAGATTTTAATGAAGAGGGATGGCCTAAACATACAAATCATCTTGCACTTATATCCTGGGATGACTATACGTGGTGTAAAGCTGAAGCTCCATCACCATTGGTTTAGAACATTTTAAACCTGATGCTGTAACTTCAGCATATCAGCAATATGGGAAAGACACAGCCAAACCCATGGGATAGACAACACTATCTAATCTGTCTGGGCACCAAAATGAAAAACAGGAGAGAAGTATTTGGTATGAGATAATTTAAAGGGCAGGTGAAAATTCTGCAAGATTAGCCTTTCAAGGTCATCTGCTGTGAAACTGGCTATCCTCTCACACCGGTACCGTGTCACATTGCGCTTTGCCTGGATCTCAGAATATACTGTACAAGCAATACCAGCAATACTTGCATCTATTTTTGACAGGCTGTAAACAAGCAATCGTCCAAACTCATGTGGTTGGCTCTGCTCTGGGTAGCCTGCTGCCTCCCTTTCCCCACATACCTTTAGAGACATTGTACCCGTACGCTGCATATGCCGCTGCAGAGGCTGCTGCTGCCCCTGCTTTGGCACCTGCCATTGCGGCCGCGCTTCCCGCTATCGATTTCCGGCTTCTGCCTTTCCCGGTGCCTTTTGATCCACCACCTGATCCTTTAGGGCGACCGCGGCTTCGACCTGACTGGCCTCTCCCAGTGAGAGGTGTATCTTGCATTGAAACCCCTTAAAAAAAAAGTGTTAAAACAGTAACTGCTATAGCATGTCACATGGCTCACAAATAAATACAGCATCGTAACGACTTGCCATTTACATTCATACTCTTCCTGTTAATTGATACTGTTCATTTACATTAATACAGACACTGTTAGCAAGTATTGATCTCATGAAAAGAAATCACATATACAAAACCTGACCCTTCATTAATCACATCTTATTAACCTCCTTGTCATTATTGTTATGAATCCAATCCACAAATAGATGGAGGATTCGGGGTTGTACTTCAGGATGAAGCATTTTCTTACTGAAGATATATGTTCCTTCCATTTGCTATCTGTAAAGAAACTCATCAAGAACTAGGTCTCTCCTTATTTCAGAGTAAAAAGTTACAGTAACTAAAAACTGTTACCATTATTTAAAATTATAGCTGCTTTAATCACTCAGTGGAAATAGAGAACTCATTATTAGCCCTATGGCAAATTCAAGGAAAAACTTAAAAAGTTCTGTGGATGTCTGTAGCTCAGTAATATGAGCACTCTATAATATAGGAACAAGGGAAAAAAACCTCATAAGAGTAACTAACACAGGAAAAAGGAAAGTGTGATGAATGACTATAAACAGATTTCTTATCAAATCAGAAGTTATTTCTCAATGAAATAAATTATTTTTTTGCTAATCTTGCCAACCATACACAAAATCTGATTAAAATGCAGAACACATACCAACCAGACATACAAAGTCAAGGTTTAACATGTGTTAGTAAGTCAAGGCAAGAGTACTGACCATTCATGGTATCTGAAACAGAGCCAGTAATGGAAGCAGGAGAGTTTGTTGCCCTTGACTGAGGTGCTGAAGAAGCTGGATCGTCCACAATCACAAGCATATCACTGCTGCTCTCATCGGGAGGAATAGAGCCCATATGTAATTCACTGCTGATGGATATCTAAACATGACGAAGAACAAAGCCGTTAGCTTCTCACGTTAGGAAAGGGAAGGGTTCAAACATAGTAAGACACACAATCACAAGTAATTGGTATTGTTCTGATCTCTCTCATTTTCCCCAAGACTTACAGCATGATACATATCCTGCCTAGTCACACTATACCCTCTATTTACATGCTGAACAGCATTAAGGATCTCCAGGAACTACTTTATTTCAACTGATGAACATAAATGTTATCAGCAGGAGAGACTCAGCAGAGATTTAAGAAAACTGCAGTTTAACTGCGCATTTTTCTCAGACTGCAAGAGAGAAAACAATAGGACTCTTAACCTATTAACTAGTGCCAATAAAAATCTTTATCAGCAAGGGAACAATACAATATAGTAATCTTAGTCAATATGGCATACAACAAAATATATTTGCTGCCAAAAATTGTTCGCAATTCTTTATTAAAAATATGAAAGAAAATACAGTGTGTACCATTGGAAATTTACAATTTAAATTCCAGATTAAAAGCCACACTGATTCAGAATCAAAAGCAAGAGGTTCAGAGCATGAACTTACTTTAAGAAAAGACAAAGACAGAAAGTGAAGAGGAGCATAATGGCATATCAACAGAGGGGTTCCAGTAGGCAGCTTACTGCAGCTGCTATGTTTTCAATAAATTATTTTCACTTCCATGGTTCACCTTTCAGACATCTCATTTCCATACATACTTGAATTCTGTATTAACTGAAATGTCAGAAAGCAAGAACCCTACTAGATACAAGATCACAACTGAAACAGCACATAGTTTAAAGAAGCAGGCAGTCTCACCTCACTGAAAGGGCTGGGCATGGCAGAATCTACACTAACGAAGGAGTCATCCCCATCAGCAGACAGGTTGGAGTTATCAGCTGACGGAACAAACGGGATCACGAGGTTCATGCCCTCTTTCTTTCTCTTCCCATCCAACTCATCTTCCTTCTTCTTCTGAAATAAATAAAACGATACAGGGAATGAAAAATGCAAAAACCGAAGTGGAACATGCAAATTAGAATCTCAGTATCTAATGCAGTATTATAACTCAAATGAATGCCACGTACAGAATTATCCGAAGCAAGTTTTTGAAGGACAAAGTAACAGATCCTTTAAAGGCTCTGTCTTTAGATATAAGCAGTTTTTTTCTCTTCTTTGTAAAATAGTTTGAGTGCTGTAGAATTACTCTTATAGAATTACTCTGATTTCCATTGCCTTCTGAAGTAAGCTCAAAATTCTTTACCATTATAAAAAAAATAATTAATGCAAAGCCTCCAATACTCAAAAATTCTGAATTTCCATAAACAAGATTTAATGATTTTTAAAAACAAACAAACTAACTAACTAACTAACTAATCTTCTGTCTTTCTGCAAAACCACATAGCTATTTGGGATTTATCTATGTTTGGTTCTTTATTTGTATTGTTTTTTCATCCTTGCAAAACAAAATCTTAATTAAGTCTCCATTTTATATGCCATAGAATGATCACTCAATTGCTTGTTGTTTTTTTTGTTGTTGTTGTTTTTTCAAACTTGAGTCCCCAAATTATTGTCCATAAACTACTGATGATCTACTGTGTTGTACGGATATGCTTATTTTTGAAGTTGCAAATGATACTAAAATACAGGAACTGTGCATTACTTATTTTATAACATCCCTCTTCTGTGTAGGAAGTGCCAGACTGACATTCAATGGTGAAGAGAACGCTTTACTCATTAGACTGCCTTTGCATAAAGTATTTCCACACTACATAATGGTGTGCCTAAAGCTTTTCAGGCTCTCTGTGTCGCTGACACAGGCAACCTCTCTGCATCAAGGTACCTTTTCAGCGTATTTTTCCCTTTTACGTTTACGTTCCTTCACACGATTTGTTTCTTCTTGCTGTCGCTTCTCTTCTTGACGCTGACGCACTGTCAGAAAAGAAGCACAAAGTTGTTGTCGCTGGAAAGATACTTCATACCCTTTTGTGAACCTTACAAGAAATTCTGGTTATAACAGAACTGTGAAGAAAAGCCTCCTATATTGAAACTAAAGCACAATGAAAAACTCAAAGTAGAACTGCTATATTTAAACTCTTTCCATCCAAATTACTAAAAAGTCTTACAGTTGAAGTTTTTTTCAAACATACCATCAAGCGTACCTCTAATACAGCTTCAAAACTGTGGTGCAACACAACATTTTTATTAATACTTTTCTTGTCGTGACCTACTTAATTCTTGTCAAAGCTCTGTCATTCAGGAACAATGTAATGATCCTGAACAAGTGCCAACAAAAACTATCACATCATCATGTCTCTCTTGCACAACCTCACCCCTCAGCTCAGCAGTGATATGAAACCAGCTTGTACTAACAGGAATGGCAATACAAAATGAGCCAGGAAACGGAAGTGATTATCAGAAATACATGTGTTTTTAGAGATAAAAACACAGATTTAAAAAACTAATGGTTTAAAAAACTAAGTGGAAGATGGAGAAAATGCTACAACATGAATTTCACATACATTTCTTTTCTAGTTCTTCATCATCCAGTAGAAGGCTGACCACCTCTTTTGGTTTCAAAGTGTCAGGTTTGAAATTGCCACCTGAAATCACCATTCGCTGGATCTAGGAAAAAAGAAAAAGGAAAAAAAGAAGAAATTACTCAAAGGATCCATTTTCATTATCCTTCACTGAAAGCCAGCCAAAAAAGACGTAAATGCAAGTGTGTGTAGTCAGAATTGATTCAACTTCTCTGTCATACTATAATTAGTAGCAAAATTTAAGGAAAGATTTTATTGAGAATGCAATTATTAAAAAATGAGAAGCAACTGAGCTAGAAAGGAGAAAATTGCCATCTATTGTACCAAGCTGTATACTTCTAAAGCACCACGTAATAATAATATTTATTGCTTAATACATTGCTGAACACAGAGTAAAACTACAGCAGTACCCCTATAAAGGATAAATTAGCAGTCCTATTTTTCAAGTAATCTGTATACAGGATCATGCAGATCATATTCTTAAAAGGTACAACACACTTAATCTCCTTCACTGAAAACTAAATCTCCATATTGAGTCAGTGTCTCAGTTTAAGCAATTCACTCAGCACAAGCAACTTGATTAATTCAACTACACTAAAAAATTAAATAAATTCATAAATAATAACAATAATAAACCAACCAACCAACCAAACAAACAAACAAAACGGTAAGAAGTGCAACTCAGCAAAAAAGAACAAGCTTTAGCATAAGCCAATTTTGATGATTTGGAGCACCAGCAAAAAAACTACACTTATTTTCAGGTTGGTATCAGGTTACTAAGTGCAGTATCCCACATCAAAATGGATGAAATTCAACAAGGGAAATATGAATGTATTCAGTTGGAGATGCTTCAGTTGCTTCAGTGCTATGACCAGCATCTAGTTAAGACAAAAGCTAAAAGAAATCCCAAGTGCACACAACATCTGAGCCTCATGTATAGTATATCTATTGCTACTAAAGAAACTGTGGTTAATTTTTTCTTGCCAGTAAAGTATCATGAGGTTTAAAGTTTCTAATACATTTATCACTTGATGCTGCAGGAAAATGAGCCCTTCTGGCAACCCTCACAGCTCAAAAACTGTCCTTTAATTACCTTTCAAGTTTCTTCAAACAAATCAGCTGTGGTGTAACAGTATAACATTAGAGGAATCAGTATTGCCCTGACACAGCAAAGACGCAAGCTCTAGCTTTAAAGAGTCCTAAGTAGTTTCATTGCATCATAAGAAATAGTTTCCATGAAGTCATTGTGTAAATACTTAGCTTCTTCCCAGTTTATATAATGCAGCTGTAATGATGCTGCGCTAGTAACAGATTTGTTTGTTTAAACAAAGACATTCTCTTTTGGTTTCTGTTATGTGCATTCCATGCATATATATATTTATGTGTATATAACTTAAGTGTTTTAAAAGTGTGTGTGTGTATATATACACACACTATATATATATAAATATATATATATGTAGTGTGTATATATATATTGTAATTTATAATTTATATATAATAATTTATTTACTCATTTTGATACACATTTTTTTTATAAAGTTTCTGTAACTTCTTGTTTCAGATGATTTCTTTATTCCTACCTCACTCTTCTCCTTAGCTCTTTGTAAGATACGCTCCTCAATGGTGCCTTTGCATATCAACCGGTACACAGTGACTTGCTTTGTTTGACCCAGCCTATGTGCCCGGTCCATGGCTTGCTGGTCTACTGTTGGGTTCCAATCACTGTCATAGAAGATGACCTGTAAAAGAAAATCAGAACATAAATGATTAAATAAAACCATCTATTTAGAGTACCTGGAGATTAAACAAACAAAAAACCAAAAACTAACAAGATGATAAAAAAGTTCCACTACACACCCCACAGAATCACATGCCCACTGTAGGCTGCATTCACCTAGCTTTGCCCACTCCATTCAAATCTTTCCCAATGCATTTCAAAAATATTCAAACTAATTGACAGTGAATGTTTCAACTTCAACAGAACATCTTAAATATTTCCTTCAACAAATCTGCTTTGGAGGCACCAAATTCTGGAGTTTATCACCATAGTATATCATTGTCATTTCATAAGCCTATAACTAATTACATTGTGAAGCCATTTTTGGTGTTATTTACCTTAAGAAAAAGCCCATCAAATCAGCATTTCACACAAAAAGTAATACTCTGTTTTTTTCCAAGATCTGAATAAAGCCTTGTCTAGTCTAATAATGCTAGTGCTTTCACAAAAAAAAAAAAAAAAAAACTGAAATACCACATCACATTCACATTGCCCTATCATTCTAACTCTATCTTATGCACAGTAAACATAAAAAAGGAGACATTAAACCCATTTTAGATGAGGTATTCAGAAAGCTACAAAACCACAGAACTAAGAATGCTAATGCAAGGAGCCTGCAGAAACATGCCTGTGTTTCCATCTTTTTTTATTCCCCTATGTTGAAGCAACTTCAATCAAGAGAAGTTTACAACTCTGAAGCTATTATAAGTAGCTTTCTTCTGATTTCTTTTAAGTAATATCAAGAGATTTTTATATTTAAAGATATTTAAAGAATTACATCATAGTTTTGAATCAGAGATTTTTGGTTTTGTGTGGCTAAGCACTACAGTCTGTCTTGGGTTCAAATCTGCCTGCACATAAGCTATTATGTTAGAAGCACAGGAACAGCAGTTACTGAAAACATAAATGGTTCATGTAGGTCAGTATTCCCTCCCACAGTGATTGGTGCAAGTGCTCAACAGTGCAAATCCTTGCAATCACTTAAATCAGTATGCCTTTACACCTCAGGCACATGAGAAGGAATAAATCTATCTTTCCTGACTAGCTGTTACTCATTTAGAAATACAAGCACAACTCAACTGCCATTACTTCATTCGACTGTGCACAGAAAAAATGTGGCTGATACCTGTGCTCACTGATTGCTTTGCTGCTGCACCTTAAGAGCAAGCAGCCATGCAAGAGACAGCACTCGTATGAAAGTGTCATTGCATTTGTAGACCCCTTTAGTCATCCAGCTCCTTTCTAGACTCTGCTGCTGATGTATGTGGGGAGAAGGAAGGTATCTAACAGCAACCAAAAACTGTACACCGGGTGCTCAATATCCTGCAACTTTATCACCAAGATAATATTGTATTACAAATATAAGCAGAGTAAACAAGGCTAGGCAATTTCATTATGAGAATGGAAGCACTAATATTGATCAGCATAGATATAAGAGTTCCAGCTTCCACACAGCAACACCCATTTTCCCACATATATTGCGAGTCTGGGAGGCAGGAGACGAGCAGCTTGGTAAAAATGGTGTTTGGAAGCACAGGAGAACTGAAATCTGAGTATCAGAAAGCTGATTTTTTGTGTTTTGTATTACTTTATGAAACTTCACTTACCGTATCTGCAGCTGTAAGGTTAATGCCCAAGCCTCCAGCTCTTGTGCTTAACAGGAACACAAAAATATCATTCCTGGAGAGGAAAGAGATTTAAAAAAAAAATATTTTGTGCATGAGGAACAAGAAGTAACCACAGAAGTAAATTTTTTGACCCATGTGAAGTGATCAGGGCTATTTTTATTACTTGAACACTTCAGAATGTTTTGTGCTGTTCATGATCCAGAGAAAAACACACGAAAGAAGTTAATACACAAATGAGGACTGCTTGAACACACAAGCATTCAGTTCGCAATAGCAGCTTCTTATCTCTATCAAAACAAACCAGGTTTTGTTTATCTTGCCCACATTGGAAATTAAGATTTCATATAGACAAAGAACAATTTATTGTTTCACAGAACTGATCGATGTTAAGAAATAAAATAAAATAAAATAAAATCTTGAGTGTTGCGCCCTAACAACATTCAATTGATAAAGAAAGAACAATAAAGTTGGAACTGTGTAGATGCAATTTTTGTTCTAAATTTGGTGCTTTGAAAAGAACAAACAACTCTTAGAGGAAAAAATGAACAACCTTCATATAAAAGCAAGCTGGCAAACACAGAAGTACATTTTAAAAGGACAAGGGTCTGTCAGCAGAAACAGAAATCCCTCAGTCTAAGAACTCAACTACGGCCACAACTGTGCTGATTTGCATTAAAAGTTTTATTCTTTTGTCCAGTTTTCTTATCAGCAAAATGAAAATAAATTGATTCATCTCAAAATAGCAATGAAATGATAGTAATGAAATTGTGATTTTCTGTAGAATGTTTCAAAGATGACTATGCAAGACATTACTAATAGTTGGATACTGCACAAGAGGAAAAGTCATTCATTTCACTCTAACTTAAGCTCTTTGAGACATACTGTCTGTAAGTAAATTCCATTATTACTGCACACAGGCTGTCCTTCCCACCTTGGGCATTTTAACTGTATTACATTTACATTCTTTGGAATTCCTCAGACAGCATGAAAGTCAATGACAGATCAGTAGCTTCAGTGAACACAGCTCCCAGTAGAACAGGCCGTTACACAACATGGATCACCACTCCATGGCATAGTTCAAGGAAGACATCTCTGAACACCTCACTGGAAGTTCCATAAAGCCTAATGCAGTCATATTAGCCTCAACGGTGAGACTTGCTGGCATCAGATTTAGGAATGCTGACTACTAACAGAGATACTAGGCATCCCAATACCTGACTTGGAATAATCCTCTACAGATAATAATCCTTTACGTAACTGAGGCAGTTGAGGCACACTAGGCAAGCAACTGTAAAAACGCTTTAAGTCCTAGCTGCAGTCTGAAGAGTTCAAGAAAAGGGAACAGAGTTACTCAAACTCAATGGCAGCTCTAACACGGCACACACAGAAAACAAATGAGACAGGTCTATATGACGGATCACCAAGTACTGATCAAAATTCAATTGATAACAGCAAAATCAGGACTTCCACTGAGGTTGTGAACTTCACTAGTGCCAGCGGTGTGGGGTCAGCAGAATGTAATTGTGTCTAACACCATATGGGTCCCTGTACAGGTTGGCACAAAGCAGTAGTAAAGGGACCCCAAAGAGGTTGATGTTCTTTGACAGTACACATCAAGAGAAATGCTTAAGAGAAGACAATGCAATACCACATCCTTTTGGTACCACACTGTCCATACAATAATGCATGCACAATTAGTAAGAGACCAAAAATTCCTGCTGAATAAGCAGCACGGGGCATCTTCTTGATTGATTATGTGTCAGCAGTCTGTCCCCAAAAGTCCACTCATCTAATCTAAGAGTCTTCATTAATTTATTCTTAAATAATAAACTTCTATTCATTAAAGGTAACCTGACCCTTGCTGTAGTAAGTACAGGTATATCGCATGCTATTATGCATATGCTAGTACAACTCAGATGTAAAAAAAAAAAAAAAAAAAAAAAAAGAAAGGTTTTGGAATCCATATTCTTACAGGTCAGGTAGAAACAACTACGTTCTCAGGACTCATGCTTCAAGGTATTAATTACCAGTCTTTACCTGGCAAGGTTGTATTGTAAAAAAACAGACTCTCAAAAAACCTACTCTGGTCCAACAAGAGATTCTTTTTCTCCCTCAAGAAGTTGCCAATAGAGGACCAAAGTAATTATTTAAGTTATAAATATAAAAGCCAAGAACTCTGAAATTAGAAATGGAAGGTTTCTGGCAGTCTGAAGTCTAAGAGTACAAAACTCTATCTTGAGCTATGGGCATCCGAGAGGAATTGAAACCAAGCTGTCATTCTCTAGACTTTATCTTCCAGGTGCAAAGCTGAAGACGACAGCAGGTACCCATGCACAGTATAGGCAATCCTTGGCCAGGAAGTCTTTTGACTTTTACAACAATAGTGGAACGTGCACATAGTCACCTAAACACTTCTGGAAATGCCATATGGAAAGGAAAGAAAGAGGACAGTGGCACAGACTACAGGAGTGAATTATCACTCCATGGTTACATATTTTCAGCATCCTACTAGGACATCCTGCAGGATAGTTTAGTCTCAGTCAGGCTTTTTTTTCCTGAAAACATTTCTCATAAGTAAATCATGTATAAGAGGAACTCGAGTAACATTTTAATAGGAATTCTTGTTTATACTGGCTGACCTATATCTCAAAGGGATTTCCTTTTGAAATGATTATTTTTCTTTAGTTGTTCTATTCATTAATAAAAACAAATTTATTTTTATTAATAAAAACAAGTTTTTTGACTTCTTTGGTTGAAGGACCTTACAGGAAGAAGTGTCAGCATTCCAGGAGGACATCCTAACCAGCAAGGAACCTGTTTTTGACAACTGGGAACAGAGAAAAAGGCACTGCACAGTCCTCTCACTCCAGGTACTTGGCTCATACTCTTCTAAAGTTTTATTGCTCTAAGGAGTTCACTAAAAGCCTTTTCATTGCAGCACAGTTATTCAGGTCTTCAACCCTTATGAACGAATGGCCTGAAAGGTTTTGTACACATTCTTCCTCCTGTCTTCTGCTGTGATACCTTGGGATTGGTGACGCAAGGACTATCGTCTAGAACACTGTGCTTTCACCTCACAGTGAACAACAATCTGTGAACCTAACTTGTCTGAAAAACAAAAGTGACCTCCTTAAAAGCTCACATCCCGCATTCAGGAAGGGTAACCTTACTGTGAACTACTACACCAAAGTGACATCCTACCAAGCTGTATTTCATGATTAAAGGGAAACTTAATAACCATAAATCTAATTATTTATTTGTAATGTGCCCCAATAGAGACAAGGTTATACTGAAATATTTGAACTTGTAACAAGATGACTACATAGTTTTCTTTCCTGGCAGGCTAGTAGGAATTGAAAGAATCCATTTTGTTCTACTAAATTGAACAGGTTAGCACGTCTTACTATTTAATAACCCCCCCCCCCCCCTTTTTAACTATTATACATATATTAGTTTAAGCTATCTTAATAAATCCAACTGTATTAAAGATAAACTTATTTATTTATATTCTGTGAAACATGTTTAAGTGATACGGCGTGTTTTTCAGCAAAGTAGGTCACTTCCAAAGCTCTAGCATACGCAATATTTTCAATTTCATCTTCAGAGTGTCAGTTTTCAGAACATATAACAACTAAAGAACTTTTGCTCTGTTTCTGTCAACCTTCTTTATAAGCAATAGCATACTTGGAATGGCAACAATCATGGGTACACTAAAATTTGCTATTGTACTGTCTCAGAAATGATGAATTTCTAAATACAAATGGATTTAGTATCAACGTGAATATCAACACTCAGCAAACCACCATGAAACTTTCAGATCATGGTTATTATACAAGATACTTTAGGGCAAATTTCATTTATTTACATTAAATCTTATACCAACTATATACACATGATTTAGTACAAAAACACCTTTTAAAAATATGTTACCTGTTCTGAAAATCTGCTACCATATCCCTTCGTTCAGAAATCTTTGAAGAACCATCCAATCTCATGTATGTATGTTTCCTATATACCATATATTCCTGCAAAGAACACATATGAGAAAAATATAGTTGGTCTAAGAACTGCTCGATTTTAATTATTCACACACTAAATAAATAAATAAATAAATAAATAAATAAATAAATAAATAAATAAATAAATAAATAAATAAAAGCAGAATTCCTGCTTAGGAGAAAAAAAGTACCTAAATGTCACCAGTAAATGCTATAATCAATCTTCTGTAAGCAATACTTCATAATGATTTGAGGAATTAAAGCTACCGTTAATAATTTGTCAGTGTTTGCATTTCACAAAAGGTAAGAGATAAATTATGTTGTCATTTCAGAGTAAGAGATGTATTAGCTGGGCTGCACAGTGTTACTATGGTACGTGCCATTTTCTACAAATAAATGAATAAGTAAGGAAATAAAATCACTAACATAGGAAATTTGATTTCACAAAGTCTGAACTTTTAGCAAATCCTGAGCTCTCACTATATGAGCGAACCTTTCCTAACAAAGCAAACATACCTGCTGCCTGTCGATTTTGAACCATCTGACTGGTGGTTTTAAAAACCCGGTACTGTGCACTAATGTCTGCCCAGGCTTTATTTCACTAATAAAGAGCCTGTGAACCTCACTGCGTACAAGAACACTTTGAAACACTGGTGTTAGCCCACAGCTCGTGCCAAGCAGTGTAACTGAAACCAATGCCTGGGACACAAATCAAATGGCATCAACCAGGAATGCTGTAGGCAAAGGATTTTTCCAATTTTTCATGCTCTAAAATACTTAGTATTTTCTGGTAACCATGCAATTACCAGTAAAATCTGAATTACACAGAAAGCTCCTCAGGCTATACACATATCCTTAGAGTATCTTTGCAAAGATATCCTCTGATATTTTAACACTGTGAGCCTTGGCTGATGACATGCAACTCCTACTGGTCACATTTGTTAGATTTAACCCTACTGGTTTATGCATCTCTTCGAGCTGTTGTGACTGCAAATGAAGACAGAAAGGAAACAGATGGTGCTTTAGCAACAAGAAGTATGGGATTCATCTTGCTCCAAGCCTCAACATTCAGCAGATGAAGAACTGATGTTCAGTGAGAAGACATGGCAGTGTCTGCACTCTAACAAACCTTCTGACAGTACCATGTTCAGTTCCTTTTTTTTTTTTAACCTATCCTTGGGGCTCCTGTTTCTTTTCTGTTCTGCTTCTCTACTGCAGAAGGGGTGAAAGAGCTGCCATACTATAAGAAACTTCAGTGTTTTACTGGAGAGAAGCTTCAATGCATAGATGATGAAAGCTAAAAATAAGTAAATAAAATTAACAATGCAGAAATGGCAAAAAGTCACTTTTTTTCTCCCCTCTACAAAGCAGAGCTCATGGCTAGTAGCATTTTAGTAACACGTCAACAGAATTTTAAAGCAGAGAACAGCTACTTAACTAGAGGGCACTCAAGCCCTAATTTACTATCGATTTATTTCATTTCTACAACAGCTTTCTGCTACCAGCTAAAAGCAGAGAGAGCAATACAGTTGTCAGCTAGGTACTATGTGACCTTTCCTCCAAATCTGATTAATCATTTTTCAATTATCATAAGGGCTTTTTCTTTCAATTTCTTTTTTACTGTCTTTATCTGTCTTTATGCTGATTCAGTATTTCAACATCTTTAGTTTTCCCTCCTCTCACTATTAACCACCTTTTCATGGACATCTTCAAACCAAGCTTTAGCATAAACAGAAAACAACAATTTCTATTCAGTCAAGTTCATTTATCCTTATCCCAAATCTTAGACTTTTCCACTAACACACAGTTTACAAAAGAATAAGCTATCCTCCTACATCTGTAATACTAGCACTCATGGTTGTATGTGCCATGAAACTAGCTTAGTATCTTAGCTAATTTATCTTCAACATTGCTCAACAGGTTCTGGTCTGCTTCTATCCACCTTCCTATGATCAAAAAGGATATTTCACAGTACTCTTACAGTGCTTCTAAGAAATATCCTTTTTTTGTGAGCTAGTTTTATTCAATAACTTCTTTTTTTTTTTTTTTTTTTTCAAATATTAACAGTATACTCTCTCATTTTAGGGAAAAAAAATACAACTTATACTACATTTGCCAGTAGTTTAGTGTTTTGATCACTTGAAGAAAGCTAATGTTTTTAGCTTTAAGAAAAAGTGAGAGAACTCTAAAGGCAAATGACCTACTTAAGAACTAATATACATGGTCCCTAACTGCAATTCAGGAAGATGCTTGATGACTACCCATTTTTCTAGTTCCCACGAAGAACAGAGTATCAAGAAAACATAGAAAAAGATGCCATCATCTGATCCTTGGAAGGACTGACATCACACCACTACTGCACTGTATCTTGCAGTCTACCACAACTGAGACAAAATGAAGAACTAACAATAAGCACATGAAGAGGTGCAAGCTGGCAAATACTCCTTCTTAAAAACCAAATATGGGCTACCACTGTATTTCATAGAAATAATAATAAAAAGTCAATGATTGATCACATGGGGACACTTATACTAGACTTACTTGAACTTCTATCTGACAATCTTTTATAGTGTAAGGGGTCAGCAAGTCACCAGATTTATTAATCTAAGAAAAATAATATCAGTAACCCTGGCAACAAAGAACCTATACTAACAAGCAATGAATTGATTATGGTAAAAATATGGTACCATTAAAATAAGTGCTCTTCAAGGCTTTGACACTGATATTTTCTCAAAAATTATAAAATGTTTTACCTTCATCTTATTTCATAGTCCAAAGTGAGTATTGTTGTTTTAACATAACTAATAAACTTACTTCATGCAGAGTATAATTTGAGCTCATACCATATCAATTCAATGTGATTCCCACTGAAATCATGGACAATTACTCTTCCATACAGAACAAAGCAATCACATTGACAAAAACAAACATGATGTTAATCTAGAAAAGTATGAAATACACATCTGCATGAAATAACAGTAAAGAAATTGTATTTTATCCCTTTTTGTTGAAAGAAATTTTTTTCCTCTTTGTATTTGTACCTGCCATTTCATAATGCCTGAATTAAGCAGTAATTCTTCTTCAGCTGAAGCTAAATCAAACAAGCATGTTAACTTTGTAAACAACGTGCCTTGTGCTCTCTGCCCTGCACAGATTAGGCTAGTATGATATGATAGCAGTTACACTGACACAGTCAAAATGCTGTCAAAAGAAATAGGGCAGCTTATGTTCTTACATATGCAAGCAGGCTGAGGGGATGTATTTTGTTAACATCATTGGCCATACATAAAAACAAAAACAAAACCAAAAACACCTACTGCTATACAACTTCTACAAGTCCTTGCTTGATTTTTAGCTTGCTTAGCTCCAGTTTCTGCTACATGGTGGTAGAGAGGGTAAAACAGACTTGATAAGTGGCTTATTTGGGTAATGAAATCAAACGAGTGAAGTTGAGCATTTAGGAGGTACAATAGTAGCAAAATTATATGTTCCCAAGCCTTTAAAATGGAATGTTAACAGAAGAGACAGAGGCACTAAATACTCAGTTTTACGAGCTTCATGTTGTAGTGCAGCTGTCAACAGACCTGCACCATGACCAACATTGGCCAAAAAAGAGGCATAAGAAGCAATGCTAGGGAATGAGCTGAGATGGAGGCTTGTAACCATGCAAGTTCTGCTTTTGCTCATAGCAGCAAAAACAAAACTCAGCTTGTGATGTGTTACTGCACTATTAATTGCTGACCTTAAAATACACTCCTACCCACATGGGACTCATGATTTAGGCAGCTCTTAGTTCAGGCTTTTCACTTGTTCTCTTCTCTTCTTGTGGAGAAGACAACATCTCATACAGAACACTGCTGAGGGAGCCTACATACACTTAGGACTAATGGCTGAAGGATAACAGGATCCTGAAGTTTTAGCACAGCTGAAATTACACCGCCAGAGGGAAATATTTTCCTACCTGCCATGTATTCACAGTCAGAAAATTTTATCACGATTGCTTCTTTGAAGCTAACATACATCAAGTCTCCTATTTGCTTACTCAAAAATAGATAGTCATAAAAGCTACTATGACTAATTCTTCACTGGTAAGGCACAAGGCATGACACAAGAGAATGCCAGAGAAAGAAATGCATTTCTTTCAAAGCACTCTAAGTACTAGCAAAAGGAAACCAAATCAATAATCTTCCCAATAATATCTTTTTAGACTAGCTCTTCTATGGCGTGGTTGCTAATCAAATAGTGATTTTTTTCTTCGGAGGCAGACTGACTGTATTTAAATAATGAGTAATGACTTAAATCCTAATTTCTTTCCTATCATGTATGTCAGTGAACTTATTATTAAAGTCTACTGAATTTCTGCACTGGAATAAGATGACAGAGGGAAACAGTCGGTAAAATGACAAGCAACATGAACAATGTAAAATTAATCACTGTTCTCTCCCTCTTCCTTCCAATACAAGGACACATGGGCATCAAAAGAAGCTAGAAGGAAGCAGTTCAAAACCAGCAAAAGAGTGCAATTAAGCCATTAAGCATTAAGCAATGCCTTGCTACAGGACAGTGCAAAGAACAAACATTTATTAAGACTCAACAAGCAACTGAAAATTTAATGGAAGAAAAATCCATTTAGGATTACTAACTATACAGAAGCTACATCTGGCTCAGAAAGTCCTTGAACAGGACACTTAGAGAGTAATTGTGAAGTGTCACTATTCATATACATCTTCCCCACACCATCTGCTGCTGTACACTGTTGGAAGTATGACACTAGGCTGGGCCTTCAATCTAACTCTGTATGGTAGCTCTTGTATTTTCATATTAATACATTTACTGGGTATCCCTCAGCATAATCATTTTATGTCAGGTTTGCTGTGTCCAAGTTATAGTATTTCCTACAAAACAATGTTGCTAAATTTGCATCTTCAGAATTTGTCTCCTGTAGGCTATAGCTCTCCTACCTCAAGCAAGTCAATCATCCGTGTCATCTGAGAGTAGATGAGAACTCTGTGTCCTTGAGATTTCAGCCGTGTCAACAGGAGATCAAGAGCATGAAGTTTTCCACTGTCAGTGATCAGACTCTCTTTATCTAAGGAGAAATGGAAGAAAAGCGTGTAAGTAATAAAGCCAAAATAGCTACAAGCAACAAGTTAAGTTCTAAGTTTTGCTAGCACTTACTAAACCAATGAGTTGCAATGAAAGAGACATCAACATCTCTCCTGGCTGATGCCCACAGTCATGCTGTCAACAGTAACTTTTGTTTGCAAGGATGGGACCATATGAATATACCTACTTTGCACAATCTCATCACAGATTCATCTCCTCATGAATACGAACTTAGCCCTTTTTTGACAGTCATTTCTTTCTCCTAAGGATTCATTCTAACCAGACCAACAACCACAACATGTGTTGACAGTTGAAGACATTTCACACATTAAAATGCTGTCCTTTGGACGTTTGCTGCTACCTGTTGATAAACTTCAGGCTCATTCTTCAAATACCTAGGTTTCAAGACCAAACCCATCACTAACACAGTGAAAAACAGTTCTCTAGGTCACTGCAAATGAACTGCCCCTTCACAGCACTGCCTTCATTTTATGTTTTCTTCCTTGCCATTCTTTTTTTTTTTTTTTTTTCTGTTTAAGAAATGCTTCCAGATGGCAAACTTGTAAGTCTCTGCAGATATTACATTTTGTGTCTTCTCTATTTCAGCACTGCTCATGAAGTATTTTTCAGGAAGGAGATCTTCCTGTTTGTACATTCTGTACATAAACTCTGGTAAACAATACACTATGGTTGAAAGAGAATGAAGGGAAATTTTCTTCCAAAAAAATTATCTGTTGGAAAGGCCACTAATGATTCTTTATTCTTTGGGATGTCTGAATTTAGGTTTACAGCCAAAACGGAAAGTTGACAACTGCAGATCGGGCAGGCTAGTACAGAATCCAAATATTTTCAAATATCCAGCAGGTAACGCTTCTGCACAATTGTAGTTGCACAGAATAAATTAACTGGTGGGCTGCAGAAAATACAACTTGCTGTAAGGCACTTAACAGACTCGCACAATATTTTAAAATATATATATATGCAAAAATTAATTCATCCATCTGAGCACCATGCATTTTAGCATAATTAAAACCAAGTTCATGCTCATGGAAAAGATGAGTACAGATGACAAATGGAAAACAGTGCTCCTAAAAATGCTCAGGAGCATTGCAGGCAACCAAGTCCCATTGTGTCCACTTGCAGTGATATGGCACAGAGGGCTGGCTAAGTTTGATCCTCAGACATACAACCACAGGTTTACTGAGGAAAAAGCAGAAAGGTACTTCTTCTATACTTAATTCAAATGACTGTTTTGAAATAACACACCTAGGTTTAAGACTCCTTTCAGAAAGTCTAACAAAAAATTAGAAGTGTTCAGAAAAAAAAAATCTTCAAGAGTTCCGTGTGTTAAAAACTTTTCCTGTAGTGGGGGAGATCCAAAACTTCATCTATTTCAATTTTTCAAGAAGCAACTGGCAATACCCAAGATTCTTCTTTTGCACAAAGGTTTTCAACAACAGAACTTCATACTAGCAGAGAAAGGCCCAGGATCCAGTAATTTACATTACAACTGTAAAAACAGGACTTGCTTCCCTCTTAACTTCCCAACAGAGGAAGAAACTAATGAGGAAAAGTTTTATGCAGAAACATGGTGGATTCTTCAACAGTTTAGCATTTCAATCAAGATTTCTTTCAAAATTAAATTCTTTAGCTTAAATATAAATAATAGGCCTGATGCTAGAATTACTGAAATCTATATTAGGACACCAGAAGATGCTTCAGAAGATCAGGACATGAGAACTACTGCTTTTTGAATTGAGAAAACATTTGTGCTTCACTGCCTGTCTAGATATGCACTGTTTTCTTCTGGTTTGTTCTCCCTTCATAAAGAAAGATCTCATTTGATGGAGATCTTATTGCTTTGCCAGAAGCAAGTACCCCATTACTTGAATCATTAGCAACTACCTCAAGGGATATGTCAACTGGAGAGCCAAGCCAAGTAAATACTGTAAGGGAAACTCAAGACCACAAGTCAAGCTGGCATTTCTATTAAGTGAAACTGCATATGACACACTCACCTCTATAAGACAACTCATATTCAATTGCATACAAATAGTTAATAATTTCATGCATGTCTCTAAGTAAAACTAAGCTTTGAACTTAGGCAATTACACAAAAATGGAAATGACTTAGGGTTATTTAGGAATCCTTATTCATTTCATGAAATGTTATTCTTTCCGTTAAATCATAAAACCATGACATTTTGCTCTTATTCTAATTGGTCAACTTGTTATTTTGAAGTGAAGCAACATGGAAAGTCTAGATAAACAAATGAATATGATTATTAACCAAAAGCTGGAAGGAAACAGAGAACAAACAGGGACTGTTCAAAAATCAGACTAGACTGACTCAGATTAACATACTAAGTTTCCGAAAGCAAAATGCTACAGTTTTTCTCACACAGGCATGAATAGGTAGAATTAAGTTTTGGTAACTGGAAATGATGCGTGTCCTTTGCTGCTGGCTCCTTAGGTCTCCATTGTGTAAGTTACTATTTTTAAATTGCAATAAAATGCAAATTACAAGGGAAGAACTTGTTTGTAGATGGTTTTACAGTCTGAAAAGCTTGCAACTAGTTAATAGTTTATAATTTGTAAAATATTTCAGCATCAGAGCTAGCTGCACTGATGAGAAAGTTTTTTCTGAGGAAAGCAAAATTAACAAAGCTAAAAAAAAAGATTTGTCATCTCTGGAAGAGAAAAATGTTTGACTTTAGCCTGGCAACTTAAGTGTGCTATCTTGATACCATTGTGTTTTCCAAACTGACTTTTTTGCAAACTTAAAGCCTGCCACCTAGTGCTTCAAAGGACAAATTCTGTAAAGCTGCAACAAAAACTACTACTTTACTCCTCTGTCTTCAGAGGATATCACAATTATTTAAAAAGTGTCTTCCATCCCTAGTTTTTACCATTGCTATTTCTCATCCCCTTTTACCTTGTGGAAAGAAAAAATTTTATTAAATAGGATTTCCAAAATTTGCAATTCTACATTTTAATCATCAGTGAAAGCTTCCAATAACGATATATTTTATTTCTTTATTTAAATAGCATCATCAAAGGAACTTTTAAAATTTTAAACCAGTCAGGAGATGAGGTCCTGGACTGCATCTCAAAGAAACTGTCCCCAGGATGCAATTTTGTTATCTTTTTCAGCACTGACAAATGACAAACAAATGACAACCAGACCAAAAAGACAGTAATTCTGAAATCATACTCTATGGTTTTTAATCTGAAAAATGTTCCTGCCTCTGGCCATGGACAATAATTATCTACAAGAACATACTATGGGATCCTACGGCATGGGAAGAACAGTTAGAGATGATTATGACTTGGAATAACCCCAGTCAGGAGCACTGGCCGATGACTGCAGCTGGGCTCGCAGCTCTCTGGAGAATGAGAAAGTGCCTCTGGACATGCAAAATGCAGAGGAAAGAGAGATAAAGTCTGGGTTCCAGTTGACACCCCTGGTTCCCCTCCCGACAGTCTGCACAGCACAATGGGGTCAGTGAGGAGCTAGCTGGCTCTCACAGTAAACAGCCAGCGAGGCCGGTGCTTTTTATCGATGCTAAAAGGACTCAGACACTTCCTGCCATTTAATCCAGGACCATTTTTCTTTCAAAGAACAGGAAAAGCCTCCAGAGATTCCCACAGTGATCGCAGCTGAGCCTGCTGCCAGGGTACTGGGAACGCCGAGTCTGGGACAGGATAGATCAGGGTTAGGAGAGAGAGGTTTCCCCTTTGTTCCTGTCACCTATTTACCATGGACCTTCACACCTACGGTTCCATTTTCCACTTGCTAGACTTCAGCCTTGCAAATGGCTTCTTCAGCATGTCAGTCACTTTCTGTAATGCACCATGCCTGCTCCTGCACGTATAAATACTGCTGTCTTGTTGTGGTATGTGCCCTCTCCTCTTAGTGTAAGTTTAGGTTTTAATGCAACTTTCCACCTAATTAAAATACAGTTGTATGAAAATACTTTTTTTCATCCACTTTTAGCTCCAACACTTCCCAAATGAAGCCAGCTTACATAAAACACTCATCCAAATGATGTTCTCAAACAAATTTTTTTGATTCTTCCTCGTGCTTTGAAAACAATTTGTCAAAACTTGCACATATTCACTCATTCCTGTAAGTTTCTTGCACCCTATTCTTATTCCTCTATAAATTTTTGTTGATGACTAAGTTATCAGTCTCTTCATGAAAAAGCAGCCCTCTAATCCTATGTTGGCTACTTTTCTTCAATTCTCTATTAATATCTTCTGTCTTAATTTATCCCTTCATTATTTCCCTCCTTTCTGCTGCAGTGATTCATCTTCTAAATAACTGATAAACAATTCCATGAATTCCTGAAGAAAGGAAACTACAAATCAATGATTAAACATTAATCTAGAGCAAACTCAAGAAAAATGGTTTCTCTACTAGGTAGATACAAATGTGCAAGTTCTTCAAATAACTCCATGTACTTACGAGGTACCTTCATAAACCGGACTGTAGCAAGCAAAAGGCCATTTTTCTTTTACTGTACTAACTTCCCCTGCCAAACATCCTTGACCCAAAAGGGTCTGGGAATAACTTAGGATCTGGCAGTGTAAGCTGTTTTTCCTCTTGGCTATCTCTCAAATCTCTAGTGCTTTCTGCAGAATTCTGTTCACTGTTCAGGACCATCTTCCAACAACTAAATCGTGTCCAGTCCATGAAAGTCACTGCAGTACTGGCAATCAAATTCCAGCAAATCTTTAGCTACTTTAGCCTATTTCCAGGAAAAAGTGTCATGCATTTACACAATGGTATCATTTTCTCACTTTACTAGGAAGTATGAATAAATCATCTTTATTTCAACTGGAACTCAATAGTCTCCCATCTTGTTTTCTAAGAAAATTTCCTCTGAACTTGGTGCCCATGCCTGTCCTGCTCCTGGTAGACTGCTACAAGCAGTCTTTATCCTTTCGCTAGGAAAACCAACAAAAGCTCTTTGATTAATACAAAGGTCTTCCAATACACCAGGAGGCAAGCTATGATCATTACTTTTCCTGCAATTTTCTTATTTCCAATCTCAAAGTAGTATTTGGTTGTGAGAGTAGACTGCACTTTGTTTATCAAATTTACCTCTTTCAAGAGACTTTGAAGACTGACATGCAAAGAGAGGTTTACAAAGGATGTGAAATCATGGTGTATTTTAAGATACAGGGGTTAATTTTCACTTAAGATGAGCAAGCAAAACACAAAACAGTAAGCAAGCAGCATGACCTCCAAAGAGCAGATGGCCTTACTTATCTCATCTCTCTGCCATGACAACCTCCAAACTTACCTGGTATCCTGATAAAAGACCAGCCGTTCTGAGGCCTGATTCCCAACAGTCCTCCTGGATATTCTGGGAAGAACTGGGAGCATTGCTTCAGCCAGTCAGCTGCTAGTTCAGGGGCTCCATTGACTACACACTGCTTTGCTTCAAGACTTCCTCCTTCCCTTAGTGCCCTGCGCTCATATTCTGCACTTCGATCGTTGCAATAGAACTCTAGTGGCACAGCTGTTACCTATGAGTAAAATCATAATTGACATTCTTATTCAGGTTGTCCTCATCCCCTTCCCCAAATTCCCAGTTCAGTTACCTTCCCAGCGGTTCAAATTTTAAAAGCCAAATTATTACTGATGTATACAAATAGAAAACAACCTTAAACTGGTTTACAATAAGGGAAGATGCAACATCTTTCCACCTCACAAAAAAAGCCTCATGAATGATAAGACAAACCATTTGCACTTCGATAGTGTTTTGTGCTAATTCCTACACAACTGATAGCAAAGCTGAGAGTAAACGAATAATATCCTTGCTGCATTTTGCCTATATTTCTTTTTATTTTTTTTTATTTCTGCCCTTCACAACCAAGTATTTACCTAGCAGAGATTGAAACTTTAAGTGCAGTGAAAGAAGCACCTTACTATTGCAGCTTTTATGTTTTGGAAGGGGGAGGAATTTCTTGTTCAAGCTTACTCTGGTATGATGCAACTGACTGCTACATATTGAGAATAATATACATAACATTATAGCATGTCAATAAAAACCTTCTAATGGCTTAACTAAATGCTAAGCAGTGAAACAGCAACAATTTTGCATACTGTACTTTAGAACTGTGTAATGGAGCATCCCATACCTCAGGACAGGCTGCCTGCTGTCTTAGATGCTAGCTACTCCTCTCTGGACATACACCAGCTAACACAAGGTAAGAGACATTAAGCAAGATCTTCTTGATGAAAGCCTGTGGTCTATTCCTGGTTTATGGTAGCTCTTCTTGTAAGAATAAATTAATCTCGCTAACAGTTACCTTTGTAAGGGCCACTCTCTTGTTTAAAAAGATTCATGAGCACAATTATAGGACATATTGAAACAAAACCCAAAAAGCATACAAAATCTTAGCAACAATTGTAAAGCCATTGTTCTGCAAGATGCCAAGAGCTATTTTTATACTAGGATGGCTTATAGCTCTGCATGCAGTCACATGCAACACTGCAAAGTGAAAGGCACTGCGTTAAGTAAGGCTTTATACACATTTCCACCACTCGCTAGATAGTGCTGGAGCTGATGTTATCTTGTACTGCCACCTGCAGTCAAAGTATAGGACTGTCTTTTGTGTGAGAGGGCGAAACCTCTCACAATTCACAGTTCAAATCTTGTTGCCTCAACACTGATGACCACTGCAAAATATGGTAGAGAACTGCATTGTTTCCTTTAAGGACACTATTCACCATCACATTTCTGTTTGGATTTCCTTACTAGAAAGACTGGAACAAACACTCTTCCAAGCACAGGCAATCTGCAATACCTCACCTAAAGGAACAACTATTAGGAGTCAATCTTGAGATGAACTCTGCCTCAGTGCAACGTCTGCATTAACACGAACAAAACTTCCCACACAGGAGGGAATAACACCTGTGTGACACTGACTAACATCTGAGGACATCAGACCATTTTCACCATCAGCTCCACTTTTTTTTTAATGCACACATACACTAATTCAGAGCTCTCCATCTTTTACATTGCCTTACATGAAAAAAAAAAAAAAAACAAAAAAAAAAACACAAAACATTCTGAAACAGGTCAAAAAAGTCTTCCATTTAAGCTTGTTCATGCTCCTACTCTTACCATGGCCCTTTTGCCATGGTTCTTTTTTGTGTTTCAGTTTCATTTTTGTGGTTTTACTTGTAATAAAAGGTTGGATATGCTCCTTAGTACTAACCTATCCTTTATCAACATATTCTTGGCAAATTCACAGAGTGCAAGTCATGGCTCAGAAATATATCCCAAATTAGGGTGATAGCAATATATGAATGTATTACCACTTTTAATTCAGTAGCTTAGTAATTTTAAAACTTATTTTGGGGGAATTGAGGCCTATCTGTACTCAGGAAAACATCCCCTATAGAAAGAAAACTATGGTGCTAAATACTCCCTCTCCACTAGTCCCCCCCGCCCCGATAGCTGCTACACAAACATACACTCCTATTTCTATTATTCGCTCCATTAACTTCCCAAAATTCATCACAGGTCAAACAACAACAGAAGGCTATAGTTTCTGAGAACATATGTGCTCTTTCTGCTGTTTCAAGTCTTGTGCACTCCTGCCAAAAGTTTCTAACAAGCGTAAAATTAAGCCTTTGTATTCCTAGAAACAAAAAGCCATGCCTGCACTTAATCATTTTTCTACACCAGCCAAGACAAAAACAAGTAACTTTTATTCAGTTGAATAAATGTCAGATAGATCTCTCCTCGCCTTTCCCTTCCCCTTCAAACCCAGCCTTCCGAGCCCCTCTCTTCCTTGCCTAATGTATAGGCAGTATTCAGTGCATTCTTCGAAAGTAATTTAATTTTGAGCACAAAGAGTGACAAATCAAACGATTGAAATTTGAAGGAGAAGGGATTTCTACAATTTGCTTTCAGAGTAACTGCTTGTCCTTGAACCTTGAAGGTAGCATGTTGTGACCAGGAGACGGTATGAGACTTTGGAAAAAGTTAGTTGGGTTCCTGGCCCCTAACACTGAAGGCTATCAATTCAGCTCAAGGAGCAGTATATAGGTGATAAGCAGTCCTAGATGCCATCCTCCCTTCTCCAGATGCCAAGATATTATACATACATGTAGCCACATCTGATCAAGCTGCAGCAACAACATCAGTACTGGTTAAAGAATGTAACATTTGGTTGGTCTCGCAATAAAAGTCTTCTGCTATTGACCTGGTTTTGTATATACAAATAGCATTAAAATTCCTCTTTAAATGATAGGGATTTTATTGCCCTGATACTGCTTCAAAGTAACTGGAAGCAGATGTCCTCGTTCTTAGTCCCACCGACAGCCACTTCTCAGTTAAGGTAGGGCTCTCCCTCAAGAGCAGAGGGTTGACCAGGAGAGTCCTGGGTATGTGACAGTATATGGGAAAAAAATTGTAACATTTATTATTTCCTGCAGGAGAGAGAAAGTTTTTTGTGTTTTATTTGAACATGAAGCAATGCAAGATAAGCCTACTATATAAATAATCATTTGTTGATTTGGAGTTTATCATTTACATTACTTAATTTACCAGACTAAGCTGAGAACAGCACATAACAACATGGTAAAGAAAAAGAAAAATCTAGGGGGGGAATCTACCAAACTAACTACACACTGCCTACTTGGTGGTGCACAGCTTCAGCTTTCCTGTTCTTAACAGGACCAAGGATGTGCCCAGCAGCCAGAGACACTCCTGTAGAACTTTATATCTCACCCAGAATGCTATAAAATCTAACACTGTGTGGCATCCAGGGCATGTTTATCTTACTTTTAGCTGTTTCCTCAAAACTAATGTTCATCCACGCGATTAGGAGAAACAGTGTTCAGTGATTTATCTTTTAGCAAGAGCATGGGTCAGAACCTCCTTTTTTACAAAAGGTTATTCTGAAGGTGGAAACTCTCTATAGATATGCTTATCTATTATGATGACAAATGGTAGATTCAAGCCCAGATTTGAATCATAAGTACATTTTGTTCAGTTTTGCCAAGATCTAGCAACACAGAATTAAAACAATAGCCATAGACTTATGAGGGTCTCTTGTGTCAGCCAAGGAAACTTCAGCTAAAGTAATTTCAAAATCTGGTTAATAGTTGATAGATAATCCCAAGCAGTACCACCTAATACCCAGGAGATTTAGGAAATGTCAACTCAGTCCTGATATACCACAATTTAGTGTTTCATTTTTGGAGCATAAGCTCATGCAACTAGAGAAACTGAACATCCTTTTCAAAAAAAGTCCTCAGCCCCCTTTGTCATCAGAGTTGACCAAACAATCATCCCAATCAATTTATATCATACCTACACCCCCTTCAGATTATATGGAGATAAAAAAAAATCTACTTCACGATCTCTTCTACAAATTTACTGCTTTTGGTATTAGGAAAGAAAGTGAAATCTATGTATCTCAGAATAACTCCTGTTGGGTGCATCTCACAACTTTCCTTTTCCCTTCAGTACCCATTGCAGTCATTTCCCCTATGAAGTGACTTCCCCTATGAAAAAAGCACTATAGAATACGGTAGCAAAAGGATATCCTCACAACAATTTTACCCAACCAAAAGAAAGTAATAGATCATCCTGTTCCTAAGACACAATTCTAACAAGATTTAAAACACAATAGAAAATACATAATTTACAACTTGGACTTACCCGTGGGCTGGCTATGCACAGGAAGGACGGCAGCTCAGTCACCTGGCAGCACCGTACACATGAGGTAGCTGATCTCCTTCGATGTATGACATGATCTGAATAGCCAGTAACTGCTTTACAGTGGCTACTGAACACAAGGTTCTAAAAACAAAATTAAAATTAAGAAGTTATTAGGTCTTTAATGAAAAACTCCTCTCAAATCTTGTAACCACCTATGAAAAAGACAGGAAAAGAACATTCACCAAGTATTTCTCTTGGAAAGAGAAACTCTATGTATCTTCCGCAGTGACAACGTACAGATCTCTGAGCAATTATCAGAACTCTTGCAGTGGCTGAAATCAGAATAGCTCACATTCATATTTGCCTTTATGCTCTATTGGAACTAGAAACAAGTTTTTCCATTTTTGAACCCTTTGACCTTAGCTTTTCTAATGAAGGAAGTACAGGAATATTCTAATAGATCTGACCCTAAAACCATTTTCTGGCTGTTCTTTTATCTATTCCAAAAAATGGTCAAAATGAAATTTGGCAGGAAAAAAAGTTAAGACACTAAGTAACACTGGGCTGGTGTCTCTGTACTTTCATTTTTTCCAGACTTTCCTTATCTTCCTGAGCAAAATGGCTTTAAATTTTATCTTAAAGACTTCCAAGGTGCTGGCATGATTACTGACACATATCAACATACCCACATGTAAAACTTGGAATTTCCAAGAGGATCAATGTCCTTGTCATACAGTAAAACACACTGATCGTCTCAAGTGACAAACGGGGGCATTTCATTGATGTTGCAGTTTAAATCAATAAGAGTTATTTGAGGATGCTCTACTCTACACAGAAAAGTAACAGAAAACAAAACTAGATTTTCTTTGCTTGCATCAGTTACTATATTTCCTTCTTTATTGTAAATATCCACATCAAGCAATGAAATAAACTGCTTATAGACTAAGCCATTCTTGCTACTTAGTTTTTATTCTAAATTTTCTATATTGATATTGACCAATTGTTATATCATACATAATTATGACAGCAAGAACACGAGACCATTATTCTGAATTCTAGAGGAAACAAGCAATAAAAAGAAACATTAAGAGATAAATTACCTGCTGTCTTCATGACAATTTTAGCAGTTCACTTAAGTAAAATGTAAGCAACATCTAAAGCTTCCATATTGTTCTGCCCCAGCTCCTAATGCACCAAAATTAATTTCATAAGACTTTTAATTTCCAGAGTCTCCCAATTTTCCAAAATTGCAGTCTGAAGTTCTAAACATCAAGACATATGTCTATCATCTCATACTCAAGAATGTGTATATCCACTGTATGTCAAAAACGCTACAAAATATCCAAACATCCACAGCAGCAGCCTATTAGAGACCACACATTCTTGGCCCTTTCTATTTCCAGATGCAAATGCACTGGACGAGAAGCAGATGGCTAGTATACAGGTGAGGCCACTGGTTCAAATTAATACACCACAGGCAGACCTGTACATTGATATGGTTAGTTAACAGATAAAAAAAAAAAAAAAAAAAAAGCGAATAGGGTAATGAGGATTACAGTGTATGCAGGAGATGAGCATAATCTTTTGTAATTTCCTGACAAGGGAGACAAATACTCTTACTGTATATATGTGCTAGCACCACCTATGCAATACAATCAGTCCATCCCAGCACGTAAGCACATCTTTCAGCTGCTGCCAGTGCCACTTGTGGTCTAGCAAAAAGAAAGTTCCGACTCTGACTGAACATCTGCTCCTCTACATAAGAGGTGGGAACAGAAAAAGCTGACAATAGACTTTCACTGACACTCAGCAGGGCTAAAAAGCACAGGTCAAAGCTTGGGCCACACTGGTTAATGTGAACTGATCCCAAGCACAGGCACTAACTTGGCTGGCAATTCTTTACCAGTAACACTGCCTTAAGCAGCAACTGGTTCCCATGTTAACTCCCTTCCCTGCCGAGCTCCCTCTTCTTGTTGGCATAGCTGTCTATGTATTAAAAACCTGGTCAAGATGAAAACAAACCCTTGCTTGTCTACTCTATATTACTTTTGTGAACCTTTTCACCCCTAGCAAACCCTTCATTGGCAACAGCAAGCTACTAGACAGGCTCAGAAGAGCTGCTTCAAGTTAAACCCACTTTCTTCCCTGGCCCACATACAGGGCATATAGCTGATTTTATACTACGAATCAGCATTGCATGCAGTCACAAAACAAAAGGTTTCCACTACATCTTACGAGAGCAAGAACTGGTATACTGACAGTGGTTGTTAGAGGGGTTTGTTACCTTCATTTCTTGGAAGGTGAAGGAACAAGAAATGGATAGAGAGGAAGCTAACAAACTGCAATTCCAAACCTTGCAAAGGAATGCAAATTTGTTATTTAATTCTCTTTTGAAAGCCAACATCAAAAAGTCAAAGATGGCTCCTGCCCAACTAGAATTACACAGGAAGAAACAAAGGGAAAACTTCCAAGGATGCACCCCAAATAGCAAATATTATTTTTATATACACACGTTATTAGAAGCAGTTCTTGCACAGGGGCATAAATCTACTTTTCAGCTTCCTGTGCACAAATCACGAGAAACATCCCTCTGTGAATGCCCTGACATACTCAGCCATTAAGCATTCATGAACAGAGCAGACACCAGATATAACGGGGACAGTGGAAAGCAGCTTGCCGTCAGTCACACGCATGGAAAAGCCTGGATAAGGTTACAGAGGAGAACACAGGCACAGCTCTAAAACGGATCATATGCCTTAGTACAACAAAGCCAAGCACCTACGAAGAGGACTGTTAAAACAAACATGAATGTACACGTCCACTGCAACTATGCAATCAAAGTAATTGTTGAAAGAGGCTTTCCTACAGTGCAGAAGGGGCTGCACAAAAATATGGACTATGGCTACCAGAACTTTCCGAAGCATGTTGACACTTCTAAGTTTTTACTGAAAGAAAATGGAAAGCAAAGGAGAGAAGGGTTCACCTCAGTAGATTTCATGTTAATTTAACTCAGCATATACAAATTAATACACACATGTGGAGGTGCTAAGGGGAATGAAGAGACCTCACATTGTGAGGCATTTCTGTGTTTACATGAAGAAATTCTATCTTTAGACAGATGTTACTTCAATTTTGGAGAGTTTTTTTTTTTTTTTTTTTTTTTTTTTTGGGTCTGCTGACTTATTATTGTAGTTTGCCTCTTATATCGGAAATGCTGATCTGAGCAGTTAAGAAAAGCCTTTCCAGATTTATGCCATTTCCTTTTTCCTCTGTTTTTTCCCCCTCCTCACTCCTTACATGTTACTATCTTGCAGAGCCTTAAATGAAGCCTCAAAGAACTTTACGCTGCAAATTTCTTTCAATTTTACTATGTTACAAAGCCCTAGATGAAGCCTCAGAAAACTTTACACTGAAACTTTCTTGGGCCAAGATAAAAAACATTAGAGTTCATTTTCACTCATGAAGATGTGTGCTGTTAAAAGAAAGACGAGAAGGGCTACTTGTTTTTCATCTCTCCTTCTACGTTTGCATATGTTAAGATCTTATATATGTAAGCTGTGCAAACAACTGTGCAAACATATTAACTTATTGTAAAGTGACTTCAGGTGGTAATTTGTCTATAATGAAGGTTAGAAAAGTTCTAAGGAATGTAACTGTAGTGCTAAACTTCCTTCAGATTTACTAGGGTTATCAGAAGTATGCTGTATTGCCCAAACTGATGAACTTTACTCCTCAGCTGGCTGTTTTTTGTGTAAAAGCCACATGAGTGAAAACAGCAATATCACTAGGACTCCCAGAGACACAGGTAATCGGCTTTTTGATTTGGAGAAACAAAATTATATGATAAAGACCTGCCAGGCTGTGGTACAGGTGGGTCTGCAGCTGAGTCACTTGCTTTTCATTTTATTGTTAGTATTAAAAGATAGATTTGCATATTCCAGAACTGTCATCCGTAATGTAAACCCACCTTCTGTTCTGTAAGAAAACGTGATTATTTTCATTTTGATACTTACATACACTAACCCAAAGGATACATAAAGACCTAGATTGCCTTTCTACATATGAAAAAATGAACACTTAACACTACCTTCTGCAAGTGCATACAATGACACCATCTACTTACTACTCCTTTACTGTTGGGCTGTAATATTTATGACAAGACCCAAGTTTCCTTGGCCATACCCATGAGAGTGCACAGCTACAGTATAGTTTCAGAGATACAAGCATTACAGACAGCACATGAATGCCTGAATGTAATCTTAATACATATATACATATATACACATAAATTTCTTTCAATGAAATCCATACAGTGTAGACATTTCATCAAGCTAGATAAGGAATCATGGAATATTTAAACACCAGCACAGTCAGAGTTAACTGGCATACACACTCAGCTGGCTTGCTCTTTGTTTGATAACTAGGACTCATTCTGTTGGCTTTGCTGTTAACACTGCAAAACATGACACCAAGCCCAAGGTTGCTTTCCTACTGCTTATGCATCTTCTATTTCAACTTCCTCTACACGCTATTCAATTGAATTCTGGCTATCTCCTTTCCCTTTCCAGGCTCATGAAGAGAAGCAATATTCCCCAGAGAAAATTGGCAAGATCTCACTGTTTCAGAAAAGATTTTTTTTTTGTTAACTGTATGTATGCTAACTGCCACTAACAGAGAATTTCAACCGTACCCCAAATGCTTACCAACCCTGTGCTGCTCTTTTTGTGAACTTCCTTTTTATATTGTGAAATAAGTTGATGCAGTTATAACTCAGGAGATCAACAACAATTTAGTCATAAGGAGACAAAACAGTCACACACACTCTAGGCAAAGGCTTAGAGAAAATGACCTTGCATTACACATTAAGACGAACACATTTGGAATTTACTAGCCAGCAGTAGAAGCAAGTATCAGAATATACAGACAACCATTGATAATGCTTGTCCATCAACTTGGAAGCACTACTGAAGTCTCTGCTTATCTGCATATCCTTTAATACATTGCTGCAACTATGTATTGAATTTGAGAAAAGAACTGATTTCAGACTGAAAATAAGCATCTTACACGTAAAAAAATAAAACAACAAAATCTTAAGCTTACATGTAGAATCCATCCCTGACAAATCATGCATCTAGTTCTCCCACTGAAGTAATATTTTAAGACCTCTAATTCAGCTACTTTTTTTTTACATAACAAGTTTTGAAATGTAGCACTATAGAGGAGAAAGACAGCAGTCAAATCACTTTCCTGTTCAGCACCTCAAACTTCATTAGCTGCATCTGATTAAAGGTTAGATTAGATGATCTTAGAGGTCTTTTCCAACCTGAATGAATCTATGATACAACAGATCAGAGAGCACACTAATAAAATCATCTTGTTCAAAAGTTTATGCTTTCATCCATTTTGTAAGGATGGAAAGTTTCTGAGCATTCCTCCCACCTGAGGATTTGCTAATGTCCCCAGATCACAGAGATTTTGCTTACCTGCAGCAAAGTGCAGCTGTGCAAGTTAGGGAAAGACAGTGGGAAATTTACATCAAGCAAGAAATCCTTGTTCTTTAGACAATGTGAGCCCTGCTGTTTCTCTCTTTCTGGTTCCATCCAAGAACGCAGGTGATGGAGCCTGTATGAGGCTTTCAGAGACAGGAAAAGAGCTAACCATCTGAAATAAAACACAGTAGATATATTTATTCACTGTTTTGTGAAAAAAAGGCTTGAATTTACTTAACAATAATTCTATTTGACACAAACATTTTTTTTTCCAGAAATTCAGGCTTACAATGTTCTGACTTGAGAGAAATACTTTTTACTAGACATTTTTGAATTATATTACTGTTATTTTCATCTTTTCTAAAGTGGCTTAATTGAATCTAAATGATGAAATACATTTTGAAGCACTTCATTTAAAAAGGTCAAGCATGATTTAGCCATTACTACCTATAATTGCACTGACTTCTCTGTAAATTGTACGTATTATTCATAGCAACCTGTATAACGAAGACAGAATTTTATCACAAAGATCAGATAAAGAGCACTTTGTACTGCTATTAAAACACAGATGAAAAAGAAGCTGTCCACAATAATCACAATGATGAAAGAATATTACAAAGCCCTAAAGAAAACACATTTATTGATAAAGACTTGCTTTCAATCTGATTTTTTTACTGTAGTTACTGAATGCTTTTTACGCCTATCAAACTTGCTACACCACCAACCTACAGTGTGATCTTAACCAAACTCTTATCTTGCCCATTGACCATCTTGTATATTTGGAATGTAAAATCATTTTAACAGAGAATTTCTCTGACAGAAGCATAAAAAATATCACGTATAATGGTGTCCTATGCCTGCAGGAAACTCTAAAAGTTATTATATTAATGTCAGATAGGTGATAAATACTAGGAGGCACAGAAAATGCAGATTTAGAGAGATGCCTCTAACATCACCTGCACTATTCCTTTAATTAATAAGGGAGATAAAAGATAAAAAGTTGTCCTCACCTGGCTAAATGTCCCTGATTCATGAGGTTTGCCATTTCTGCTGGAGAGACATCAATAAACCGGAGGAAAGAAAAACAGCTTTCTTCATTGATGCCTATGTCACAAAAATACTAGAGTTAGGCCAAGACATTACACAGAAACTCATAATTGAAAGTAATGAGTATATTTCAATAGTGGTAAATTCTATGCAACATACACATTTTCTACAATAAGAAAAATCTAGCAAATAAACAGGAGAGCCTAACTTAACCTAGATCTTTTAGAAATACTGAAAATTTCATCCTAATTGCTGTTCCCCTGACTCTAAGTTCCAGTTTATTTTCCAGTAAGGGCAACAGAAGGATATTTACAAAGACAGACAGACATATTCTGTGCCAGAAATGCATGCAACAACTAAGCACATTTACTTGACCTACAAGAAATCAACAGACAGTTGTATGTTTGCTAATGCCATCACGTATCTCCTAGACAGCTGATACGAACATCAGGACAGCCTGCTATAACATGTTCCTTTTCACTGAGCCAGTGAGTCAAACGTGTGGGAAGGAGACGTAGGAACTGGTAGGGCATCATGAGTGAGTGTGGGTATAAGGATGGATCAGATATGGTGAAGATGATGGAAACACTGCAGTGAAGCAGAGAAATGTTCCACTGTTAATCAAAAAAGCTTTTCAGGCCCATCTATGTGTCCTGTATTCCCAATACCATTCATACCTTTTTATGTTTAACTTCTACACAAAAATTGTATCTCCAAAATTATTCTCCATTTCCTTTTATGTTATGCCAAAGAAGGTACTCAGGAAAAAGTTTATGAATACCAAAACAAACGTAGACCAGAATAATCACCAAAACACGCTAAAGTTAGAGTTATAGACAAGTGCAGACTCCTGTTGTTTTTGCATCTGTCTCTTCTTACTTGAAAATATATTTGCACAGTTGAATAGATCCATGCTAAGAGACTTCAGCATAGCAATGCAGCCATTATCTTTTTTGCTTTTTTCTCCTCAAATTTTCCCCATTAAAGCAGCTGAGCAATCTAGTTCACTCTTAGCAAAAAAAAAAAAGAACAAATAATCTATAACGATGGATTATATTTATCAATAAAAGCTATTTATGTGTTTTTCTGCTCATCAGGTCCCAGATCATTTACATTCTCCTACTTTTTAATTGAAAGAAATTGCCAGTGTAACATACAATAGATTGTACTAAAATTAATCCAAGATTTCTCTGAATCTCTGAAAAACTTACACTTGACTAAAGAGGCACCATTAATCCCTTAAAGTAAGGTAAAACAAGACAAGAGGAAATACAACAAGAAATTGAAGTAGGGTTAAGCAGTGACTGAAGTTGTCTGTAGAATGTTCTTTCACCTGCTTCCATCCTTTCCTTACTGAGGAAACGAAATATACGTGCGGACTTCCCTTCAAGTACAAAGGCTAACAGAATTCTAACAAGTTCTAATCTGATTATCTCAGAGGACAGACTGATCTGGCCTTTCAGCTCTCCCCTAGAATAACACGTATTACACCACACATACGAGTGTTTAACCCAGCTTACTTCTCAGGACTATAAACCTACCCTTCCTATGGAAGAGAGACTGCTGGATGTGGTCTGGTGCAAATGGCGAAAGTAAAACCCGTAACCACCTGAAAACAAAGGCAACAAAACAAACAAAAACGCTCAGAAGGTGTTAATACATACAACATTCAATCACATAGACAGCAAAAAAATGCAGAGTAACCAGTAATTCAGTTCTTTATGATAAGTATTCCAGCACTCTGGATGTTTGGAGTTGCCTGGCATCATCAGTTCACGTGCACTAATGTTAATCTGACGCTCAGAAACACCATTGCTTTGGGATTGCATTTTATGCTGTAGATAGTTAGTCTCATCTTCAAACGTGACTTTCGCATCTCTGCCCTGAGCATTTCTCATAATTTAATGAAAATAGCATTTATCAGGAACTGCCAGAGTCAGAGAAAACAGCAACCTTCACTTGGGCAGCTTCTACTCATTCAAGGTAAGCATTAAAAGCTGTCAACACACAAGTAGATGCTCGCAACATATCATGTCACAGCGGGCAGATACTGATAGCTTCCTTAAACATGAAAAATCACTGAAGGGAAACCAGTGCTTTTCTAGAATTCTATTAAAGGTAGTTCTATTACACATCATCAGCAACAACTGCAAATTCCTTTTCCTTACTTTCTTATTCAATCAAAGGGACATTTGATGCTCAGGATTCCACTAAGATGGATCATCAGATATCTGAGGTTTAACAGTTGAATAAACGAAAGAGAAACAGGAATGCATTGCTTGGCTAACACCATTCAAGTACCTCAGGTAAGGAAGTTAATCAGTGCTTACAAAGCTAAAATAAACCTAAATAATACTACAAAATATATTAAGCTGGAGAGGAAGTGGAGTTGGCTTGCCTGTCCCGTGAGTGGTTGAAGACCCTGATCTGTCCATGACGGTAGATGAACTTTGAAATCTGGTATGGCTTTAGGGAGATATGAAATGGAGACCAAGTTTCCTGTCGCTCAAACAGCTCTGGGTGATTGCACACCTATAAGAAAACAAAAACATTAGGAAGGGATGAATTTAGTCTGATATAGCATTTACATCACAAATCAACTATGACTATTGATCACGTTAATATTGGCTAGAATTTCACAGCTGTTTTAGTATATTTGTTCAAATTGAATACTGAATTATATCTTTTCCTATTTGATTCACAGCTTCCACCTCTTTTTCCCAAGTGGATGACTTCAACAACCAATCTGGAACCAAAAGTTAGCAGATGCATGCAGAATTTGGCAGAAGCTCTTCTACTCCAACATCATACCACACTGCACCAGAAAGAGAACTGAACTGTATGCAAATCTGCATGCATATGCCATGCTTTTTTTTTGGTTTGTTTTCTAGAAGCCCTATTTTAGTGCTGAGCTAATGAGTGAATATCCTTTTTAACTATTACTTAAAATAGCCTTACCTTCCTGAACTGCATGACTAGATTCATGAGACTACTAGTGGTGTTCTGCGCTTGCTGAGTAGTGCCCATTGAGGACTGCAAGAGGTCATCAATAGAGATCTTATTTTTCAGAGCTTGATACAACAGCTTCTGTCGACTTGTCTGCTGGCAGTACATAAGAATTTCAATCTGCAAAATAGTAATGAAGTTTTAGTTTTTTCTCTCTCTGAAATGGAACATGACCACATCAGTACAAACAAAGAAGGGAAAATGCATATTAAGGTAAACTTAACTTTCTCAAAAAAAAAAAAAAAAAGATATATATATATACAGGCAGTTGTGTTTGTATCTGTATTTCAGGATCCATCCTGGGAAGCACTTATGCAACAACTGTGTTTTGGAAGCCTTAGGTAATCAGATAGGAGACAGACCTTTACAAATACATGAACACCGTTAAGTCAACAGAGTCTTAAGAAACTCTGAAAACATCAAATCTGCAGACGAACAGTTTAAATTTTGTCCAATTCTGCTATTCCACTGTTAAAACACTACCTATTTGGAGTCATCTTGAACAGGTGTCAGGAAACCATGATAAAGCCAACTAATACATCACATAATAACAATGTCTGTGGGAAGAGTTCCAGTTCTGAAACTAACAAGTACATCAGAACAAAGCTGATGTCTCTCTGCCAGTAGTCCCAAAACCAGGGCACAAGTTATCCACAAGCCCATTCAGCATCACTAACATCCACAAAAAATTAAGACACTAAGAGAGAAGAATATGATATTGCCAATATGCATATCTTGCTCAGTACAAGCAAGCAGAAACAATCTTAAATCCATGCCCAATCTTTCAAAAGGGCCTGCCAATCACGGCTGTATCAATCTCCTTTACTTCCATTACTGATGATACTGTCAGTATAACCCAGCTTAAAGACTTTTTATTTGCAACTGTGAACAAAATATTTTCCCTAGATTAAAAAAAAAAAAAAAAACACTAATTAATTAAGGGGTTCTTAAGTTACATTCACATCTAATGAGATTGCTGAAATGTGATGCCAGAAATGTAAGGTCTGTGAGAAGTCTACAACCAAATTTCAGGTATGGAGAGTGACAAATGGGCCTATAAAAACTAGGTAACAGAGCTATGAAAATAAAGTTGAAATACTCTAAAGATAAATGCTTTTTCTCACCTTATCTGAAAGTTCATTTTCCACATCCTTCTTGATTCTTCTCAGCATGAAAGGTTTCAGGATCATGTGCAAGCGGGATAGCTGGTCTGGAACATAGTGAAACAGGAACAATTACTTCTCTGAAGAAGAAACTGTATTTTGTTCTACTACAAATGAAGCCTATTACTGCTCACCTATTTCCCCTCATATGAGTTCTTACAGCACAGAGTTTTGGGTATTTAAGAACTCTTAAAACCTTTACTTCTGCGGCAAGTTTCAACTGTGCTGGGTTCTATCTACTCCGATTACAAATCATCTATTTTATCTAGCTAGATTTTTCAATGTAATTATCCCCTGGAATTTACTGTGAATCCTTTTCTTTTTTTTTTCTTTTTTTTTTTTCCCAGCAAATGAGTTTTGAACTTGTCTCCTGAAGTTCAAAAGGTGTTTAGTGCTTTCTACTGTAATTTTTAGAGCTTGTAACATACTTGCAAGGCTTGTTGTTTAGTGCTTTCTACCGTAATTTTTAGAGCTTGTAACATACTTGCAAGGCTTGTTAGATAATGTGCTCTATAGAAACTTACAAACATTTAAAATATTTGTTCTCTTGTGTTGGGAGGGAGGAGTATTAGAGACAAGTATCAAGTCAAAACCTTCACCACATTCTTCTATTCAATACACATGATGCATTACAGTCAGAAACAAAAATTTCAACATGAACTATGGACATCAATCCACAATGTTCCAATCCAATTCATGTACCATCTGCTTTATAAGGCATTCCTCATACACAAAATGAGAGAAAGTTTACGCACTGTTAGTTGGGAAAGGCCACAGATTTTTCATATACAAACTACTGTAATCCCACACTGCACTCACTCTCATCAATGGCAGATTTGTTCTCTGCATGGCTCTCTATGTCCTTAGAAAACCACTCATTGAACTCTTCATGGGAATCAAACAAAGTTGGCATGATAAAATGCAACAGGGCCCACAGCTAGAAAGGAAAGGAAAAAATAATATATCAGCAAAAGTCATCCAACTGTGGACAAGGTAACTAGGGATCCCAATCTCTTGCAGCTCTTTCTGAGTGCAAAAGAGTCACTTTAGCAGATCACAAGACATGGCAAACTCTCACCTCTGCCATATTCTCCCCTGCCAGATATATCAACACCATCAGAAAGCAGTGAGAAATATAAGGCAATGATTTCAGCCAACAGAAGAAAAAGCTACTATAATTAAATTTTATCCTGTAATCTAGGCATTACTAACCATCAGCTATCTTGAGTTTTACTGTTATTTGAATGCCAGGCATGCTTCCAAATTTTCCCCTCCCAAAGTTGATTCAATTTTATTTTATTTATTTATTTATTTGTTTGTTTTTGCCAGTGGTGAGATACAAACACGATCCCACAACCATACAAATCCTTCTCAACTCTTCACAGATATTTACGATATACTCCCATGATAAAGAAAAGTCAGCTCTTGTGAGCTCCTGAATACCTCAGCCATTGTGTTCTGGATTGGGGTCCCAGTCAATAACAATCTATTTCGACACTGGAACTGTAGTAGGATCTTCCAGCGAACACTGATGAATAAAATTGAGAAAAAAAGGAAATAATTAGATTTTTTTTTTCTGTTTGTTTTTTAAGAATATGAATGCAAGAAATTTTAAGACAACTGCTTCTAGTAACCTTCCCACATGTTTTTTTGGAGGTCACTGGGTAAAACTACCAAAGCTACCACCCAGTCTTTCAAAAGGCAACTACAGGAGGAAATAGCCTTATACAAAATAGAAAGAAATGTGCATCATTTATTTTATTTAGGTATGTCTTTAACTCACTTTTAATACAAATGCTTGGATACTAATAAAATCACAGTCTTGTCATCAGAATAATTAACTTTCCAAAAGAAACGGTTATTACTAATTCGAATTGTGTATTTTTCACACTTTACAACACTAAGTCCATAGATGACTGTAGAAGGAGTGCTGAGCTGTACTTTACAATCTTAGGGGGCAATTTCCAAAGAATGCTGAAGAGGTAGACTTCAGTCTGAACAAGTCTGCAAACAAAGCAGTCCTCAACTAACATAAATAGAGATTTGATGTGAATAGTGGCAACTTGGGGAAATGTTAAGAAAAAGCAATGAGAGAAGTAAAGATGCACAAATCTATTACTCGGAAATAAAGAGCAAACTTTCTGGCACAGAGTATCGTGACTAAGATTGGGATTTATTGCAGCTGAAAGTATTCACCAGGTTCTGACCTTCACTAGTGTCTGGAAATGCCACTGAAGAAGGAATCAAAATACCACATTTAATGGAATAAGCTGAAGTAAAACACATTAAAGACTACAGATTGTTCACAAGGCAGAATTATATGAGTAGCCAGGAAAGAAGGTGAACAGTATTTAACACCTTTTTGTTTCATTGTCCTGTACTCTATGCATATTTCTGCTCCATAATTACCTTTTAAAATGTTTTATGTATTTGGAAGAGGAAAATCGAGGATAATTTCACTGTCACCCACCATTGGAGTTACACAAATACTTAACTAGGTTAAATACTTGAAGTCTCATGTACTTCAATTTTAAATTCTGACAGTTTTTGTAATCTTTATGTTATCTTGATATTCCTTTGAAAGGTTCATAGAGAGGAAAGATTATTTCCAGCTCACCTGGAGCTACTCTTGAGTGCTTGTGCTTCGTCCAGTACCATATATTGCCACTTCACTCGCTGGAAATACTTCACATCCTGTACAACCAGTTGGTAACTGGTAATCACCACGTGGAAAGGAGCATCCTGAGTGTACAACGTCTTCTATAACCACAAAACAAGAAACAAAAGTCCACATAATGTAAATACATTGTGAAGAGTTCACCTGCATATACTGCAATTTCAGATTTCTGTTGCATAATATTTTCTCATTATCATTGCATTTTTCCCCATATGACTTTAAGTAATTACAACAACATTTTTCAACTGGTACATCTGGACTTCAGCCCATTAGTTCCTGAATAATTTCAGATGCTTCTTAACATGTCAGACAAGACCCAGGCACTGAACCCTATAAAATCCTGTTTACCCATGCTAAATCAGGAACAATCTGACCAGCCTGCAGGGATGCTAGGGTTGGACACTGAGTTAGATTATTCAAATAGTATAAAGAGTTCTTGACACTGGAACTGCCTGCTTCATTTGTAGGGACCTATTTTCTTCAACTAACTTCATATGACCTTAAATTGCCCTACACTTTACTGTTCTCCAATACAAGAGAAGCCGATACAGAACTCTATTATCCACACATTGTTTAGCTTAGTAGGTTGTAGTAATAGTTTCTGTTTCACTTTACACAAGTAAAAAAACTGGTCCAAGCATGTGGGCATGCCAGTATTACCTGACTCCAGAACTTCCTGATCACCTTTCTGTCATGGGGATTTCCCCAGTAAGGTAGCACCTATAAGAGTACAAAAATAAACATGTTATTTTCAAATAAAGACATACTTGCTCTAGAATTTTATACTACGCATCCTACAAAATATAAGGACAGGTTTTTTTTTTCCCCAAAACAACCAAAAGGAAATGTTCTTAACATGAAGGAAAAAAAAATACTTAAAACAAAACAAAATTTAAAGTATCATACTAAGCAAATATATCAAGCAGCTTATGCCTAATATAGAGATATAAAGAGAAGACTCTCAGTTTGATATAAAAATGCCCAGAAGAATGTTACAACTTCTAACCTGATTTTTCTAAAAATGAAAACTTATATATAGTTTATGGAAGAAAGAGGTCTGCTTCAGTTAACCCTACACAACTAGTAGGCTTGCTCTCCTGTTTAACATTTCCTGTTCTTCTCTAATCACACTGATCCTGTTGGTTTTGTTCTTCAAAACTGTCCCCAGACTCTAAGATCAAAGTTAATAATATTTGGTCTAACGCAAGAAGAATTTGCTCATCAATTTATTACTCAGAATTTTACAGATCCTATTGCTAAGAACAGATTTTTGCAGTGAACTGAAACCAGGCCGAGTCACTAGTTAATCATACTATACTGCCATCTTCTGTCTGATGAAAGGACTACATTCAAGTAAGAGCAAAAGTAGGGAATGGTGGTTTCTGATGCTGCGAAACATCTCCATCCTTCAACAGACAAGCTCTGAATTACTACACACAATGTGCCTTTAAGTGAATATTCTTCCAACGTTTCCAAAATACAGATGATAGTAAAAAAAAAAAATCATCAAATTAATCAACAAGTGATTTGCCTTTTACTTTACATACTCTGCTATGGACCTGAAGAAATGAATTTACTGTGATTTACTTTAAGTATAACTGACTACACACCTGATTACACTGTATGATTAGAAACTGGAACAAAACTGGTTCAAAAAATTGATAAAACTTATGAGCAAATAACAATCACAAGTTCAGAGAACTTTTAAAAACATGAACGGTTCCAGGCATAAGGTAAGCAAAATCATGCAATAAATCCGCAGAACAGCTATACAATAACAGAAACAAAGAAAAACATTTTTCTTATATTAAAAAAGTTCTCTATTTACAAGCATCCTGGCTGCATTTTTTAAATGTTTTCTGTATTTCACTCCCAAAGAGAAAGCATAAACACTGCTCACCTATACTACTTGGAGGAAATGACAGAGAGTAAGTAGGTAGAATGGCCAACTGCTCTAATGTCTTCTACTCCAGGCTTTAAACTGGGGTCCCTACTGTTTTGGGCTATGCAAATACATGGTTAATTAATTTTTATTTTGATTTTTAAAGTCACTCCTCGCTAATTAAATATTTTTTATTTCTTCATCTCTTTCTTTGAAGTCTGAGTGATCCCAATTTATGCCAAAATATAAGCCACTCAAATCATCCATTATTGTACAACATTCTGCACAAATTCTCCTCAGGCAGGTACCTCAAAGTATACACCACCATAACCAACAGTATAGTCTTATAAGTGACCTGTGCAGCAAGCTATTTCATAAGAGGTAAATCCTATAACACTCCAGATGAAGAAATCAAATATTACTTACAGCAATACTTCCAAGTCTTTTCCTCAACCTCATTAAGTAGCCAAGACACTCAAACAATTAGCCTGGGTGTTACTTGTATACTATCTACTTACAATCATAACTACATGGTTTTTATTGTTTTTATATATTATTTGTAAGAATTAAAATTGGATGTGTTACAAAACGTCTTAAGATTGCCATGCCAACAACTCAAGCATTTGAACTGTAATCCTTTCTTTGCAGATATAACTGCAAGCCTTTGTCCATCTTGAAATCTAAAATCTTGTCACTCTTTCAGTAATATATATTCCTTTTAAATCTTCCTTTACAGCACTCAAGTGTTTTCCACTGGGAAATAGGTAAGCAGCTTGTTTTTCAGTAACTGACTGTTCCTTAGTTTCTACATTACTGATTTATCACATTCACAGTATAACTGGAGACCTTGACTTATTCCTTTGTTATCTTCTTGATCTTACCCATTTGTGTCCCCCTACTTTATTTTTTCTTGATTGCTAGCTCCATTTCTATGGTTCTTCTACTTTTCTTTCATAACAACTGCATTTTCTCTCCTGATCTGTTTACAGAGTTCTATTTTTGTTTACATACAATCTTTATCTTACTCAGACTGATATAAAGGACTGAAAATACTGCTCTAGACCTAAAGAGAGTACATTAGACTGAAACATTTTTGGGTCTGCTGCCAGGCCCACATACTATAGAACTGAACATCTACTCCCTACCTCACTTCAATTCCTCACTGAGACTGTGTCTTCAAGCTGTTGCAAAATGAAAATCTTACAATCCAAGAAATAACATTTTCAAGCCCTAGATAATTTAATGCTCCAGAAAGACAAGATGATGGAAAAATTCAGAATCAGCCCCAATACAGAGTTTCAAATTTCAAGATGAGGCACCCAGATGTGGAAAAAACAAAAACAAAAAACAGGGGGGTTTGCTTTTGAGATAACAAAGAACTTTCTTGCACATGCTTATTACCTTGAATTTAGGAACAAATCTGGCAAACTCCTGGTGCCAGTTGTTAAGAGTAGAGGCAGGTGAAATTATTAAAAAAGGTCCCCAGATGTTCTCTCTCTGCAATAGACACATAAAAAAAAAATCACATATTAATTAAAAGCCCTATGCAGGCTTCCAAAAATCACAGAATCACAGAATTTCTAGGTTGGAAGAGACCTCAAGATCATCGAGTCCAACCTCTGACCTAACCTAAATCTCAAGTTGCAGTGCACCAGGAAAACAAGCCTTACTACCTTTTGTCCTTTCCATACATATGAGCTCAAGAGCTTTTGACTCTGCACTCCCTTCCAGTATCGTGGCTGATAGTACCATCAAACTGGTATCAAAAGGAATATAAACAGCTACAGATAACGGTCATTTATTTGGCCACAACTTCAGCTACTTCTACTCTCAGTACCATTAGCCTGTATCCCCAGTTTAAGGCAAGTGGCTGGATGCCAATCAAGACTTTTTTTTTTTTTTTTTTTTTTTTTTTTTTAAATCGACCTACATGTCGATTTCTCTGTATTTCTGCATAAAGAAGCAAGCTCCCATTGCTTTTTCTATTTTGTTTGTCTGTCCTGGAACAGAAGAAACAGTATGTTTCCTAAAAAAATAAAATCCAGCAAAGTATGGAAATGCATGCTAATTGCCACGAAGTTCAGAATTTGTGCTTCATTTTTACAAGTCTATGATTTGTAAAGCTCAGTGAACCATTAAGTGTGCAACTTGTTCTGTCATCACGCTTTCACAATCAGTGCATATGAAAAGGTATTACTCTGGGAACAAAGGAAAATTCTCTCTATATATGCACACAGATATATATAGCTACATATACGCACAGCCTTGAAAAGGCACAGCTTTGAAACAAAAGGAAAGGCCATAGCTAAAACGTTTTTTAAGACACTCAAGCTTTATAATCTAGAATTCATTCCAAATGTGAAAAGTATGCATCTTCTATCAAGTATACTGAACCAGGAAAAAGCTGTAATCCACTTACCTCAGCCAGATGTGCAAGGAGAGCAATACTTTGCACTGTTTTACCCAGACCCATTTCATCTGCCAGGATTCCATTGATGCCCTGTGAAAGATCCATAAATTAACACCTTACTACTTTTTTTGATCCATGAAAGATTTGAAAAATGCTTCCCACTGAATTTATGATAAGCAGCCCCACTATGACAACTCTAAAACACCCTATCCCCTTTTAGGTCTTCTACTGAGAGATAATTTATCACAACCACACTTTCACTCATTTCTAGGTCTGATTTTTTTTCCCTCAGCCCATCTGCATTTCGTGATCATATTGTCAACTGGATATATACACAAGGGTAACACGTTGCCTGCAGTTTACAAGCTGCCCAAAGCATGAAATTGTATATAACATGGAGCAGCAGAAGTCTCCTCAGTGTATAACCTAAGTAATAAACATTTGTATAAACGTCCACATAAAGAATCTCAAAATTAATGTCCCATTCAAGGTTGTTACTTCCTAAATAATTCAGGAATACTGTTAAGTGGTTTACATAACATTTTCTTTTCTTCTAAAGACATTACAAATACAGTATGTGGTCTATTTTTTTAAATTGTATTTTTTTTTAACCAAGTTACATAAATTCTTCTAGAATTTTTAAAAATTTGCAAGAGGTACTAACATACCTGCTCATATAGGTTGGCCAGCCAATTCATGCCTTTCAGTTGGTAACCTTTCAGTTTCCCATTGAAAATTGTAGGCTGTGGAATATCTTCCCCTGCACGGATAGATGGATTTGCTAAACTGTAGCTCTCTCCAAAGCCAGTACCAGACTTGTTAGCAGCCCTTAGAGCAGCTGCCCGACTTTCCTTTGCATCTTCATCAAATGATCTGGTCTAAACAGGAAGAGGAAAATATGCATAAGATGATGAACATATTAACTTAACAATAAATTGTACAGTAAAAGGCTTTATACTTCACATTAAGACATAGGGTACCTCAAAACAAGATGAACCTGCTCCCATACCCCAAACCTTTCTCTCTTGTTTTTCTACCTGTTCAAGCACAAAAAGGGGCAACAGAACCAAGTTTAGATCTGGTACCCGAAATCTAAACTTTTATCTACTTGACTTCGCTGCTATTAAAGATCCTGGTTTTGGGGTCTCTACCAATTACTCTGCTTTCTGTTTTACTTGGATCCAAAAAACACATACCCGGGCCTGATGAATCTGGTAAGCATCCTCAGCATTCTTCAGAGCCTGGGCCTTGTAATAGTTACTATCTGAAAACAACATCTTCATGTTAGAGCTCTGCAGAATTAACCACCCAAATTAAAAAAAAAAAAAATCACATAAATTACAGTGATTACAGGAGAATTTTGCGCTTGAAACGGTAAATTTGCGTAAGAATTCACATAGTACAGTAAATTCCAAGAGTGCAAAAGAAGGATTGTGGATGAATTGCTTACCATAATCTTCCTGGGTGATGTTGACCACTACTCCTCCACCAATATCAATTTGCCTTTGGGTAGAGCTGTCTTCCAGTTTGCGTAGGATTTCTTCCTGTATTCCATCATGTCCAATATCTCGTTTACGACTCATAAAATGGGCATATAATTCAGTTTGTGTGATCAGGAAGTTAAGTTTTCGCTGCTGCCTCTTAGCCTAAAAAAAGAGCATTTCAAAAAAAAAAAAAAAAAAGATGAAGGGGGTAAAAACAGAACAAAATATAGTTCAAGAAAAAAAAAGTTTTAATCTAATAAAATATCAACAATTAACCTATGTTGTATTATACATCACTTTGATATCAAAATTATATAATATTAGTTGAAAACAGAAACACCACTAACCACAAACACCTATATTAAAATATAAAATTGCTGTAAATTAAATGTTCTTTTAAATTTTAAAGCAATCATGGCAAAGAATACCATAATCTCCTGAAAGAAAGTTTGAAAGTTTTTTTTTTTGTTTTGTTTTTTTGAAGTTTTATGCACACTGGAAAACATTTACAAAACTAAACAGCAGCAGAGGTCTACAGTAGATGAACCAAGAAACTAAAAAAACCCTCAAGACAATCACAGCAGGTAACTCCAGCATTCTGTTTTTTAATAGTACAGAGAACTGTGAAAGAACACGTGAAATGCATACTGCTGAGATATTATCATTGTCCAGGGTTCAGCAAGATGTTGCAGAAACTGTTCATTCTTAGGTTCTAGCTTAAAAATGATACAGTAAAATTTGTCCATTAATTTACACCAGTTAAAACCATCACAAAGTATCTACAAATTTTCAAGAACTGAGAGAAGCACTATACATAAAAACATGATCTAATGGCTTAAGCATTAAACTAACCATAAGGTATTTTGAAGATTCAACCTCAGCTCATCACTGCACATGTAAGGTAACAACTGTAACTCCACCAGAGAGCTTTGGCAAGGAAGTTTTTTTTTTCTTAAATTATAACCTTACCACTCTTTAAAAGAGTCCATGAATCAGTCACTCGGCCAACCCAAAAGTGATCACATAAAAATTCTCAATTCTGTATGCCCCAACAGTTCTGCTAACAATTTCTGCAAGTACCATACAGAAGGCACGTACAAATTATGATGTGTTTACAGTAGGGGGGAAAAAAAAAGTGAATAAAAAGATGGTTTGCCTTCTGGATTCATAATGATGAGCAAAACATCACAAAAGGCTGGCACTTAGTAACACTGAGTTATCTATGTGTCAGTGAGACACATGCTGTTTGTCTAATTCCTTCCTCTATTTCACTCATTTATAAAGAATTTAAGTAGTTCAAAGGCTTCTTACCACTTCTGGCTAATGTCAGAAGAATTATGTAAAGAATTTTAAGATAGCAGAATAGATGGAACACCACTGAAACTGAGTAAATATCTGAATTTGGTGGCCCAGATTTAGAAACTCAAATCATTTAATCACTTCTGTGTCTCCTCAGGAGATTAATTATCAGCAATTTGTGATTTTGCTGTACCTCTCTCATCTCCTCATCCAGCTTGCGTTGCTCCAGAGCCTCTTTCTCAGCTCTTTTTCGATGTTCTTTTTCTACTTTTTCATACTTTTTCCAGTAGAGAAGCATCTCCTTGGTAAGACGACGTGCCCGTGGCAGAGTTTCCTTACAGTTTTTCTGGGCCTGAAGAGCAGCTCGACGTACCTCCCTCATGCACTGATGGGCAAGCTAGGGAGAAATAAGATTTGAATACATAAGAAAAATGGGCAGACTTAGAGAAAGACAGCAATACAAAACATCAAATTTAATTACAACTAAGTCTTATCTTTCAAAAGAGAAAAACTACAATACTTTGCTCAGCAGTAATGCTTTTGAAACGGTGTGAGAGAATATGAACTTCCAAAAACTTCTTGAGATGCATACAAATGTGGAGACAGCTGCAGTATGACATGATACTTAAAGGATTGATCTGGTAGATAGGTCCTTGAAAGGAACTCAGGAGACCTGCAACTCTGACTCCTCTATTCCATTTTTCTGTGGTACCCGCTCTTTCTCGCTGTTTTAATAAGGCTGCTACAATGGCAATATTGGCAGTACACAATTGCGTTTACACATTAATACATTGAAAAGTGGGGGAGTATCCTACAATTTTCTCACCGTCTCATAAAGAAGCATAATACAATGCCATTTTTCATTCTAGTACACATAAATTAATGTCACTGTCATAATGGCCAAAATTGCTGGGTTTGATGTTTGTGACAGTTGTTTCTTTTCACCACTAAAATTTGCACATCAACAATTCCATCACACAGATTTCAAATGATCAAACAAAATGAAAACAAAGCAGAAAAGAGTACAATTTCAAAACCTTTAAGTCTGCTGCATCACTCATTTGTATAATATGCAATTTGTGATACCTACAAACACAATAATCACAGACTATTTGCTCAGACATCAAAAAGAAATTCAGTCTCTGGAAAGGATGCCCACAGAAGAACCTACCTACAGTGAAGGAGGCCCTGTTTTCTGCATCCCTTGCATAGAAAATGCTCCCTTTCTTAATAATGCATATATGGAATGTAAATTTCCTATATCATCTTACATCTGATGATTCTCAGCCATATACTTGATTACTTTTTAATTAGCCATATAAATCAATCAGGCACTTGAACATAACACTTGAAAAATGCTCAGGAAAGTATTACTAAATGTTCCTACAATAAAGCCTTCTAGGCAGAAACAATGACACTTTTCAGAGAACACTCTGATGAGGAGACAAATTTCTTTGGCAATCATTTAAGCAGATTTTTTTTTCTATTTTTAAACTTATATAGGAGTTGAGATTATGAACACATTTAATACTTCCAAGAGCCCTTTTGATTTAAACAATGTTTAAAACAACGAATTCTAACTCGTGGATGGGCAGTTCAAAAGCCAACAAAGCATACCAAAGTCTTTAGTTTATTGTATCAAAGATAAGTTAATTACAAATTAATAACCTAAATGTTATGAAAACCAAAAATACTTAAGAAATTTATGTGGCTTGTTTCTTCTATTGCTTATTAAACACACCAAAATAACACATCTACAATTGAAAAGCTGTATACATATTACTTATATACAGTTCTTTCTCCTATACTGTCCCGCCAGTATAGTCAGTGCTGTAAGAAACAAAGAGGTTACAGCTTGCTTATTACATTCAATACAAGAGTCACTATAGAGCTGAACACTTACCTTTTTGCTGTTGGTTAGGAAGAGGTTGCGTGCTGAGGCTTTTTGTTTGTATGCCTATAAAAGAACACCAGCCTAAAATTACTTAAAGGGTAATAGCTTTAGAGTATTTTAACATATCACTATCCATTCTTTAGCTGTTACACCTGTCAACCCTTTATTGTATAACTGCATACATGTTCTGTAACTATTTTTCATTTTGATGGAAACACCTTTCATCCTTCACAGTCAAAGGCACATAAATGTACTCCAACTCCTAAAGGAAGCATGTAAAACACCTCCATTTTCAGGAAGATTTCTTTAATTATTAGTTTTGCAAAATAGGGCTGTCCTACTCCACTGTCATCACTTAAAAGATGTTTCCACTGTTTCCCAAAGATTTTAAGAGTTAATGTAGATCCCATGTTGTTCACATCACCAAAATCAGTCTTTTGAAAATACAACGTCTGGCACACTGCAGCTATCCTCTGCCTGGTGTACAAGTCCATAAAGGATGATACAGCCATCAGTCATACTCAACTTGCTAGAAATTCAAAGTCTGTTAACTGTGTACTCCAAAAAGCAGGCTTTAAGATCCACTGACGACATCTCAACTAGTGATAGAGAACTGAGCTATCACAAATGTGCCTAAAGCTTCTCCTGTAAATGACAAAGTTTTCCCTAGGCTGTTTCTGAAGTAAGTTTCAAAAAATGTGCAAGCTGTAATGATTGAAAGTGCCTCTCCTGAACTTAGCACAAGACAAAGATACTGGTTTGCATTACATAGCTATCCTGCTGATTAGTGGGAGTACTTGCTCAAGTTTGCTGTTCACAGAAAAGGGTTGGATAGCCAAATGAAATTTGGCTAAAGCACTGCATGACCCACTCAGATATCATTGGTGATAAGAAATTAGAACTGCAGTTTGCTTACAGATAACAGCATATCAGCGTGGCCATTGACGACCACCAGAAAATCAGCTCTCACTTTACTCTGATTTTCCAAGTGTTACCTCTCCACTGAATTAATTTCCTATCTCCTTATCCTTTCTCGTTATCATCACTAATGCAGTGCCACTAGCCAAGCTCACCTTTGGCAACTCCTTTTTAACAATGCTAAGCCAAACTTTCCGCCGACGAGCATTAAGTTGTTCAATAGTCAAATGCTTTTTCTTGGACCCAGGTGGTGGTGTATCATGAGAAAACTTGGCAAAAACTTTGGTCTGGTGATGGTGGCGTCGTGGTGACTCCTCTGAAGAGAGATCTTCATCCCGTCTCCTCTTTTTCTTTACTTTTTTCAACTTGCCTGCATTAAAATAATGATCATGAAAATCTTTTTCTTTTTCCTCTTTTTTTGGGACCTTCCACATTTAGTCAGACATTTGTCCTAAATAAGCTATCCTAGCTGATTTTTGCATGGAACCAACAAAAAGCCAAACTTATCCCTGCTTGCCAATTCTAGTACCATCCACTTAATTCCTTGTTTTGAAACTAACTCCTATAGCATGTTTCCCTGCATAGAAACATACCCTAGGAGCTGGTATAGTGCTTCTCGTTCTGTGGTAAAAATTTATTTAAGACACTTAAAGGTAACACATCTAAAGGTAACAAAATCAGCATTTGGTAGGGTAAGTTTCAAACCAAACTTGTCATTAGTTGAAAGAGACTGGCACGTTATCTCTTACTGCAGATACAGCTTTCAGAGGGAACTACCAGACAGTATTATCAGATATTAAAAATGCTCTTTCAGAGCATGCAAAACCATGGATAATACAAGATTAGAGAAGAAGAAGAAAAATCAACATTAAAGGAACTTGCAGATAGACAGGAAGGAAGAAGGCGAGTCCAAAATAATCTCCTTAAAACAAACAAACAACAAAAAAAAAACAGCTCAAACTAAAGTACTTGCACTAGAGAGAATCTACGTTACACTGACAGTTCACAGCCTTTTCTTCCTTCCTCCTTACAGATCAACAGATGCAGCCAGCACAAACAAGAAAGGAAACTGTCCTTCCCACCATACATGCATCTGAGAAACTCCAGCTGAGAGGTTACAGAAGTAGTTCTATTTTAACTCATTTTGGACATCAATTCTGAGTTCCCTCTAATTTCCCCAAACAATCTCACTTCCTATTATTTCCATGTCACTAGAATTACTCATTCATGAATAACTGCATCGGGTACTGCATAGCTTATATTTTTTTCAAGAAATTATCACGTTTTCAAAAAAAATGAACAAATGGACATTGATACATAACAATATTTATGAATTTTGAAACTCTGCCAAGCACCATTGGGAACCATGAAGTATTTATTACATGAAAATTTCATTCTAGATCCAGAGGTCCACAAAGAAGATCTAAAACCATGAACTTTCAATTTATACTACTCTTTTTTACCCTAACTCTAGAGGCCAGAAGATAAAGCTCAGTATTTTCTGATGATTTCTCCTTGATACAACTGTCTATTAGCTTTCCATCCAAAACTTAAAGGTTTTGAGCATTTATGTTTATTCAAAACAAATAATACAGGAAAGGAGTTTAAATCACAGCAACCATTTAAAAAACACAAGGTTAGTGACTTTACCTTTTAATTTTTTCTCCTCTTTAAACTTCTTTTTCTTGGGCCCTAGCAGGTGGCGCTGCTGCTCATAGTAAGGGTCATGTGTAGACAGCAATCCTGCACTGTAGTACTGATATTGCTGCAACTGAAGTGGATGTAAATGAGCACACTCATGGAAACCAGATATAGCAGATAACAGAGATAGAAGATAAACAAGTTCACATTTTGATTGTAAATAAGAGATCAGTAAACATGCATCTCCATATTTAGCGTTGTTATCAAGGATTGAGGTGTCCAAAGTGAACCCACTTTGGGTACAGAGGTAGCTCCAATGTTCTACGTAGGCAACCAAACCCACCCAGTTAAATAAGAAGGGAAGAATGGGCAGTGAAGCTTACACTTGCAAAACATACTGCTCTATACAGGTGCTGCCCAGCAAGGCAGCACGTTATGGGCAGCGGCCCAATCAAGGACTTCCTCTTTGTTTTGCTTGCATTCCCAAATCACATACACATCCTACTTGATCATGCCAAAGGATAACAAAGAATGGGTTTAGATAAAAGGCATTTAAAAGATTTCCACAGTATATTCAAAGCAATATTTAACTAAAATATTAAGAATTATATAGAAGTTACATATAAACATGAAAATTATGACCTATCTGAAAACTGGATGTATAAATGTTTGTGTAGTTACATAGTATTTCAAGAGAAGCCAACACAATCTGGGTTTAAAAGTTAATGAGAAAGCAAAGGAAAGAAGTGGACACAAGCAAAGACTTGGGTGGGAAAACTATTTCTCCACTCCTCTGGAGAAATTTCAAAGCAATGACAAATTTTTGTTTCATACACATCTTGTGATAGCAGAGTAGGATGACTTCTTTCATCTGAGACCCACTTTCTGGCATAATTCAAAACAGCAATTATTTTTTTTTGCCAAAGCTCTTACAATTCAAAAAAAATACATTATTAGAATCAAAATAGTCAAAACGTGGCACAACTTTGAAAAACACAGAAATGGAGCAGGATGGTATGTTCTTATAGGGAAGAGGAAAAAAAAAAAACATAAGAAGAAAATCTAAAATAGAAAGTAAAGACAAAAAATTAAGTAAAGTAAAACCCAAAAGAATTACACAAAACAGTAAGGAACTCTCTTTCAGGAAGGTAAACATCACGTTATTACTTGCTGCCTCGATGATGATGCAAATATACTGCTTTATGCTTAATTTTAGACTTGAAACCCAAGGCATCTCAGTTTTGGTATGTATTATCCAAATCTAGCACTCTACATTTGCTCTAATGAACACAACAGAGTGTTGCAGAAGCTTTATGTACACATGTCCCTATACAATCTATGTAAGTTATCAAGAGGTTCTCAGCATAAGGGATCAACAGCTTTTCAATCTGTACATAATTAATTAAATAACCCTTGTCTGAAACTGTTATTAGATTGTTCTAGTTTATCAAACACTAGGGTATTTCCTAGTCCACAAAATGTTACCATTTTTCAGAAAAAGGTAAAAGCAATTAAAATAATGCAACCGAAAGAGAGAATAAAAATCAAGGAAAACACAAAAGTTCTGGATTTTTACCTCTTTGTCTTTGCTATATTTACTTTGATGTAGTTTCTTATATTTGTGTAATCGCAGCATATTGTGAAGCTCCTCCCTTGAAAGAGAAAACTCTTCTTCATCCTCTCCATCCTCATCACTTGGTGAATCTGTGTCACTGGAGTCATCGCTCAGAAGGATACTCTAAAAAGAATAAACGGAGACTAATTTAACAATCACAAGTCCCTGTACTGAATTGTTTATTTATGCAGAATGCTCTTAAGCCTTTATCTAATAAAGAGCTGGCAGACCTGGCCCAGCCACAATACTCAGCCTTTACAAAGTGTCTTAGATCTGAAATGCCTCCAATGGACAATCATTTTCTGACATACAATACTGTTTAGTAGCTAATCAAATGCAGGTTTTCTGATTTTCAGGGAGGTAGTTTTCTGAAAGTTTAATGAAAATTAAGATATTTCAAAAGTCAGTGCAGATGCTCCTGATCGTGGAAGATTCTTTCCAGTAGTGAGAAAAATCAGCATATAAGCAGGGGTATTTTATGCTGCATGGTTATAGGTGCTTTGCTACCGCATTTGTAAAGCCTGTCCTGCTACATGTATTCCTGCTATTCTACCACGTGCACCAGGTTTGGCTCTCAACTGACCTCTAGGCAAGCTGTTTTTGCTAACTAGAGAAGGCTGCAGTACAATGAAAAGGCAAAGATGGCATAATGCCACCTTTCTACTCTCTCTTTCCTTTCTCATCTGGACCTTGTACTGAGTACGTCTTAGGAAACAAACTTTCAGCTCAGTCCCAAATGTCCATTTAATGTACTTCTTAATAGCTCACTGTAACTTGTATAGTGCACTACAATTACATCATGCTACTGAATGTATATTCTCTGAAATTTAACTTAAATGCTGCTGCTACCAAAACTGAAACGTCTACTGTCCATTTCATTACCTGATGGAAATGAAAGCCTTAAATCTACAGAGACTATAATTCTATTTTGTTCTACTCAAGATCTTAACAGTACTTATTATCAACCATCACATTTTCTTCGTTCCCCATGTTTCTCAGATGAGAAGTCTCTGTAGAATGTCTTCTTTTTTCTTTTTTTTAAACTTTGGTCAGTGTTTTTTTTATGTAGAAAGGAAAAAAAAACACATTTGTTTCTTCTTAGCAAGGGACATTAGTCTAACTCCAGGTACTTAAAAAGATAGTGCAGCAAACAGACCAATATAGTACAAGAGTAAAGAAATCCTTTGAAGGCCTCTTTTCAGCAAGATATCAAATATTAATACACTTCTGTATCACCTTAGGCTTATTCTTCAACATGATATTTTGCATCAATTAAAACTGCGTCTGATCATTTAGGGCAGCTCTTAAACACATCTGTCTAGCTTTCTAAGCTCTTGATAGCACATGTAAAGTAAAATTAAATGGACTACTGAGATGAGAACAAATAAACTTACTGTATTTGCCAATTTCATGTGAGGTAATGCTCTGACCTGCACTCAACTTTTTTTCTGCTATCTACTTTCTTACATGTTTGGATCTCCATGATCTATACTAAATGACAAGACAGAATCCCTCATTTACCACTGTCAACAAGGGATTAACTGGGACCCTCCTCATATTTCCTAACAGCTGCATTTCTTTGCAATATTCTTACCTTCAGCCACTTTCTGCTTTTCTTCAGCTTAGAAAAGTTATACAAGCTCCCTTTTTCAGACTTTGGTTCTGTTTAGAGAAAAAAAGATAACAAATTTCCTAAGAAATAATGCTTTTTCCAGCTTAAAACAAAGTAAGCAGAGATTCAATTTAGTGGATGACTACCTGGCTGCAATACTCCATTCAGGGAATGTGTGTTCAGCATCCCAGAATTTCCTACTCCAGAAGATTCCCCAAGCAAAGAGTTTGGAGGCTCTTCTTTAACTTGCATCAGGGAATCCCCAGCTTGAGGCAGCAAAGGATTGTCATCCAATCCATCCTCACTTTCATCACTGCAAGAAGAAACATAATATGGTGACAACGAAGGGAAAATGTACAAAATAGGAGGCACATACACAACTTTCCTTGCATGCAGCCATTTGCTTGGAAGCCTGTGAACTGAGTCAGCCTCAGCTTTAAGTCCACACGTTAGAAATAGGACTGTTAATAATCTCCTTCTCAGCAGCAGTTAATGATCAGACCAGTCTGGCTACGCTATCAACCCACACCCCCAGTCTCTAACTAGATTATTTAATTTGAAAAGCATGAACTAACCGAGAAGCTAAGTGTTGAGTCAAACCAAAGCACAACACTGTCATTCTCAGCACTCCCTTACATGTGAAAGATATAAGGCATTTTTTTCCCCTCTGTTCCTCGTGTGGATCTTATTACATGCCTGTAATACACCTGTTATCTATTACTCACACACTTTACAGTTCGGTAAGCCTGCAGTTCCAAAACACTGATGAAATTAAATGTAAGTTGTTTTGAGACAGAAGTGTACCTCTGATGACTCACTTCTCAGTGGTACAACCTACTGTCGTATAAATGCTGCATCCGAGAACACAGTCTGCATTTTGCTTAAGGCTACATGCCAGTTCCCTGAAAAATCAACTTAATGCTTGCTCATCCTATTTTTTGCTGGCAAAGAAAGTTTTGGCCACTCAACTACGAAAGAGCTTTAAAACATCTTGCCAAGTTGAACCTGGGCTGACAATATGCTGATTATCAATGTGAAGTAAAAAGTATAGTGCAAAATCTTTACAGGGAATGAGTTTATAATGAGCAAATCACTAATAAAACTCCTACTGCAGTGTTGCCTGGGAACAATATTATGAAAATGCTTGTCTGTCCTTGGTAATCCTAATGAGAAGGTTTTGGTACCTGGATATACTCCTGTTAAAGATGGCAGACGTCTGTCGTAAAAACTGATCCAATTGCAGAGCTTTCTCCAGATATTGCAGATAGAGGGGTTTTGCCAGCTCTGAGCAGCTGCCATCCTCCCTGGCGCCCAGCTCCGAGGCCATAGAACAAACTTCTCCTCATGCACAGATGCCTCGGAACACACAGCTGTCAAGAGGAAACAACAATCATCATCATCACCACCACCTCCAACAAGGAAGAACTAGGTGAGTAGGCAAACACATGCTACACCAAATGCCAATACTTAACACGTACCCAAAGAAGTGTGGGGCAAAAGGCTGAGGTTGCGGTTAATAGGTATGTTCACCAAACAAGCAGAAATTCAGACTAAACTCTCCACCACAAAATTATGAGTTTATGGATGCTACTTGATAAGAATGAGCACCGCACTGACCTAGCATGATAATTCAGATGCCTTAGCAAATGAGGACATAGAAATGGAAGGTAAAATGAATCCAGTCCTTGAACATCTAAAGCAAACTTTCTTCACTGTTAAATACATTTAACTCTTACAAAAAGGCAGCCGTGTATCATGAAAGTCAAATGAGTGCAATTAAATTATTTAGTTGAATTATATATGTATATAAAGCTGTTTTCCTCCAGAAAGAAAATACTAAAAATACTTTTCTTGTGTTGTTTTTTTTTTTTTTTAAATCGTTCAGTTCACAGCTGCAGTCTACAGAATACTTGTAAGACCTTTCCCTTAGAGGCAACACTAGCCTTACAGCCCTCAGAATACAACTGCTACCTGTTGCGCAAGCTACAATGCTTGACCAGAAAACCTGCCCCTCTGAACTGTTATCTTCATTAAAGAAAAAGGAATACATAGTTGCAATGTATTACAACCCTTTTCCATTTACAAATTTAGACTCTACTCCAGCTTTGTTTTTTCAACTAATAAAAATAGCCTTCCTGACTTTTTTTCATTTGTTCCCAGGACTTTGGATTCTCAGATTCCCCCACCCCCCCCCCAAAAAAAATACCCCACAGTATTTGCATTGTATGTACTTTAAAACCAAAGCTATCGTTTTATTGTTCTGTCAACTGTGGTTTTACTTTTGTTTATTGCACAAGATGTCATATCAATCGTTACAGTAATATTCAATCAACTGGAATTGTAGTTTTCTTTGATTAGGAAAGATGTCCTGAGTGATACAGTAACAGCAAGATAATTTTAACTGATCTCCAAACTCAGAGTTGTAACTGCAAATGAAAATGCTGTCAATGCCATAAATATGGTATTTACTAACAAATAAGTGCCTTTAACCAAAGCTTCTGCACATGTTGGATGACAAAAATATAAATAGCTTTTGAAAGACTTGGATTAAATGTTCTTCTAAGATTCTTCTGGTTTATATTAGTTCTTAAAGATGCTACAAATCTGAAGTAAACTTCACATTATTTTACTGCACAGGATTTCGTATCTGTTCAATTATTGAACTGTTACTGACTGAATTTTTTTAAGCTTATCCAAGTGAAAACATGAATTGAGCATCTGCTCTCCAAATTGTTCTCTCCATGTACACAGTCCAAAAATCAGCATCTAAAATTTTCCAAGTCCGTTAACCCCCCCAAAAACAATATACAAAGCAGACTCAAAACTTCCAATATTACAAAAGAACTGCAATTACCACCTTGAGACTATCAGCAGTGGTTGAACAAGAGCAAATCTTATTATTTCTTAATAAACACCCAGCCATGATTTAATGTCTTTACTCACACAGAATAAACAGCAGCATGCCAGGAGCTGTTAGACAGGATAACAGCCCTCAGTTAAAAATGACTTCTAGACTCAGGCTATCTAGGTTCAATTTTCTATATGCTAGATCTTCTTACACCTGACAGAAATAGAATAGATGACCTCTGTCACAAAATATGTTTCAAGCAGAGGTTAACAGAAGGAAGAAAGGACCCAAAAGCCTTCCATAAAAAAAAAAAGGATTAAGATCTGTGTTTTCCAAGAAACTATCACCTATGTGTGTCACATTTTTTAACAACTGTCTGAAAATAAAACCAACCCAACCACCCACAAACAAGCACTACCTTACATCAAAGACTGTCTTCTAAGAGACAGGGTATAGTCATGAAGAAAATAAAGAGGTTAGAAAATGGGAGGAAACGTGAAATTTGTGCTTCTGGTGGAAGAAATCATTGTGGGAGGGGACAGAAAAGGACGTCAAAAAGGAAGACTTTTCTTTCCCATTAGTAACACTGATTTGTATTATATGAGCAGCTCAACAAAAAATTATATATAGTAAGGAGCAAGACTCAACACCTAGTATCATACCAGAAAAAAACACGGTGATCCCTTTACAGATATGTTTTGAAAAGGAGCAATAAAACAAGAACTAGCATGAGTTATGTTAATGCTGTATTATCCCAGTTTCCCAACCAAAACACCACGCACAACCACTGTTTAATGGTTTTGCTCAGAAGCACAGAGCATCCGGCACCTCTCGGCTCTTTGCAGAAGAGCCCTTTCCCCAAATTCAGCATCTGGTAGCACTGCAGGAAAGCAACCTGCCTCCTCTGCCTAGAAGAGGGCAATAAGCACCCATGACTTCAAATGGATTCATCACTTCTGAGGACAACGACAGACTGAACACGCTTTTTTTCACCCCAATGAGACTTAACCTAAAAAAACTGTAAGAGCTTAACAGCAAAATGAAGGGAAAATAATGGGAGAGATTTGAGGTGAAACCCTTAACTGCCAGACAGCAGGCGGGTTGGAAGCATGGCAAACGCAAACATTTACCTGATCTAAAAGGAGCAGCTGGATGCTCCTCCAGCTTCCCGGGAACCCCTGGCCCAGAGCTGCCACCAGGCCGCATCCCCAACCCGCCACAGGGCTCATGGGGCTCCGGAGATGGCCCAGCCGAACACAGCTTCCTTATCTGCATGGCACTAAGGGCCCCAAAAAAAGGGGATGCCATCAAATGTGTTCACTAACCAGAAAATTCTGAGATTTCCTCAGGAGTGGCTCACTCCTACTGTATGGGCTTCGTAGGCAAACGTGAAAGCGAGTGGTAACATCCCGTCTGTAGCGACCACAGTCATTCCTTCCCTATCCTAACAAGCTAAACTCCCCCATTGTGTGCTAGAGACATGCCAAGTACCTGTCTTGTCTGCACTTTTTCCAGATACCTGTGTTCTGAAACGTTATTTCCCAGTCCTGGAAGCCTTACGTTTCCATTCTCCAAGTCCTCCTCGTGCTGACAGTGTAAAAGGGCTCTTCGTTTCACCCCAGATGACAAGCTTTTGCTTGTCTTCCTATTTTCCTTGTCCCGAGAGGCTCCTGTACACACAAAGTTAATTACTCTTGTCTTCAGAACAGTTACTGGTTGGTATCCCGCCTACTGAATAATCAAATAATCACAGGCAAGCCTAACAATATTCTTAAATATATTAAAAATGCCCAAAACAAGTTCAGTGTTATAGAGGCATCTTAAATACAGGATGGTTCGGGCTTTCATTTATTTATACACTAACAGCCACTCAGGGCTTCTCTGCTGATCAAAGTAATAACCTGGGAAGCTAACAGATCCATTCCATCTTTATTCTCTGTTCTTTTTGTTCCCATTCTAGGTTTTAAGAAACAAAGATTTCCAAAGGCAAAACCTGCTTGTATACTGATGCAAGAGAAGGGGGGAACAGCCAAAAGGGATGCACCCAACAGCCCTACTCACTGCAGCAGGGAACAGCGGTCAGGAAACTGCACCGACACTGTTTCAGTGGATTTGTATGGTGAGGACATGCTTTCCTTGTCATCTTGGAAACAAAGCTACCCTTCTGCTTCCTCAGTTTAAGGAAATTTTTCATTACTGGTGGCAACATTTAGGTAAATACTGTGTTACAGGTGGTAAAATGACTGGATGCTGCAGGGCAATCCTTCTGCCATCACACCTTTCTTACCCATGTACTCCCACTTGATAAGAAGTTTCTGTATCAAATTCAGTAGTTATTTGCTTTCTCTCTTCTCCCTTCATCTCCCCCTGAGCAGTAACAGCCTAGAAAATGCGCACTTGGAACCGAATAGCTGCTGCGCTGGCTGGCTCGCACTTTGAATCCTTCAGTGTTCTTACCTAATCAGAAGTTCACACTGAAACTATTTAATTGCATCACGTGGCCCTTTGAATTATTAAAGGCACAAGTCAAACGCCACCACAAGGTTCTGAGTTCAGCTACCAAATCCATAAAAATAACCTTCAAAATGATATGTTTTTTTAAAGAGCTAAGTTCACTTTTAAGACACCCTCCTCGTCCTTCTTTAAATCACATTGCTCAATTCCATGTTAATGCAGGTGTGGGGTTTATTCATTTACTTTGCTTTTCAGGTCTGTCCATCACAATGTCTAGTCAGTAAGCAAACACCCAGCACTGGAGAAGAACCCTTCAAGGACACCATCAGAAAGCAGAATTACACAAGGTTTCTAATTTTTATACCCATCAACGTGCACAAACGAAGGAGCAAAACCACTGTTTTCATGAAGCAGCCTAGCTTTGAAGGTAGACTCTCCCAGTTTAAATAAATAACTACTGGCCATTTCTGAGTGAAGCCCAGCAGATTTTTGCTACCAGTATCAGTTTAAAGCCCCGGCAGGGGCACGCTGCAGGTCAGAAGTTCTGCCTGCCCAGCAGCTGGGAAGGATTTTTGCTTTGGATGGGTTCTCCAGAGTCGCCTTCTCCTCAGTCACTGGCATCTCTACATGTCAGGTAAGGCCCAGATTACTTTTTTTTTTTTTTATGCCTAATGCCAGCATCAAACATTATAGCAAATACTGACAGTAATTGCACTCCTGAGGGCACATGCACAAACACAAGCTACCGTGCAGGTACAAGGCAGAGCACAGCAGCTAATCCACAGTGCCTGTTCTTAGCCTCTGACTAAGTCTAAGATGCAAGGCAAATCAGCAAGGTAAAACTAATCCAAAGAGTCTCAGTTGTCACACACTACACATATGTGTATGAACTGTTACCAGCTGGCAGGAGAGCACACTTACATACTCAAATATTTCAGCCCACAAAAGCAGTTTCTCACCTCTCCTCCCTCTAACTAGTGCAAGCACATGGGCAACACGATTAAACGGACAAAAAGCTGAAATCCCAGCTTACCCAAGGAAATTATGTCTCTCTCAAATCCCTTTTTACATCATTCAAAGTTTTATCCATAGACCGGGATGAAGAAGTAAAGCCAAGGGAGCAAGAAAATAACCTTCTATGCTTTTTTTTTGTTCTCTCACAACTTTAGCAATCCTCTATTTTTTCTTGTGTGGTCTTCTCATGTTTTGCATTTTGGCACCAACTCACCAAGACTTTCCAAACTGAAACGAACATCTAAAATCCTGTTTTTTTTTTTTTCCTTGAAGAAATTTACGAATCAATCAGGCAAACTCTCATCAAAATAGCAGAATACTGTAAGGACATCTTAGTAACATCTCCAAAACAACTCCTGACAAACATGTAAATCTACACAAATAAATCAAGATTTACATGGAAAATGTACATGAGTACAGTACTATCAGTTTGGTATATTTTTGTCAATTTCCTTACATGCATGTAATCTCTAATACAGGCAATTGCGGTGGCATAAAACAGCCTGAAAAGGTATTTTGCTTGGAAGAGAATTAAAACATTGAGAGGGAAAAGACGAGCATTTTATTTGCTTTGATAAGCGTATAGTTACACTGACAACTGTTCTCTGTGGTACACTATATGCCAGATCTTAAAGTAAAACATAATCCCTGTCTAGTCTTTTTATGGCAGTAAGTTTCTTAAGTATAACTTTGATACACAAGAGATTATTGCTTTTCAAAAACCAGAGAAGGATATTTATATGAATTTAAAGTCCTCGGTCTCCACTAAATTCAAGCTGAATGAATAAACAACAAGCACATGCAACTGAAGACACGTTTGCACCTTTTTGGTTTGAAATGGATAAGAAGTCATTTTTAATTGCTTTTCTGAGTAATTAAATTAGTTAAACCTAGATACTGTTCTATTTATGGTACTTTGCTGATTTGCTTTTGTGGCAAGGTTTTATATTGCTTTCCAAGGAATGAGACAGCACTTCATTGATCTCCGCTCCACTTTTTAATTGCTTTTAAACACAGAGAAGAGCCACTGGGATACAAGCCCTGCATTTTCTAATTGCAGAAATAATGGTCACAGACTATTAAAAAAGAAAAAAATGCTGTACAGCTCTGCAAAAACCTTACTGGAAGCGCACACGTAAGCAAACCACAGAACACCTTGAGCGATACCAAGCGCAGAAGCTGGCATGTCACGGCTCTGCTTCCACGTTTAAACTAGCAGGAAACCAACCAGAAGAAAGCAAGACATCAAACTATGTCATAGTAGTCGCTCAGGGAGATTACGTCTTGCCCCAGGAGGGCAGCCTCCAGCGCTTAGAGACCTCTGATGGCGCTTCCAGACCCTGCACTATGCAAGCACACGCCTGTTACCCTCCTACTCTGACATTGCTTCACCCCTGGCTGTGTACACAGAGCACCAGCTGCAGACGGACGGTTTGGTTTTTGCTCCCTCCGTCCCAGCCCACGGAAGGGGAACTATGCCCAAGCAAGCTCTGAGAGGACCATTTTCTTCCTGCCATCTAAAATAACCCCTAGCATGTAATTTAGCTCGTCAGGCAGCGTGCTTGCCGCAGAATTTACAGCTTGTTACGCTATCCCCAAGCGGAGCACAACTTGCTCGTTCAGACAGCCAAGAAACGCGAGGCAGGGTTTGAAGCAACTTTAATCAAGTACGAGCCAGAGATGCCCAGAAGGAAAGGCTCCTAACCCCTGGGGAAGGGCTGGGGGTGCAGGCAGGCCTCCTGGGGCTCCCTCGGCAATGGGGGGCAGCAGTGGCAGTCGGGGGGGGATCAGGCGCTATGCTGCCGTGTAGGCGTGAGAGCGGTGACAGTGCAAAGGCGATTATTTTATTTTATCACGTTTTGGGGAGCTGCGAGCGTTATGAGGTGCGCCGCACAGCTCCACGCGACAGATTCATCTGAGAATAAAGTAAAGCTGTAGAAACGGACGTTAATATCACTATAAAAACGGGCTTGAGTTTAATTATTTCGCGAGCACGTGGCCGGGGTGCCTGAAGGGGCCAACGGGCCGGGGCCGGGAGGGGCCGGGCGGGCAGGGGCCGTGCAGCGCCCCCGGGCCCACCACCCGCAGCGCCTCCCTGCCCCCGGTGCCCGCACCCGCCGCCTCCTTCCTCCTCCTCCTCCTCCTCCTCCTCCCCCCCCGCTCCCGATCCGTGCCCGCGGGCACCGCCCGCTCCCCCCCCCCACTCCCCCCCCCACTCCCCCTCCTCCCCCCCCCCCGCTTCGCGCACGCGCCGCCGCCCCCCGCGCGCACGTGCGGCCGCAGGTGCCGGCGGCGCCCCACCCCCACCCCCACCCGCCCCAACCCCCCCCCCCCGCGGCCCCGGTGCGGGGGTGGGGGGGGTACCGGGGAGCCCCCCCCCGGCGCTGCGGGGCCCGGCGCCTTTAAGAAGAGGCCCGACCGCCGCCGCCGATGATGGGGGGGTGGGGGGGGGCCTGGGCCTGTCCCCGCCGCTCGGCCCCGGCCCGGCCGCGCTGCCCCCGGTGCGGGCGGCGCGGAGGCGGCGGCGCCGCGCGGCTCACCTGGGCGGCAGCGGCGGCGGTGGCGGCGGGGGGGAGCCGGCTCCGGCTGCGGGGCGGCGGCGGCGGCGGCGGGAGGGCCGGGGGCGTCTCGGGGTCCGTGCGCGCCGCTGGGCTCCGCTCCGCCCGGCCTCTGGCCCCGCGCTGCCGGGGCTGGCGCCGCCCGTGTCGTGGCGCGGGGCGCTGCCGGCTGCCGCCTCGCCAAGATGGCGCCCGCGCGGCTGCTGCTGCTGCTGAGGAGGAGGCGGCGGCTGCGGGCGCGGGGACGGCGGCGGCGGCCACTTTGGCTCACTGCGAGGAGAGGAGCAGGGACACAGGGAGCCATGGCGGGGGGGAGGAGAGGCGCCATGCCCAGGCCTGAACAATCGAGCCCCGCGCCGCCCCCCGCCGCCCCCGGCCCGCCGCTCGGCCCCGCCGCCCCGCCCGCGCCGCCGCCGCCTCCCCGCCGCCCCCGCCGCCCCCTCGGCGGGCCCCGGCCCCGCGGCCGGCCGGCGGGGGGCCCGCGCGCATCGATGCGCTCCGCCGCGCGATTGGTCGCGTCTGGCGCTGACGGAAATTGCCGAAGGGACTCGGCCGAAGCGGCCGGCTGAGCCGGCGGGTCTCGCGGGAGGCGGGGGAGCTCTCGCGATGCCTGCGGGACGCGGTTGGGAGGGGGGGGGCGCCGGAAGCGCAGGGCCGCGCTCGCCCTTGAGCCGCCGGAAGGGCGGGGGGGAGCGGGAGGGGAGGGGGGCGCTGCCGGCGGGCGGCACCGGGGAGGCCCCGCGGGGACCCCCCCAGCGACCCCCCCAGCCCCGCGAGGCTCCTTGAGGAGGCCAAGAGCAAGAGCGCGGCTCGGGCTCCCTCCCCCCTGGGAGGCCGCCCGTGGAGCTCAGGCTGGGTCCTGCACCCAGGCCGGCCCCGCCTGGGCCTCCTCGAAGCCCTGCACCCAGCAGCCCTCCCCGCCCCTATCGGACTCGCTGCCGTGGGCCCTGTTCTGAGGGGAGCGGGTGGGCCCAGGGGAGTGCAGCTGTGAAATGCGAGGCTCTGAGCAGCCCGCGTGTTCCACAGCATCCACCTGCCTAGGGAAGTCTTGTTCCAGATGAACGGTATGAAATCCAGTGCTGAGAAGGGGCCCATCTCCTAGCAGCCCAAGTGAAACAGACTCCGTCTCCACATAAAAACCTGTATGAAACTTGTTTCAAACCTGGTTTATTTTTTCTACAGCAAACTGCGACAAAGTACCTATACAATTTAGTTACAGAATACCATTAAGGTTACACCAAAAAATGGTCCAAGACTCAGGCACTGCCTGCACGTCCTTTGTCACTGTGGCAGAGCACTATCAGCTGGAGAAGTTTTACTTTTACTGAATAACAGCCAAAGCAAGCACACCGAGAATAAACTAGTTTTGCTGTTATATCTTACTTGGAGGAAAATGCTAGACACCTTTGCAACTAATTTAACTGTTCTCCTCCCACTTTCAGAATACAGACACTTGTGCATATACACACATTACTGCTACTGCCTTATCTACACAAGTCTGATAGAGTAGGGCTGACACACAATGGCAGAGTGCAACATAATAAGCAGAATGCTTCTTTTGTCAGCTAGCCTAAAATCTCCCTGAGTTGGCAGAAGAGTCCTTTTAGTGAGTACACCTCTGCCGTTTTTGCCATGACAGCTGTTGGTTAGGGCGGGATCCTTTGCACTCTCCTAATCGTGGCTGTTGTTTAGATATACCAAGAGACTTATCTGTGTATAAACCAAGCCCACGTTAGTTGGCCAGAACTCGTATTTTTTTTTCCAAGCAATCCCTTTCTAATCTCAATGAACAGACACGTTAGGAGCTCCCCTATTTAGATGTTTGGTCTGTGTGGGAGTTTTACATACGCTGCAACAGTTGACAACAAAAGAACCAATACAACTGAAGACACTTGTCTAATAAAAAAGTCAAGAGCAAAACCAGCTCATAAAAAAAAAAAAAAAAAAGATCTCAAAACAGATCTTGACAAATCACACAGCAGGAATTGCCTTAGCATTAGAGAGACCATCATTATTTCCCATCAACAACCTGTTTATCTGTCCTTCTAAAGAGAGGAGTTTTCCCTTGGTACTTCTACACGGGGAACAGCCCCTTTTCATTCATTTGGATGTCCTCAGATTTGCAATTTGAGCTCACCAAGTCACCTGTATCAAAGATTTTTTTTACAACTAGTTTGAGGTTGGTTTGAAGTTCTCCCACAGTCTTGCCACTTGATTTTGATTCTCATGCTTTTCCTGACAAAGTAGATCCTGATTATTGAAGGATATTCGACTCATTGCTCCATTTGGGGGAAGACAGTCCCTGTCATCTCTATGCGCCCCATCCTTCTGTGGATCGTTTTTCTCATTTATTTTCATGGCTGGCCTGATCAAAAGCCCATCCTCATTCATCCTGTAGTCTTTCACTGCTTTCTCCCTTCGCAGCTTCTGGTCGCCTGCCAGCTGACGCAGCTCCTTTGGCAGCTCCCTGCAAGTGGGCTGATAAGGGAAAAAGAAAAGAAAGAGAAAAGAAATCAAAACAATACATATGCATACACATGCTCTACTTTTGTTAATATCAGATAAGAGCTCCCTCTGTAATTAGCCAATGAAATAGAATAATCATCTCCCATTACATCTACTGAATGCATTAACTACCTGCAAACACTATCTTGGGGGGAGGGAGGGGGAGACACTCCTCTCCCTTTCAAAGGCAACCCAAAGATTAGGCCTGCTTTATTGTTTGTTCCTTTATTACACAGATCTTCAAGATTTAAGTAATATTTTGCATATGGGATTTAGATTTCTCCTGAGATCTTTTGCACTATAAAGGTGTGAAGACCCCATAGAGGCATGACCAGTTCAGGTTTCCTGGTAGGAGCCACTGCAAAGGCAACTTTTCTGGCTTTTCTTTAAAAACATGGTATTTGTATCCTAAAAACAGATGTATATATATAAAAAAACAACAACATAGTTTATAAATCAATAGAACAGCTGCTTTGGAAGAACATGAGAAGAAATGCTCTCCTTAAAGGTTGGACTAGATGATCTTGGAGGTCTTTTCCAACTTGAATGATTCTGTGATTTCTTGACTTGGTTCTGAGCAGTGCATGGAACTCTGTACAAAACATCACACTTTCATTCATTTTCATTCAAAAACATTTGAGGATCTGCTATTAACAAGGACTGCAGTGCTCGCCGTGTTTGTAGGAACAACAAAAACATCCACAACTGCTTTCATCTATAGAAAGGGGAGTTGCACATAAATAAGAAAGCTTGCTAACAAGCAGCCAAGCAAATTCAGTTCTAGCAGGTTGCATGGGGACAACTTCAAGACAACACACAGGCAGCACAGAGCAAACATTACTTAACGGCAAAACATCACAGAAAGTGAAAGGAAACCGGCAGGACTGCAGAGCAGGGGAACAGAAACTATTAAATAATTACCCTTCAGAACAGTGAAGCCCCATCCAAATGAAGAAATCAGGAAGGATGAAGTTGCAGAACAAACAAAAGGCAGGCCAGAATAATTTAATTATTATTTAGCAAAAACAAAACAAAACTTTCTGTAAACACAAGAAGCACATAAAACATCAGCCATGCTGCTGGGCCAAGCGATGGTCAGAACACAAAAGCAGCACAGGAACAAACACAACATATTTTCACTTCTGCATTCAACATGAAAAAATGTGGAGGCTCCCACCCCAAAAACACTTGTTGTGTATCCAGAATGTTTCAGATTGTTGCATAAATATTTGTCCTGATACTTTAAACAGAAACAGCGAGGTGCATTTCACCCAAGATTCCTGGAACAGTGATGAAACAGCTGAACAAGCAACTGTAGTAACTTGCTTAAAACCTGCCTTGATATCCAGGGACTGGACGATGGTGCATGTTTAACGACAGGCCAGGGGAAGACAGGGGAAAGCTTCATGCTGGTTCAGGCAGCTGTCGGTATGGGCACACTGGCAGAAACACCAAGAGCAGGAGAAGTAAAAATACAGGTAGGATACTCTATGGGAGTCATCGTAGCCTTTGTAAAGGGAAGCCATGCCTCACAAAACCTGCATCTAGAAGTCCGCACAGATCCAGAGGAAGGCAAAATAGTTCAGACAGCATTAAGAAAAAAAAGCAGATGAAGCGCTTAGTTGCAAACACCCCACCTTCAGTTCTGTTTAGCCAGAAGAACTTGCATCCAGCTTCCCGACTGCCACAACTGTGCTACAGTACCAAAGCTCTGCTTGTGAACAACCACCAGTTAGAGTGCTGCGCTTCTAAGAGATCACTTGCTTCTTAACACCAATGTGCTCCCAGGCAGCATTTGCTTCTTTGAATCTAAGTCCTACACATCAAAAGGCAGTGATACTTCCAAACCCCTAACCACATACAACAGAAATCTACAAGGACAATTGGAAATTTCACACACAGCTCCTGTACTAGCTTATTTCTAGAGACAGCACTGCAGAGGCACAGAAATCCATTTTACTTCATTGCTGCGTCCACAAAGAGAGTAATTACTCCTGGCAGAAAGCGATGCTGAAAATACAGGAAATAGCAGAGACCCAGAGTTGGGAAATCTAGGATGAGCTCGCTCTCAGCGGTGAGGGAAGATCACCACTTGAGAAAGACAGAATCACACAGAATCACAGAATTTCTAGGTTGGAAGAGACCTCAAGATCATCAAGCCCAACCTCTGACCTAACACTAACAGTCCCCACTAAATCATATCCCTAAGCTCTACATCTAAATGTCTTTTGAAGACCTCCAGGGATGGTGACTCCACCACTTCCCTGGGCAGCCTGTTCCAAAGTCTAACAACCCTTTTGGTAAAGAAGTTACACTTTACAGCACAATTACATTCATCAGCCTAATTCACACCTATCTTTCCTCATCTTGTACTGGATGCAGCAACCCCTAAGGGAACGCAGTGACCTCGCTGCAGGGCAACTGAGGAGGCTTGGCTCTTTCTCCTTGATTATGCATGTTCACTTTTCCTTTCTTTTTCTGTTCCTGAGAATAGGAACAACAGAGGGCCCCACCCAGAGGCAGAATCTGCTCCCAGAGGCAGAATCCCCTGATTAGACAGAGAAAGGAGGGAGTTGCTAGTTGCCCTGATAGCCATTGTTCAGCATTATTCCTCAGTACTCAGCATTACTCAATTCACAGGCAACCTTGGTCTGGAAAGCCAAAACATCTTTTTCACCGCATGTATCCTGATACTGTTGTAAGACACACAATAGCTGTTGGCATGATGAATTTCTGGATGCAGCAGTGACCCAGGAAAGATTAGGAGGATGCTACAACACTAGTCTGAGCTGAAGTTCAATGGTGTCAGCTCTGATCTGGAAGCTGCAATTCACCATGGCAGCTTGTGCAAAATAACTTTATGGTCCCGGAGCATTCATGGGCTTTGCTGCAGTCCTGCTTCAGCAACTGAGGACTCACTTCTGGTTCTCCACGGTTGCCATAATGCATGAAGAGAGCACAGTAGACTCCTATTTCATGTTCTCAGAGTGTTTCCCCTGCACAGGTATTTACTTCAGAATCTAAGGAGATCCACTGTTTCTCCTGAAGTAGCATTAGAACTGCGTCAGATGATGCTTGGAGAACAAAGTCATCAAGCACAGGGACTCTGCTGCTGCTGGAGTCTGGCTCCAAGATAAGACAAGCTCATCATACCAAACTGCTGTACACCAGGAGTCCAGCAATGTTTTTGCTACAATGGTGATTGAACAGTTAGAAGATCTACATCCAGCAAATTCCAAGTAAAAATGGGCCCACTTTACTAATAAAGAAAGGCAGCTACATTGAAGAATTAGGATGTTGAACAATTAAGTACAGTAGACTAGAAGTTAACTATGGAAGGTCAAATAAGAAAGAAAGGACAATGTCCAGCCATGTATAAATCCTGCTAGATTCAGGTCACCTTTAAAAAAGAAAAAGGTAACTTCAAGAGGTTGACTCTCTTCATTCAGTGCGTTCAATCAGATTGCTCCATATTCTTTTAGTTGGTATGAGACCTCTTCAAGTGATATTTGGTAGAACTATATCCCAACTACAAGCCAGTAAATCCCACAGAGCTTAACTTAAATTTTAACTAGTCGGTATAAGAAGTAAAATAGCTCTTTTACAGTAAAAGGATTTTCCAAGTAGCTTTATACTTTAGCTCCACAAGAGAACCGGATCTGAATAAACGCTCTTTGATTCAGGGAATTAATAAACAGTCAGAGAAACTACAAGTTGCATAAAACTATTTATTATTTTTAACCAGATTTAGTTGAACTTGTCAACTCACAAAGGATGTCCTTAAAATTAACTTTGATTTCTTACTTTGTTGAAAAAAATCAAAAAAATAAAAAATAAAAAAAAAAAACACAAACAAATAACAGAAAAAAAAAACACCAAACCATGGAGGTTTGCTTGGGCTTTAAATGCGTATCAAGCAGATTTTTGTTCTAGTATGGGACTTTCATCTGTGTGATCCTCTTACAAGATATAAAAAGGAAAATGATTAACAGTGAAATGATGGTAAAAATGGCTATTCTTACTGTCCATACTACAAGATTCCTAAAGCAACTGCAAGTATGACCATCAGATGTGATATTAAATAAGCCTTAAAAATGCCATTTGAAATGCTCATGATCAAATTAATCCCTTGGCTAATCTTATGCAGTAAATGGATTTAAGAAAGGATTGGCTTCAGCAACTGTTAACCTGACTACTGTTTGAAAATTCTACAAACAAATAGCCCAATGTTAAGTAGAATTACTCTGTAATCTTTTCACTTTTAAAAAACACTTATTTTCCCCTCTATCCGTCCTATGTTTGCATGCATTTTACACTGGAAATTCAGATGTCATGCTCATTTTTTTCAATGAGGTATACACAACCTTCTGTTTTTGAAAACTCTTCTTTCAAAAGAAAAGGTTTTCAGATATGATCTGTGAAGCAACTGTGACCTCTTGTGGTTATCTACATTCATCTCCTCTTAAATCCTCACTAATGGGATTTACTGCTCTGAGCCCTTACATAGTTCTCAAAGGATTCAAGTCTGCACTCAAATGCTTTGTTAAACCAGGGCAAAGAAACAGATAAACCTGTTCCTTAAGATAGACCTGTATTCACTTTTCCAAACAAATATTTCAAGGTATTTACAACCGCAAAAATGAGCTAATGACATGATCTAATCATGTTAGTTCAGTCTCCTCATGATGAATGAAGATATCTGGCAACTTACCTTTTGCTCTATCTTAACAGCAGCCATATCTTACATAGTTATTACAAGCCCTGCTAAGATTTCTTCACTAAAGACACTGAAAAAGACCACACCATCACCACTGCCTATTTGGTTTGCATGGAACTTTCTTCCCATCAGTGAAGAAGGTCAAGTTCCTTAACCAAAAATCCTGCACCCCACCACCTCTATAAATGAAGAAGGAATTACTGAAGTGTCTGCCATACAAAAGCCACTAAAAGTTATCTGGACAGCAATACTACTGGCTCTACGTAACCAAAGATTAAAAGTGTTACTTGACTGGATTTTTTAGATAACTCAGATGACAATAGATTTGAAAGAAAAAAGTAACTCATGTCCTTACAGAAATAAAAACCTTTGGGCAACAAAACATAACATTTCTCAGAAACACACAGGATATTCAAATAACTCAGCAGTAAGGGTGAACAACTGAAGAAAAAAAAAATTAACAACTTTTGGGGAGTAAAACTTCTTATCAAACCAAAGCAACTCTGGCAGCTCCAAATAACACCACTTTGCAACTGCCTGTTGCTCTTCATGTCCACAAACACACATACCCTCCACTGAGCCCAGAGGTTCTCAAACTCAGATCAGAATGAACAGAAGGCATGTGTCCATTCCTTAACAGTTGCAGCTCACCACCCACAGTACTAAGTTAACGTGCATTTGTGCAAATAGACTGACGTGAAAGGCAGGCAGATCACAGAATCACAGAATCTCTAGCTTGGAAGAGACCTCAAGATCATCGAGTCCAACCTCTGACCTAACGCTAACAGTCCCCACTAAACCATATCCCTAAGCTCTACATCTAAACGTCTTTTGAAGACTTCCAGGGATGGTGACAGACACCATCACTTCTGCTGCTGTGCTCCAGAAGCAAGATGTGGCATGAAGTAGGGTGCACAGCTGCAGAAGAGGAAGCTAATTTAACTATGTCCTCCAGAGTTCATCCATCAGAGCCTTAGATCACATTACCAGGCCGAGATACAAGCTAGGACATACCCACCTTTGTGCTCCTAAGGTGATCTCCAGATCCATTCCGATAAGCATTTAAGTAATCATTCACCACAGCTGTTAGGTCAGACATCAAATTATCCGTTAGAGATGAGTGGACCATCAGAAGGTACATAGCCTTCAGAGCAAGCGCTTGAAGCAGAGAAGGTGGAAAGGGTCTCAAGAACCATATATTGGGATTCTCCTGTGTATCCCAATACAAATGAAAACAGTTATTCCAGTAGCAAGAATTATAACAAAACTTTTCATCATGTTCTACTGCAGTTTAAACAATATTGCCAGATCCTGATCTCTATTTCAGTACTATTGAACGCTTGCAGTTTCTAAGGCCATCTGCATACGACCCTGGGGATATCAGAGAAGAGGAACTCTGGGAGGAATTACTTCTTAAAAAACAACAGAAAAAACAACGTACACCTGCTACAGTGTGTAATGAATGCTAGGTTGTCTCTCATCTGTCTAAAACAATGTAGGAAACTAGGTGTGTCTTTCAAAGAGTGAAACCTAAAGATCAAGTTGGAAAAAATCTCCCATCAGGGAAGCAGCCAGGGATAGGAACAATTTCAGTCAGCACAACTGAAACTAACTCTCATGTTCTGTAAGTCCCAGTGAAGCAGCATGACCATGATACTGTGAGCAGAAGTATCGCTACAGTCCCTTATGGTGGTATACTTACTATACACGTATTACACAGTCATTTTTTACTTTTCATCTTCAGACCAATAGAATGACTTGTGAAAGCTAAACATGGAAGGCAAGCCTGTTGTCATTTGGCTTAGATTTGCCATACAGAATTCTCTAAAATGAAATTCTGACAGACGCTATTGGAATTCAGACACCAAAGTAAAAAATAAAGACGTGTTCAAATTTGAGATTTCACTGAGCAGCTATCAGTTTAAAAATAATTTGCCTGAACAAATTATAGCCATATCAAAAGATATATAATTGAGGCTTTTGATGAAAACTTCCTATCAATGAATAGATTGTGCAAAACCCCTCAGATTTACTCAGGAAGTTACAAAACTAGTATAAAGGCAGAAAAAGATGGTCTGGCAGAACAGAGCTTGTTCCCATTCACAAAAGAAATCCTGTCTGCATAGCGGGGTCTCATTAAGTATCTAGCTCCTCCCACATTTAACAGTATCTTTGGAAGTCCTCCTCCCAGCCCCCTCAACTAAAAGAAAGGTCAGGTGATTAAAAATTCAACAAAGAGATATCACACCTGGCACCAGCCTATTTACATGCTATTTATCCAGGTTACACTCCCCAGATCTTGGGAACTTCTTGCCTATTAAGACTTCCCTTGCCTGTCCCTCTCTGAAAGATTAACAAAAACACGGACAATTATATAGCAAATGACACTGAACTGTGCTGTTACTCTCATTTTTCCATTCTCGCAGTGCTGGCTAGAGTGTTTCCTCTTTCCCTACATGACTCAGGGTTCATTTTACCCGATTTGTTCTTTTGGAGCTAGGTTTCAGAATTAGTCAAGTATATTAAGATATCCAGACCATTTTTTACCAGTTACGCAAAACTTCTATTGCACAAGCTTTGTGTTTCTTCAATACTCAATTTCAAATGTACTATTAGGAAATACTAGCATAAGCATTGACGGGAGCTGAAGCATGCATCTGTCTCCCAAATGACTATTACGAAATGTCCTTAACTACAGCAATTTGACTACTAAAGAGTGCCATGCTCTTAAAAAGAAAAAAAAAAAAAAAAAAAAAAGAATCTGAAAAGGGGCACAGCACAGCTCACAATTCAGTCTTCAGAGGTGCCTCACTGAATCAACTCACTGAAGCCACTTCCTGCCTGCACTTCATGAGGGCATCCCATTTGGAAGGTATCTTCAAGTGCTGCATCAAACACTCCTGCAACGTGCAGACACGGTGTGGAAAGTAGCCTCCTGTTGCCATTGAGAACTGCAGAACATCAGCCACCTGTGATGGAAGAGATCAGTATGTCCTCCCCAGTGTCTGATGAGCAAAAGCAGAGAATGTGGAGATTTGACAGAGGGGAAGCATATTACAATACAAAAAATATACTGCAGACACATTAATCCTCATTTTGACTGTATACAATTGCAGAAGTAGTAGTCTGACTCCTTAAAGCCATCAAGTTAAATGAAGAGTAAATCAGGTTATAAGAATGATTTCTCCAGACAGCACATTAGGAATAGTATCAGAAGAGAGTAAGCACACAGTGATACTTCCCCTACTTCTTGTTGCTTTTTTTTTTTTTTTTAAACACAAAGTAGTGATGCAATGCAAGGAAAACACGATGAAAGAATATGTAAATGGTCTAAAACCTTTTGACAAAAAACTGATTTTGCCAGTAAAACTTATCTTTGACAGCATACAGACCCAAAACTGAAAGAGACAACAACCTACAGCAGTAACTGCATGGCATATTTTTTGCTTGTTTCCTATGCTGGTTTTATCCTTTTTACCCTTCACAGTATCAGGCTCCAATTTTTGCTACTAATTAGGGAACACTAGGATGACTGGGACTATTTTAACAGGTGCAGAGCGGTGACAATGGAAAACAGAAGCTTGGAAGAGAGTCTACCCACCAGGGAAGCAGAGAAGAGAAACTGAAAAGGCTAGATCCACCTTCAAAATCTAATACTTGAGTGATGCATCGTTAGAACCAAGTTCTCAGACTTTCTCTCCTACTCAAAACCCCAGACTCCTACTCTGGTCCTCTGGAATCCCCGCTGACCTCTCATAATCCTTGTCTCCTTTCTAACTTTGTTACGAAACCTGAAGCCAACACTCTTAACGCAAGTATCTACAGACCTGCCAACAAAACCTGGAGTTTACATGCTAGCCCAGTTTTACTGCAAGCGTTACAGCTGAAGCTGCTGTTTGAGCTGTTCTACCAGGAGCTGTCCATGTGCTATCCAGACCAGGCCATACAGCGCTTTACAGCCCCAGTCGAACCCCTGCAATGGTGACAACAGGATTTTCTAGCTTTGACTTCTTCTGGCCACTTACACTGAGTGCAAATGCCAAGACTAGCCCCCCAGTTCCTGACTTATCTAAGTCTTTTAACTTAACTAAGTCTTTTGAAAATACATCTATTTTCCCATCCAATAGCAAAGGCAAACAAACTGGTATGATTTACTACTGAGTAAAGCTGACTCTAAGGCATCAGCTGCCTTCTCTGGGAGAGAAGCCATGTATTTACTGTGCTTATCAGAAGAAAGCAGTAAGCAAATCCATTTACTGAATTCCCAAGGAATAAAAGCTTTTACTAAAGTATTATGAGGAAGATGAAAAATGCTAGTGCACCAGAAGTAGAACAAGCCATCTTGGACTAAGGAAAGAAATGATGTCAGACCTCCGATGCTCTGTAGTAGAACAAAGGATCTAGGACTGCCTATACTTCTGGTATGCTGACTACGCTGCTGTAGTCCAAAGTCTACAAGCATCAGCTAAAAAGTAACAGTATACATGGAGAAAGGAACTGAAGTAATCCGATCTGATTAATTCACTGAAGACAGGAAAATTAAGACCCAGTGAAAGCTGACTTTCACTGGTTTGTAAGCACAAATAACCAGGTAAAGAGGGAGTTTCCATCATTTCTTACTGAACAGACCTTTTTACTGTACCTCTGACCACTAAAAACTCATTTGGCTTTTAGCTCTCAATGGCCAAATGCAGATGAAGAGGAGCCTCAGGAAAGACCTTCTGAAGCAGTCAGTTATTTTTACTCAAAGTCAAGATAAAGACTTTCAAATCTATGGAGATGAATATTCCATTCCTCCAGAAGGTTAGAGAGGGAATTACTAGTTTTTTTTTTTAAAAAAAAAAAAAGTCAATGCTTTCCAAACAAGAAGATAATAGACTTAAATATTTAAACAAAAATGCAGTCTATTCATAAAAAGCCTAATCTGAATGCACAAGATTAGAAAACAAACTTAACAATGAAAACAGTGTTTTAGCTATCACTGAACTCTCTCAGAAAATCTTAGTCATTGCATGCTAATGGCTTGGATTCAAGGGCAGAAACTGACTACTACATGCTAAAAAGGTGTGTACGTGTGTTGATCTGTGGAACCAGACTGCAAATACGTCACTTTCATATTTTATGATTAAACTTAGCATGAACCTCTGTTTTATGGACAGTCTCAAGTTGTTGTCCTTTCTTTATTCTTCTGGTACACACATCTAAGAAGAATTGCATTATTTCATTTAATTGTAAACAACTATGCAGCCAACAACATTTTAAAAGAAGCAGAGATTTCAGAGCATGAGAATGCTCTAATCTGATGGTGCAGCACAGAAGAGTCTGAGAAGGCAGCATTATGGATGCACATTAGAAACCTTTCACTGATGTGCACTACATGTATACTATTACAAGCAACAAACAGTTACAGCAACTGGCCAAACCATGGGTTAAACTTTTCAAATGATGCAGGCAGAATCCCATTTAAACCAGAATTCTTCAATTCACTGCTGTGTTTTTAAACAGTCTCACTTGCACGTGCACTTGTGTACGCAGCCTGCTCCAATTTTAAGAATTGCTTCTCAGTGTTAAGTGCTTCACAAAGAGCCTCTGTGAGAGTTTGCTCACAGGAATTTCCCAGTTACTGTCTCCAGACAGTAGATGACAGCTCCATACTGCAATAACAGGCACGCTTTAGGGCAGTCAAAACCAAACTGCTCCCCTAGCTTACTTATATTGGATGTATGATTCAGACTCAGATCAATGGATCAGAGTAATTGAATCTAAGCCTAAAGATCTATTAATGCAAGAAAAGCATGCGTGTCAGCTCACACTGAAACAGAACTATGAGAGCCATTTATGGGCCTCAGAGGTCCTAGCATGGGTCGGTCTGGTTAGGCATTTCCACTGTACCAGTTACATGTTCTAGGCAGCACAATTGCCTAGTTAATACATTAGCAGCACTGGTAGCAATTTTCTTCTTGACCTTTTTCATGCAGTCCAGACTTAACACTGACATTGATTGATACTTGACTTGTAGTAGAACACTACAAATTTTTAGGGGCAGAAGGCCAAACTAACATCAGAGAGGGACTGAAAGAAAGTTTTGTTGTATAACATTTACTATATAACCCAGACTAGGACTTTGAAGAACTACTACAGACAGTCATGTTTATGACACGAAAAATCAGTGCACACACAAGGACAAGAATAACACACCCACAACCACTACAAACAATGATAGACATTCTGTTATTTTCTTCTCTGAAAAGGCTCTAATTTTCCACTTAGTCATGCAACATTTTAACTACAACAATTACCAGAGCTAGCACTAGCAAAAGCAAAGATTTTTGTGATTATCTGGCCTATACTCTCAATTCCACAACTGTGTTTATTAACAGACACTTCCATTCCTAGATACCTGTAAGCCTGACTGTTTTCTGCACTTGTGAAAGGGTCAGAAAGGGTAACCAGAAATATAAAACACAAGTCTATCTGGCTCCAGTTAAAGCCACAGTAGCATCAGGTTGTGCCAAGTTTTATCAAGATCCATTACATATATTAAAAAAAATAATAATAAAAAAATGCTGCTAGTATTAGATATTAACAATCTCTTAAAATGGGGATTTAGAGATACCCAAAGCACCTCTCATAGATTGATGCTTCTCTTGACTAAGATAAAAGCTTGTTCTGTGAAAAACTAGTATTTTTAATCTATTCTGGTCTACACAAGACAAGCTCTAAATAGCAGCCTTGCCTGGCAATTCTTACCTGGAACAAAAATACATTTAGAAGGCTCAACTATCACCACATTCCACTGACATTAAACCTTCCTTGAAAGAAGGCTCTGAATAAGGCTCAGTTTTCTCTCATCAAAACTTTTGTTGCCAACCAGAGTATGTGAAGCGTACCTGTGTATCAAAGACATTGCAGAGAAGGACGCTGTACTGGTGAAAAAGGCAGTCTGAGATCCAACGGCAGTCATGTATGACCTGGAGAAAGAAAGAGCTGTCAGACAAACCTGTATCCAACTGCAATTTTTCTGGTAATCACTACATCTATATGCAACCCCTCCTACCTCAGATGTCCTCACACACCCTTAACCCTTACCTTCAAGATGTTTTTATCTTCCAGCACCATCTGTAATCCATTTTTGAACGCTTGAGGTCCCAGAAGGAAAATATCAAACAGAAAAATACGGCTCTTTGTTGCTATCTACGACAAATTGAGTTAGAAAGAAGATGAGTGAGAGAGACAAGAACAATGGATTTTAAGGTAGGAGAAAGCACACTGTCACATACAAGACAACCTTATATACAAGTACACATTAAGCAGCACACTTTCAGTTTCCTTAATGCTAATCTATGAGAAAGACTTGCTTTTTTCACAGATAACTCACAATAATTAGGAAAAATGACCTAGTAGTCTACTATACACATTTAAAGGTAGCATTTTGCTGCATTTTAAGAGCAAGCCCTATCCAAAGCACTTTGCATAAATTCCTACATGTACCTCAATGTCATTTCTAAGGAATCCGATCAAGAAAAATTATTGTTTCCATGACATTCCTTTAGGTGTCAAAAACTGCTACAAAAAAAAAAAAAAAAAAAAAAAGGACATTGTTTTCCACTACACCATTCAACATAGGCCATAACATTTAGATGTTGTCTATTCTCAAACTCATAAAGGCTTAACAAAAGCTGATATATGAATACAGTTTAGCCATGCCAAAGCAAACATTCTGTAGACACTTACTTCTGCAAGTTTGAACTCCCACACAAGTTTTTGCTTTGGATTAACCATGCCCACTTTAAACCTCCTTAAAAATAAACCAGGATACTTTTGAGTATATAAAACAATATTAATTTCCATCCCTTCCTGGTCAGATATTTATATCATCAGAGCTAATCAAGATATTTTATCATCTTTAGCTGCATTTTACTTCTCCAGTTATATTGGCATTGTGATTAGGTGGGTTTTGCAGTTGTTCCATAGGCAACAGCTGTACTATTGTACTACCTCTACCTCTATTCAAGTAAATAAAGATGGCAAACCAACCAAATTATTTGTTATATACAAATATATGTGATATACAAGTAATTATTATATTGCCTTACAATGGCATAATTCTTCCTGTAACAGGTAGTGCATGAAAACACTTAATTGTCTCAACGAAAATCATATCCCTTACCAAAAGAGTCACATTAGTACATCTTAAGCACAGGCTAATCCCCAAACATTTATTAGTTTTGCATCCATTTAGGGGCACATCTGGGGAAACACCTGCTTCTTACCTGAAGCCAGGAGAGTTTTCCATGACGACATAAATTAACACCTTCCCCAACTACACTAACAACATGCTGCTGTTTCAGGTGTAGCACCTAATGAAAAACAGGGACAAAAATAATCAGTGCCAGAGAACGATAAGCAGAAGGACAAATAGTAAAGCTGGATTTTTCTGGTCACGATCCATATGTAAGATAAATACAAATCAGGAACACAATGAATCCTGCGGATATAGCGATCCAAACAGATGCAGGATCAGTCCAGTTACAGATAGATAGCTGGGTATTCCACAACTAGAAACAACACATTTAATAGAGATCATTAACTAAAGATTATAAACTCCCCATATCTCCTCAGAAGAAATTCTCTTAACTAGGTTTAAGGAACTTCCTCAAGATCACAAAGAAGGCATTCCTGTTAGATAAAAACAGGAACTCATCTTCTAAGGTATTCAGATAAACCTGTTACCCTCACAGAGGCAAGAAGTTTCAAGAGAATTAAGATAAATTAACCCATACTGCACATGCTGCATAAGAGTGGCAGAAATAAAAAGTCAGCTTCTTTTTCAAGCAAAAAATAAATTAATCTGTAAGCAGGGAAATCTTGCCCTGTGGTAAAAGAGCTTTTTCCTCTGTGTGCGCTCTCCATTTATCATAATAAAAACCCAAATCCCAGATGATGTAACTGCAAGAGAAAATGGCTTGGAAGGCATAGCATTGCTGGTCTAAGTCAGACCTAAAAATACTATTAGGTTCAATAAATCTATCATGGGTTCTGAAATTCTTCCTACCACATCCAGACGCTTCTGAAGTTCTAAACACCCATGAAAACGATTCCCTCTCCAAACACCAACAATTCCTCATGTTGTTCTCTTTCTAAAGAAAATAATTGCTCACTAACTAGTAATACTGACTCCTCATCACAGTTTACAGGTGAAACATTCTGAAAACAGCAACCAGCACACAATGGTACAAATTCATATCTGCTACAAACTCATGTGCACTGCACTCTTTCCCTGCATGTACGTGTATGTACAAGTTAAATATACTCTAAGACCACCAGTGACACCATTTCTACTTGACTTAAGAAGTCAGTTACTACTTATTACTGAATTTTCATTACAGTCTGCAGAAACAATTTCCAATACAATACCTCATGGAGCAGTGCTCACCATCTTGCACCTAACAGCTACTGACAAACCAAACAGAATGGGCTTAAAAAGTCATATATGCTGAGCAAAAGCTTTAGTTAATACTTACTGCTGGGCCAAATTTCTGCTGGAAGCAGTCAATAACTGTGTACTCTACCTTCTCTTCTTCTTTCTCTAAAATGAAGTTAAAAAAGCATTAGAAGCTTCATCTGATTGAATGAACTCTGAATTGAATGAACACAGAGTATGTATTTCAGTTATATAATCACTCTACTTCTCTGGTTTAGCTTCTCAGCTCTTCTCTACTCCCTGAACACATCCAAACAGACCATCGAATCACAGAATGGTTTGGGTTGAAAGGACCTTAAAGATCATCTGGTCCCAACCCCCCTGCCACACGCAGGGACACCTCTCACTAGACCAGGTTGCTCAAAACCCCATCCAACCCAGCTTTGTACACCTTCAGGGATGGAACAGCCATAACTTCAGGTTCAGTTTACTGGACTGTCTGTTTCAGATATACATAGTCTTGAGCATGAGCCAAAATTCTAAATTTTTCACAGAAATACTGACTGTTCAAAAGTTGCAGTGTTTTGTTTTGTCTTTGTGAAGTATAAAGAAAATAAAGATTTCAGTTCAAGAAACTGCATCTGTTAACAGAGGGCTAACAGAATTTAAGCCAGATTTTAGTATTTCAGAACACCTGCTTAACCAAGTCTAATGAACAGATAAAGGGCTTTCAAAAGATTTTCTTTCCTTTTAAATAAGATGCAAACATTAATAACACGCACCCATGACAACACAAGGACAGTCTTCCAAACTCTGAAATAACATCCTATTGCAAAATCACATGACAACATTTTAAAAGGCTCTCCCAGAGTACATCAGTCTCACTCATTTTCTTCCCCCCCTCCCAGGCAAAGGCAACCAACCTTCCTTTAGCCTGTACAGGCCCTGCATGCCTGTCACAGCTCTATGTGAACAGGGAGAGCCAACTGCGTTTTAGATCTGCACCTGTGGGTGTGCATACAGCAGGAACCGCTCAATCAAATCAATGCAAGTGCCTTCCAAGCGTAACAGCCAGTGCAGTACAGAACAGCAAGAGTCTTAGTGAGCTTTCACTTATTTGTCGTGCCATGTACATTTCAGGTACAAGGATAAGATTAAACAGCCACCACAGAGGAATGCTCACTGGCTGAAGCGCTTGACTTCTCCAAAAATTAGTTATGCTGCTCAGCCACTTTTACAGCTGATGAGAACCACAGGATTAACATTCTGGAAAGCAAACAAGTTTTTCTGATGTTGTGTACATATTTGCAGGCAAAAGGCACGTGTGCTGATACCGAGCTCTGTGCCTATCTGCCTGTGACCACTGTTCTTTCAGAATACAGCCTGTCCAGATACAGGCGAGCCAAGAGCCCACAGCTTTGGGGGAAGATCCTGTGTGACACACACTAACTACATTGCTTGACTAATATTCATGTTACCTGAGAGGGAGTACTTTAAGCTATTCAAGGCTCTGGGCTGGCTCTCGGGGAAAATGCCTGGAGAACTCCATGGGCTACAATCTGCTTGTCCTGTGTCTGCTCCTTTGTCCCCATTCCCCTCAGCAGCTGAAGTGCACCTGCAGGAGCAAGACAGCCATACATAGCACAAAAGTCAAAACATTACACATTTCACCAGCATGGATATTTTAATAAAGAAAATAATTCCATCCAACACCATCTACCTGCATCTAGACAATAAACTGCTGCACTGATGCAACTTCCTAACCCCATGTACATGATTCTTATGGGAGACTTTGAAGCTAATCCACTACATGGTTATTTTGCTCACAGGATCTTTATTTCACGTGAAATTTCAGATTTATTTCTAAAACTAAAAGGTGAAAACAGAACCTGAACAGATTCACCACAAAGGTCAGCAATGAAGGTTTCAAGAGAAGAAAGAGCTAAAAGTACCATGAATGAAGTACCTGATCTAAGCCCGAGAACCACACAGTTGAAAAATCTGCAAACTTTTAAACTGAAACTTTAATATTCGATCCATTATTTAATCATTATAATCACCCTCTGATTATAATCAGAGGTTTCAGTTTTCAAGTAATGAGGTTTCAGTTACAAGTTGGATTACAAGTTAATAGATCAGTAAAACAGCTTTACCCACTGAAACTTTACTATAATCAAGCTGAAGTTATTACATATTTAGTAGAGATGGTAGCACATCGAGGCAAGAAATTGACGTTTCAGTAAGGTGAATGTTTACCAACTCACGTATAAGATTTCTAAATTCTTAAACTCTAATTTCTAAAACAGGACAATCCTACATCAAGAGCACTTTACTGTGAAATACACCTTATTAGTATAAATTTCTGTGTACTGATATAAAACCCTCCCATTTTGATTATAGAGCTCCTACAGTGTATATCCCTACCTCAATATAATAAAACATAAAAATAACTATTTATAAAAATAAATGATCAACACTTAGATGTAGCTGAAAAATCTTGCATCTAAAATGGCATATTAAAAGATTAGTGCAAAAATAAATCTGTCACACAAGTGAGCACAGTATGTATGTTATTTAACAGGGAAGAAAGAGACGAGGCAGCAGCAAACAAGACAAGTGCTGCTAATCACAATTCTATGTGCTAACTATATTTGAAGGACTATACAATAGATATCTCTTCATTCCTACTTTTCTTAGGAGAAAAAAAATAAATAAATGTGGTTTTGTGAGAAGACCCAAAGCAAAGCCATTTAAGAGCAGGACACTGTAGAAGTCTGAAACATAGCCTTACCAGCTTCCTAAAGTCATGTTTATAAACATTTTACAGCACGTATATAAACATAACTTCCATGTACAATTCGCCTTCAACTATTCAGGCAGAAGAAATGTTCATGGGAAACCCTCCCTGAAACCACAAGCTGATCTGCAAACAAACCATGAAAATTATTCTACTCTGGAACATTAATGGGAACTAAAAAAAAAATAATAATAAAAAGAGGAGAAATACTAAGTTATAGTTTGAAAGAGTCTTTTAAACAGTGGAGGCCTTCTACTCATCACCTTATTAAACTCTTTAGAGCAAATACAAACTTTACACAGCTGGGTCTGAACATCTGTAAGATATTAAATGCAGGTGGTGCCTCCCCTACCAATTGCATTCCTATCCCCATCTCCTACCACAAAAGGATGCAGGCATTTCAACATACTCAGACAGCACTGTTGCTCCATTCCCTGAATCCAGTTCATCCAGCACTTCCACTACAATAGAAATAAACAATTTACATTCTGCTGCTGACAAGCAACTTTCAGGAAATAACAAGTGTTAAAAAAGGAGAACTATAATGAATAATAAACAGCATAGGACAGACATATATACAAGAAAAGAAAACAAACTCAAAATACAGCTTAAATATTTTTAAATTCACTCTGATGTACAACTTATATAAAATAGCTCATATAAGTAACTTACAAAAAAGGTATCAGAACTTTAATATTTAAACAATAAGCTGTGGGCTTAGCATCCCACCAAAAATGAAGTCAATATTGAACTACAACTAATTATGCTACTTACTATTAAAAACATAAAACAGTACAGATATAAAAACTACAATGGAAAAAGGCAGTACACATAAGTACTTGATAAGCTGCCTTCTAACTACTTTCCCCTCAGCACTTTGCCCTTTGTCCCCAAAGCAAAACTTGATAGCAGACGCCCATAGAAATAAATGCATAGGACCTTTAAACACTATAATTTTTTTTTTTTTTGAGTAATTCTGTATTTTATGACTAGTGAATCACAGAAAAAGGCTCACATAAGCAGACCACTTAGTGGAGATTCCTTTCACCTGTGCAAGTAAAAGCAGAACCAAATTAACTAGAACTTTCAGCAATTTAACTTCCTAGCACAGAACATCTTGCACTTGTAAGAGAACGCACAATAAACATGTAATTACGCCTTCCACCTTCAGGAAGTAAACAGGGAGCATGCATAGCTCAACTTCCTGATTGTTATTTCCATTAGTGGTCTTACTGAACTTTATTAATTAGCTCATCTACTTGTAAGCCTTAATGCAGTACAGTCACAAGACCTTCACGAAGCGTGCGATTACTATTTCACTAACAGGTAACTGGGGAACAAAAGGTGTGTGATTTCTAAAACATTCTGATTCCTACTGACTTTAGAAAAAAGTTGTGCAACTGAAGACTCCAGCAGTGACCAAAACTGAAATGCTGAACCAAGTGTCCATGATCCCCGTGTCATAACACACATTAGGGCCTCACCACTGACTATTTCGTGTTCAAAGAACAGTTTTACTCCTGGGGTGCTTCTGCCAGTTTCCAAGTTCTTCACTGCAATCAGGGAGTAGAAAAAATAGGTTATGTCAAGTTCTGCTGTACAGGTAAAACTTAGCATTTACTGAACAAAGCAAGAACAGAGGACCAGCTAGTTCTATTAATTACAATAAAGTCAGTAAAATGGGGATTTTGAGGGACAGTACGTTCACTCTATGTAACAGCACTTCCATACAATTACTCTGCATGCTTAACAGGACAGACTTTTGGTCTGCTATACCCACATAATCTCGAACCAGAGAGCACAGGCAGATCCAGCTACTTTTATCTCAGCTTTAAGGCTGTGTTTTATTTATCCCAGGGCTGTTTAGGCTCTGGGGAACCACACACACGCATTGCGCTGGGCACAGTGAGTGCTGGACAGGCTGTGGGCTGGAGGCCGCACACGCTGTCCCTGGGCAGTCCCTGCAGAAGTCACCCACGGCTATTTTCAGACCAAGGGGTTCAAACAGCAGGGGACAGGAGCGTCAAACACCGCTTTTAACGACGGAATGAGTTACTGGTGCTTGTCCCCCAGAAGTCAGGCTCACACAGAGCTGCTTTCCTCACAAAAAAAGAGCGGGAGCCCCCCCGGGCAAGCCGCCCCAGGGCTGTGAGGCACCAAATGCCCACAACAGCGCCTCAGCCTCCAGCCCCACACCAAGCCGGTGCGCTGGGGAACCACAGGCGGCCCCGACCTGCCCGCAGGAGCAGCCTCCGGTCGGGGCTGAGGTACTGCAGCACGCCCTGGAAGGCACCACCACGCACGGTGAGCCTGACGGGCTTGCCCAGGGCAGCACCGAGCTGCGGGCTGCTGAGCGCCATGAGGGCGGTGCGGTCCCGCCGGCCGCGCACCTGAGGCGCCACACAAAATGGCGGCGGGGCGCGCGTGCGCGGGGCGGCCGAGGGGCGGGCGGCGGGGCCGGGCCGGGCCGATAAGAGGCGGCTCCGCAGCGGGGCCTTCTGACTAAACGCTGCGCGGCCGGGCCCGGCCCGGGGGTGGGGGCACCGGCACCGCTGTGGGTTTTTAGCTGTAGGACGTCTTGTGGGTGCGGAGCGCCGGTGAGGTCCCTGCGGAGATGGGTTCCCGGGCGTCTACGCTGCTGCGAGACGAGGAGATCGAGGAGATCAAGAAGGAGACGGGCTGTGAGTGCGGGCGGGCCGGGGGCTCCTCAGGGCGGGGAGGGAAGGAGCCGGCGCCGCGCTCCCAACCGGGCACCGGCGGCTGTGGGGGTGCGAGGCGCCTCCCGTAGGCCTGTGTGGAGCTTGGGGGTGCCTCCTGACCGAAATCCCGGCTCGGGGGGTGCCCCTCGGTCGCAGCCGTCCCCGGGAGCTGTCACCGGCCGGCCCCGGGCTGCCGCAGGAGCCATTGCCGCGATTTGAGGCGGGCTCTGGGGTTGGAGTTTGTCTGTAGCAGCTGGAGCCCCCCCCCAAAGCGCTCTCGTTGTAATTCTTTCAAAAAAAGTTGCCTTAAGGGTATTCAGAGTGAATACCCTCGTTGGCACTGGGAGCATAAAGGAGGTAGTGACACTTGTGTAAGTTGGGCATGTTTAACACATCGAAAAGGAAATTCCTGTTTTAGCCAGAAACTGAGAGTATTATTCTAGTTGGACCAGAATATATTCACCCTTCTGCTGTATGGTACTTGAACAAGTTGTTCTTCATAAAGTACTTCAGAAGAGGTAGAACTCAAATTTGCTGCTGTCCATTCCACTCAGATGGATTAAGTTGAGAATTCTGGCAAACAAATTCTATAAACACAGGGTACACTTTAAACTAATCAGATAGGAAGGTCATGACATCATGGTATCATTTTGCTGCTTGTTTTTTCTTCTCTTTCTTCAGGTAACAATGTCTTTCAGGTCATGTGTTTGTCCTCATGCTTGCCCATCTCTTCATGCTACATAAATAATTTAATTTGTTTTCTTTTCAACAAAAGCATCATGTATTTGTTTTAGGTGATAGCATTTTGTGGGTCAGGTAAACAAGTGAATACAGAAAAGGAATGCAAGAAAATTAAGACTATATTGGCCAGCGTAATGGACAGCTGAGTGAGTTAACATACTTTCCATCATTACTGTTTTTCCATTTGTCAAGGGAACATTCTACAGGAGGGTCACAATAAACAAGTTGGAATATAGAAGTCTGCTTATTCAGCAAGAACTTACTGTTTTTTTCTTCTTAAACAAGAAAATTATAGGGTAAAGGTAGCCTGGCTATTAATCACACTTTAAAAAACAAACACCAAATCTGGAATGCTCTTTCAGAAGGCTGCACTTATTTCTTCCCTTGTTTTATTATTGATGCAGTTTGATCTCTAGAATTTTGCATATATGATGGCTAAATAAATACTATTAAGATATCTGCATAGACTTGACATTCTAAGCCATAAAGCTACTCAGCTCTAAATGCTTTGATCATATCTTGGGATCATATCCCAAATTAGGGAGGGTTAAGATTGTGATCAGCACGTTTAAGCCTTGTGGCCTGAATTTTACTTCATTTCCCTGTGTTTTTACTATTCAGTTCTATCAGTTGTTAAATACAATTTTGTTAATCAAGTATTGCTGTTCTCTGACTCATGCTTATAAGTCATCATAGGGTGTCTCTTTGGCTTGATCAAATCTTTTTTCCTATATCTATAAACAGTCCAGGAATGTGATTCTCCTTTGCCTTCTGTACTTTTATAGGTAGATGGAAAATTCCACCAAGCTTTAGCACTTAAACACTTCACGTAAGTGCAAATATTTAAGTAAGGTACAAGATGGGAGAAAAACAGGACTGTAGGTTATCTGGAATGAAGTTCACAGCAGGAATGCTATAGTAGTTTTACTGAATAGAGTATCCTGTAACTTGTTAGAAACCTAATGCTGATGATACTTCACCTATTAAAGAGTTTGAGAAATGGTCTTTGTAGAAGTGACCTGATTTGGCAGTAATACATGTCCATCTTGAATTGATGCTCTGGTGAACACTACTAAGGATTTTTTCTGTCTTGGTTTCTTTATTATGGAAAAATGTTTTTTCCAGTTTTTCTGGGGTAAGTACAACAGAGTGAATATTACATTTAACCTATTGGAATGAATTTTGCTATCCTCATGCTTCATTTTTATATAGCACAAAACTGAATAGCTGATGATAGTAATGGGTGATAAACTATTCTTTAGCTGAAGAGACTAAAAAAATCTGAAAGCTCTGAGAAGCATAGCGTGTTACAAGCCATACAGTGATGTCTAAAAATCTCTTGAATAAACTTACAAATTTGGAGTCAAATTCTATGCTACTTGATTTTATTGTGATTAAGAACACTTCTTAGCAGAATAAATTTAGAAATATCTACAAAGGCAATGCTTCCAAGAACTGAAGAATAACGTGTCCATGAAAGCCTCTACTTAGTGGCAGGTGATCTTCAGTAGGCTCTCAGTTATAAGAGTTAAGTCTGAAGTTGACAGTCTGAAATCTTACATGTGTTGTGGAACTTTTGTTTTGCATATAAGTATTCTGAAATTTGAGTTTGAAAAAAAACCTCAAGTACTCCTAATTATTTTTTCATTTCAGTATGACTATAAAAAACAAATGAAAGGACCAAGATGTTACTTGTCAGCACTCTTGAAAGCTTTTTTGGAAAGCCTTTGGAATGTGACAGTATTCAAACTCTAATTCATAGCCTTTGTTCCTATGCTTTGAAACTGTTCACATAATGTTTAATAATAAACTAATGCTCAATGACAGCATAGGAGAAAAAATATTTCAGTGGCCAAAGGTGATGGATTTTCTGATGGTTATTTACATATTTAGAAAATATGTAAGTAATAAATGTATCAGAAAGTACAAGCAGTCTCCCTGTTAAAGATGCTTTAAAAAACAAACCCTGAATCTGGAATGCTCTTCCAGAAGGTTTGACCCTTTTTTTCCTGTTATTTTATACTCTATGGTGTATTTAGGAAAAATATAAAGATATATCTTGTGCTACTGTTTTGGACAAAAGTTTCAGAGTATCTAATTAGAAAAAACTTGCTAATGATTTTGGCAGAAGTAAAATAGCATACAACTACTAACATAGGGGGCTTGACTTAAATGTTTAGAAGGGCCTTAATAACAGCAGAATAGATAAAATCCTGTTTCAAGTAGCTTTAAGCCTTAGCTTTTGATTTTAAGAAGCAGTCATAAATTGCAAATCTTGTTCTGGTTTTCTTTTGGTCAGCAGAGTGTGTCAGGAATCTTTATTTTGCATGAGAAAGCTTTGAAAAGTGTCCAGTGCTGCAACTTATGTGAAGGATGGGGGTTGAAAGGAAATTTTGAAAATACAGTGGTTGATCTGAATCATCTTCCTTTGTCATATTGCTATGATTTGCTGTTTGTCTAGTATGACGTTAACAAAAACACCGCTTCTCCTGTCAATAGCTGCAAATTCATCCCATTCTAACTATTACGGAGGTGTTCAAAAAATGGAGTTGCATACACTGGCTTGAAACTGGTAGATGAATGGAAATCTCATCACTCTTTCCAGGAGCTGTGGAAGTGCAAGGCTTCTTACCAGAGGTGTAACCCCAGGCTACTCTTGTTTCATAATCCATTGTTGTGTTTGCATGTAGTATCTAAAATAATAAATTAGAAACACAGAAATTAGAAGTCTTTAAAATAGTGGTGTCTGCTTTCTATGTGTGTGTTGCTTAACTTGAAATTGAGCAAGCTGTCTGATCTGATTGTAGAGAAGTTGCCTTATGTGGAACTGAGCAAATTGCCCAACCCAGTGCAAAGAATGTAGGTTGCTGAGTAGATATGGGAAAAAAAGTTACTGGCAGGTCATCCTAAAGGAAGGAACAGTTGGAAGGAATGTTTGAACCTAAACAAATAGGCTAGAGAAAGAACAAACCTGATTGAAACAACAAAATTGCCTCAGTAGTTACAGGTCAGACAACTGCTGTGCAACCTGTTCCCAAATAAGTTTTATACATGGGCTGGTGAAGGCTTTTAAAACAATTGAATCCAAACATTACACGAAGTACTGGTTCAACATTGTGTGAAATCACACCTTTACTGAGTAAACATTACAGCTCAATGCAGTCTTACTCCATCTAGTTATTAACTTTTGAAGGGATTCTGAAGAGCCAGCATCTTCTGTTAGACAATCTCCTGATATTACAGGAACTGATGTTCTAGACAGATTCCCCCCTGTTCCCACCATGGACTAATCCAAAAATCTAGATGTCTGGTATATTTTAATCATGATAATATCGACACCACTATGCTAAATCTAACAAGTGGCTTTGGCATCTTTATTACAAACTGGAGATTTAGCCTGCAATAACTTTCTGCTTGTTTTGTCCAACTTCCTCCTGAACTTGTTTAAAAATAGACTTTTCAACTTTTAATTCATTGTCCCAGAAGCCTGCAAATTCATTTTGTGAAACCTAAAATGAAAAATTGTGTCTAGATTCAGGCAGTTCTCTAAAGGACAAATGGTGACCAGGAATAAAGTTTGACCATTTGCCAAATGCAGAGAAACAGTACATTCTCCATCTAAGGACAGAAAACAGACAACAGGAGTAGAGATGAACAAAAGAGAGAAGGAAAGATGCTACAGGAAAGGTTTTAGTGTTCTGAATGAAGTAGAAGAGATTGGTAGAGGTGTTACAACTATTTCTAGCCACAAAGGAATGTAAGAAAATACAGTAGAACTGTAATTCAAATATTCTGGTAACAGTAATTCAATGTAATGGGTTCTGTGCCTACAAGGAAACACTGACGTGCTAATCTGTTCTTTTTCGTCCTTCAGTCTCCCACAGTCAAATCACTCGCTTGTATAGTCGCTTCACTAGCCTCGACAAAGGAGAAAATGGCACTCTGAGGTAGGTACCATCACTAACTTGGCTCTCCTTGTGTTGACACATCTGTAATGGTGGCTTGCTGTTGCAGGATGCCTGCGTGTTTTCCTCGTATGGTGAATCAGTGAGGCTGTTATAACAGGTTCCTTCATACCTACCGTCTATGTGGAATTTCAAGTTTGTTCTTTTATGAGAGGTCAGGAGAAATCTGATGGTTGAACTGAGTAAGGGTGCTCTAAATATCATTTACCTTTACTGTAGAGCTGAAGGCTTGTAGTAGTTAATACCAGGAAGGCCAGAGTTGATTTCAGGGTTTCTCAACAAATGTTCAGAAATGTTGAACCATGGAACTTGCTCTTATCTAACACGGGCAACTGCCTTTGTTTCACATTCACCATATAATCACATCTGCCAGAACCAGAGCACAAGGAAGCTTGAGACAATATAGGACAGAGTGGAAAGCGGAAAGGGACCTTGTAACATAGCATATGGGGTCTGGCTGAGATGGAGTTAATTTTCTTCATAGCAATTCCATCCTGACCCAGTGAATACAGATTCAGGGATCACCCAGGGTTTTGTATGATATGATCTTGCGAAATGTGACTGTAGGATGCACTATAAACATACAAAGCTAGACCTACCTATAAACTTGGCTCGGCAGAATGCTAGAATCACTGTTGAAAAGGTGAAAGTGCAAAGTTGTAAGATATACTCTTTGGCAGTACCACTAGCTGCCTGCAGTTTCCTTCTGACTCATATGCAGTTCCTTCTGGTGCCACAAATTGTTGACTTCTCAGTTAACATTTAAGTAACTGGTTGTGCAGTTGTTATACTGTAAACAAAACTAAGTGATTATTTTTGGTTAAAAAAGCTTTCCATCCTTTTTTGGCTTGTTCAGATATTCTTCAGTCTGACTCCAGTGATTTGAACTGTGGTTGCACTGCGAATATGTGGACTGCCATAGCTGAAGGGATGAAAATGGAGTGTGGGTGTGGAAACAATTGGCTTGCGATGGCATGGGCAGGAACTTCTTAAGCCTGCTCTGCCACTGAAGCCAATGCATCATAAATTGTAGCATTGGCTATTGTGACATACAGACCAGCTGACTGTAGATAACAAGACTACAACTACTCTCAGAACTAAAGAGAACGCTGACAGCCTCTTCAGACTCTGTATGTGGGTTTAGCTTTTACTGATTATCAAAGATGATGGCTGCCAGACTAGTCTAGCACAATTTGAAACTGAATGTAGGCACATGCTCTTTCTCAGCTCCTCCCTCCAACTTTAAATTCACCTAATGCGGACAAAAACTGTATAAATTTCAAGTGTTGTACTCAATTTATGTAAGATGGATAATTAATCAAATATTTTATGAGTATCTATTGCACAATGGTTGGCTTCAGTGTTAGGTATCAGGAGGAGTTTAACTTTCATTGTTGATAATCATGTGATTCTAGGGAAAGGAAGTTCTTTTGGAAAATCCCAGCAAGCATGCAAACTGTAATCTATTAACTTGCAGTCTGGGCCTCTAAGCATAGCCAGCACCCAGCCATGGCTGACTTAGAGTGGCATTTGAATTTTGTGTCCTGTCCTAGTACCCACAATATGTGGAAACAGTCATCAAGTTTAAGTAATGGAAAAGTACTTCCTGAAAAAACAATGGTGGGGTGTGGGGGGTAAGAGGTTGAGAATTACAGATCGGAAGCTTAGAAATTATGGTTGGTTCGGAAATACTTATCAAAGAACTCCTTACTTTCACATAAGCAAGATGAAGTTATGTGCTTACTGCCATCAAACAATTTGGAAGCAGTATCTTCTGATTGTTCCCTGTAAGCAAGAATGATTTTCTGTAAGGCTCTTATACCTTTGACTTGTAAATCTGACATAGCTAAAATCACTTTTTCTGATCATGGTCAGGTGTTATGCAGTTTTTTGTGGCATGAAACATCCATAAATATGGGCCATGCTTCTGAAGAAGGGGAAGAGCTGTGTTGTCCTTACCTGTGTATCAAAAATGGGCAAAGTAAAGAGCATTGTGAGCAGGTTTGGTAAATGATTATTGCTCATGGTAGTTAGAGAAGGTAGGTAGCTCATTCTGGGACTATAATCCACAGCGGAGATCTTTCCTAGCTAGATGTTTCCATCCATTGTATTGATGTGCAGTTCTAAGTTGGTGTCTTTTCAAAGATATATGAGATATAAAGGAAGAGTATTGATGGAGACAGCTTCATGTGCCTTTTGGCTCTTTCCCCTCTTTATCCTCCAATTACAACTTCAGTTACTGATCAAGTGCTATCAGTTCTTTAAAAGTGTAGAGAAAATTATATTTTTCTTTCACTTTTCCTAAACAAAATGGCTAAACTCTGGCTTGTACTGTATGAATGAAAGCAGGTTGTAAAAGCAAGGACAAAACTTCTTTTGATTTCAACAGTGTGGCAGGCAGAGTTGCCAAAACAAAGGGCTGATGCCTTGGAATATCTGTAGCTACATACAGTTGTGAAATCTGATCCATATCAGTGCTGCCTACATCCTGACTGTAGGCTGGGAGGAAACCAGCGTGCGCACCTCTCCTTTTCATGTTGATCTCAAAGATGAGGGTACTGGAGTATGTGAACAGGATAAGCATATGCTTGATTCAGTGAGTCTTAGGGTTGTTTTGAGAGCTGGTACTGAAGTGTGCACCACACATCATGCACCTGCTCCAAAACTACACCCTACGTATGAGTCAGTATAAGTATCTCTAGGCAGTCCTGTAGTGAACTATAAAACAAGACACTTGTCTTAACTGCTACTCTTGCATGTAACTATTGCATGGAGCCTCCCACTTAGAATACTTTTTTCTGCACTGAGGAAATGACATGTTAAGCACTTCAGAGTTGTTTTTTTTTTTTTTTTTTTTTTTTTTTTTACTGAACAGCAATTAGTTTACCCTGGTGAGTATAGAAGAGGAAGGGAAGCAAATGCTCTGAAAGCTGATACTAGGAGAATAGACACAGTGCTGTTCATGTATGTCTTGCACTTATAAAAACTGTTCACAAGGCAGTGTATCCTAGAGAACTTCAGAAAGCCTTTGGTCCTGAGAGCAGGGTAATGAGCTATCAAAGCCATCTGTTGATCTTTGTCAGTAAATGGAATCAGTTCAGTCTGGGAAAGTGTTAGGTTTGTTCTTAATAGTTCAAACTGATACTGCATGTATTCACACTAGAATGTGCAGGTTAGCAACCTGAACATGAAATTCTTTACCTTTGCTTAAGAAAATGCAAAGGATTTTTAGCTTTGTCTAAAACACACAAAACAAGCATCATATGGTTTGGGTTGCTGAATGATAGGATACTATACTAATTCACATTCCTGACCTTGCCTGTGCTTTCCTTTATTTATGCAAGTTTTTTTTCCTGTTGCTTTTCTTTCAATTATCACTTTTACTTTTGGTATACTTTGGAATAATTGCTTTATAAACATCAGTCACGGTTAAACTTTTAAACTCCTATAGACCATGTGTGAGGATGAAGTTAGATGAGGTGGCTGACACAACTATGAGAGGAGAATGACCACTCTTTATTACTTCTCCAGGCTCCTAACACATCTTTTCAGCTGTGGTGCTGTTAGTAAATTGAAGCAATTCAAAAATTAGTCTAATTCAACAGGAAAATGACCAGGAGAATGGAGAGGTCTCTTTTGGGTTAGTGAGGTGCCTGGACCTCCAGAAAGTCTGATGAATGATAAAGCTAATGTTAGCAAGGGAAGGGAGTAGTGAAATAATAGTATACTGTTAAATCTGACCATCTTGCCACCCTACTCTTTGAATTATTTCCCTCTTTTGAATTATTTTTTACTGCTTATACCCTGTGGACACTTTTCCTTTCTTCCACAACTTTCGTTATGCGTATGGCTTGTTTTCTTTTACTTGCCCTGGGCTCAAGATAGCCCCACGCTCATCCCCATTAGGTAATGGTGCTTGTGACTTAGTATTTAGAAGTAGAAGGGCAGCCAGAAATAAAGAGGGTCCAGTAGGTCCCTTGCAGCCTTTAGGATAAGACAGCCACCTCTAGCATAGGGATCTGCGATATGCCTTGAAGGGTATACTCGTGCTTAGAAATACTTATCTTAAAATCCACAGATTCCTTGCTGCAAAGTATAAGTGTGAATGCTGTGGCGCATATAAAAACCATTTGGTCTGCATAATGATAACATGCAGTTAAAGGCTACTTTATGTTATGTTTAAGTAAGGATTTAGTAATCTGGGCCCTAGAAATACCACGTTAGAAGAGCCTTGTTGCTATGGCACATAAACAGAAGTACAGGGCATCAGATTTCCTATGAGCTCCAGCCTCAGCCAGGTGAAGTTTTGTCCCAAATGCCTGCAGGAAGCCTGAGTTTATAAATGCATCATGCATTCATTTACTTTTATGGCTATTTGAGCTATTTCAATTATAACACTCACTCAGTAATGTGCTCTTAACAAGCAAAAATGGTCTACTGCAATCCTGATAATGACAGGACAAATAGATTTGAAACCTGGAGAGTTATTTGTGGTTAATTGTTAATCTGCTATAAAGCAGAACTGGAGACTGAAATGCTGAGTGTAAATTAAGGCTTAATACTCAGAAATAGTGATATGCAAGTAGAAGTATGCTTTGAAATGTTAGGATTTTGTGCTGAATGTAATCTGAGAGCAGTTGCTGCTTTTAGCTTGTAAATATTAGCATTGAAGTCATGCACTAACAATAATATTTTAGCAACATAGGTTTTCCACATCAGTGCATCTCCTGCTGAAGTCACTAATGCATACTGTGCCCTTCAGCTGTAGCTGAAAATGCAGCAGTCCTGAAGGGTATTGTAACAAGTTAATCATGTTATGCAGATGGTAATTTTGCCTATTAAAAATAATTCAGACCTGATCAGAGTAGATGTTCTCTGGACTAGATTAAAAAATACGATCAGGTCACTTCAGTAGAAAGTCAAACAGTTTTAACTCTGTTGTATCAGATGTACTACAATTGAGATTAACAGTGCTGTGGTGTAACTAGGTGCAAGCAGTGCTTCAGAATCCATTTACGGTTAGAACATCTTGCTCTGTCTTAGGCTAAACTAGTAATAAGAGAGGCCAGCAGGTTCCTTTTTCCTGCTTTCTTTAAGATCACAGTATTATAACATGGTAGTGTACTTAAGTAAACAAGAACAAGCAGATTTTTTTTTCTCTTCCAGATTCTTCAGCGCAAGCTTGTTATTGATTCATTTAGTGAGCGTAATTCTTAAAGTAGCAAGCTCTCCATGACCACATTTGAGACTAAAACTTCAGAAACAGCAGGATTGCATTTCTATTGAAGAGAATAGCCAGTATTTCTTGAGATCATGCAGGAAGTGCCAAGTTTTGCATCCAGACAAAACAGGTTGTGGGAGGCTGGGTTGTTTTTTCTTGTGTGTTTTTTTTTTTTTTTTTTCCACAGCCTTACCATGTTGCTGTTACCTTTGTACTCTAAAGCCTAGATGATTATGAAGTATGCCTTGTGCTAGCTGATAAATTGCTATGATGTATAGTGCAAAAAACAAACCCTGTTTCCTGAAATACTCACTAAGACATGAGCCTACCTTGGAAACACCAAGATTATCTCACTTTCCTGTTAGTGAGATTCTGTTAGGTTGAAAGAAGAAGAATTAGAGCAACTCTAATTATAAAATGAACCCTGTGCTCATGTCTAAAATGTGTTTACATCAGTACAGCTTCTGTCTTCCAGATCAGAAGAAGCTGTAACAATGCAAGCATTGCTATGCTTATACTAGCTGTGTACATCTAATCATAAGTAGAGAAGAGAGTGACTGGTGAGAGAGAGCAGTGAGTCTTTGCAATGACCTGGTGACGTTGCATCTAGTATACAGGCCCCTGTCAAAGACTAAATTTAAATTTTTAAAATAGGAGTGTTTCTTGGAGGAAGTTAAAATCTGACATTTGGCATTCATAATGTAGGAAGTTCTTACATGAAATTAAAACAAGTGGATTGCTGGCAAGTATACTTGGAGAAGCATAGCATGGTATTATCCTAGAATCTGGAATGGGCTAGTCTGGGAAAATCATTCTAACTCAGAGGATGTGGCTCCTAAATATGTATGAAAGAGCTTGCTTTCATTTTGAAGCCATTTCAGAAGCTTTCCTTTCCTTAAATTGAAAACTAGCATCACTTCAGGAAGATTTGTAGCACAAAGAATTTAGATGCTAAAGTTATTTGTTTTTAAGCATTTTTTTCCTTTGACTTGAAGACTTTATTATATAGATTTGTTGTGTTCTTGCTTTACTTAGTCGTGAAGACTTCCAGCGGATTCCAGAGCTTGCTATCAATCCATTGGGAGACCGAATTATCAATGCCTTCTTTCCAGAAGGGTGAGTTCTGACTGGATTTGTGAACAGTCTCAAAACTTGTACTTTGTCAGAAGGTCTATTAGAAGTGAAATGCTGACAACTAAAACACAGAATTTGAATTTAGTAATAATAGAATACCTCAAATTTGTCTTGAGTAGTGTGTTGGCACATTGTTTCCTGTGTTTTCATTCTTCAGTAATGGACTTCCCTACCTCATGAGTTTTGCAGCTTTATTCATTGACAAGATCTGGCCGTGTGTCACTGTTTTCCACTCTTCTTGCTATGCCTGTAAACACTTCTAAAGAAAGTCAAGGGCGTGCATGGACTTTGGTTCCTACAGCAAACTTGTAGCAATGCTCTTTTATATGAAGCTGCATTGCAATTAATTCCATTCTTTACCTTTTGCCTTCTAAGTGTACCTTTGTCAACAAATCAACTTCTTTTTAGTTTGGATCACATTTAAGATGTAGCTTACAATGCTTCTAACATAATTCCAAAGAGACAATCATATTTCCAGTACTGTCTCCCTTCACTGTACGTCTCTAGATAGTTCTATGGAATCTGCTTCTGTTCTTGAACACCTCATTACTGATTTGACGAGGAATGTTTTCTCATCTACTCCTAATGTGAGTTAATACCACACAGGTACCTAAATGGAAAGTAGGAGACCTGGGAAGTATGCACATAGCTGCTTTCCATGCTTTTTGTAGAGAAAAGTGAGCAACTTGTCAGGGAGCAGCAAGAGGTGGCTGCCCCATGGGCAGGAGCCCTAGATGACAGCTGGTAGGGGCAACACAGTCATCAACAGAGGGCACAGCACATGAAAATGAAAAGCAGAGCAGCAGCAGGTCTAGGGACAGTTGTCACATCAGTCAGTAGTGCGCTGGTTGCCAGAACACTTTGACAGTGGTGAAGCAAGTCTTGGGTCAGTCCAGGAAATCACTCCATAGGCCAGGTTCCAGATCAGCAAGACAGGTTGCTGGTCTCAGGCATAGTTGCAGGATAGCTCAGGCAGGGGCAGAAAGTGTGAAGGCTTGAGCTTAAATACAACTTGCAGTCAAGGAAACGTGTAGCTCCCAAAAAGATGTCTTGCTGCTTTTTTCCCCATGCATCATTCTTCACAGCAATATGATCCCAGGTTACAACTGCATTCTGTCAGAGCTGGTTTTGAGCACAGGCTGCCAAACCCTGGGGAGGTGGAAGTTAGTTTGCATTGTGTGGGCACTTTAAACATTCATACTGTTCTTTACTGAAATTAAAAAAGTATAAGCTGTGGTGAAGCTGACCTGCTAAAATGCTTGTGCAGAGAGGACCAAGTCAACTTCCGTGGATTCATGAGGACACTAGCCCACTTCCGACCCATAGAAGATAATGAAAAGAGTAAAGACCAGAATGGACCAGAACCACTGAACAGCCGAAGTAACAAGCTCCACTGTAAGTAATGTGAGCCTTCTTATAAAAGCAATTCATTCTTTCCTTTTTCTAGGAAAAGAGTAAAGGGTTTGGGATCTTTTGCGTGGTCTCTTCTTGTGGAAAGATATTAAAAAAAAAAAAAAAAAAAAAATCTTGTTTTTAAATCCACTTGCAAGGTTCCGTGTTCAGAATATCAGTCAACCTATACTTGAATTGGAATCTGATGAAATTGGTTAAATTTTGAGTTCTAGATGTCTTTTCCAAATGTCTCATAACAAAATGTTTTGAAAAAAAATGCAGAGTTATTCTGTATTGAGCCACATCCCATACATGAATGATCTTTTCTGTTTTTCTCCAGTCTTCTGTATAATACAGCGCTCACTGAACAACCTTGGCAACAGTCCTCAGAGCACTTAAAATTTGTCATAAATCTCAGCCAGAACATAGTCAAAGGTAATGAACAAAAATGTAAAAATGGTTGGCTCTGAAGTTAAAGGACTGAATATATCTTTGTGGCAATTATACCTCTGTGGCTCATGGCTTTGAAGAAATAACTCTAAGTACAGTGCTTCTGAAACTTTTTGTTAATTTGTTAATTTGTTAAAAGAGAATTTGTTAATTCTCTTTTATAGTAGTTAGTTATTTGTAAATTTCCTTTTCCTGGACAAAAGGAAGGAAAACAGTGGCACTTGAATTCAACTGTTCCTCTTTTTTTCCTGTAGTTGCTTTTCGGTTATATGACCTGGATAAAGATGACAAGATTTCCAGGGATGAGCTTCTTCAGGTAATAACATGGGGCTGCTTTGGATGATCCCATCATGACCTTCCTTCTTTATCAGCTCTTCATTCTGAAGAGTATAAAAGGTGTTTCAATAGCCTTAAATTCTTGTAGGAATTTGGCTCTTTGTTATCTCTGGTTTAAGGTTTTAGATATGGTATGAGACCATAACCTCGTTTGGTAGTCCAGATTGTTTTGTTAGACTGGGGTGCAAGTTTCACATCTTAAAGTGTTAAGCTAAACAAGGTCTAATTGTAAAGGATTCCTGAAAGGTCTTACTGGGAAAAAATGGTTAAATATCCAACAAATACACCAAGCCTCCTGAGAGCTACCTTCAGCAACTTCTGAAGGTGCTCCTAACAAGACTTCATAGGGACATTGAGGTGAATGAGGTCATTTTTCTAGTCCTCTGTGTATTCTCTAAGTAGAATAAAACTTCTTGAAACTGCAGCAGAGGTAATCAAAGTTCATCAGTGGCTGCATGTTTAAACTAGGCTTGAGCTAGGAGTAATTACATACTACTAATCTTGAAGTAGACACGGCAATTTGTGGTTCCTGATGTAGGGCAAGGATTTGCTTTTAACTGCAACTGCCCACTCCAATCTGCACAGAAAATGCTTTACTAAATGTAGAAAGTAATGGCTGTTAATCACCTGACTGTATACTTATAAAATTCCTGTAGGAAGTATTTCAAACAGCAGATAGTTAAATCTAGAGTGGGTATGTTTTATATGGAAAAATAGACAAAAGCATTGGAATAAAGCATTAATTCCTAGTTCCATAAACTTTCTAATACTCCTGCGTCTTTGTGCTGCCTAGTGAAAAAGGTGGCTACAGAAGGAAGATGTTCACTGGAAACATTGATGTATCAGGAGAAAAATCTGTCGAGAAATGATTTCTGTGCTAATCTTCCTCTGTTCTTGCAAGAAGTTATCTGGACAGTATGCATGAGAAAAACAGCATTAATTTTTGTTCCTATATCAACAGCATCTTTTTTTTTAAATCATCTGGGGCCTTCTGTACATTACAGGTGTTACGGATGATGGTTGGTGTAAACATTTCAGACGAACAGCTTGGCAGCATTGCTGACAGAACAATCCAGGAAGCTGATCAAGATGGTGATAGTGCCATCTCCTTTGCGGAGTTTGTAAAGGTTGGTAAATTACATTTTTAACAAGGGTAAATGAAACTGCTCAGTAATGGGCAAGTCATTCAGGCTTAAATGCAGACAGAACTAAGAAGCTTTTTGAGTATTCTTTCTGCCTACATTTGGCTTATTAGAACAGGTCATATATTGTCAAGGTGTTAATAATTAGACCATATATTTCTCCATACTTTAGTGTAAGCTACAGCACTGAATAAATATACTGGAGAATTTTCACACCATGCTAAGAAGACTTCGGATGCTAGGTTCTAAAAGGTATTTTCTACTAGAGTAGGGTGTTCAATGAAGGGTGACAGGGAGCTTTAGAGTTACAGGCAGGTAATTGTCATGTACTTCCAAAGCCTGCTGCTGATGAGGTGATGAAATAAGACTTTCAATGCAGCAGTCAATCTAACTTCTCTTTTGCAAGCACTTCTTTCTACTCAAGTAGCCTGAGAAGCAGCAACTGAGTAATTCTGCTGCTGTAACTTCTGCTGATCCATTTTCACTTATAGATTTTTAACCATTAGTGTGTGTCACTAATGTGAATTAGAGCCACTAAGTTTCTGGCTCTAGTCCTGTGAATTGCATCTTCTGATAGTTGTCAGAAATATGTAGTAGTAAGGAACCATTATAGAGTCAGTGGAGAAAGCTGTCCTATAGAGGAGCAATTTCAGCTGTCTGTTGGGATGACATTGACAAGAACCATACTCACCTCGGAAGTGGACAGATGAGATGTGGTAACAAAGAAGTTATGTGTGAAATTCTTATTAGGCATAAGGAAAACTTTTTTTTGCTGGGGGATGGTCACAGGTGTTGAAAAGAGAGCCTCCTTCCTTGGAGAGATTTAAAACTCAACTGGACAAGGCCTTGAGCAGTAATCTAGCTGGCCCTGGTTTAAGCAGTGGTTGAAGGAGTTGAACTAAAAGACCTCTAGAGGTCTTTTCAAACTTGAATTACTCTGAGCTTAGAACACTGAAGTCTTCCCAAAATTGTCTGAAGCAGATGATGTCATCTTATCTCAATGTTGATGGCAATTCATTGCATGAAGTTGCCACCCCAATTTTAAAACGATCTATGTTAGTGATGCTGTGACCTTTATTTTAGCTCTTCATTGACTGCTTGTGCCCTTTTTCTCTAGTCCGTTCTTCCTTCTCCTCCTCACCATGCATTCTCACACTATCTAAAGGGAATAGTCCAACCCTTTCTGGGCTATTGGCAAAGTGTATCAGTTGCATATTGGTTGACAGCTTTCTTTGTGCTTTAATGGCTAAAGTTTCTTTCATCAGGAGGACCTCAGTCCTCAGAGCAAAAAATAGCACTCTAGGAGAAAATGTCATGCCAAATTGAAGATACCCCATGTTTCTGCGAATTTCCTTTATACTGGAGTAAGAAACCTGTAGGAAAGAAATATTATGGAAATTAACTGAAATAGCTGTTTATGGATTTCATTGCAGGTTTTGGAGAAGGTGGATGTAGAGCAGAAAATGAGTATTCGTTTTCTTCACTGATGGATGGAGAACCTTTTCCTCTCTACCCTTCCTATATAATGACTAGAACTTCATTTTTTCCTTACCACCTTTCCCCAGAGCATTGCTACTGGTGCATATAAAGTACATCATCTCGAACCCTTCACAGATTTGTTCTACCAATGTGAACAATCCGTGTGCATCAGAAACAAAGGGAAATAGCTGCTGTGGAACTTGGAAAGGAAGGAAAAAAAAAAATTTCCTTCCATTTTTAATTGCTTTCTCCTGTGTCTCCTGCATTACCATGAGTAAAAATGTTTCTCCTTCCTATGTACTGCTGTTTAATTTACAAACTGATTCTTCTGAGCCCTGAATCTGAGAATTTTAAAAGGGGAAAATACCACATAAATGCCTTTTGAAACACTTCTTGGAGACAAGTGTCTACTCAGATACTAGGTGTAGTGATAATTATTCACCGTTGCTTCCAGTAGCAATACCACATTAAAGCCACCTTTATTTTTTCTTCCCCAGTTGGCTCTTTACATGCAGATTTGTTTCTTCCCTGCTTCCAAATCTGCCTTTTGCATGAGGACTTGAGTTCCTCCTATGGCTTCATTGTAAAACTAGCACTAATTGCATGATGACAGTCCAGAGGTATGGTGAAGATTTTCTTTTTATTTGTGGGATGAATTCACAGGGACAACAGGAGAATCTGGTGAAGAGACAGGCAATGGTGTCCTTAAAGGAAATAGGAACTCTGCACTAAGTCACTTAAACTGTTCCTGTAGCAAATGCACAAGCTTGTTTCTTTCTTATGATTAGCTTCCAGGCTTGACAACTGGTGGACCACAAAGTACCTTTTCCAGGTTGCTTTACTCTAGGTTGCCACTTCCTATCAGGGTGGTTTTTGCCTCTGAAGGTATAAACTTGTTTACCAGCTTACATAATGCAAGAAAACTAGCCATGCCAAAATCTGGATTTGTAGTTCTGTCACTGCCCTCTGATAACAGTGTAATGAAACATGACTGACTTTTTTTTTTTAATTGTAGTGACCTGGGCATTAATTATTTGCACTTTCCAGTATGGAAGTCCTGGTCTGTTAGATTTGTGTTGGTGGTGGTAGCCATATTTATGAAAGCTCAGGCATAAGAATATCATTTGGGAAGTGCATATTATCCCAAATTTGAGTAATAGGGATAATTCAGAATATATTAATCTAATTTCTATTAAAAGAACATATTATCTCATTTCTGTTCAAGTCTCTCTGCAAGTATAAGATTAAATGAAAGGATGATTGACACAGTTAATATAACAATCCTGATCAAATAATAAAAGTATTGAAAATTCAACACCAACGTAATCTTCTGTGTTTGGATTGGCAACTCATCTCGTTCAGCTGAACATCTCTGGTCTGGGAGGACCTTCCAGTAAAACAAACAAACAAACAAAAAAAACAACAACAAAACAAGAGCCTCTTTACTGAAGAATCGGTGTTATAACTGCTTCTTTGTCATGTGTTAACACTTCTATAAATACTTACCAGTCTCAAACTACTCTCAAATGTGTATTTCCTTTGTTCTTGGTTCCTTGAATCATTACTTGTGTTCAATAATAACATGCAAGTCTCTGAAGGATTTTTGATTTGTTTTAAATTAAGGACTTGCGAAGTGAAATGTTGCACTTTGTTTTGCAGAGTGCAGAATAACAAGTCCAGAAAGAAATGTAAATTAAAAACCTCTGCGTGTGAAATGGTTTTGACTGTCATGTAAAATAGGAATGTAACAATGTTAACAGAAAAGTTTTAATTTTTTTTTTGTAGGCATTGTGATCTGCTTTAAAGTAAGTGTTGCACTCTTATTTTCTGGCTATATAGCTGTAACCTACAGTTGTGCCTTATTGTCCCAGTGAGACTGGATATTGTATTTATCAATCCATAAATAAAACCTTCCACTGTATAAATAAATGAAAATAAAATCCCTGTATGGTAACTGCTGATTGTCTGACTAAAGAGATTAAATAGTACTAGAATAGTGCTAGTTGGCCTTACGGTTCAGTTGTTAAAACTTAGTGTGTTCTCAGTATTAACAAAAATCCTTCACTCCACTAGTAGTGTGGAAGAAACTAGTGCAAAACAGGACCTGCAGAAGAGGACATGCACTTACGATACTACAGTATGGATCCCATAACAACACGAGCTTCACATTTCTCCATAGTTCCAGACAAGGTGTGTGGCTTTGGTTCTGTTTGTCTCCTTAGTGGTGTTCCTACAGAGGACTATACAATGCCAGAAATAGTTTGTGAAGAAGTCTGTCCTCTTAAGTCCCCAGCTTAGAGATCAAGATATGTTTGCTAACATGCTTTTATGTCAACTCAGACTCTAAGTGCATGGGAGCGGAATCTAACTTTGCTGTTAGCTCTACAAATTGTCTGGAAGCCACAGGGACTGAAAAGCTAAAGGAGGGCAAGCTTAAGCTTGTAGAATCCTGTGTTGTTTTTTTTTTCCTCAGTTTTCTTCGAAGTCTATAGACTTCAAACATAGTTTCAAAGATAGTTAAGTCTTCAAGATGCTAAGATTTTTATCTTGCTTTGAGAAGGTGCTGACAGGAGTGTTGTTAGTAACCTTCCTGAGGAAAAGACTTGAACGTGCCCTTTAGTAGCCAAGGATAAACTACAGAAACGTGATGTGCTGGTTTCAGAGCTCAGGCTGCCTGCAACTGAGTATCTTATTTACTGTACTAGTCTGTGTATTTGACTTGTGAATTAAAATGTGGTAGTTGATAAGGGGGTTTTACAGAATAGGTGTTAGTTGTGATGGATTTTAAGCTGAACATAAATGAAGCAGTTCCCTAAAGTCTAATTTCTAGCATAAAACGAACGAATTTGATCACAGGCTTGGCTTGTAAAGAAGGGAAGTAAAAATAATGTTAAGTTCCCTGACTTGTAAAGGGAAAAAATAAAGGTCTGCATTCGATGCTTTGAAGGTACAACTTCAGTTATAACTGCTGTGTAGATGGGATATGGATGTAATGCTGCTGTGGTTGTGATGTTTAAGTTGGCAGCAGGGTTTTATTTGGGGTGGGGATGGGCACTAAACTGCCACCCGGTAAAGCGGGCGTTACAGGGCTGAGGACGTCAGAAGGTTCCAGCAGCGCGGGCCGTTAGCACCGCATCGCCGCTGCCTGCGGGTGGTCCTCGGCGTTCCTCAGGGGGTAAGCGCAGCTCAAGTATAAGATTATTGCTGCTCTAACCCAAAATAGATAAATAAAGGCAGCAAGTGCCACAGACACCGCCGCCGTGACGGGAGGCGGGCCCGCGGGGCGCTCGGGGTGTCCCTGAGGGGCCGCAGGGCCCCCTCAGCGCCTGGCGGCCCCTTTAAATCCCCTCAGAGGTCACCGGAGGATTCTCCTCCGGTCGGCCCCGCCCGCGCGGCTGCAGCCACTCGCTTGGCAGCCGTGTGCCCGCCGCGCGGCCAATCGGAGGGGAAAGCCTCGCGGAGGGGCGGCGAGCCTCCGCGATGGACGGCGCTGCCGACCAATCAGCCGCGAAGCCTGGCGGGTAGACGCGCGGGAGCGGCGCCCGATAGGCTGGCGGCCGAGGGGGCGGGCCCGGCGTCGCCTGGGCGCCGCGAGCCCCCCGCCGGGTGGCCGGGGTGAGGAGGGGAAGATGGCGGCGTGAGCGCAGCGGGCGGAGCGGCCGGGGCCGGCCGGGCCCCGCGGCTCGGGCCGCGCTCAGGTGAGCGCCCGCCGCCGCCCGAGGGGCCGGGCGGGGGCAGCGGGTGCGGCCGGGCGGCTCCCGGCCTCCCGCTGCGCTGGGGGCCCGGGCTGCGAGCGGGGCCGGCCGCCGCCCTCACCCCTCAGGGGCCGGCCGGGAGGGCCGCGGGGCTGCGGCGCGCTGAGGGGAGCGGGGGCAGCGCGGGGCGGCTGCCGGGGCTTTCCCTGAGGCAGCGCCTGCACGCCCGGCTCTGGGGCGCCCGGAGGTGCTCGGGCGGCACGCTCGGAGTGCCCTGCGCCACGGAGCGGTGCTGGTCGGGTCCGTGTTGTGAGCGGGGGGAGCCCTCCTGAAACCGGAGGGATCCATCCAGCGTGGGAGTCCTCGCGGTTTATGTCTTAGAGCAGTGCTTGAGAATTCTGGTTCATCGCGTTATCCTGAGTGGCTGCGTTTTCAGTGTGAATGTCAGGTAAAAGTTAAAAAATAATAATAATTAAAGCACCTAAATGAGAAGCACAGCTTCAGATCCTGAAGAGACGTGGTCTGTTATCCTACATAACCGATAAAGAAGGTGTTTGTAACCGATAAAATAACGCAAAAGAAACGTAACAAGTGTGGTTGTGGCAACTACTTCTGAAAGCGGTAGCCACTTAAGAGAAAATTTTCCAAAGGAATATTTTACCGTGTGATATATTACATATCTGTGCCTTGTGCTATGTTATTCACCTGGTAATAGCAGCTCGCGGGCAACACAGCATTAAGGCACAGTGTGCTGCTGCTGGTGAATGCCTACGTGTACAGGTCTGCGTGTGAGCTGTTAGAATATGCCAAGGGATTTGCCTTTGGCACGTTACATACAAAGATAACTCTGCTTTATGCTATAGTTAGAAGAATAATAAGCTGTCAACTTTCTTTCATGTGAAGTTATACAGTATTTTTAGCAGTAAGTAAGTACACTTGGATTAATATTTATTCTTAATTGCTTTGAATGCTTAAGAACTGTAAGAATTAGCATCAAAAAAATAACCAGAGTTTTCTGTTACCCTGGCTATGTCAAACCAACTCTGTGCACTGCTTTAAAATTTTGCTCACAGTGCTGTGAGCCTGTGCAATACAGAGATTTGCAGGAGTAAGCTGTGTCTCTTACGATGGTAACCTCTCATCTCAAGGGTGTCAAAAAGCAGGGGCCAACTAAGGCTAAGCATTCTGCCTGAATCCGTGAAGAGTCTGGAGTCTCTCTTGAACACCTCCCACGTTCATTCTTAAAAACTTGAAACGGAACGAGCTTTGAAAGGAGTCTTGATGTGTTGGCGGTTAGCTGAATGCAAGATACAGAGGCCCACACAGTCTTTGGAGGATTGATTTAAAAAAGAACCACAAAAACTCTCTAAAATGGGATGTGCAGGTAGGGATGTTTCTTTGCTTAAACAGCATTCAAAGGGCCCTTTGGTGTGTGTATCGTGGAATAGAAATCTCAGCTGTAAAATGGTCATCTCCTGCTGTAGGAAGTATTATTATTATTCCTACCCTATTGTGCTAAAAGCATAGGAAATATGCATTGGAAACCTCATAGGAGGAGAGGGTGAATTTATTTAAAATAAAAAGTGAAACAAAACAGGTTACAGTGTCTTAGGCTCATAATCTCATAAGCAATGCCCAAGACATCTATCTGCCAGCCAGGCATCATAGCAGAGGTGTTTAAGCCATGTGTCCAGCAGTCAGGGGCCCCTTGCAGAGGACAAGGGACATCAGCGTGTCCTCTGGACTCCTAGGTTGGTGACTTCTGTGTTCCCAATAAGCCCTAGTGTACACTGTTGGAGGTGACGGTGACCTGTGTCTCCACCCTGTCCCTCTCTGTATCCAGATCTGTGCATCTTCTAAAATTGCAGGGGGATGTGCTGGGGTTTGGAGGAATTGCTATGTGGGGTCCTGGCAACACAAGCCCTCCTGAGAGCCCTGTCCTTCTTCTGTGTCCTGTTTGGAGCCTCCGTGCCCAGGCACTCCCTTTCTTTCTCCAGTTCTACTACAGTTTGCTCTAGTGCTGCATAGAGTGGATTTATATACCTTTTTAAAAGTAGAGAGAGAGGTGGGGGCAAGTGACAGTGTAGAGAGGTAACACTGGGAAATTTTTGGAACCATTTTGGAAAGCCAGATCTGTTGGGTAACTTAAAACTGTGTTAGGGGTGTGGTGAAACTTAGTAGCATAGCTGCATACTCTTCATTGTAGTATCCCTTCCGTTTCTCATGTGCTGGTTGTGTCAGTAGATTGACTTTATTTTCCCCCCAAAGTTCGTGGAAATTAACTTGTAGTTACTGTAGAGCAAAAGAAATATGACTGCCCAATAGGTCAAAACAAGACTTCAGTTATTTTGAAGGTGTAGAATGAGTAAAAAGAAAACCTAACTTTTCAAAGATTGGCACCGGGAATTGTCTCATTTCCATCAGCCTGATATGTAAGCTTATGTATGATATGTAACTGATAATTGTCAAATTAATTTTTTTGTGAATCGTTTGGTTCCTTAATGTCTTGAGGTCTCATAGTGCTTGTCAGGTTCTTGGGGGAGGACTTGAATTGGGTGGGTGAGAACTGACGACAAGAGGATGGAACAAGATCTTGGATCTTCGCTACTTAGGTGTGACTCACTTGACCATCCTTTTCCTTATTCTGAAAGAGGAGCGTGGCTGTAAACATTTGAAAAGTAACATCAACATGTTTAGTGTAGACTATCTGACAATGTTAGCTGGTTCCCAGAAGGTATAGATAATCTTCTGTGCCTTGTGCATGTAATGATCTGTTATCTGAAGAGCTTCATAGATACAAATTTAATTTGTTCATCTCTTTCTTTCTAGGTTCCCCAAAGAGAATGTTGAATGGTGAAAAATGATGGTGAGTAAAGCCATAAGGTTATTTAGGTACTAAATACACAATACTAAACTTGTCACTTTTCTTTCCCTTCCCCTTCTTTTTTTTCTTTACCAAGAAATCAGTTATTGAAATTTTATTTTTTCTTAGGACACTCAGAGAACTGGAATGCTGCCACAGCGTCAACTTTCAGCTTGTGCTTGACTTGAAATAAACCTCTACTTAACTATATATATTTTAACAAAAATAAATGCTTAGAAAGTTACAAAACACCTGTTCCATGCTGTCATTTTACTTTGCTAAGAGACACTAATTGTGCAATTGCATTAGCTTAGAGTAGTGATCTTAAAGGTTTGTTATTTGTTAAACACTAGGAGTGGAAGAACAATAATGTAACCAAATGTCAGTTATCAAGTCAAAGAAAGTAAATTCAAAAATTCTAAGGATAACGATCAAAGTCTAAAATTTCAATTTATTTATTTATTTCCCCAGTAAATTAAGCAAAGATATTCTGGTAGTTAAGGTATATAACAGAGTGTTAGATTCTATCCTTGGCTCTGCTACAAACCTTTTATATGTTTTGTTGCAGCTCCGCAGGTCTGCTTTTCACCATCTTCATATCAAGAGTAAGACCCATCAGCATGGGCATGGATGGTCAAGCTTATGATCAGCTGAAGTATTTGAGTGCCTCGGAGAGCAAGTGATGGTGACGTGTGGTGTTTTGCCATTTCCATAGTCTACTCACTACTTCTAACACAGGAGTTGAAAATTATCGCCAGAAGATTATTTCTGAACTTGATCAACTAAAGGATTAAGGTAATTAGAATAATAAAAGGAAGTCAACGAAAGGCCAGAGAAAAGAGAGGAAGGAGGTAGAAAATATGATGTGTCCTCATGCACTTATATTTGAGAAAGAGAAACCAAAGAAAACATTTCCTCTTTCACATCACTCATTGTTGTACAGGAGAGTGGTAGTTTGTTTTTTTTTTTTCCTGGCACTATGCAGAATTGCATTCATGTTACCTTCTAATCCAAGCTGGCATCAAACTTAAAGGAAAAAATCCATGTCTTAACAGTTTCGGTGACTAGGCAGTACCAGGTGTGCCACTGGTGAAAGGCCAGGAGGTCAGTGACAAGACAGCGGTTGTTGAAGTATGTCTACACTGTGGACAAGAGGGGAGAAATAGGTTTAAAAAAAAAAAAAAAAAAAAAAAAGGACCTAATCTGTGGATTTTACAGCTGTCATAAGTGTGTTTTTCCTCTACGGCACTGACAGTGTTGTAGTAATTAGGTGATTGTTTGTAGTCTTTTTGAATTGTGACCCACTATAGCAGAACTTATTCTCTCTGTGTGCAATGCCATTACACATTGTCCTATTGCCTCTTTTAGGTACTGGAGGACCATTATAAGGTCTCCCCAGAGCCTTTTCTTCTCTGGGTTGGGATCAACTCTTTATCAGGGAGCGTAGTGTTAGGACAAGGGGTATATTCGGAAGAAATTCTTTACTCAGAGGGTGGTGAGGCACAGGAGCAGGTTGCCCAGAGAAGCTGTGGCTGCCTCATCCCTGAAGGTGTTCCAGGCCAGGCTGGATGGGGCTTTTGGCAACCTGGTCTGGTGGGAGGTGTCCCTGCCCATGGCAGCGGGGTTGGAACCAGATGATCTTTAAGGTTTCTTCCAATCCAAACCATTTGATGATTCTGTGTGTGTTTAGGTGAATACCTCAGTATTGCCATGTTACGTGTCAGAGCCACAGTTATGAAGCCTCAGAGCTTGTTAACACCAGTATATTTTTGGGTGCACTGCTTCTGAGTAGGCGTATAGTTCAGCATTTCTGTAGTATTGCATTAGCCAGCTTATGGACATACACAGTTAGATATAAAACCTTATAGAACAGGGGATTATTGCAGTTTGTGAAGCCAACTTTTTTTTTCCGTTAGGCTCAGATTTTTAAAGTAATGAACCAGCAGGCATTTTAATGTGTAATGTATTTTATTCTGTCTCCTGACCTCTCCTCTCTTTCATTTTGGAATTCCAGATCCTTGCTGAAATTTAAGAAGATGATAGTCCTGTTGCTTGCTTGTAGGCTGTGAGATGTGGACATGTCTCTCCTAGCAAGCAAAAACTTGTCCTTCACTTCCATGGAGCTGCATGAACAAAGATCTCTTCACTTCCTGCGTCAACCATCTCACCCAATGCTTAATTCCCCAGATGACTTCTCCCACAAAAGCAACCCTGCTGCTGTATCAAAACTCAAAAGCAGAGTAACAGAAATCAGCGTTTGTTTCCCTGAAGAAATGTCTTCTGTGCCAGCTCTTCATCCAGCTTTCTGCATTCTGTTTTAAAATGAGAAAAACTTTGAAATCAGATGGAAGTGGAAGCTGATGTTCTGATATCTATCTCCTTCTTCATTTTAGGAAGGATAAGTTCTTCACTGTGTCATACTGGAATTCCTGGCATATATAGTGTCTGCATGCATTGCCATGCCAAACTTGACATGTATGAAAAGTTTCAGCAGGAAACGAGGACATATTTTCTGCTCTGACATACAGAAGAAACTTAGCAAACAATTGGAGAAGTCCCATTACAGGTATTTTGTAGCCCAGGAACCTGGCTTGACTTTGTAGATAGATGTCTTGATGTCAACTCACATAAAGCAGCTAATGCAGAGGAACAAAAGCAGAATCACCTTGTCTATAGCGTGTAACAGCATCATCCCAATCTGTGATCAAAATGTAGATTTGCATGTGTAAACCCACGTAAGTGCTGGATATGAAGAGCTTGCACCAGAAGGAGAAATTACTCTGCACCACTTCATTTTTAGCAAAGAAAAATGAAGCTTTAAAGACCTTCAGGGTTACAGGATAATGATTAGGTTTGTGTTACATCATTCTCTCCTTCTGGCTTTTTATAAATCCTTAGCAGCAAAAGGAACATTCTACAGTTGAAAAGATGGGGCAGAATTTCTTTCTTTATTTAAAGAAATTAACTGGTGGGATGGAAGAGACCGGAGGTGTAAAGTTGCGGTTTGTCCGCTCAGCTTCCTTTCCACAGTTTCAGCTTTTCATACTGCTGATGGAATCAGATACTTTTTATTCTTCTGTGACTGAGAACTGAGATGACCTGTATGTTTCCATCATCTAGGCCCGGTAGAACGAGCTGGTAGCCATGTAAGAGGTATGGCTTGACGGAGAGCAGAAATGCTTAGGCCGGGCCTTTTTCTGGTTCCCCCTATTCCTTCCCAATCTAAGGCGCTATCTGTTGTTCTTATGTTTACACAAGATTCTTTGTCTACATCATTTGTGATTATATAGGATATTCTCGATCATTCTGAGGTGGGAGTTTGTACTGTTCACATGCTCCTTGCTATGGTATGGTATATGGCAAGTAAGGTTTCTTGGCAAAAAGAAATCTCCATTTCAAGTCTGGAGCTCTTACTGCACCTTAATCCACACTTGTGATTTAGAAAATGTGATTTACTAGCTTAAAATATTTTAAAATTTGGATCAAATAAAGATATATAGGTTCTGTTAATAGGTTTGGGGAAATAATAGCGTGGTCGGGGGGTGGAGTGTTTTTTTGTTTTGGTTTGTTGTATTTTTCATTTTAGAAAACTGCTGGAGAGAGCCAGACAGCCTGAAAATGGCTGAAAAAGCCAACAGTTGAAATCCTTCTTAAATCTTCATGGTAGATTGCGAGGGCAGCATTGCGATACTTAAAATGTAGTGGAATTTTATGGGGACCACGTTCCACAGCAGAGTAAGGATGAGTGTTGGTGGTGATCCTGGTCTTTGGGGTAAAGTTAGATCTGTGTATAGACTTGCATTGTAACTGTAAGATTTAATGGCAGCTTTATCCATTGTTTGTTTCCAAGAAGCAAAGATCAGACATGAAAGCTAAGGAGAATAGGAAAGGCACTGTGTATCAAAATAATGCCAACTGTAATGAGCAGAGAGGTGCACTAAAATTGTATGCAACATTGCAATGAGCCGTTTCTTTTATTAGTTTAGATGAGTTACGTTAATCCTGGTGAGGCAACCACCAACTTGGCCTGATTTCTTTTAAGAATATAGGATGTCTTTGCTGAAAATGGTCTGAATTTTCTGGTTTTAGATGCAACTAGAAAAGCACACTTAATTTTAGGTCCTGCTTTTGTTGAAACCAATAGGATTTAATGTAGATGTCTGTAGAAGCAGGATCCATCTCTAAGTGATGGAAAATACTTTTAATATCATAGGATTATATGTTGTTGGAAGGTATCTGGTATAGGAAACATCTGATCCTAAATGTGGGAAATTCCTTTTCTTCCTTTTGCCCATACTTGTCCTTCCGACATTAGAGCTAGCAGTTGTTTCTTGCATAGCTGGGTGACAAAATACTTGGGGGACAGGAATGTATTTTTATCTTCTGTGGATATGTACAAAAACTAAGAATTTTTCTGACTAGAGAGTGGACAATTCACGTTACTTGATTTCCACATCCATAAGAATAACCCTCAACATTTTGTAACCCTGCATTGTAACAACAACAACAAACCTACAATTTTTTCCTGACTCCTAACCCAGATAACGTAAGAACATAAGCTTTCAAGTTTACTTTTAGAACATAACGTTTTTAGCAGGGCTAAAGATCTGTGGCTTTCACAGAACCAATACTCCAACAATGCATGCCCAGAAGACCCCCACAGCCGTACCTTTCCAGCCAGCTTCTTTATAAAAGTGCTGTGTTAGGAAATGCTGCCTCAGCCTACCTACTTTTTCTTGCTCCACTTTTTCTCTATGTTGGTTGGAAATCTTCCCATGTGAAAGATTACAAAAACAAGGGGCATGTGCAATAGATCATATATATATACATATATATATTTTAATACTTGTGGACAAAATGATGTTACAAGTTGTTTGAAAACAACAAAATCACCAATGTCTTCCATTTTGAGATGTGTATAGTTCCATAAGCATTAGTGCTTTGTAGCAAACAGTAGTGCCATGTTAGGATCAGTGCATGAGCCTAGTAGTATTTTTACAATTTCAGAGTGACAAATTTATTAATAAGCAGTGATGATAATGTAATTAACAATAGAAAGGATACAGTAGAAATGTCACAAACATGGTCTAAATATGCAGTATCCTCCCTGTGACAGTGGTAATGCTATCTTTAGAAAGTGAATGCATTCACTTAATGGGCTTCATAGAGTCATATTTAACTTTGTTTTTAGTATTTCTGTCCAACTGCAATAGTAAACTAGTGTATGTAAGCGTCCAGAATTCTCATCTCTGTCACCAGTGATTCTTTTCATTTTAGTCTTTGTTGAAGGTGTTTTCTTCTATGAGCAGCATTTTCCATTTAATTATTACCCATCCTACGATATACTCAGAATTAAGAATGTGATAAAGAGTTTGTGTGTGTTTTGTGCACATCTCTACTACCTTAATATTATTTACAAAATCTGTTAAGTAGGAAAAAAAAAAAACAACAAATCCAATTACATAATTATTAAAACCAGTTAAACATTATCCTTTTCATCTACTAAGTTAGTTACTGGTTGCAAAATGCTTTCTTCCAATTATAAGTAGAATACTTTTGTCCATTATTGCAGGAATGGAAAACCTTTTTTTTTTTTTTTTTTTTTTCTCCTGAAGTCCTATTGAATCTTTTAACACCTTTGGTGGATCCTGCATTTACACACATCTTAATAAGAGAGAATATAATAGGATTAAGGGCTGTTGAAAACCAACATTGCAGACTGCATCTGTTCAGCAGGCTATATCTAGTCATAGATTCCCCACCCCTGTATTGTTGAGAATTCAATATCCTGTGTTTTGGGTAACTTCCAGTATTGCTTTCCAGCTCTAATCTCAAATTTAATAACTTATGTCTCTCCCTCTGCTTTTTTCAGAAGGAAAGTTTAGACCAGGAAATGTTCAAATGATTTAGCACGCAATGGGCAGCTTGGACTGGTGAAATAAGAGACTGGTATGATTCCTGAGATGAGTGATGCTCTGTGGATGGCATTCTCTCATTTCCTAGGAAAAAATAAGTCTTATTTGATACCAGTGTTGCTCTTCACACATTTCTTTTACAAGAACAAAATTCTCTGTCACTTTAGAGAGGATACTGCATCTTTTTTCCCTGAGACCTGCCTGTAAATGGCCACTAGGAGGAGGGAGGGAATGGGTAGCTTGGTTTTGTAATTTTAATAGGATGTATCGCTAAAGTAATTAATCAAGTAGCATGTTCTTTGGTGCAAAACCAGTAATCCTTGCAGAGTTAATGTATGTAACAAACCCCCCACCCCGACCCTCTGCATCTAATAAGTTTTCAAGAAAACTGGGTGGTTGGGCCATTTACAGCAGAGCTCTGGGGGACCTGTGCTCAGAGTTAGGTTCAATTCTGAACAGAAGTAGCTGTACCATTGAATAAAGTAGTTTAGTGCTTGGGAGAATCAATTGAAAAATACCTCTGAAACTGGAATGCAAAATAGCACAGTATGTAGGGGGAAGAATCCCTGATGCAAACAAAGCCATAAGATGATTTAATAAGAAAATAGAACTTTAGTAGCAATAACTGTTTTGCATGTGATAGTAAATAACTTGCATTAGCAAGACTGTACAGTAGAGTAGGTGGGTAATAACCAAATAAGTTTGTGGCGCTCTGTGCTGCAGGGAGTTGCATGAAAAGTCTCTTTTCCTAAGATGGGTGAATTCCTCTTAATGTTCCTCTCATTGGAGGGAATTTGGCACTTGAATACTTAGTTAATGAACCTGATATTAGAAAACAAACTGTTTAGCTTTGTCACACATCTGAAGCACTGTCAGGGAGTGCTGGGGGAAGCGCAGACAGTTCTTTCTGAAAGGGTAGCTTGTTTCCCTTTTTTATAGTCTAGCACTTGCTCAGTTTTTCTGAGGGGAAACTAAACCCTTCCAAATACTGGACTGTGGAAAGAACTTGGTTCTGAAGTTAGAATGCATTTCATTGCAGGTGGTACTTATTTTTGTTTAAAAAGACCAACCTGAAATAGCAACAGGCCTTTTAAAAAAAACACACATTATCTAATTATTTGACACTGAAAACATCTGTTCATTCCAAAGGACAATTGTAGGATACTAAAAATGTTACCCTGCAGCAAAAATAATTTTAGACTTGCTAAACACTCTATTTCAAGCCATTGATTTCTGTTAATGCCTGAAGTTTTGCAGAGACAAGTACGGTGAAGCCTCCGGTAACAGAAAGGGATATTGATCTACAGCTGTAGCCTCTGTACCAGCAAAGTATCTGCGATCAAAGGGTTACATAGAAGAGCCCCAGAAGTGCTAAAATGTCCATAGTTGATGCTGTTTTCCGTGCAGATACATGATCTATAGAGACAGCATGGCCCAGCAGATAATAGTGTGTTCCTAACAGAAGTGTTGCATCAGAAGTTGAGATCTATCTGGCTAGATTTCTTCTAGAAAGTTGAAGGAGTTTGGAATGTAACTTCCAGCTGAAGGGAAGCCTCTGATGTTCTGAAATTCCATAGGTGAAGCCTTCTGGCTCTTTGTAAGTTGATAGTGGGACTGGTAAGGGCTGTGAATGTTTCTACAGCATAATGTAATTAAGATAAGCATGAGCATATCTAAATTAAGTGTTGGCTAATATGTGTATGAAAAACTAACTGATCTGGAAAGTTATAATCAGCTTAAATTCCAGCTATTGCATTATTGATAAACTTGGAAGCTGGCCACAGGGAACCTTAATTTGATTGTGATCTGATTACATTAAATAAATTATAACTTTCTTGTAGTCTGTGGTCAGCAAGTACATTTACATAATGAATTAATAATGAAAACATGGTCACGTTCAGACTTCAGAAGTATGAACTTTGCGGCTGAGTAGAAATTTTCAAGGCTTTATTCATTTAGAGAAGGGGGTAGGAAGGGAAATGGAGACTGATGTAACCAGGCGAGCTATCTGCGTATTCTTCCCAGTTCAGATTTAATAGTGATCTGAATTCCATGGGGTACTATATTAAAAATCAGTATTCACAGCCACAAAGGAAACCCCATTGCCTTTCAGCTGTCATGCTACGGTATGCCTTTTGCTCCAAACCCCTTGATTTCACTGCTGCTAAAACTAAGTAGCAGTGCTACATGCTCCCACACTGCAGCGTGGGGTATCAAAAGTGCAGTGACCGCTACTGCCATGACCCCGCTGGCATTACTGAATGCAGGTGATACGTGTGGGTACTGTCCCTTACCCAGTGGTTCTGCTGTAGAAGATGTAGCCAGTACTTGTGTTGGGAATTGCAGCTTGAGGATTGCAACTTCTGCAACTGAGCATAATTATCAAATTTAGGACAAAAAAAAATGGTTTGCAGACAACTTGATAGTGAGTGACAACAAATTGTACCTTGCTTCAGGACATTGACACTTTATGCAAGGGTTACATTGACAAGAGCTGACAGTGGTTTTGAGCAGAGAAGGGTGGAAGAGAAGAGTTTTTGATGGATAACCAATTTTACCAATAACTTCCCTAGGAAAGAGTTTTGTCTTCCTTCAAAACCTAATAATCCTGCTTGCTGTTCAGGTACAGAGCTGCATAAATGGCAGTTCGAGTTAGATTCCCCTGCTTTTCTTTTACTGAATGATCCAGTGTATTGCCCCTATAGCACTTAGACTGGCACACAAAAGCCAGCAGTTGAACCAGGGTGTCTCATTTAACAGAGCAGAACACTACCCAGGAATTCTGCTTTCTATTCCCTTTCAGTCTGCTCAGCACTTATCTCCTGAGTTTTAGAGAAAGCGTAGGTGTACTTGACGTAAGCAAGGAGCGTGTTTCCGTCTCTGAGCCTATGTACCAGGTTATAGGATAGACAGATTCCCTAAGGCTTTACATTTAAGGTTAAAGATAAAAGGTAACTTACTGTTCAGTGTGTCCTGTGTAAGTCTTATCTGCTTCTTTCCTCTTCCCCTCCAAACGAGTGTGTTTGCAGGTCAAATAAAAGAAGGCCAGTTTGTGATGCCTTAGGCATAAAGAAGTGCATGGAGAAACTGAAGGAAAGTGGCACAGGCCCACAAACCAAATCTTAGAGCTAGTATTCTAATTATGCATGATTCAAAATGTCTAGTGTAATGTAGTTATTACCAGTAAATTGAGATATGCATTTATACATAACGAAGCAATAGGAATTAATATACCAATAGCTTGAACTTCCTGCTTTGATTCTCAAACTTTGATTCTCAAACTGTTTTTTTCTTTTTGTCGTTATTTTTTTTTTAGAGAATGTGCTGCCTCTGTAGAGAAAGGGGCAGAATGTATAGATAGGGACAGAAGCATGGCACCAAAACTGTAAATCAGGAACCAGGATCAGCAGAACTCGCCTTTATAACCTCTTGCCTGGTTCATTTTAGTGCCCTGAGCATGTAAAAAGCAGGGCATGGACTAAGCATGTTTAAGGGCGAGATGAGGTTTCTCACCTGCTGCAGCTGTAGCAAGGAAAAGGGTGCAGAGTTTCTTTCAAGGTGCAGGGGGGGAGCAACTGGTAAAACCCACAGTAACAGAAACAACGGACTCAAATTGAGTGTAGTATTTGCCAGACAGTAGGTGATAAGCTTGTGCATAGTGAGAGAAATTATTTGGAGAAGACTGAAATTAATAAGCACAGTACAAATATTTCAGGTGTTGAATAGCTTTTTAATAGACAGTATTTTCAGGTAACTCTCTAGCCACATAGGCAGCTGTACTGAAGCATACTGGTACCAGCCAGCAATAATGGCACCTGCAGGAACGAACCTGAAAATACTGGTAATCTTGTATATTTTTTAAGTTCTTTGACAAAGAGATTTTTAAAAACAGAAAATGAGATTTGATCACTGAAGGTCTTTATCTTCTGCAACACAGGTTGCAATATAGTCTTTTTTTTCTTTATTTCACGTATTAAATATAAGGGAATTTGGGTGCCATTTTTCCGTAAACTTTTACTGTGCTCTCTGTAATATTTTCCAAGTCTTTTAGTGGGTACTGCAGTGAATTTCTGCTGGCAGTTTGAAAATAACATAGAATGTGTGGCAGTGTCTACGTCACTTACACTTTTCCTAGTTTAAAGTATTCAATCACATAGAATACTAGCATGTTACTGCAGAACTCCATTCTTTTAGCTTAGTTTAATTTTGTAGGTGGGCTTAACTTGTGCAGAACACTTCTCCATGTACAGAGGCTCAGTCCCCTTTCTTAAGCAGAAAGAGGAAGTGTCTTGGAGGAAGAAATTGTGTGTCGAGTTAAATCTTGATCATGCTTCGTAGCCAAGCATCCATAAAGCACCATGATTTGGGTTTAGAATGGGGGCTGTGTTTTTCTCATGAATGCTTTCTAGATATACAAGAATTGCCAAATGAAGATAGGAATATTATTAGAGAATATTTAACTATTTTACAGTATCAAGTTAGGTTAAATTAAATCCTTTGAGCCAACTTCTTCAAGCTAAAAGGGAGTCTATTTCTAAAAAGGGCTTGGCGTGGCAGGTAACCATGGCCACCTAATGCCTAGAGGATATTCTTTTGAACACTTCATGTGGTTTTAAACCCTGTTACATGTTTTCTTTTGTGTGGTGAGTAAGCACTTGTATCTGTTGTTAATGCTTATCCCTTTCAATATAAAACCTGGGGAAGTAAGCTATTGTAGGACTTTAGTGAAGATATCCTCCTTTTGAGAAATACAACAGCAAAGGAGAAGTATTAATTATAGTTTCTTAAAAATTATCTTAATACTTAAAGTGGTTAGAGAAGACTTCTTATACTGAACTTCTGATGGCATTGCTCACATGGGCTAGTGGAGATTACTGGTATCACTACATACTCCCATTGCACACATTTTACATGGTAACAGTAAAAGAATGTTTCCCTGCAAATTCTGATTTTTTTTTTTTCCAAAAGGCAGCTTGCTTTTATATCTATGCATCTTTGAGGATTTCAAGATAAGATTTTATTCTTTTGACGCTGTAAAGAGGAACTGTTTAAAAATGAACTTGGAAACTCTGCACCTGTATACAAATTTTTTTAGCAATAAAGCAGCACAGGCTGAGAATGCACTAAAACCTGGTGTGTCATTTGTTCAACAGATAGATTAACCAAGGTACAATGCACTGTGTCTTCATTGAGGTGCAAACTGCTTCCGCTTCTGAGATGTACTTGCTGTGCCTTTGACAAAGCTTAACAATTTGAGCTAAACTTGCATATGTTGAATATCAGCTTTGGATCCAGCTGTTTCAGCAATTTTCAGACACAACAGTCTACGACTTCCTCGAAGGCAGCTGAAGAAAAATTGGCACTCCACTCAAGACAGGCAACTCACAAATAGAAGCTTCAAAGGTTGTTTTAGATGGTAGCAGGAAGCTTCTGTTGCTTGCAAGATAGACAACCTAAAAGGAGTAACTCTCAAAACTGTTTCACATATATGTGGATTGTTTATAGTTTTGGCAGCTCAAATTCCTTTGGTGGTTGGCATTTCACAACCTACAGGGAGGCACAACTTTCCTTGCTGCTGAAAGCGGTTTTGGGAAGTGCTGTAACACAGCAGCAAGATGCCACCTCATGAGGACTACGCTGAAGAAGCCATGGCTCCCAACACCACCAGCTTTCCAAAACCTCTTATGGGATTACTGACCCTTATGTGAGCTTATAAAAGATTCACTGTATGATTGCTACTTCAGTAACCTGCTATACCACCTTCAGTTGTTCCATTTTCTGCTTGCTTTTCTCAGAGAAGACAGCTGCTCTTTAGCTCACATAAGAATAAAGAGAGCTGTGGCCTGACCTTGAGATGCGTTTTTAAATCAGGTATTTATTTAAAGAGAATCCTTCCTTCCTGAGCCAGACTGACTGTGGCTGCACTGAAAGTATCAATACAGCCCTCAAGATGCCTAGCTAGAGGAGATTAGGTTCCACAGTAGGGAAAAAAAAAAAAAATCATCACTCAGTTGTAGATTCAGGTGGAATTTGAATCTGGGACAGACTGTAGGATCAAAATCTGAATCAAATCTTTTAGGAAGAAAAATTTAAACATCACTTAAAACCTAAGACTACAGTTTAAGTTGGTGTCTTAGTAACTGTTAAGCCTAAACTAGTAAAGATGCTGTTGCACTTATTTTGCATTTTGTAAGTTAAGGTGGGTTGCTTCTTGAAACAGGTTTTATTTAGAACTCTACTGCTGTGAGTGTCAGCAGATGCAACAGGCAATAGTGCCAACAAGAACCATGATTTGACAGACACAAAGGACTGCAGGGTGACTCAATGGAACTGAGGTCTTCCCAGTTCAAAGACTAGTGAAATACAATTTAAAAGCTTACAACTCACGCTATTACACAAGATATGTATTTCTGAATTTCAGCATTTTTATTCTTTAAGTCGTCTTTACAACAGTAAAGATAATATAAAAAAAATGCAACTGACAACTTTCTTTTCTTCTTAGGGGTGCATACTTTGCTAAATAAAGGAAGACAATTTTACGCTTATTATACACAGTAGAAATGTGAAGTGTATAACAAGAAAAACATCAATGCAGAAACCAGAATGAAAGGGCAGAAGTGAATAGTACCATTACCTACCATGTTTCTTGGACTGATACAACAGAAGAACTGACACCTAAAAAGTAGCACAAAGGTGAAGTTTTACAAAGGAAAACACTTATATGAGATTGGAAGGATATTTGCACGAGGTGAGTTTAGTCACAAAACCCCAGTTAAAGACAAAGAGGCTGTTAAACATAATGCAGAAGTATTATAAAAATAAATTAAAAGTCTTGGTTCTTAATAATGAGTTAATATGCAACTCCAAACTTTACATGAATGTACAGTGACAACTGTTGAGAAGAACAGCTCTCCAGTTAAAGGTTCATTATAAACATAAAGATTCATAGAGCACATTTTGGAGAAGATGATAGCATTAGTCATTACAGGCAATGAAGCAGATCTTACTAGAGTGTAACATTTATTTCAGGTAGTTACTTTTGATAGCCCAAATTTAGCTGTCATTGAGAAGTACTGCATTTCTGTGCTTACACCTGTCACAGTTGTAAAACACTGATGATGACAATCATCATTTAGAGAGCAGGTACTGTTAGAATTTAACAGAGGGAGCTGCTTCTCTCCCAGCAGAATAGCTCTTGATATTGTTATTGCTTAATCAGAATAAATGGAGACAATTGAGGACTTTTAATCAAAAACCAGCACACTGAACATAAGTAGTAGCATAAATACCAGCTGTCCACATAAGGCTGCAAGGTGCCTTGCAGTGAGTTTCATCCCCTCTGCTCCAAGCCTGTTACAGGAGTTATTTATTTGTAAAATAAGGCCATGAAGTACAGAGAGCGCTCGTATCATCAGCAACACAATGCAATCTGCCAATCACATATGGAAGGCAGAAAAAAGGCAATGGCAAACTGAATCACTGGAATGAATCTGATCAAGTAAATACAACCCTCTCCAGACTGCTACATGAACCTATTAAATTTTACAGACAGTTTCAAAAATCAGCCCTTTAGGCAGCAGATGGAGGAGGAAAAGGACCCCCCAGTCTTCCAACAAACAGGAAGTAGGGACAAAGATACTCTGTCTCAGTAACTAGGGGTAAGTAGCCTTCTTTCTTTTCCATCAAATTACTTTCTAGATGCTTGGAAAAAAAGCACAACCCAATCAAAAAGCAAAGCTAATAAGTACCCATTAGGTAACTTTTACAAGACATCTCAACAGGCCATGGGAAGGCAGCAGGAAGATCATCACAGCTTCAGGAGAGCAGTGTTCCTGTGATGGACCAGAAGTAAAAGGGAAGAAAAGACTGTTCCTTGCTTTCACAGCTTCAACCCTGGACGGAAAGGCTCACATCTATCAAAGGCAGTGGCTCACAGCCCAAGCTTCGTGGAGCAGCCAAAAGCTACGCGTTTTTCTGAGCACAGCTTAAGAACGTTAGGTTTTCAGCCGTTCCCCTCAGAAAAAGAGGTGCATTTAAGTCCCAATTCTTTCTGTATACAGACAGAGCAAATGATCAGCTCTCTCAAACCTGTTCTGCTGCATTATTTCCTCGTAACGAACAAACTCAGTAGAGATGTAGAAACGGCCCAGGTAGTTCTTCAAAATGGCCTATTATTTTTGGTCTTGACTATTGCATATCCTGGCATTAGGGCAACTGCATCTGATGCAGAGCCATAGTTTTGTGCCATGTCCTTTTGCTTCAATTCCTCCATCTTCTTTATCAGCAATTCTAGGCGCATGTGGACCATCACAAGCTTTTCTTTCAGCTAGAAAAAAAAAAAATAGTAAAACTAGAGAAAAATGTTATTCTAACACTGGATCTTTGAACAATCTGCCTGTCTGTTATGATAACACACTTGAGGATGACAAAACTTAAGTGATGTTGTGGGCCCATTTTCATGCTTAGAAAGGAAACCAAAATAAATAAATGAACAAAAGGAACAAGTAAGCATATAAACACCCAATGCATTGGCTGTCTCCTACATACAGTAACTATATTTGAACTATGGGACAAACAATTTACTAAGTTATCAAATAACCATATTATATAATAGAACAACCAATTTAAATATCAAAAAAGAAGAGAGGATCTTGTATTGTCTCTGAAACTACAACTTGATGTTGTTGTGCTGTTTTGAGTTTACATAGCTGTAAATACAACACTGCTAGAATCCTTTTCAAGTTAACAACAGAGTATTATGGTTTTTTATTATTATTATCATTCAACAGTGACTTTTCAATTCCAGGGACAGCACAACTGGTAATATTTAGAAGCATTTAGAAAAACATTATTTTTGTTTTCAAAATCTAAAGTCCCATTCCCTCATGACAGCACTGAAGTAGCACAGAACATATGTATTCACTAAGAAATAACCTTTTGTCAGAAAGTTAGATAGAACTTGGTAAGTTCTAAGCATTGCAAATATGGTAATTGTATCCATATTTTTGGCTAATATCCAAAAATAGTATTTCTTGCTATTTTCCATACAAAGTCATGTAGAAACCTTACTTTCCCCAGTTGTTCCTTTAGGGTCAAAGCAGGAAAATTCACCTTAGATGCTTCTATTGTTATATTGTTTTTTAAAAGATAGCTAGAAAACAAATAGGGAAAAGGGGAAAAAAAAACAACAAGAACAACAATTAAAAAGATCACACAATTGTATTCCTTGTTTATAAAGATTATTTAACAAGATTTTAAAACAGATATAAAATTATTCCCTGAAGTACTCCATTGTTTACGAAAATATTTAAAAAACAAAAACCAAAAAACAATATGTTACTTTCAAATCATAAGATCCCCTCATTACCAGCCAATCATAATTTACAGTTTCTATAATGAAGTCCATTTATCATGGAACTGTTTTGATATCTTACATTAGTTAAATGGATCTGGAACTGAAGGAGATTTCAGCACTGGAAACAACTAAATTTAAACTTTTAATGTAATGTGAGGACATTCAAAAAGTTTAAGGCAAATCACATGGAGTCATGCCAACACAAACAATGTAAACACAGAGAATATTAAAATCCCACATCAATGCTCTCAGTCAAAAGTAAAGCAGCTTTGTAAACTGCAGACTCGTCGTACATCCTGCTTTAAAAACTTGCAAATTCCCATGAAATCCCTGACCATCAACATACAGGACACTCACCAGAGGATGCTGTCCTTGAAGAAACAAAATAAGCCTCGGAGATGAGCCAGGTTACTGAACGCAGAATAAAGAATGAAGCCCACCATCAAGCCACACGACCGACAGTATAATGCATTGTAGGCACTAAAAGGAAAAATGGAAAAATAACGTTATTAAACAACTTATGAAACCATGGATACTGGGGAGATGTCAGAGGACATCAAATCAAAGTTTCATTGAGACAGTAAGATAGAATATAATGCTTTATGCTTAAATAATACAGAGTGTATGAACATGGGACGTTGGGCACGTTGTCTAAGAAAATCCGTGTAATAAGTGAAGTCGCAATTAGGGATAAAAATCCACAGCGCATTGTCTCAAAATGAGTTAGGTTGTACAGATCAAACATGATATGTGGATATTTAAGTTGTAAAGATCAGGTGTGTGTGGTGAACTCAGGGCGATGCCTGCACCTCTGACAGGTGATCTGAAAGCTCTCCGTGCCAAAGCAGTGCACCGCCTTGTGAGGAGGAGGAAAACAATCAGTTTTTTACTGAAAGCGCTGTTTTATCGTGACAGAAAAAGAGACACGACTAATCCGGACGCGACGAGGCGGCCTTGCTACGCACCAGCCCAGCAGGGCTCCCTCCAGGCCCACCAGCAGCGCGTCCTCCCAGGCCACGTCCCCGGTGACTCCTGAGGAGAGAGGAGAGACGCCGGGATGAGCACCGCGCCCGGCCCGGCCCTGCCCTGCCCGTCCCGCCCCGGCACTGACTGAGGCAGGCGAGGAGGCCGAGCCGCCGCTCCTCCTGCGCGCACAGGTGCAGCGAGTCCCCCAGCACCGCCCGGCACCCGCGGCACTGGAACACGGCGCAGTCCTCGGGACGCAGCCCCCGGCGCCGCAGCGGAGCCTCCCCCGGCGCTGGGGATGGGGACGGAGGCGCTGGCGGGGCGGGGGGGGCCGGCGGGGGCCGCTCCGCCGTGATGACGCCGCCGATGAGCGGCTCCTGCAGCAGCCGCCGCCGCACCGCCATCTTCTCCCGCCCGGCGCTCCGGCGCGGCGCCCCGCCCTCCCCGCCTCGCGATTGGAGCGCGCTCCGGGAACGCGCGCTGCTATTGGGCGGCCGTGCTGTCAATCCTCGCTGCATGGAAAGGGCGGTGCCGCGCCCGCTCAAGCGGCGCCTGAGCGCGTTTGAAAAAACCGGCGCGGAGGCGGCCGCGCCGCTATTGGTGGCTTCCCCTCCAAAAAACCCGCCTCCTTCTCCCCGCCGAGCCAATGGCGGTGCGCGGAAGGCGAGTTCGAACGGCGTGGGCGGGGCGTGGGCGGCGGTTGAGCGCGAGATTCGAAGTGTGGCGGTTGAGGGCTGCGGCCGCCATGGCGCTCCCCGCGCTCCAGCACCTTGAGTCCCTCAAATATGCGGAGCTCCAGCAGCTCGCCAAGGCCGCCAGCCTCAAGGCCAACCTCCGGGTGAGGCGGGGGGCGCTGCACGGCTGGGCTGGGGGTGGCTGAGCCGCGGGTGTAGGCGAGGGGCGGGCAGGGGCAGCGCTGAGGGAGCCGTGAGGGGACGGTTGGTGCCTCCTCGGCTTCGTGAGGCGGCGGTGCCCCGCCTGAGGTGCCCCGCGCCTGTCAGTGCCCGAGTGGCGTTTGGCAGTGCTGCCGTTAATACTTGTCAGCTTTCGGTTGGCTCTGACGCATTCGGGCAATAACTCTCTGGAGGTCGCTCCCCGCTGAGCTGTTCCGTTGTTGTTGTTGAATGTACGCGAGGGGTGCGGGGTGTGCAGGGTGAGCAAGGCAGGGGCAGCTGCTGCCCAAGCCTGGTGCGATTTTAATTCCTGCTCAGCTGGGCAGCGCTGCTGAAACGGGCTCGTTCGGCTGTGAACAGTTGCCTCTCCTTTTGCTCAGATGGACCAAAAGGAACCTGGCCAGGGAGACTTGTCTTTGTGCCCCCGTGGAAAATACACGTTGCATGTTTACCTGGGGTCTTAAATATGCTCTTCAGTTAGAATTGTCGAATCTTAGGATATCTTGAGTTGGAAGGGACCCCAAGGAGTATTGAATTTAATTCCTGGCTGGAGGAGAACCACCCAAAAATCAGACCACGTGTCTGAGACTGTTGTCCAAACAGTTCTTGTACCCGGTGGGCGTGGTGCCATGACCACTGTTCTGGGGAGCCTGTTCTGGTGCCCAACCACCCTCCTGGTGAAGAAGATTTTCCTCATATCCACCCTGACCCTCCCCTTCCCAGCTCCATGCCGTTCCCTCGGGTCCTGTCGCTGTCATCAGAGAGGAGAGCTCAGCACCTGCCCCTCTGCTCCCTTCGTGAGGGAGCTGCAGGCTGTCAGGAAACCTCCCCTCAGCCTCCGCTGTCCTAGGTTCAACAAGCATAGTGACTTCAGCTGCTCCTTCTATGTTTTGTCATTTAGATCCTTCACCGCCTTTGTAGCCCTCCTTTGGACACTAATAGTTTCATGTCTTATATTGTGTTACTCATACATGCACACGATACTCAAAGAGAGGCTTTGAGTAGAGCCAAAGAGAGAGAGCAGAGTGAGACAGTCGCTTCCCTCCAAGCATGCCTTAATCATTCTCTTGGATTCAGCAAATATTCCATTTATTTGTTGGATTGGTTTGTAGACACTAATTGGGTTTATGCAGTTTTTGTTTGGTGACTTAATGCAATGTTTGGTTCATTTGTTGTTTTGATTTCTCTCCAGGGAGACAAACTGTTGAAAGCACTGAAGCAACACTTTCAAGGAATAAAAGAAGAAAGTGAAAATATGGTAATAGATGATAAAACAGCCATTCTTATTCAGAAAGAAAGATTTAACTTTGTAACTAGTCTAGCACAGCATGTAATGAACATTGGTTTTAGCATGATGCAAATGGTAATAAAAAAAAAACACACTTCTTTTTAAATAGTGCCTTTAGTTTAATGTGCTTGCACTGCTAGAAACAGCTGTGTGAATACTTGAAGTGGCCTACTATATGGCTGAAAGCTGGCTCCCTTCCAGCTGTTAATTTAATGATGTATTTTCTAGCCCTTCCACCTGTTAAAATTAACAAGGTATTTTCAGCATGCATACAAAATTATTCTCTATGAACAGTAATGTTTACATTCCACTGAATGAATCTTAATTTTTCCTGTTTATCTCCAGACACTAGTCCCTTTCATTTAGGCATGCAAAATGAATTAAAATACGTGCTGTACTGACTAATCTCAAAGCATTTTATATATACTACAGTTTACTTACGTTGACATAACAAAAGCAATACAACTGTGATGTTTACTTTCCATGTATTGTTTTTTTTCAAGATTTCTGTGAACTAAATTATTTCATTGCGTGTGTGTTTTTTTTTTTTAACTTTTGATTAAAGAAGTTGGTAACCACTTCTTCTAAACCAACTATTTTTAAATATTTCGCTTATAACTTGCCTCTCTAAAAATCGTGAGGAAATGGTGTAATCTTAGCCAATTTTTAACTAGCATGGAAAAGTCTCCTTCTTACCTCACCCTCTTTCCTCTCCTTATGTGTGTACCTTTTTTATGTGATAATCTTTACAAATTTGGGAAGGGCTGCAGCGTCATTTCAGTCAGGTCTCAAATATTATTTGTTTTTATTTTTCATAGTCTCTGACTGAAAAGAAATACAGTTTCATTCTGTAGCATTTTAAGGCTGGAAAACAGCTGGTGTTAAGGAATTTAGATACTGCCGTTTTTCTAATTACAGTGCTACTTAAATGTATACTACTATGTGAAATGCCTTTTCCAATGGTAATGTTGAAGCTGTCTCTTTGGAATATCTGATATATATCAGATATGTTACAAGTCATGGTACTTATCTGATACAGGATGCTGAAAAAAGTGCATCTGCTTCCATGGACACTGAATTGAGCTGTCAGAAAGAATTTAAACCTGATCCAGCGTGTTTTGTCACAAAAAGATCTAAAGAAAAGAAAGCAACCAGAAAAAAGAAGAACTCCAGTGAGAAAATTAAAACCAATGAAGAAACTACAGGGCTCTCTGCTGAGAAAAAGGTGACTTGTATTGCATGGCTTTGTGTGTGTTTGTGTGGGAGTTCCCAGTAAATAAGTGAAACATGCTTGTTTCATTCTACTACCATATTAATAGGTAACACCTACCTGAGATTTTTTATGCAGATGTACTAGTGCTATTAGACTAATTTAGTCTACTTTTACCATGTGCTATTCCATAACAAACAGAGATAATTTATTTTCTTGTACTAATGACATAAGTTAAATTCATCAGAGAGATACCATCCCAAACACTGGAAGTAGGATTGCTTTCACTGGTTCATCATGGTTTCTGTCTGAACGTTAGACTGCTTGCACAATTTATCTAAAATGAAGCAATTGGCATTTTTTGATATAGAAAAGATTCTCAGAAACTGGATGATTGCCCAAACTTTCTTTTTATTCTTGTTGCTGTCAGTGTTTTAATGCAAGTGTATGTATATATTTGTGGGTTGTATGACTGATGGAGGAGAGATTTCAGGGTGATATGGGGTTGGAATTATTTTTTCTCTAGTATAATGTGCAAGTGGTGGGTGAGCTCTGAACTATGTGAAAAACATAACAGTACAGTTAGAGGGAAATGGGAAAATGAGAGGTGTTAATCTTTCAGCAGCATGTCTAAATAAGCGAAAGCGTACAGTAACCAAAGCTACAGAAATAAAAAGCAACGTAGCCAGTGAATTTATTTTTACTTGCAGATAGTTGTACTTTGTCAACAGAGGCAATTTATGCTAAAATGTTAGAACTGTGTGGGTAAAAGCTTTCTAATATAGATCCGTTTGTGCAATAACAGAATAAGTATTTCCTAGGTTAATTCAGGTTGGACTTCAGAAAGCCTCTTGCTCTATCTTCCCCTGAAAGCAAGGTCAGCTATAAAGTTGGGGCTTTATCTAATCCTGTCTTGTAAACTTCTCAGGTTGGAGACTATACAACCTCTCTGTGCAGCTTATTCCACTAACCAACTGCTCTTAGAATGAAATCTTTTCCTTATATCCACTTGTAACAAACAGTTTAAATGAAGTATGCTTAACTGTAGGAATACTCTGAAATGAAAGAAAATGAAGTCCCCCATGGTGAGCAAGAAAAGGGACAGATGGTATTCCAAAATGAGGAACCAGTAATTAAAAGGAGAACTATTGAGGATCCAGGGATGGCTACTGGAGAGAAGGAACAACCGGAGAAGACTTCTACTAAAGGTACTAGAGAGGAATGTGAGTAATAACTTCCATAAAAGTAACTTTAGTCATTCATAGTAATTCAAATACATTTGCTGGTTATTTTGTTGTCTGCAAATATTTTTTTTTTTTTGGTGACATTTCTGGTGATCTGAACCTTTTTGAGGATGCCAGAGAAGAATCTGACATTTGGGCCTGTTTATTTAACACATCATAAATCAACTACACAAACTCTCCAGTCTGGTAGTTCTGCTAATTTTGACTTCGTAAATCTGGACCAATGAAATATTTTCAGTTAAGGCATTCTTGATGGTCTGAGTGTATTTAATTCTTGTGCTTTGTTTAGGATCTGTGCTTTCTGGAATACCCTTAAGATGCCACTTTTTAAAGGAACTGAGTAGCAAGAAAGGGAGAGTTCCCTTCCTCGTGCTTCCTTCTTTTTCTACTCACAAATGGGTTTTATCACTTCCTTTGTGGGAGTAGTACGGGTATTAAAAGGCATAAAGACAGCCCTTGTTAGTTTGTTTGCCAAACGTTATCTGTGTGTGTTATGGTGGACCACTTTTATATCTGGTAGCTTTTTTAGACCTTCAAACATGATGCTGACAAAATATGGACTTGCTTTCCCGCTCCTTTGTGCATGCAGCTGACCTAAAGAGGCAATAAGCGTCTTCCCAATTTTATTTGACATTCACAATAAGTTTTCAGATACATGCCATTATTTTCTCCTGTTAGACTAGATGTAAATAGTCATTGAGACGTATTAAGTATAACATAACCTTGCTGTTCAATAGTACTTAAAGAACATTCTTATTGGAGGCTATTTCTAAAGCAGTTTAAAAATTACAGAAATGAGAGTTTTCAATTAAGTTTCTTATAAAAGCAGATGCAATAAAATGTGTAGAGGATGCTTTGGCTGAGGCAACATTATAATGAATTTGACCCTGACATTTGGTATAGTGCCTGTCTCTTCCCATAACCATAAGTATCCATATTGCTTTGACTTTTTTTTTTTAACAGTAATTTCAGACAGCAAGAGAGCTGTGTAACAGAAAAACACTATTGCTACATTTAGTGCAGTTTTCTGTATGTCGGCTTTATGGTGTGTTTATGCTAAAAACCAAGCTACTGGCAAGATTAAAAAAAAAATAAATAAAAAAAAAATAAAGCAGACCTGAGGGCAGAGATAATCAAAATAGCTTAGGTTCTTGTGCCTATATTTAAGGCAATGGCAGAAAAGCTGGTCAAAATTTTTACAGGTATAAAAACTTCAAATATTAGGCTCTAAATATTTTTAGATAAAGACCTGTGGGTTGTACTTGTTTACCACAAGCAGAGTTTGCTTGTTAACTCCTTCTGTAAAATACTTTACTACTGAAAGTAGTGTCAGGCTATTTTCTGTCAGACTCATTCTGGGTTTGTAGTATGTCATGACACGTTGTTACTGACATACGATTTAAAAAGCTTTTGAGAGTCTTATGATGTACCTATTCCAATTGAGATTGTGATTTCTAAAAACCTAAAGCTGCTCTGAGGAGGTAAGGTATATTATGGAACAAAGGTTTTAAAGACATTTAAAGTATTTCCTATTAGTTCTAATCATTTTGTCTAATCTTATTGTGCCAGGTGATATTCATCCTGTGGGAGGGAAGATCCCTATACATGTAGGCCGTGCATCGAGGTCTGGGAAAACAGGAATGAAAGCTACTACACCAAGTAAGAGAATCTACCACCTTTGTAAATAGAACGTACTGCCTGTGTGAAGGGAGACTTACAGGTTTTACGAACCAGACTTCCATTTTTTGCTTGAACCAAGAGACCACCTTCTCTTTAAAAAGCGAACAAATGAAAATGCCAGAAGGTTACGTGGAGGTACAGCTTCCCACTTGTAAATTCACAGCAGTAAATTATTTAAGTATAGGTTATAAAACTGGCTTATGGAGTGCTTTGGTGTCTTCTGGATGTTATACTTGCATTCACAGTTTTCATAACAAAGAGTAGGAAGACATGCTATGACTCCTGCGTATTTAGTTCTCATTTTATAGTAATATCGTAACTGTAGTATTTATAAGTTAGCTCACTTTCGTTACTTCATAAAACACGTTAACTTAAAATGGTTGGATTACTAGAAAATTGAAGCTTTGGGTTTTCTTCCTTCTTTGTAGAATTCTCTAGAGCAGGTACCATGTGACTATGTAGTTGAAGTAGATGCTGTCTGAACTGTTTAGGTACCTGTGGATACGCAGAGGGATACTTTCTGGAGAGAAGTTGTAACAATAAATGTTGCAAGCTTTTTCTGTTAGGTAGCAAGTTTCCTTAGGAGCTTGTCAGATGTGTGACTTATCATTTTTGGAATTTCTTAGACTTTAAGAAGTTACATGAGGCTCACTTCAAGAAAATGGAGTCTATTGATGACTACTTTGAGAGGAAGAGAAAAAAGATTGAAAACTGCAGCAGTTCACTCAATGAAGTCAAGGTAAGTGCTAACACAGGACAGACATCCATTGTTCCTGTATTTTGTTTATTTCCAGAAAACCTCTGTAAAAATTCCTTCAGGGTCTCTAGAGCAGTAAGAAGCTGGTTATGTATGCATGCAGTGGAATATCACAGCATCAGTGAGACTTTGAATTGGAGTCCTATATGAGTAGTTCTATATACTTATTTGCATATAAGTTCTATAGCGATGTTTTTAATATTAAAGTGTATATTAATGGTGTATGGTTATAAATGGCTGTAGAAACCAATAAACAACTTGTCATTTTTTAAGTAAAAATAACTGCCACAATTACTTTTTTGTGAAGGATCTCCTGGAACATTTGTTAAAGTGTCTGAATTGCTGCAGAGCTAAAGGTGATGGATTGTTCTTCAAAAAGCAGGGATTAAACAGTTTGTGCCTTAAAAAGCCTTTGTCCAATGTCTCTGTATGATTCCTTTAAAATACTTGTAATGTATATTACTTTCAATGTCCCTGATTTTTGGTTCTTACATGTGAAAACTACAAAGGGGCCTCTTCCAGGATGTGGCAGGTACTATAAGAGCAACTACAATGTATCAATGAATGCCAGTATATAGATCAAAACGTAACACAAACTCCTGAAAGTTGCATTTCTCTTTTCTGTGGCATATGGTATATGCTTAATGCATGCTTCAGACGAATTATTTTTGGCAGGTGCTGGCCAAAAAATCTAATCTTCTAAGGGCATCAGAAAAAGGTCTTCCACATAATTCTAAGGTATATGTTTTCAAACCACTTTAATAATATAGAAAACTGTGTAAAATGTCTTTCCCTTTCCCACCCTTCCCACTTTAAAAGCATAAAAGACTGTATGCTTCTGAGTCATTGTGTATTTTCCCTTCCTCTTAGATACATTCCTGACTAAACATTTAATGGAGTATGTTAACTTGTGATTTGCTTTTCCCTAGAAACGTACTGCTGGCAAAACATTCTTATTCAGCCCAAATCCAGAAAGAGGTAGATTGTCTGCCACCTGCACTCCCAGTAACCCGCGACGCTCACCACGTAGTTTGCTGAACACTGCAAGTCAAAGTATTTTATCTAGGAAATCTTCATTTAATGCTTCAGTCCTCTCCACAACCAAAATGAATGTCAGGTAAAAAGAACAATCCCAAGTTATCAGTGAGCAATTTCATATGATACACTTATTAAAATAATAAACATTGACTGTGATTTGACTACTATATTTTTGTTCCAAGCATGACCTACACAAGATTAATTCTGATTTCTACCTTTTGGCCTAACTTTAGGGCTGTTTTAAACTTTATTATATTGATATTATTTTGATTCTTCATCTTGATACCTGTTGATCAGAGTAGGGCCTCATCTTATAATCAACTAACATAAGCAGATTTGTTCCCATCTGCTAGAAGCAAACTGACACCAGAAAGTCACAAATTGCTAAATGAATGAGCTCATACTTGATGCTATTATATCTGATCTCATTTCCTTTTAAAATGTTACACACACTTCATTATTCCTACACAGTAATCTAATACACAATTATGTTAATGTCTTCTGATTTTTTGTTATCAGTAAACTTTATTAGCTTATTACCAATAAGCTAATGAGTCTTGAACAAAAAAAAAAAAAAGGAATTGAAAGCATAGTCCTTAATGGTATTCTATTGAAAAATGTTCTTTTGCCCAGTTTTCTCTCAGTGAAAGTCATTCTATCTACTATTTTCTTTGCCAGTTACCAATTGTTGATGCTGGCTTTCCCCCATTTACCTGACTTTTCACAATAGCTGAAGTTCAGATTTAGATATTCTAAATTTTACCCTTGTCCTTCTCACCCTGCTAATAGTATCAGGTTAATCTTGTGTCTCTGTTGCATTACTTTGCATTTTTCTGATAACACTTACTTCTTAACACTTGTGTGCCAAGTTTATAGTTGCTGGGACGCTTTTTGTCTCTGAAGAAAGGATTTTTTTTTTTTTTTGGTTTCTCCCTTCTGCCCTATATGTCAGTACAACTAATAAATAACTATGAGACCTTTAATCTTTCCATGATAGTTCTTTTGCTTCTTGGAGATCGAGACTGAGAGTCCTTTGCAATAACTACTTCATTCTTGCTGGCTTTATTTCTATTTTGTATGTGACAATTTTGATTTCCGTGGTTTCCTTCTATTAATCCAATCTTGTTCTCTGTTGAAAAATGATAGTGTAATCATCAAGTGAAAATAATATTCTACCTTTTAGTAATTGCTTACTTTTTTCCACTGTAGCCCTACTTGATTCTTTAGCACTATGTAAAATGTAACAATGCTTTCAGAACTTACTTCCATTTCACTTGTCCAAAAATACGCTGTGCTAGATCTTGCAAGCTACACTTCATCCATGAACTTCCTAGCCCTCAAAATATAGGTCTTAATAATAAACTTTTGCAAGATATGGAAAAAGCAGTGCTTTCAGCTCAGTAATGTTATTGATGAGACTTATTAATTCATGCAAGCTTTTGAATTTTCTTTCACATGCTCACACATTAAGAAGTGTGTGAGTATTTACACACACAGACAGCATATGTGTGTCTTGGTATACAGGTAGCTTGTGTTTTGACTAGAATATTTTTTCTCCTCGTGGATCTAGAGTTCTGTTATTTTTTTAACTTCTGAATTTGAAAACTCAAATTAATAATGTTTATAAATCATAGTGTTTTACTAGAGAAACTAAAGATTAAGTAAGCTGCATAGGCTGGTAAAAAGATCTAGCTTATTGCACTCAAATACTTTTTCTCTCCAAAACAACAGTTAGCTCTAATAGCTGTAAGTAATAGTAAGAATTTTAATGTTTGATCACAACCTGAGAATTATCAGCAAAGGTATTTTTAGTGTAATTTGTGTTAGCTGTGAACATCTTATACGTTGGAAGTTTTTCTATATATAAAATGCAACTTTTGCTCCTTTTGCGTTCTGTAACATGGCTTACTTTCCTTGTAGGTGACTAATTTTTGTCCTTACGCTTCTAATAACTTTCAGGTTCTCAGAAGCCACAAAAGATAATGAGCATAAGCGCTCTCTTACCAAGACTCCATCTAGAATGTCTCCATACTTAAACGAGTTCTGCACACCTGATAGCCAGAAGAGCTGCGAACGCCTTAGTATGAAAAGCAGGAAGAGGGATACAAGAAATAATGATCTGGCTGCATCAAAGGGTAAAGTGGATGGCGATTTTGTTTTTTGCATCAAGACTTATTTGTACTGAATGGTTATATAATTCTTATAACACAATATAATGTAGGTCCGTGTTTTAATTTCAATCTCTAATGTATGACTGATTCTTCAGAAACTGCAGCAGTTTATTTCCTTCAGTTTCCAGTATTTAAATTTAAATGTTTAGCTGCTAAAATCTAAACAGGTAGTAAGCATAAAGACTTTGAATGCCTAGCTACCTACAGAAAAGCCTGTGGGGGATAGAAAAAGTTCTGGACCTTTATGGATCACATAGGAGAAGGTTGACATAACTCATATGGGGAGATTCCTATGGTGGGAGGTGTTTCTGATGCCTTCTCAAAGGTCTCATTCTCCTTGTGGGATGGGTTTGCACCAGTTATCTAGCTGTGTTTTAGGACAACCTGATATTATCAGCCTCAGCAACCTTAATTAGGTCAGGATTCAGAACCCTGTATGTAGGAAAGAGGAATTCTTCTGATCATTTGTACTCTGCACCACCACAGCTCTGCTAACAGTTGATATGATATCCTGGCATCACCAGGTACATCAACTCCAAGTTCTTGACCTATGCTACCTATCTTGCTATATGATAATTCTGGTATTTTTTTGGGGTGGCAGGTCCAGTGAGCTGCATCTGTACAATATTGATTTCAGTGGTAGCAGAAGGTAGCATTTAATGGCTCTTTGGTCTAGAGAGTTGTACCGTGGTCCTCACTGATCTATTTACGTAGCAAGTTGTAAAGTATGTTCTTGCTACAATTAATAAGTACAACAATTCAATGTTTTTTGTAGTTGTTACCCCCTTCAAGTTTGGAGTTCACTCTGCAGAGCCTACAAGCACAAAGAAGACATTTGATCTCAAAGCAAGTCTCTCAAGGCCACTTCGTTATCAACCACATAAAGGTACAGTGATCCTTTATTGGTCATATCACTTATTAAATGCTCATAAAAATAAGGCACTGAGCTACTTTGCTACATCATGTTGTGTATTCATCTTTTATTTATTTTCCCTGTCCCTTTCTCTTGAGATTCCCAAGTAGTTTTTGGGCTGTTGTTAAATTTCTACATGATGCATGCTTTAAGAGCCTCATTACTGAAAAATATCTCAATGAACAAAATCTCATGAATACAGAAATAAACATCCATGTATTGCACTGAATGTGTGTATGCACAAGGAATTTGAGATAAAAACCTTATTGTGTAAAGGATTGTTTCTTTATTAAAAGTGCATATTTGTGGGAGAAGCAAAGCATCCGAAATGTTCTTTGTGTAATTACTGTTACTTGGAAAACTACTCATAAGAAATGGGCTGCTGAAACTAATAATACAACTGAAGAGGCATTTTGTCTCGCAGGCAGACAGCAAAGAACAAACTAGCTAGTATAAAATTCACAGTAAGTTAAGCACATAAGTACTAAACTGTAGTAATTCAGTAACCTGTCTTTGCCTCTGACTTGTAGGACGATTAAAACCTTGGGGAGAAAGCAAAGAAAATACTGTTATAAATAAGTCTGTCAGTAGCAACATCTCTTCACGTAAGAAAGATTACAAACAGCCACGTCTCCAGACAAGGTTAGTATAACATTAGCTCTTTATTAATAGTGTTATTTAAAATAATGTGATAGCTCACTTACTTTTTTAGTATTAACATGTACAGTTCACAAAAGAATACTTCTGTATTCACTTTGGCCTCCAGTATCTGTCCAGTAACACAAAGGCCAAGGAAGATGCAACTCTGAATCTGATAGATTTTTATTCTATGAGAGCTTCCAATTCTAGCATTTGGATACTTGCCTTCATCTCAAAAGAAAATGAATATTGACAAGCTGTGACCTTGAATGTTAGACCTGTACATCTAAGCAGAAGTACTAGTCTGGTTAGATTTGATTGAAAATGGAACTGTTCTCTCTGCACATGGTTAATGTGGCATATTGGTTAAATAGATGTCAAGCCTTGGTCACCTTCATATTCCTTGGGTTGCTTGTGTCTCTGCCTTTAACATAACTTGATGTGGTCTCATTCTTTTTTTTTTCCTTCAGGGAAGAAAGGCGGGAGAAGCATGAGCAGGAGAGAAAAAAGAAAAAGGCTCAGGTTCTTGGAAACCGTAGAGGATTATCTGTAGATTAAAAAGAATCAGAAAAAGCCAGGATCTGACTGTAAATACTGTCCCTCTCGTGTAAATATTTGTCTGTACTTTAGAGTATAGGTCAGGTTGCTTATTAGTAGAATCCAGAGAGCTTTGAATGAGACCTTACAATGCATCTGAGCATAAGGCTTTCATGATCAACTTCTCCAATGAGATGAGAGTTCTAACCTTTTAGGACCTTAGAACCTAATAATACTTTAATGTAAATAACTCTCTTAACTAAAAAAATGTTAAAGCAGAAAATATAAGTGGAAAAGAGATGCTCAAGGAGCCTCCTTGTGACTCAGTATAGACTTCTCCACCAGGATGCATTTATTACCCACTGGAGTGTATGCTTTGAATTGCAAATGTTAAAATGTTCCACTGGTAAATTGAAGGAGATATCTGCATGCCCTGTTCTCCAAATCAATCTTTAAATCCTGTAGCAACTGGAAGAGCCAGTTGTTCTGTATTCCTAACTGCAGCTCTGTGAAATAGTAGGGAACTTCCAGAAGAAAAGTATTCATGCTTTCTGGAAAGCTACAAAGCTTACAGCATAGCATAGTTGTGAAATACCCTTTTTTAAAAAAGGGTTGTAATCAAGAAGTGGCTTTACAAGTTAACAGCTCTGTGCTTTGAACAGTTAAGTTTGGTTTTGTTCCTTTCTATGGTAAATAGCAGATGTTAATTTTTTTGTTCTCTATGATGCTTAAAGGATGTGAATGTAGTGCTGAAGACTACTCAATGCCTTGTATTCAAAAACTGATGTTACTTTAAAAAAAAAAAAAACAAACAGAAAAGCTGTCTGGATTTGTTATGGATGAAACAGTGACTGGAAAGGTAATGTAGCAGTTGTAATCTCAGCTATTCTAGTGAGCAAATACTGAAATGAATTTAGTATTGTCATATGCTGAAATGTCAAGCTCATTTTTTTATAAATAACTATAAAGATATGTACAAAATATTTGTGATCTACTGTGTATAACTACCTCTTCCATGTAGCATGTTTTGTTCACATTTTTCTTTATTACCCAGTCTCTCTTTCTGTAAGTGACTAGTTTTCCTTACTGATTTGCCTGCCTACCCCTTCTTGAATGCATGTGTCTAATACCTTTAGAAAGGATGAATGTTACCATTCTTCTGCTCTTAAATGATCTAATTCTGTGCAAGAAGAAAAGGATAGTACAAGACAACTTCAGCTTGCATATTTGTGGTCTCTTCCATATACAATATAGCTATGTTCAGCATTTTTAAGGTACATTTAAGTAACAAGGAAACTCTGAAGGATGTCAAAGCTTTGATTGGGCTGTTTGTGACATCTAAAACAACAATTGAGCAATTGTTCTTTAAGAGTTATTGAAAGTTACTGAAAACCAGACTTCTCAAAAATGTTTTACAATACACATCAGAAAAACATCATCTGCCTACTCCCCAGTAATGGTGCTAATTAAGCTAAGGTATGAGTTTGCAGGCACCAAACACTAACAGGGACTTCCCCTCAAACCACCACTGGAGTTTTCACTGTTGTAGAGCTAAAGGCATAAGGCTATCATCAACAGCTCTAAAATAAGAGCTAAATCCAGTTCATAGCTACTCTTTCAATCTTGGCAGCAGCAGCAGCTTTTTCTTTTTTTAGTTATTCACAGGAGCCAAAAGCTAAAGGTTAAAATACTTTTAGTCCTGCTCTCTGTAAGTTTCAGACTGCACCATCCTTTAACCATTGTCCTTCACTGTATTAATTCCCAGCATAGTTTTTTCACTTTAAAATTATACAGTTGTAATAAACCTAGACAGTTGCAAAATACTTGGGTCTATAAACAATGCAATATAAAATGAAATTGCTGTGTACTGAGAAACAACACTGCATTCATGACATTTTTATTTCTGTGAAGGTCAGAACAGAAGTCAAAACTCAGCCAGTCAATAGTTACTACTTTGTAACCATGTATTGCAGCTCCCCTTGGGCTGTGTAGGTGTAGTCTCATGAACTCTGTATTTGGCAGCTGAAAGACACCAACAGTTTGCTACAGTCAATGCTTCGTGCACTTAACTTTTTAATGTTTCAATAGAACCTTCAAGTTGTTAGAACCCACACCTGAAGTATTCTATAAAAATTAACTAGGCAGCTGAAGAATGTTCCAAAGGACGTGAGCCGTTCAAATTTGAGGGTTCCTATCATATATTTCATAGGCAAATTCTTCTGTATGAGCTCTATCATTTATCAGGCCAATAAAATCAATTTCCAGCTGGAATGGACCATTTACTTTATCTCCCAGGGTGAATCCAAGGGTACTAACCTAGAAGATACACATATTAGAGTATTGGTTAAAATAACATTACAATTTAACAGTTATCTGCTACTTGCAGCTTTTACAGTTTGCAGCCATTCACTTCAGTATTTGCTTGAAATGCAGCAGTATTTCTTAAGCTGTGAGGGCTTTACCTATCACATTTTCAATACAGACTCCCAAGGGGAAGCTATTTCACATTTGCTTTTCTACCACTATGTTGAACTGTGCATTACAAATGGTCTGAGCCTAGAGCAACACTGTGACTTTAATCTTTTAAGATTGCATAGTGCCAGTTTTGTCACAATTAGGTGTACAAACATTTTCATCATGTCTGTTACAGTTCTAGTGTGAGCAGGAAATAAAAATGTAACAAAAGAGGGAACTTTCATTCTAGAGCAAGTCATAGACTTGGCATAATGTGAAAGTGCACCAAAACAGAATTTTTAAAACATAAGAAGCTTTGTTGCTGAGTTTTATATTTCAGTAAGTGACCTAGACACATTTTCCTGTTTAAAATAATGTTCTTAAATAGAATACCCCTCGTTCCTTCCCCACTGCTACGCTAGTAAAAACAACCAACCATCACCACTGTTTTATTCCAACTGTATTAGTAAACTCCATAAAATCCCTGGGGCTCAGGGATGTTTCCCCTTAGCCTATGGCTGAAAGCTTTCTCAGCTCTTGTATGTCAACAATCGTCTTTCAGAGACTCCAGCGTTATCGCTTCTCAAAACAAGTTGGGTAACTAGTGGTGAGTCACCTATTAAGCTCTCAGTAACCCTAAACTCTGCTAAAAGTGCAGCTCTGATCTGTACTCATGGTTATAAGGACTGCTGTACATGCAGAAAAATAATGCCTGGGATGTGTCAGATTAAGGGTGAATAACTGTAGGCTGAGAATTGAGGATAAACATACATTGCAAACGCATGCTATATAAGTAAAAGAGCAACGCTAAAGTGATTAAATGGATCACTTCATCACTCCTCTCAGATTGATCTAGGGTTTCAACTACTTTATCTTCCCCAGAAGCAAGCTATAAAGTCAGGCCATTGACTTGCAGAGCCTGCAAAGGTTTTAAAGCTACATCTTTCTGGTTATGGATTATTAGAGGAGTCACCTAAACTGTGCTCTGAAGAATTTATTCCTTTGTAAGCCCTAGATACATTGTCTATGATATAAGTTTGCTTTTAATGTTTTTGGCAGTACTGTGCCAACTTGTACACTAGATTTCTCAGCCATCACTTTGATCATTCCTCCAAAAAAAGTATTTTTGAACAGCCAAGTAAGTAGTGAGCTGTTTCTTGGTTATCTAAATATCTTAAAAATATCTTTGGAGCTACTTTGAAGTAAACTGACACTGTAATCACAAAGCAGGATAATTTAAATGAAAAGGGTAAGCACTCAAGAATAATTAACTTATAACAGGAAGAGACCCCTCAATTTCAAATTCACTAAAATTAAATACCTCAAGGATTTCCAAGTCATTTATAAATGACAAGTATTCATAGAAAGTAAATTTCTGACCGATTAAGCCTACAGAAAACTTGCCTTGTCTAACCAGATAGGGTGCTGGTTATCCTGGACTCTTCCTCGACTGGAGAGAAAGAATTTGGAGAATGGAATCTGACAGGAAAAAAAAGAACAAAACCAACAAAAAACAGACTTCAGTGTCACTAGTATATAGAATAAAAACTTAGTAAATGAAGTCACACACTACATTTGGTTCCAGCACTGTTCAGGTGCTTACAAGTGGCACAGAGAAAAGTTCATGAGCTTACCCTTATTTCCTCCCAGTATGGCCCTCCTCGGGTGAACATGAAGTAGTTGTACAGATCGTCCTTGTGATGAGAGAAGTAAGGGTCTGTATAAATGTTTACCATCCAAGGTCTGCCATCACCACGGACACGTAAATGCAGACTGTTGAAGTTCGACCAGTCGTAATACTTCTTCCTAGCAAAAGATCCCTACAAATTATTAATAAACAGAATTATTCCTCCTTCAGACTTGAAGGGAAATTTCCATTACAAAGAACACTGCTACTGCTTTGATCGCTGCCCTTGTTCTCGCTGTAAATACTATCTCCTGTGACACGCTGGAAATGAGGTTTCTCTTTCATCATACCAGGCGCTGATCTCTATGAACTTCCTTCAGCACTGCACGAGAGCCTGCAAAACCTACTATCACCGCTCTGAAGACCCAAGCTAATTATAAATCACAGCCTCATAACTATCAGAAATGAGATCTCTTTCCTCGGACCAGATTCCCTACCAGGCACACACACAAATGCTACAATGGCAGATCAGGCCTGTAGCTCATTACGTTTAATATTCTGCGGTTGGTACCAGGCTACTCAGAGGAGGTTACAAGAAATTGCATATGTGGAATAATTTATCCCCTGTGGTAATCTACTTCCCTTACTAAAGACTGACATGATCACTGAAAGCATTTATATGCTTTCCAACACTTTTTGTCATTAACTGTGCATAATGATCCAGACTACAAGCATATTGAATCCTCGAGTGCATTTTTTCCAAAGATCTTAGAAGCCCCAACGTTGTGATTTGCACATGGGCTGACCAAATAACCTTCAGAGAGTTACAGAGGTCGTTGGAGCCAGAGGGGGTTGCCAGGGCTATTCGTGACCAGAACTGCTCAAACCAAGTCAAAATTAGCACCAAGAAGTAAAGGTTTCCCCTTTACTTTACAGCACCACTACGGCTACCTATTAACCTTTTCTTCTACGAACTCATCTTGTAAGTCACAGGATCAGCAGATAATCAATTTATGGTTTTGCCAGTTTTGAGCATTCTTACTTATATAAAGTGGAGCCTTTGTATTTATGTTTTTACCGTCTAATCTCAACCTGTATTATAAAGATGGACTGATGGACCCTTCACTACCTCAGAATTAGGAAATGAACATTTGAACCACATTTGCACAAGTTCGTAGCAATCTTGGGAACTCCGGTAAGATTCAACCCCCTGTTCCACTCCCCTGACCTTGTGTCACCAATGTAAGCAGTGTTCCTCTGCCTCTCATTTGCCCATTGATTTGGCTTGCTTAAGTCCTCTGCTATCCAAGTTGCAAATAACAGAAGAGTCTATAAAGGGATTTTTTTTTTTTTTTAACACACTGACTCGAAGTGTCACTTTGCTTTTTGAAGATGTTTAAATATAAGAAATGAAAAAAGCAGTACCTATAACAAGCACATCAATTTCTGGTTCTGATTTGCTCAATTTAGATCTATCAAATATTTGTCTCACTTTTTCTGATACACAGTAGGAGTCAGGCCTTTAAAACAAACATTTCAAAGCATTATTTTCTGTACCTATAAGGAAAAAAACAATGAGCTTGTTCACCTAAACCAAGTTTGGTGAATAGGCCAATCTAAAGCCCAGAAAATTTGCCCTTACAACACATTCAATTAACTTCCAATTTAGAGAGACTCATCTATTTTAATTGTACCAATTTTAGATCTAACGGTTCATTACAGATCCTTCACTAGTAAGGAGGCAGCAAACAGGGCTGTCTTAATGACGTCCTATTGTACATTAGCAAATGATCAAATGTATTGTTCCTTTTCTAAGAAAGGAGAACAAAATCTGAGTAAAAGTTACTGCCAAGCCAAAGGACACAGCAGCAATCACATCTGAGAAGGAATGTCTAATATTCCTGAAGGCAATCAGTTACAACTGCAGTAAACCACAAATCACAGAAAAATGCTCTCTGATTAAATAACAGATGCTATGATAGCACAAAGCTGCACTTACCACTGGTGGTTTGGCTCTCATGCTACAATATCCGCTGTATTTTGTCTCCCCATCACGAGGTACTTCGGTATTGAGAGTTCCATACAGCAGAGCAGCCTGGTTATTCCTACCCAGTTTTAGGTAAACTTCACTTTTCCCTCCGATCTCTACATCAGAGGAAATAACCCATTTATTTATATCTTCCTGGCTCCGAAACTCCCACAACACCTTCGTCTGTTGCAACAGGTACTGATCAAACCCACGGCCTTCGGGTCCTCTTAAGTGATCTTTGGTCTCCTTCTTCAGCAAGCTTAGCTGAGTCTTTAAGGCATCGATGCCCTTCTTAAAATTGAAATCAACCTTTTGCCAAGACGGCGTTTTCTCAGGCGGCGACCCTGGCCTCCTGTAACTGCTGTACAGTTTTGACGTGGGATCAGCGAGGATTGGTCCAAGCAGGGGGTGCAGGACCTTGTGCCTGCAGCATCGGCCGCGTAACCCAGCGCCGTTCAGCACCGTGGCAGTCAGAGCCATCGCGGTAAGGCTGCGGGATGCGCCCCCAGCGAGGCAACGAGCGGGTTTGAAATCAACTCATCAACAAAACCGGCATCCAGCGCTATCCGTAGCTACCGTAGTTTATCTTCACCTTCAGATGAAAAAGAGAAAAGACAAAAATTAGAGTTTTACAAGCGTGATGTGTTCATTTTTAAACGAAGCTTTGAAAAAGAAATCTCCGCAGCACTGCTGGCCCGAGCAGCTGCAGCACACCGCTACCCCCTGACTCCCCGCGGGAGGCCACCGATCACCCCCAGGCTCCCGGCAGGGCGCTCCTCTCCCTTCCCTTCCCCTCCCCACCTCCTCCTCCCCGCTCTCTATCGCGACAGCGGCCGACAGCGCAGAGCCCGTGCAGCCTCCCCGTGCTCCCGGCGCGGCCGCCTCACTCCTTCCGGGGCAGGCGGGGCGGGACCGGGGTCCCCCCGCGCTGTGCCCGGCGCTTCAGCCCCTCAGCACCGCCACCGGCAGCGAGCCCCGAGCCCCCCTCGGCCTCTCCCTCAGCCGCAGGGCCCGGGACCGGCGGCGGAGCCCGCGGCGCTGCCCCCCCCCTCCCTTTCCCTCCCCCTCCGCCCCTCACCTCCCCTCAGCCGCCCCTCCCCGCTTCCCGCCCCGGCGCGCTGCGCATGCGCCGTGCCCTTTGTGTCCCGGGCGGGCGGGCGGCGCGGGGCAGGCCGGGCCGCTCGAAGCGCCGCGCCGCCGCCGCCGCCGCCGTTGGCGGGGAGGGAGGGCGGGCGGTAGGGGGGCAGCCGGCACCGCCATGGTGAAGAAGCGGAAAGGCCGCGTCCTCATCGACTCCGACACCGAGGACAGCGGCAGCGAGGAGAACCTGGACCAGGTGCGCGGGGAGGCCCGGGCCTGGGCCCTCCGGGCCGCGCGGGGCTCGGTGCCGCCATCTCCCCCCTTCCTCCTCCTCGTCCTCAGGGCCCCGGTGAGGGGGGGCCCCTCCGGCGCTGAGGGCGGCGGGGCCGGGCCCTGTGCTGCCGGGCGGGACCGGGGGGGGCCCCTGGAGGGCCGGGGAGGTGCCCGGGGGCCTCCCGGTGAGCCCCGGCCGTGCCTCAGGCACCTCCCGGGGGTCCGGCACGGGGCTCGCAGGAGGAGGAGCCCCCCCTCTGAGGAGAGTGCTCCCCCCCCCCCAGGGCTGCAGCTCTGGGCCGGGCAGGGGTTGGCGATGTGCTGCATGTGGTAAATGAGGGCGGCAGGGCTCTCAGGGCAGCGCCCGGGCTGTGCAGAAGTTTGTCTGGCTAACTGTGCCTGCACGGCTCAGGGGGTGTAGTGCTGGGCCTGCGGGGTGTGCAGCGGAGGAGCTGGTGCTGCGTTGCGGAAAAGTAAAAGCAAAAAGCCACCAACAAGCACTCCAAAATGTTTTTGCAACGTGGAGCCTTAGAAAACTCAAGCTGTACACTCCATTAAACCAATACAGAAATACACACAGCAGAGCATGCCCCTTGCGTCCCTCTAGGGTTGCCACCTTCCTGCCATGTGTGTGTTCGGTCTGAAAACACGAGGAGCTGAGCTAGCCCCAGAGTGGTGGTGGAATAGCTGCACGGTTCTGCATCTGTTCTGTTATGTGCTGGAAGCATGCATCTGCTACCCTACCTGAGTTGCTTGGGGTTGTTTGTAGCCACTGTAACATATGTATGTGCAAGGATGAAGGCTAGGTAGCAGAGCAGTGATGTTCTTGACATGTGATTTCAGGAGGAGAGCATGCTGAGTGAGGCCCTTGTAGGTTAAATGTTTGACAGCTTCCCTTAGTGACCTGAGCGGGTTGAATCTAAAGGAGCAGGAGCCTTTCTCCTGTAGTGTGTTGGAAAAGAGAAAAAATGAGGGTAGAAGGAAACAAGGCAACTTGCTTGCAATAAAAGCCTTAAATATTGACACCGAGGTATCACGCAGGAAGGTAATCTGGGTTCAACTATACTTGAAGACACTTGTGAGAGGGGGAATTTCAGAAAGTTATTATAGAAAACATCAGGAACTTCCTAAGGAGAGCCGTTTGTTGTTCTGTTGATGTTGCATGTCGTCTTCAGAAAACGGTTTGTAAAGTGCCATTAATAACTGAAGATTTCTTTGTTGGTAAGTAGCTTAGGCCATCGGTTTCTGCAATGTTTATGTTCTCATATGAGGTACTAAATTCAAATCCCTCTGCTGTGGAGATAATCTTCCAGTTTTGAAACTAATGCAGACCAATCCAGTATTGTTTTCCCAAGACTGCAGAAGTTGGTGTGGCTTTATTTCTCCTCACAGCTAAGATTCATCAGCCCCAAAGCAATGTTTTTAAGACTAAATTATTTGTCATGGATTACGAAGACAGTAATGCAGCTTCAGAAATGATTGCTTTAAACTACTGCCTCCCTCTGTCATCTGAACAAGCTGTGAACAGCAAATGATGAGATTATTTGCAAGCCATTTAGCTCTTTCTGCTGGCCTGCGTTGCCTTTGAGGGTGATTCCACTAGAGAACAGCTCTACTTAGTTTTACAGCCTTTGAGCTTGGTGCCTGCTCTGTGTCTGTCCAAAGCTTTAAGTGCGTTCTGTGGCAAGTAGGAATGGTGAAAAGGAATTGAACGATCTTACTAAATACATCAGCCATGATATTTTGGTGATACTCAAAGTATTTCCTTTGTAAGTGTATAGTTGCAAATGTCTTCTGAAAGAAAGAAAGGAACTGATCAAGTATTTATTGTACTAGACTCCTTAGTGGCATTCGGCTTTTTGGGTTAGTGCTACACAATGTATTTTTCTTTTTAATTATCATCTAATAATGTTGTATATAAATACCAAAGACCTGGAAGTAATTTGTTGTATCTTCTTTATATCAAGAAAGTGATGGCAGTAGCATTTTCTCTTTATGGCTTGTAATTTTAAAAATCCTTTCATAATATTCAGCTGTATTACGCAGAGTTTCGTGTATGTATTTATGAAACATGGTAGACTTTGTTCTCTAGGTGGTAGGGATAATTGTGTTACTGGGATGTGCTCAAATATCACAGAGAAGGTATGTATGCGTTGACCTGAAATGGTAAAACTAATAGCGATGTTTTAAAACAAACATGTTTTTTTCACACCAGGAGCTCTTGTCATTGGCCAAACGGAAACGCAGCGACTCTGAAGAAAAGGAGCCACCTGTGAGCAAGCCTACAGCATCTTCAGACTCTGAGACGTCAGACAGTGATGATGAGGTGAGTAGGTTATGTTGTCAGTGAATTTTCTATGGGTTATTTGTCTGAGTGTATCTATGTGATGGACGTATGGAAGATGTGGATGTATCATACAGTATGTTTAGCTTGCTGATGTTACAAAGTGGGACGAGCTGTTGATTAAACTGATAGAGAACCATTTTGCCCAGAGGTTATGTACTCAAATTCTTCTTGGTTTCTTGTAATTAATAAGCTTAGAATTGTAACTGCACACAAAATAGTCGGTATGGCTGTAGAAAAGTTGACTGCCTGCTCGTAAGGTCTGAATCCTTACGATCCTGTGTTCATAAGGTCTGAATGATTTGGTGATCTGTCTGCTTAAAACTAGTGTTCTTCCTGTGTGAAGTTTGTGGTTGAAGTAACAATGAAGTTGCTGAACCTGGACTCTGAGTTCAAGGGAGTGGGTTTTGGCTTTGGGAGAGAGCTTTCCTCCTCGGAGAGGAGGAGGGTAGGTGGGACTATTAAACGTTAGAACTTCTACTTTGCTACTTTGAGTAGCAAAAGCATATTGTGAAGTAGCTTGTCTGGCCATTTGCACATAGAACAGTGTGTTTTTATTGGCATTTCTGAAGAAAGTGAAGCAACTCAGAGTTTAGAATTACTTTTGTTCTAGGGTTTTCTCAACTTATTGCACAGGAGTGCGTATCTGCTAGATCTGTTTTTATTATTTGGTCTTGGTGCTATGTTCTAGAGCTGGTTAAAAGCCTCTGCTTCCATCTATAAGCAAAAATTGAAATTGATGTGTTAAAACAGAGCATCTGACAAACTGGTCATGTAGCTATTTGAATAAGAAGATCTTCTTGTAGTGTTGCAGAAAGCTTGCGAAGACATCTGTACTATGTAGGGGTCTCTTACTCCATTTGTTCTTAAAAACTTAGCTGTGCTGCTTCCCTCTGTTCCCTGATGCCACAGCAAGAGTTATTCATTGTGGCAACTCAAAGACGTGCAGGGTTGGCCAACGATAAACTCTTAAACTGAAGAGAATCCAAGATTCTGGCGAGAATTCTTCCAATACACGTGAAGAACGTTCGCGTTCTAGTATGTTCAGTGGTTTAGTATTCTTACTGAGGTGCTTCTGGAATAAATATAGTTTGAATGCTGTTTCAAGCACTTAGTTTTTAAAAGAGAAATAATAGCAACTGTTGTATCTAGTGTGTGCTTCAGACGTAAGGGATGAGAAAATTATGAACAGACTATAGACATTACATGTGTTATTGGGTGACCACTCAGCCTGAAACTTTGTTCTGATCTGACAGCACACTGCCTGGGGACCAACTTGTCTGGAAATGTAGACTTGAGTGTGGAGAGCACCTTGATTATAAACTCTTCCGTACTATGTTTATCTCTGAAAACAGACATATTTAGCATATGTAACTACAAATGAGGTCCACCTTTCTGTTAAATGTGGAGTATGGCAATGTGTGTCTTCATGAATGCACTAGGAAAACGTGATTTTGAAGTCAAATCTGATATTTATACCCACAGACTTGCAGATGCAGTAATATCTCTGTTGCAGGGTGTGCAATGGAAACTTTCTCATCTGTGTATCATTTCTTCCTGATACTGTTCTCTTTGGCTTCCATGTAGCAAGAGGGAAAGGTTTAGAGAAGAGGTAATTAGGACACTTGCTTCTATTCCTGTGCCTAAAATATGCATTTTGAACTGCTCCTTGTCGTAGCAGGGCGAGACGGGCTGGGTTATGACAGTTTTTCTTCCAGCCACTCAGGTGTGTACATCCCTACACTCAACTCCCCGCCTGGTGTTCCTGCATGAGTGACTTTGGTTTTGCTCAGTATTCTTGTGGTTGGTCTCAAGTTTGCTCAATCTCAGGCGTTCGGAGCAGGGGTCTAAAAGTTGAAACGGTTTTACTGGATTTCCTGTAAGATGAGGACTTGGAGGCAACAGCATGGAAATTGTTGCCCTCGGCAAATATGCTTAATCATGCATTTGCTTCCATGCAGGTATTGTAGCGTGTGCATCCTTTGTGGTTCCTGGCAAGCACAAAATGTTCTGGGATAAGCAGTATGTTGCACGTACAGGAAAGAAGTCTAAATCTCTGCTTCGGAAGCTAAACACTGCGTTTTGTTTTTCTGTAGGGAGGAAAGTTTGGGGGAACATAGTGTAGAGAGAGACGATGCATTTTTGGAATTACAGAATAAGAACTTGTACAAATTATGCCATGTATACAATGGTGCCTAAGGGATTTCATGAGACCTTTGTCACCATTGTATTTTTAGTGCAAATGCACTTCTGTGAAATCTCATGGCCACGTCAGATGTTCATGGTGCAGATACTGGGCTCTATAACATTTCAAAGACCTGTGTTGTGTGAGTCAAATCACCTAGCCAAGGGACTGAAGGTGAGTTGCAGTCAGCAAAGTAGTAGATGTGTACTGATCATCTCCTGGTGTCTGTGGAACACACATGACCAAATTGATTGAACTGCTGTTCAGACAACAGATGAGTAGCAATGACTGCAGGCCGTTGCAATAAGAAGTGCCACCTTCTCAGAGACATGGAGACAGACTGCTCCTTTATCTGTGGAGCAACGTGTGGCCATGACCACCCCAAAGCCCTCTGTCCCAACTCATTAGCTTGCGATGAGTAACCAGTTTGTGTAACCAGTTTGGTGTTAGCCAAACTGCTGCTGAGTCTACTGTGCTAGGGACGTGTGTGTCAGCAAGCTACCCTCATGGCATCTTGAAGACATTGTATGGATGGTATTCCTCAGTTGTGGTAGGCTAATTCTGGGTTCTTGCTCTTCTTTTTATCCCAGCAGTGTTGATCACAGTAAGAGGATCCTCTCTGTTGTGCAGTGAAGCCTGGATGACCGTTGAAACAGCTTTGCTAACATCAGTGTAGATTAGACAGAAAGCAGCAATACACTTTCTCCTGAAAGGTTTGTTGTTGGCAATGCTGGTATAAGACTGTTCTTACACACTCATTCTAACGTAGTGAAGGGTTTGTCTGTGCCTTTTAACATCTGTAGGATGACAGCGGAAGGTACCTCTGGGACATGAAAAGTTAGATCACGAATGCTTGTTACTAGGTTGGAGTTTACTGATTATCTGGTGTTAGGCCTTTATTTGCAAATGTGCAGATTCAGGAGGAGGTGGCATGGCTGAAGATTTTTCAATAGCTATGGGACAGAGGAAACAGTGCCTAGAGTTTGTGCAGGCAGTAAGTCAGTCCTGAATAGCAGTCTGCCTGGAGGAGGCTTTGTGCCTCTATTATTAGGAGAGGAGTTGAAAATGTAGATCTTCCTGCATTCAAGTTTAAGCACTTTGGTAAACCACAGATTAGCAGAAATCTACATGTATTCCTTCTGTTTTGGGGGCGTCTTTTGTGGGTTTATAGAGATTACTGTGCTAAATGTCTTCCCTGTGTGCTTTTATTTCATAACACTGCTTAATTAGGCCTCCAAGACTGAGTGGGTTCTCTAGTCTGGTGGGGTCTTTGCCATACGTACATTTTTCAAGCTTAAAGAATCTGAAGCAGTGTGTGTTTAATCTTCCTGTACACAAGTGTCCAGGCTGTGTGCTTTGTAATTTTGATTTCCTTGGAGACAGCTTTCTTTAGCTATTAACATGGAGAATAATAAAGCTTTCCTTAAAGAGGGAGTTGCTGCTGTTAGCACGCACACCCCAAAATGTGCAAGTGCAAATCTGGATCGTGCGGACTAATTGTGTGGAGGCTAACATACACACACAAGTAATGTAAACCAGCTGGGAACAAAATAGGTATAAAGTTTGGTCTGCAAGTAACTTCAAATCCCAAGCTAGTGAGGGAATAACTTCTGGGGGTGTGGATTACAGGGTATGAGAGTCTGCAAGAGCTCAGAGGTGGAGCAGGGCGCTCCAGATGCGGGCTCACATAGCTATTTGAATTGAATATGTGATTTTATTTATTTAATTTTCAGAGAAGGAACTTCTTCCTTTGTATCAAGAAAGCAACTTTTTCTGAAAACAATCCATTCATGAGGCACTGTCATATCTAGAGCAGTGATTAAGCTTTTTTTGGTCTGGATGATGGTAGCTTGGTGACAGCGGTGCAATGCTTGCTGTCCAAGTATTTTATGGCTGTCACCATCTCCAGCTGTTTGGTCCAGGTTTCTAAAATAAAACTTCCTGGGTTTTTACAGGTGGTAGCATCCCCAGGTTTGTTTTGATTACGTGTTATGTGTTTCTTCATTGGCATTTGGGATCTACTATCTCCACGCTGTTATTCAGTAGGTCTCCATGTTTCTCAATACATGGACATCTCAGAATAATTATAGAGTAAATGGTAACTTGCAGCTTAATTTAAATTAAACCCATTAAATGTATACTTTTTTTCTTAGTTACCTTGTTGTGAGTTGATTTGAGTGCTGTTCAGACAATAGGGGAGGACCAAGCGAGTTGTGAACCCTGAAACCTTCATTCAGCCAGTTCCTGGCAAAACCTCTTCTGTGACTTGAGAACATCTTTCCTCTGCCTGCTTGTGTCTCCTTTTCCTTTTGGTGTTGACATCTCAAGTCTCCTCTCCCTGCCTAGCACAGCCCTTTTAAGTTTCCTAATTGCCGGACTTTTGTCATTGTGGAGTTGTTTGAGGCCCCCTGAATGACAGGTGCAGACTGAAAGGCAAGAGAAGTAATGGGGGTTTTCTATTCAGTTTTTGGTTTTAACAATAGTTGCAGAGAGCATTTTCTTCCTCGTAGTTCTTGGAATTCTCCAGAGATCTCCCTGCTTTGAGAAGCCCTGAAGACAGTAACTGCTGCTGTATCGTAACATCTCAGCTGTCTGATGTTGTCTGCAGGCTGGAAATGCAGTGTGATGGCTTGCATGGAGGACTGCCTTTTTTTTCTTCAGGTATAAATGGAGAAGAACAGATAAGAGTTCGTAAGCTGGGCTAACGCTAGGTACTTTCCCACACATAAGCTGTTGTGTTGTCATGGCGTGTAAGTTTATCTGGCCAAGAAAGGAACATGTTGGTAAGGGATCTGTTTCGTTTTGAAGTTAGGGCTTATAATTTGCCCTTTATAAAAGATGTATCTAGGAGGGAAAAATACAGCAAGGACAGGCTGGTGATATCAGTTGTGCACCTCTGCTCAGTTTGATGTAAAAAGCAGGGAGAATACCTGCTTGCAAAAGAAAACTTCAGTGGATAATACATCTGGGTACTGTGTGAATAGAAGAGAATAGTGACTATCTGAGCAGCATCAGTAAAAACACTACTGCATTCAGGCTACTGTACTGTCAGAGCTCACTTTTTTTTCCCTCACCTCGATCTCATTTCATCTCCCTAGTGGAAATGTGTTCTAGGTTTGCTGAACTATAAATGATTTTCCTCAGTCATCTTGTGTAGTTGCTTTTGTAGAAGCTAACTACTAAATCCAGTGGATTTCTAATGGCATTTTGTTATTGACAGTCCATTCTGGGTACTGTGGCTTGACTTGGACAACTTGGGGAAATATGTGAGTGATTAGCACTGTGAACCTTTGAAGCAGGAGGAGAAACTGAAATGTTTTCTGGCTGCTTCCTGTGACTGAGCCATAATGTTCTGTTGTTGAGTTGTGCTGAACAATAAGCAGAAAGCAATGTTACAGCACACTTCTGCCTAGGTTTATTGACTTGCTGTGTCTGGAACCATGGAGGGTTCCAGCTGGTGGCCGTGGAGGCAGTGGTGACCAGAGGGGCTGTGCAAAGAGGTATGGCTGTGGACAGCATGTGAGGAGCGTTGACTGGCTCTGCCTGATCAGAGCATAGAAGAAGGAGCCTGGAGAAGCTGCAGCAGAGGACAGATTTTTGGAAACTATGGTTACTGTTTGCTGTTTGAGATGGAGGGAAGAGAAGCAGAACAACCAAATGCTGCCGACTCTTAGCTGGGTGTGCATTTTTACTTGATGTTACATGTGAACGTGTGGCTGCCTTTCTGATCTCTGCAGGTGTGCCTAGAGCATGAGGAAGGGGCTCAGGACTTTGGTTTGGGCTGCAAGCTGCCAAGCAGCTCATGGCTTTCCTGTACTGCTTTTTCTTCTTATTTCCTCCTCACACCCCCCTGACCTGCTAAACTTTGCTATCTCTTCCTCTGATGTAAGAAGAAACTTGGTGTTGGCTAGTCCTATGCTGAATAACACTGAGTGGCCACTCAGTATCCAAATGACAACTGATGGTTCCCGAGTCTGCAGAGCAAACTGTGAGCCTAAAAGAGCCCTTGCACCGAGTACGTCCTGGTTTAAGTGACTTATTTGTCCTCAAGTTTTGATCAATCCTTCTTTTTGTCCTGTAGTGGTTGCAGGAATAACCAGGCATTCATGAAAGACCGGGGTAGCTGAAAAGCCCCTGAAGTGTCTGAGGCAGTTGAGGAAGAACTTGTCTTTATGGCAGCACTGAAACTGGCAGGTTTTGTGACTTGTTATTGTAACTTGAAAGATGCAGTTGTCACTTGCACAGCAAGTTAGTGTAATCTCCAGGGTCTAATAGAAACCAAAGTGAAAATTCCTAGGTGAGGACAGATTTCTTGATGTTGCTCAGAAGTTGACACCCAGTTTTCTCTTCAGTTCCATCTCTTAGGCCCTGAGGTCTCTCCACAAGCCTGCTTGTGAGTCGAAGGCTGAGAACAGCGCTCTGTAATGCGTGTATCTACAGCTATTAAACATTTTCTTAACTACTGAAGTCCTGCTGTTTCCATCTGATCTTAACTTCTTTCATCTCAGCATGACCTCTCAAGGTCTTGATATATCTGTGTGCGTATAATATGGCTTTCTGTGTGCTTTTATTTTTACTTGCTAAAGAGCAAGCTATAAGTCAGTGTTGGAACACTAAAAAAGTGACAGAGCTCTGGGAAAGAAGCACCTCTGCATCCCTTGTTCAGAGGGCTCTGCTCCTCCCTAGTGAATGCTCAGTCTCACTTTCTCACTCTTGTGTTTTCATCGGTCTGCTAACAGTAGGTGAGCTGTTGAACTAATAGTCAAAATGCACTTATTCTAGTCCTAGGAGGTGATTCCATGATGTTGGGATCTGAGCGTGTTTGCGTTGTGTACAAGCTTGGTCTTCATTGATTTACTTGGGCATGATTGACCAGGAGAATTATTGGCAATACTGGGGAAGCCAGGCAGCAGCACTGGAACACCGAACAAGTGAAACCTGAATATGGGAGCCAGTAAAGACTTAAATGCAAGCTTAGGCTGATATAAAGCCAGATGCTTTGTGATCAGAGTTTCTCACCTGTCCTGTGGAGCATAATGGATTGGGGAACAGATTGCAATCAAAGGCTCACCACTAGGTAGCTCTGCTTTTACCACAGAAAAGAGAACTGCTTGCTCTTTGGCAGATAAATTTGAATGCATGTCTGACACTTAGAGGTGATGATGACTTCTGGAGGGGAAGACGTACGAGGAACGGCTGAGGTCACTGGGCCTGTTCAGCCTGGAGAAGAGGAGGCTGAGGGGAGACCTCATCACAGTCTACAACTTCCTCGTAAGGGGGTGTCAAGAGGCAGGAGACCTTTTCTCCATTAACACCAGTGACAGGACCCGTGGGAATGGGGTTAAGCTGAGGCAGGGGAAATTTAGGCTGGACGTCAGGAGGGGGTTCTTCACAGAGAGGGTGGTTGCACACTGGAACAGGCTCCCCAGGGAAGTGGTCACTGCACCGAGCCTGTCTGAATTTAAGAAGAGATTGGACTGTGAACTAAGGCACATGGTCTGAACTTTTGGGTAGACCTGTGCGGTGTCAAGAGTTGGACTTGATGATCCTTAAGGGTCCCTTCCAACTCAGGATATTCTATGATTCTATGATTCTATGGTGAAGTGAGCGCTAATATGGACGGTACAAAGCCAGTTGTGAGTGTAATCAAAAGCTAGGAAATTCTACGGGTGCTAAGAGATGAGGTGGTAGCTTCTGGGTTGAGTTTTATTTGGAGAACCCCAAGGTTCAAAACAATCTAAAGGTGGTGCATCTTCAGAAAGTAGTAGTCAAAGGTGATGGAGCCTGAGGTTTGTATGCAACAGAGGTCAAATGTAAAGAATTTCTTTTAACTAAACTATTCTTCAGTGCAAGATTTCAGTAATGCAAAAGAATCTTTGCTTATTTAAATTATGATTTTTTTATAATTTTCTTGGGTGGGGGGGGGGGGGGGCGTAGACTGCCTGCTTGAACAGGTGATGTGCATGAAGGGTGAGAGTAATATAGAGGTATGAAGAAGATAACATTCAAAATAGTTCACTTCAGAATAAATACCTTATCCCTGAAGAGGGAATCTAGGCTCCCCCTAGAAGAATTTCTAGAAGTAGTGAGGTGCAAAATATTGTAAAGCCTTAAAATCATGCATAAATAGTCTTTACTGCTTCTGTTCCCTTCTGGCTTTACCCAGGTGGTTAGGACAATGGAAAAATATAACTAGGAATTGCATGGTAAAGTGAATACTGCCTCCTCTCCTGGGACTCTGGTGTTTAAAGTTGATGCCTGTGCATATGTGCTGGCATAAAGTCTGAACTTGGAAATTGCAGCCTAAATTGCAGATGTGATATTAAGACAAAATTAGAATTAAGCCTAGACTTTTTTTTCCTAACTGTGATTCTGATTTGATTATTGACTTGTGCGCTGTACATAAGGTGCAGAAGGTGGCAGTACTGTCTGTGAATGAGTATCCTACTGGTTTGTTGCATTAAAGATTACACAGGTACTGTGAACTCCTGCCAAAACTGAGATTTATGAAAAACTCATGCAATTGGTGTGCATTCATGTAATCTAAATTTTGCCCTTCAGTGAACTAATTTTGGAAACACATTTGTTGCTTCTTCCATTTCACAGTATTTAACTGAAAATAGCCTTTACAAATACAGTTAGACTCCTATTATTTAAGTTGTTTTCTTAGGAAAACGTTTTCAGTAATTTCTTTCCCCAGTGGATATTGCAGACTGAACTCTGAAGTCTTCATTGTTTTCAAAAGGACTCTTCTGCCAACTTTTGGGTTGCAGGGCTAATTTATATTAAAAAACAAAAAACCAAAAAAACAAAAAAACACACAACAACAAAAAGCCACCATAAAATGCTTTCATTTAACAAGTTACCTGTTGGCATTTTTTTTTCCTTTTTGTGTGATTGATTTGTTGCTGTCAGATATCAGACTGTTTTTCAGTCATTTTTACTCCAATGTTTTTGGGGAGGGAGGAAAGAGTGATAGTTCTGTCTCATGATCTCTTTCTTGTTTTTTTTTGTTTGTTTGTGTGTTTTTACCTTGCAGTGGACTGTTGGAGGTTCTAAAAACAAGAAAAAGGGAAAAGCGGGTAAGGCAGAGAAGAAAGGAGCCATGAAGAAACAGACAAACAAAGCTGCCTCTTCAGGCAGCTCAGATAAAGACAGCTCAGCTGAGAGCTCAGCACCTGAAGAGGGTAAGATAACACCTCTGCACCTACTTAGAGCATAATTCCAAGTGAAGTTACCTCTTTGCACACACTGAAGAGTAAAAGTAAATGGTTATGTTAAAGACTACCCTCAGAGAGCTTTCTTTGTGTTCCTGGTAGTCTGGATGACTTGAACTTGCCACGGCTTGAAGTACGTATAATGTAATTCCACATTGCATTGCTGTAAGTGCACCATTAAAAAAGCACTGCCAAATACTGCTTCAACTGAAGAGTGTACAACATACTTGATTACTTGACTTTCTCCTGGAGAATTCTCTTCTTATTTCAAGCTTGTACCATCTGTAGTTTGGGTAGCATTTTCTTCTGATTGATGTATTTTGCCTTCCCAAAATTGTGACAGCAAGGAGAAAGGTGTATGATACATAATGCAAATAAGAGCTTATCTTACGTTTTCTCTGAATCAGAATACTTGCACGCTTATACTGAAATTGAAGAAGAGAAATCATGACAACAACTGTCATTTTTTTTTTTTACATGACTGCTGAATCTGTTCCTATGCTAGGCAGACTTCCTGTGTTCTTTCATGTTTTTATCGTGGCTATGACAGTTTGCAGGTGGTTAGTTACGATTTCAGTTGATACTAAAAAGTAAAGTTAAGACTGTAAGATCCTTCACATGCTTTAAGTGTATTAATATTAAGCACAGTGGAGACAGACCAATGCATGATGTGACTGAACCTGTACCTATAAGCACATGTAATCAAAGCTGTTGACAGAGTAAGGTTACAAAGTGGGAAGTTTCCAGAAATACTGAGGCTTGAATGAAAGTGGAGGAAAGAATTGTAGTATCTGTTTGCTTTTGGGATTTGGTGTAATGCGGTTGATTAGGTGAGATAATCAAAGTGTTTGGACTTGGATCAAGTTTAAAGGTGGTGTTACCCAATATTGTTGGGGACTCAGCTGTTCCGTGTGTAAATGGGGAGGACTTCTTAGCGTGATGGAGCTAGCATCGTGACTTTGCCAGTTACAAGAGTAGTGGTTTTTAACTTCATCTTGTGATGTAGCAATTCATATTGTTGCAGTCTTCAAATGACAAATTTTGGCTCCTCAAGTTGTTATAAAATAAGGAATATTGGTGGTGTTTTGTACTGGCATTTGAGGTGCACATATGCACTTAAAAGTTATGGGTGTCCAAGCAACTGCTAAGTGATGTAAGTATGTAGGCATAGAACTCTAACCTCCAGACCCTAACACTAATCAAAAGAGCTCCTAGAATCTTTTTGTTCTACTAAGAGTTTTTACTTAACATTTTCTAATGTTTCTTTTTAACTACTTGTTTCATTATTTTTTGTAGCAGGTATGTCTTTCAGTACTAAAGTGTTTTGTAGGTTTAATTTTCATGATACGCATACTTTTAGTATAGAGAAAGACAAGCACAGAATTCATTCTCAATACCCTTTGCTAACATGCTGCACTGAAGTGGTTGGGCTTTGCCCCAGCTGAATTTCACTGTCTTGTGACTTTGTTTTAGGAGAGGTGTCTGACTCAGAAAGCAACAGCTCCTCATCTAGCTCGGATTCAGATTCTTCATCTGAAGATGAGGAATTCCATGATGGCTATGGAGAAGATCTTATGGGAGATGAAGAAGACCGGGCTCGATTGGAACAAATGACAGAGAAGGAGAGAGAGCAGGAACTGTTTAACCGGATAGAGAAGAGAGAAGTGCTAAAGAGAAGGTAAATTTGTCTGTCGGTATTTGATAGTAAACTCATACAGGGTGTACTGTAAACAGCTCTGAATTAAATCCTTTGCAATGTACTGCTCAGTTAAACAGCTGAAACTAAATGCAACACTAACAGTGATATATAACATATTCTGTGTATTTCATATTGTACAAAATGTGTATTTTCTCATTTCTATGAAGTAGACATGGAACTCTAACTCAAATTTCTGTTTCTGTGACTTGCAGACAGCCTATTTAAATGTTGATTGTTGTTTTTTTAACGGGGTGGGGGCAGAAAAATGGGGAAAACAGCTAGGCAACACATCAGACTGCAAGCAGTGGAGTCTGACTAACGTTTGCATAATGTCAAATTGTAAAGCAAAGAAACTTTGTGTGTGTTCATGTGAAATTGCTGTTCCCCGCATTATTTTTCATAGTTATTGCTGTATAGGAAACTGAGATGGAAGTGTCCAGTGTTTTAGGATAAATATTCTCCAGCTGAATGCTTGTTCTATTTCTCTACAGACATCTTTTCTTTATTCTTAATTTGGACTTTGCTGTATGGAGACTGTGCTGACTGGGCTCTCGTGTTTGGGGTTCAAGCATTCAGCATGCTAAAGCAAATGATGTTTCATGGTAGATTTTCATATCAATTGTCCTTAAGGCTAGTTTAGAAGTGTGTAACAGAAATCCTGCATGTTCTAGGAAATGTCTGTTTCTGGAAATTTCTTAGGTGTTGAATGGGTGCGGTTGCCAACTACTATTCTAGCTGTGTATATACCATTTTAGATACTAGGTGTCTAAACAGAATCAGTAGGACTGCTTTCTCTTCTGTCTTTTCTGTATTGGCCATCAGATGCTGATACTTTAGAAATAGACAAAGCGTAAGGCGCATAAGAGCTTTGGCAATTTTTCAAAAGACAGTGGTGAAGCACGGAATAGTTTTAGGGTTTACCTCTTTGTGGATATGAAATTGGTTGGAAGACTAATAGAAAAGAGAGGGATGTTGGAAGAAGAGTGAGTGGTGTTGGACGTCATATTCAAGGGGTCATTTGTGGATTTCTACCATAGGTGTTGTAGTTTTATTTGTTACTATAATATTGCCCTGTCAGGCAGTTTCCTTGTAGTATTTTTTCCTCCCCATACATCTAACAAAAGATTTGGTGAAAGTGGGGCAAGTCTGGGCCAATTTCTTCCCTCTTCAATGACTTCTTTCTATTAGTTGCTGAGAAATTTCCCTAGAGGACTAACATCTGTTATGTGAATCAAGCCAGTACAATTAACTACTCATTTGTCTAAACCATAGCTAAAGCACTGTCTAAATATGCTTCTAATACTACTTTCAGCTTCTTCTCTAGTCTGCTGCCCTCCTCAAAGGGATTAAAATAGGTGAAAGGTTGGACCTAAATCAGGTAAAAGGCCACCGCTTCTCTGATTCTCATTCATAGGTCCATGGTAACAGAATATTTTGGTTTTAAGATGACCACTGGAGAACACTTGATACAAATGAGCTAAACAATTTAAGCTTGAGTTTCTGATTTAATCTTAAACAAGTTTGTCCTGTTCTGTGTAAAGGAGTTGGCAGGTAGAAATAAGTGGAGGCTGGGAATGACAGCAATTTCACTTTTTATAAGTTGAATCTTTCAAAATGCTGCCTATATATATGTCTTCCTGGCAGTTTATTGGGATTACAGCAGACTTTGTATGTGGTACGATGCCTGTGCCCTGTGTGTTATGCTTCATGTTTAAGGCATAAAAGGGCAACAATCTCATCTGGCACTTCAGTTTCTTGTCTACAAAATCCAGTTGTAAAGGACTGAAAGGAATGCACCATGTAATGTGCATGTGGATAACACATTTGAAATTTCAGTTACTGGAAGATAAGTGGTTTTTGTTTGTGTTTGATTGTTTGGTTTGCTGCTTTTTTTTGGTGTTAGTTCACATGCACACTTCGCTAAAGCAACATCCCATCCATGCTGCAGTAGAATCTGTCATAGGACGGTTCCAGTGGAATCACTATTTTTCTGAATACAGGGGCTGAAAATGAGATTTCAGGATGACAAGTTTAGGGAAGTTAGAAATGGAAGTGCTTAAATCACAGAAAGAAACTTCCTGAGCCTGATGGAATGTGCTGTAGCAGCTGAAGGAGTACTCGCTATGACTTCTTTTTCTTATTCAGACCAAAGCCAGTAGAAAGGTCAAGTTTAAACAGGAAAAAGCTAGCATAATAATGGTTTTAAAGAACCAAGTTTTTAGCTGTTAAGATTCAAGTTACATGAAATAGCCAAATGTTTTTATAGTTGGAGGCAGCATGCAGTGATCGTTCTCCTGGCAAAGATAAAGTATGGGTTGGTTTCTGGGGATTCTGTTATGTGATCTTCCCAGCCCTTCAGGTTAGCTCTCGCCTTCGGTAAGCCTGCATCTTTCTGTGGTCAGCTTCTCTTTATATTATCTTGCTTGAGGAAGGGAGGAGATAGAGATGGGGAATGGGGAACAGCATAAAAACCATCATTCCTAGCAGTGGAAGTGTTCCTTGAGGTTTACTAACCATATAAGATAGCATAAATTGTTCACATAGCATCTGAGTGGTATTTTGCTCACTCAGGGAGGGAGTGTTCTCTCATGTACTCTTTTTGTTTCAAATATCTGCTAATAGGTTTGAAATCAAGAAGAAACTAAAAACGGCAAAAAAGAAAGAAAAGAAAGAGAAAAAGAAAAAGCAAGAGGAAGAGCAGGAGAAGAAAAAACTCACACAGATACAAGAATCCCAGGTAGGAAATGAAACTGCCTGTAGTAATAAACTCTTTTTTCCCTTGGCAGCAGGGGATGGGATGCTGCCTCTCCTTACCCCTGCCATTTTACCCTTAATGTCAAACAGCAAGGTAAGCAGGTCAGAATTTGGTTCATTTAGATGCTTGAGCTATCTTTAGCCTTTCAGTTGATTTAAAGAGATTAACATCTTTGGCCTGCTGTGGAATGCACTGATAACTTAATGGAAAATGCAAAACAAAGAAGTAGTTGTGACTACATCTAAAGTTCTTGGGACGAGACCTGTTATGTGGTCTGATTTTTTTTGCATGCAGGCTTTTCTACAAGTCAAGGTTTGAGAGAGCAGGCCAGAAATTTCTCAGCTTTTTAAATGATGTGTGAAGGCAAAGCTCGAATGCTAAGGAAGTAATTATAAGAAGTCATACTAAGTAGTAATTCTATAGTTTTTCCATCTGTAGCATAAAGGGGACGATTGCTTTTTTTGGGGGGGGGCTGGGGGGTGGGTTGAGGCCTGTGTAATTGAACTATATTTTCAAATAGCTGAGTTTCTAAGCTGAGATCCCACCCTTAACTTAAAAAGTCTGGGCAGTTACACTCCCAGAATAGGATGGGATTCATCTTGCCTAACTTGCAGTCAACGAACTAGTTGTTAGCATTTGTCACTTGTCTCTGTGCAACAGAGGAGGACATCTCCAGAGGGCAATTCAGCGTACATTATTTTCTAGTGAAATAGGAGTTTAACACTTAAATAAGGTTGGATAAGATGAATTTTCCTTCAGGCACATATTAGGTAGAATGAGTCTCATCTCTGGGCACCTCTTAGCTCCACACATGTATGTGCATATATATGTACACACATATAATCCATATATATGTATACATAGTATGTAGTGCATGTGCACACATGCAGATCTAAATATAAAACCATTGTGTGCAGGGTTCTTTTACGGTGCCTTACAGAAACAACTTGACTTAAATGACTGCATCCTATACTCATTATAGAAGCTGCATTCTGTGTTACTTGCTTTTATTGACAGACCTGTAAGAAATTGAAAATATTAGAAGACTTGCATTGTTTCTGATTTTAGTACTCTTAACAGATGTTTTGTCTTCAGGAAAGACAAAAGAAGTGCATTGGCCTTGCAGAAGTAGTAGTCAGTGAGACTAACGTTTATCCAATTTTTCTTCATGATTTATTAGTTATGTAATTAGTTCAATTTCATTTCTCTAGTCCTTTTTAATTATCTTAAGGAGGAGTTTGGGGACTAAAACTTGGTGGCAGAAATGTTGAGGAATAAATGTTTATTATTTTTGATACAAAATACAAAAAAGAAATAGGCTTCAGATCAATTTCCCCTTCTCTAGACTATGAAAAAACAAACTTCAAAAAAGCCCCACAGTTTTAAAATTGAGTTTGTTGTTAGCTTCCATTTTAAGTTTTCAAGGTCTGCAAACAAGCTGTTCTAATTCATTTCAATTTATGAATTGCACTTCAATGTGGAGTGACTTTCTGTGCGTGTTTTTAGGTCATGTCACATAACAAAGAGCGGCGATCAAAGCGGGATGAGAAACTAGATAAGAAGTCTCAGGCAATGGAAGAGCTAAAAGCAGAAAGAGAGAAAAGGAAGAACAGAACAGGTATGAAGGCTTGTTGCATTAACTATTAATTTTTGAGACCTTATTACAATATTTTGAGTGCTACTATCTGTTCCTAACTAATGTAGTAATCCTGCGTCTTGGATGAATGAACTTCTCTGCATCTTCCTTGGTCTTTTGACCAACGTAATTACCTAGGAAATTACTTGGCACCTTTGGCTCTTTATTCATATTGTTTTCCCCTGTGCGGAATGGTCTGAGAACAAAGCAAACTTTCTTAGTAGTCCACTGAATGGCACTTACTAAGTTATATCTAGTTCATGTGTTTGAATTGGCTGCTTAGCTTCTCTTAATTAATCTCTGAATAATCCAAACCATGTTTATTGTACTTAAGCTATTTTGTATACATTTGATTATTTTTTCACTGGCACGTCATCTTGTCCTTCTTGCCATGGACTTTTAACATGACCTATTTTGTTTTACTGCTGGGTTTTAATTGTGGTCCACCCCAAATATTATACACAGGAAAAAAGTCTCATAACAAAAATGTGTTCAATCAAGATAGTTTTAACTTGTATATATTCAATTCTTATGCCTATCTTGTATGGCACATGCAGTTGTGTTGGGAGGCAGAAGATAAATATAACTGAGATCTAAGATGCATTTAAATTATTTTAGTTTCTCAGTTTGAATATATATAATGGCATTCTTAGCCTATCAGTGACTTTAATCATGTGGCACTTAGCTGTCAGTTTTATATTTGATATATCTGTTTTACTGCTGCTTTCTAAAATTCTTTAATCAATGAGGTTTCATCTCTAAAAGAAAGCTTTCATCAAAAAAAAAAAAATCACACCTTGCTTTTCCTTGTTCTCTCTCCTCCCTTCCCCAGCTGAATTGCTTGCAAAAAAACAGCCATTAAAAACTAGTGAAGTATACTCTGACGATGAAGAGGAGGAAGAGGATGACAAGTCTAGTGAGAAAAGTGATCGCTCATCCAGATCGTCATCCTCTGATGAAGAGGAAGAGTAAGTAGTAAATGCTGGACTGTGATTATTGAGTGCGTTCATTAACACAGGTAATCACCTTATGTAGGTACATACTACTTTAGAGAATTGATTGGGAGCAGATCAGTGTGTCTAAGGTGTTGCCTTGAGCCCCATTTACACTGTTTACAGATTTGTGTAGTCCTGTAGTTCAGCAGCTACAGAACCCTGGCATATTAGCAGATAAGAAAGATATGCTGACTTATTTTAAAGCATTAGCTTATAAGCTGCCTTGGTGGCAGCTAATAAGTCTGTTTTGTGGTAGCAGAGGTAGTGGGTAACAAGTGTAGTCACTAGGACTTAGTATTCCTTAAGAAAAGTTTAATGCGAGATTCATATATCTATGGTCAACTAGAGTGTGGTGAATTACTTCTTTTACTAGTAATTTTATTAAGTAGAATTTACGCAGCATCTCGCTCAGGGCTCCTTTTTGAAAAAATAGAGACATAATCATCCTTCGTCCTTCTCAACTTTACCAAATCAGGAAAGAAGAAATTCCTCCTAAATCCCAGCCAGTGTCCTTGCCTGAAGAACTGAACCGAGTACGGTTATCACGACACAAGCTGGAACGCTGGTGTCATATGCCCTTCTTTGCCAAGACAGTCACTGGTTGCTTTGTCCGAATTGGTATTGGAAATCACAACAGCAAACCTGTTTATCGGGTGAGTTCAGTTCCAAAGGATTTAGTTCTTTTTCTGTAATACAGTATTTGCAGCTTAGCATAAACTGTGGTACCTATGGTTGCTTGGGTGGTTAATGTAAAAAAAAAAAAAAAAAAAAAAAAATTAAACGTTTATAACCAGAAAGCATAATTGGTGCAGGAGTAGTGGAGACTGCATTAAAGGTAAATAAATCAATGGGACCAATGAGGCCAGTAAATTGTTTCCAAGTTTTCACCTTTAAATCAAACTAATTGATGACAAGACATATACATGTGTGTATGTACAATGAGCATGGAGCACTAACAAAGCCTGTTCTTTCAGCTTTGGTTCATGCTGTCTTATCTCTTCATTTGTATTGCAAACTAGAGTTCAGGACTCTGTTTGACTAAGTAAGGATGAGTAAGAGTCATTCCTTATTTCTGGGTATATTCCCAAGTTATTGTGTGGTCTCAGTTCTCACTTTACAAAGGGTTTCTAGTACATCAGTGAGCTGCAGAATAGAAGGTGATTTAGAACACAGTTTTGTTTTTCTGCTTCATTGCTCCAACTGCACAATCATAGGATGCAATAATATCATCTAAAATCGCATTAAAATGGTCCCCAGAAGGGCTGCATTTAGTATGTGGATAGCTATGGTGTATTTCATTTAGAACACTCAATTAACCCTAGTTTAGTTTCCTGTAAAGAAAACAGGAAGGTGCACATCATTTGGCTAGAAGTTAGACTGAAAAGATACAAAAATGCATCAAGCTTTTTATAGAGCCTTCCAACTGGAAGGTGATACATGATGAGCTGATTCAGTACCTGATAATGTACACTGAAAAGTACTGCTTTCTTTGATATAGTTAGAATTGTTGATAAGAATAAGGTTTTTGATGTCTAGTGAAAAGGCTTAAATGTGTCAGGTATGTTCTAGGAACACACACACAAAAACCTCTTGCATCCTTTCTTTTGCATCTAGGTTGCTGAAATAACTGGTGTGGTAGAGACCGCAAAGGTTTACCAACTTGGTGGTACCCGGACAAACAAAGGACTACAGTTGCGGTAAGAAACCAAAGTAACCGTCATCAGTTCATGAATCAGTGTCCTTATAGCATTCAGTGCTTCCTGGGTGGTTTGGAGATGAGAGCTAAAAAAACAAATCGGGCGGTGCAATGACTCTTACTGTTAGGATGCTTTTTTTTGTGTTTTTATTGCTTGTTTTTGGACTCGATGACCTTGAGGTCTCTTCCAACCTAGAAAATTCTGTGATTCTGTGATTCTGTTTTCTAACACGTATGCATAATTAAATCATAAAAAATCTCATGCAGGGACTTGTGTTTGTGTTGACAGCCGATCAGTTTATTTGCACTAGTAACCCATGATTGCTCATATAGGCCTATTGAACTTTGCCATATTCTTTCCTATGTTTTCACCACCATTGCTATAATCAGGTTTTAGAAATATGCTTCATTCAAAAGGCATACATGACGAGGTCTGGTGTATGTGTTACGACAGAAATAGTACTTTGTAGGGAAGAAGCTGAATACAGTATAATATTTCTCAGTTGTTCTTACAGCCCTTTTAAGGATTGTGTGATGAGGTTTAACAGTTCCAATACAAAACATCCTGGTAAGATAGGTCAAGAAGATATTAACCATTTGGGAGAAACATAAGTATGTGGAGAATAGATGTGGGTGCACATGTGGAGTAACAAAAAAAAGTCTTATCTAAATCCATCATGACATAGAATAGCTTTTTAGGCTACCTCAGGAGACAGCTCGTGTTTTGATTGAAATTTACACTATGACAACTACGTTTAGTACTGGTTAGTAGCAGTATGGTAGTTCAGCTGGTAGTGCTCCACAGAATGTAGTCTCTAAGGCTTACTGGCCCTTGATTAGCCAATGAATGAGAAATTATGCAGGAATTGGCTCCAGCAATGTATAATTCAGTACTGCTTACAGGGGATTTCTACTGGTCCAAACATGAAATAACTTTGTGTTTCCTAAGATCATGTGATAGGTCACCAAACAGGGTACTTATCGTCCAGGTGTGAGATAAGTTGAGGATGATAAAAGGGCTGGAACACCTCTCCTATGAAGACAGGTTGGAGGAGTTGAGGTTCTTTTATTTGGAGAAGAGAAGGCTTTGAGGAGACTTTACAGCATCCTTCAATTACTTAAAGAGGGCCTAAAAGAAAGCAGGAGAAGGGACTTTTTGTCAGGGAGGGGGGTTGGACCTAGATGATCTTTTAAGGTCCATTCCAACCTGACGCATTCTATGATTTTAAGTCTGGTTCTCTTTACTACTGAGTGTATTACTTGCTTAACTGTTTCCTGCAAACTTGCTGTCAAGTATTCCTTTGTATTACTGTTTGGTACTAAGAGCTAACTTAGGTTCCTGAACTCTGTCAGACCTTACTGAAGTTAAGAATATATAGCACGTGAGCCAAGAGTAGCCTTAAGTGTCTGTTTCAGGACTTCATGGGTCAATTTATTACTTAAAGATAAAATATCACAGCTCTGTACCATAAGAAAGGGATGTTGCATTTTTCTTGTTGCAGGCATGGCAGTGATCAGCGTGTGTTTCGTTTGGAGTTTGTCTCAAATCAGGAATTTACTGAAAGTGAGTTCATGAAGTGGAAGGAAGCGGTAAGTTTGCCAGACTTTAATTTCTTCTAAGCAGCCTTCCACCAAGGGTATTCGAAGTGAAAACTAAACTTGTTATTGTATTTAGATGTTCTCTGCTGGAATGCAGCTACCTACACTAGATGAGATAAACAAGAAGGAAGTGTCCATCAAAGAAGCCCTCAACTACAAGTTTAATGACCAGGACATTGAGGAGGTAAACAGTGTGTTGTAGTGAGGCTCTTGCAATGCTTAAAGGTGGAAAGAACGTATGGAGTAGAGCACTAGCTCTTACGAATCACAATTACCGTGGTATCTTCTTCCTAAGGAGAAAACTAAATTGCATAACTGGATAGAGTAGCTTGGTGATCCAGCTGTTGTTTGGTTCTGATTGCTGCTTTACTTCATCCTTTGTGCCCTGTTACCTTCCTCCACAACTTGTGTTGCAGAGCTTTCAACTCCTAACCCAGGTGTGGCAACTTAGTTCTCATGTTCTGGAAAGCTAACAGCATCGTCATAGATGCATTTATCACAGTTTCTGCAGCTTGATATTTGCTTCATATTGACCGAATGTGATTAGCATCAGATTTTTATAGGTTGTAAGTGTGGGGAATGGAGCTGTAACTCATTACCAACTCACAAATTAAAAACAGCAGCAAAGAAAGAGCATGAGTAAAATTCTGTGGCAGTAAGTACATTTCTTAGGTGATACTGATCTGTTGCTTCTGCTGTCTAAGTATTAAAGTAGACGTTTCATACATGCATATCCTTGCTGTTTCTTCTGGTCTTACAGATTGTGAAAGAGAAGGAAAGGTTCAGAAAAGCCCCTCCAAATTATGCTATGAAGAAAACTCAGCTGTTAAAGGAGAAGGTGAGAGATGAGATGATGCCTGCAAGCTTAATGCAGTCTTTGATTTAGAAGAACTGGAGCTCATCTGGATTTTGGCAGAAGTCAGCAGTAAGCTCGACTTTAACTATGCAGTTAAGAAGCGGCTCTCAAGGTTCACTGCTGGGTTCAGAACACTTAGAATCCAGTTTAAGCTGTTGCATTCCTTCATTAAGGACAATTGCCAACGATACTAGCTGATACTAGAAGTTAAGTAGTTCTACTTCAGGATCTAATTTTAACTTTTTTGCAGGGTACTCACTAGTAACACTCAAAAGTTACTAGGCTTCAAATCTAGTGTTAAATTGTTTTTGCTCAGTGTTGACTGAGTTTTTACTTTGTTATGACCAGTAATTTGTGTTGAAAAGAATACACTGAAGGGTTTTACTTGCCCCTAAACTGTTTTATGTGTAAACTTCCTGGAATGCATAGACCTAACAGTTCTGAGAAGTCAAAGCCCAGAAGACAAGTAAACAACCAGTCTTAAGTATCTCTGAGGACAAAGATCTAAAGCATTGTTTTTGTTTGTGCAGACCTTTTTCAAGACCCTTATGCTTCATGCAGAGTAAAAACAAAGAATTGTTAATCATTAGTTCTATATTCTTTGACTTAACTGTAGTGTTTGATCATTTTTTACTCTGCATGAATTTGTAAACAGTTTGACAGTGCAGAGGAGTGCAATTGCCTCTTGTTGCCACAAGGTGGCATAATAAGCTACTGTTGGCTGTCTGATGTTTTCGTAGGGGACCCTTCAACTTGCTTAAATAAGTGGCGACTCACAATCGAAGAAATAATCGGTCTCTTCCTGGGCTGACAAACAGCAATATTAAAACTTAATCTAAATGAGTTGTCCTAGTCATGCTGAGACTAGTGTTCCTAAGTTGTCTTTACTTTCAGGGTTTTCAAAGGTTCACGGAATTCTTCAGAATGAGAGGGCCAGGTTTGCTTTAAGTTGAAAGGAAATTTTAGCTCTCCACTATATTCTTAGTATATGGGGTTAGAACATTTGCAACTGGAGTAGGGTTAGCTGGCTGATTTGTGCGTCTATCACTCATTTCTCTGACTGGCACTGTGGTAAAGAGTAGTGCCTAATGAATTATTGTTTGGTTGAAGGCCATGGCAGAAGACTTGGGGGACCAAGATAAGGCCAAACAGATTCAAGATCAGCTTAATGAACTTGAGGAAAGAGCAGAAGCCCTGGATCGTCAGCGAACAAAAAACATTTCTGCAATCAGGTAAGAAACAGTTATTGGGAATTTTCTTTCTAAAACAGTATCAGCCAACACTCACAGAGAAATCAGTTAAATCAGTAGTGATCTGGCTGTAAGGCTTTGTTTCCTTTTTTGTATAGTGTATTCATGAAGCTTATATCATGATACTTGTGAATTTTGCCTCCACTTCCTTTTATGTGTCAGTTAAAACTGTCAAAAATAAAAACTCATAACCGGGATAGCAATTGTGTTGTGTAAGCATAATTTGTAATCGGACAGAGATGTGAAAACACTGATGGGCGTTTTGTTTTATAGAGGTTGATAAATGAGCCACTTTCTTTTTCTTTTTCCCCTCTTATTTTTTTTCTTCTGCAGTTACATCAACCAGAGGAATAGAGAGTGGAATATCGTTGAGTCTGAGAAGGCTCTCGTGGTAAATAATGGCAAATTAATACTTCTGTGCATAGAGAGATGAAATGACGCATAGCAAGATAATTGCATGATGAAATTACTCATTTTTAATGATCTTATAACACCTTTTATATAGGCAAGTGATGTGATTTTTTGTTTGTTTTAAGCTAATTGCTTTATCTTTATGATCAACTCAGTCAGGAGATTACTGACTATAATAGTGACTTTGCACGTTCTGTAAGGGGGAAAAAAATTGGAAAGGAGACTTCAGAGAATGAAATAGCAGACAAAATAGTCAATTCTCTGTGGTGACACTTCTATTAAGAATAGTTAAGCTTCTTAATGAATACTTAAGCCTCAGTTACCTTGCAAGTTAGGTGGCTATATTCTGTTGTATTCAGTAAGGACAGTTTTGCTCTGTGAAGTGTAGGACTGTGGGTGTTACACAATCTTTTTGGTCCGTAATGCTGTTACTATTTTTGTCTCTCTAACCTTGATATTATATATTGCTGGTGAGTACTTGCATGGGTGTGGTGCTTTGGGAGGATTTATAACCATGCAAGTAGCTAACTGCAAAACAATGTGCTTCTTCTTCAGGCTGAAAGTCACAGTATGAAAAACCAACAAATGGACCCCTTTACTAGGCGGCAGTGCAAACCCACAATAGTGTCTAATGTGAGTGCAATATTCAAGTTCAACTGAAGCAATATGCGGAAAAATGGTAACCAATGCAATGCAGGGATTAGGAAGGAAAATGTTATTTGTATTCATTCCTAACTGCCATATGCTATCAATGCTCAGGGGGTTCCAGGGTGAGATATAATTGAGTGAAATCCTAGTCTCACTATGCCCCAAAAAGGAAAAAGCAATACTTTTTTTTTCCTCCATAAAACTATAAAAGACATGAGTGATATGAGCATGTACATGGAGGTGCAACTCTGCCTTGGATTTTTGTAGCAAATTCTTATATGTAGAATTACCCATTACACGCATTTAGTTAGCTTTGGCAAGACAGCTTGCTTTAGGTGTGAGTTTTGCTTCTAGTTGGTTGAGATTTTCTTTAAAGATATGTGAAAGGAAAGAAGAGACTAGACATTTCAGGCCTGTGATGAATAAAGTAGTTTAACACAAACTTCTACTGCGGTAGTGGCAAAACCTGCTATTGTAATCCATAGCTGTATAAATGATGGATAACAAAGTTGAGTGATCAGCTCTTACTTCTAAATGATTTGACTTGAAGCATGTTCAGAAATAGTATACAGTTCTGGTATCAGTACTTTTAAAAAAAAAAAAAAGTCAAGTGAGATCTTTTTGGTCTCTACAAATTAACAAGGAAATAGATTTTATTGCAGGGCCTGAAATAAATAATTATTAGAAAGAAGAATCATAGTTGTTGAGTAGATTTATTATGGTAGACAACTATTACCATGTAAAGAAAAGTCTTTTAATAATTTCATCACTAGTAGAGTGTTTCAGCCAGAACTGTAAGATAAAAGCAATGCTACCTGAGGACAGTTTTAAGACCAGTCACAGGATCAGATCACATCAACAAGAAATGTGGTATCTTCTCAAAGAAACACTTTCTGAGGAAATTTTTAGTTTAGTAGTACCAGATGCATTACATAGGTATCAGGATGTCTTAAAATGTCTAAGATCCTGAAGACTGGGCTAACTGATCTAGATCTTCTTTTGGCTTTATATTAATGGATATGAGTGCTGTCTCAAAAAATGGCAGTATAGTTTTTCACCACTTTACATACAGTGTTTTATTTTCCCCTGCAGTCCAGAGATCCTGCTGTACAAGCTGCCATCCTTGCACAGCTAAATGCAAAATATGGATCTGGTGTACTACCAGATGCTCCAAAGGACATGAGTAAGGCAAGTTTCATTTTCTGATTCTGTTTCGTGTTCCCTCCTACCATCGCAGCTTTGCTCTAGAAGCTTATGACTAATAATAGATGTGCATACTTCAGCTCTAGAAATAAGTATGCTGCAAAGCATTATTATAGAACAGCTCTTTCTTCTACAGGGAAAGAAACTTAAGTTTCTCCAGCACTGTGAAAGCTAAACTAAATATGTTTGTGGTGAAAGCTGGAGTGAAAAGTATTGTCATTACCTTTGTCTAGACACATAAGGGCTGGAAATTTACTTATTTTTCTTCCAGGGTCAAGGGAAGGATAAGGATGTGAACTCTAAATCAGCCAGTGATCTCTCGGAAGATCTTTTCAAAGTACACGACTTTGATGTAAAGATTGATCTTCAGGTTCCCAGTTCTGGTACGTTTTCTAGTTGAGTTTGGGGATGTGATTGCCCAGATCATTATGGTAGAACTTGACTCTTTCAGAGTCAATGGTGGGCTTTTGAAAATGGGAGCAAAGGACCTGTGTTTGTCTTCTTTGCAAGTATCTTATTTTTGAGGAGGAGAGGTATGTGTGCTAGTGACATTCACTGAGAAAACAAGAGCAGCTGGATTGTGGTACACTGAAAGCCTGTATATACTTGTATCCTTGCTCCAAATGCCTAGGGAGAAAATGAGGTAACAAGAGTTTGTCTGATATATTCTTCCAGTATCTGTGGCTGCTGTAATCCTTGAGGAACATCTAAATGTGTTGTATTTAATAAGCTTTGATATCTGTTCTGATACTTACTCTACAAATTTGTCTAGTCCCTTTTGAAACCAGATAAGCTCTGGGTATCTGTAATGTCCTATTCCATAATCTGTGTATGCACTATGTGGATCAAGTATTGGTAAAGCAGCAGGTTCAAAAATCAAGCTGCTGTTCACTGACTTTTGTATTCCCCATAGTGCTGAAGTAAAACTTAATGGGGACCAAAATATTGGGAAAGGGAATGAAGGTGTACTTAGACATACATTTAAAATCTTATAAAGAAGGGAAAGTAGAAGATGTTGAGTCTTTCCAAACTAGATCAAGATTGGAATTCTGGATGTAAGACTAGAATTTGGTAGGGTGGCAAGAATAGGAGTGTGAATGCGAATTATAAACTTCAGGAAGCTGGCAAGCAGATAGAGGCTAAGCACAGAAGAACACTGAAAACTAGAAAGGAGGCTGAAAAGAGTATGAGAGAGAGACAATATAGATACAGGTTTAAGTATGGATGGTGTTTTTGTTTTTGCCAACACTTTTATCTTGTTTAGTGCAGTCGTCTTTCATAATGGAAGAATGGGGATTATTTAGTGTGTGTAAGGTGTGTGTTGTAGACATCGGTAGGAAGTCTTACTTCCATCTCGTTATTTGTCTCTTTTGTGCTTGCTATTCCTATGAGATGGTGATCTATCAAATATCTGAGCTGGAAGGCTCCGTGTGTATTGTGATTTCAATATGTTGCAGAGTAGTTTTCTTAAGAAATGAAAGTACTTTTCATGGCAGAAAGCAAGTTAACAAATGGAGTGAAATTTGCATGTGCTTTACCTTGGAAGATAAGCAACCAGATACTGGCTATGTTAACTTTTAACCTGATGCATACCAGAGAAGCCAAATGTGATTTTGTGGTGAAGTTGTCAGTAAAAACAAGAAGTAAAAATCTGTAGTTCTCATTTATTTTAGTCCTCACTCTTCTCTTATCCCCAACAGAATCTAAGGCGCTGGCCATCACCTCCAAGGCTCCACCAGCAAAAGATGGTGCCCCTCGGAGATCGTTGAATTTGGAGGACTACAAAAAGAGGCGGGGGCTTATTTGAGCATGCCCACTCTGCTGCTTCTGATCCTGCATGCTCCATGATGATGTCCTACCTTTTCTTCCTCCCTTTTCAGTTCTCCCTTCTGGGTTGGAGCAGCAATGGAGCTGGGAAGAGACTCTTTAAAACTGCCAGTCATCTGTAACATAAACCATTCAACTATTTACTGTATAGACCTCCCTTCTTGCCCTTTCCTCCTGCCCCCTCACAAATGTGGATCTGTGCTATTTGGGGTCTTCCCATTTCTTTTAGTTTGAGTTTTGTTTTTTTATTTTGTTGATGCAGCTCGTTGGTCTACTCTGTGTTCAGTATTAGCCTGAGGTCTGGATTTCCGTAGGAATCTCTTGGTGGTCGCAGAATCAGCACTTGGTGATCTCCCCTTACATACCACCACAGGCACAGTGAATAAACATTGGCGCGAGACCTTTGTGGCTGGAAGGTCATCTGCACTTTCTTCCTCCTCTTCTTCCTCCTTCATCCTAGCTTTGGAGAAGGGAATCTTCAAAAACTGGCTTAGGTTCAAAGTGTAAATTTTTTTGGGAGGGTTGTGTGACTTTTTTTCAGGTGTTTTTTATCATTTTTAAGCTGCAGTACTATTTGTATCCGTCTGTCACAGTTTACGGCTGTTTTGAATTTCTACCAGCTGTACTTGAGCATCTGAAATTGCAAGAAAGAAACTCATTAAATGTGATTCTTCTTACTAAAACGGCTTGGCTGATATAGCTGTTTAACTTCATGTTCCCTTTTTTACTTTCACTTAATTGATGAGAGAGAGGTACACAGCTCTTGATGTGGGACTTGTCATCTGTACCACATCTGGAGTCTCCAGCTTTAACTGAGTGGAGTAGCTCTTTCTGGGATGCCCCTGGGGTGCTCATTGGTTGGGCTTTAGTTTCTTCTCCAAGCCTTCAATATTATGCATTTGTTAAGTCATTGTGTCTTCACTGGGCTCTAGCTCATGTTTGTTTCTTGCTTTGTGAACCATTTAAACCAGGCTTCTATGAAACAAACAAAAATTTAAAAAATAAAATCACTTTGTGTGAAAGGGGAAGGACACAGTAGAAAGGTCAGTGGGTAATGTATGAGAGGTAGCTGATGTGCATTTTTAATATCTAAACTGGTACAAGTGGAGTGCAACACTAGCACAAGAATTGTATGGCTTTATGGAATATTTGACTGGACACAAAGTGACAGCTCAATTATCACTCAGGTGTTTTAAAAAAAAATTAAAAAATAATAAAAAAAAAAAAGTGTAAATATAAGTGACATTTAAAAAGAGCTTTTCCAAACAAGATACAACTGAATATATGGAGCTAAGAACTAAATTAAAAGAGAATTAGAAGTCTAGAAGGTTAGAGGCCCTCGTTCAGGTAAGCGTGCAAGCACGTGTTTGTTCCTACTCAGGCCAGTACGAATATGCTAACTTAAGCACTGAACTGGATAGGAATGTTTCTGGGGGACCCCGAAGGAGGAAAATGCTGATGCTCTTTTTGTGTCAGAGCATTACTATTTTTCTGAAATCATACACTGGTTATGTCTGAACCTGTGTTTGATACTTTCTTGTTGGATTCTTAATGAAACTTTAATCTAGTTCTTATTTAACTTTCTCTTATTCCTTTTTTAACAGTAGCTTTAAAGAAACATCATGTAATTGTGTGCAGATTGATACTATGAACTGTGTATAAAAAGAAAATCGACCTATGAAGCAGCTATAATCTACCATGTAAACAAATTAGGGATATTTCAGTACTTATTTACTGAATAGTCCATAGTTCCAGCACACATGGATTATTCTGTAAATATGTAATCATAGACTGCTTTATTTGACGGCCTTTTTTAGCAGCTTCTCTGGAGTTGTTGTAGGCTCTCACGTATATGTACTTTTAACTTTTTTAGGAGTGGATTTATGGAATCCATGGAATACCGTGATAACTTCATAGGAGACATTGTGATTCACTGTGTAGATATGCATTTGACATGATTTAATTTTCTCAACAGTTTCAATGATGTTAAAGATTTGTAATAAAAAAAAAAATCAAAACTTATTTTGCAATAGCCAGTTTTCAAAATAATCACTCTCCAATGCTTTGCAGAAATAATTGCAAAATCAAGCAACTCAGAAATTGGTTTTCCCATGGCAATGCCTCAGAGCTCTGGGGTGCAGTGAACAGTGGTCTCTGAAGGTAATGTTAACTCAGATTCAGTATTTTTAATATGCTTGCCCTTGATGCATTGGTATTAGTGAACTTCTACGTTTGGTAACACAAAAGTAGTCTGTACTGCTGTCAAAAATATCACTGAGACCTGACCTGTACAGTGTTGCGAGAAACTTTTAGTGGAGACAAAACAGGAGATGTAGGGAGTTAAGAATGCAGAAATGAATGATGGGCTATGTCCTATTTATCTGCAACTATCAAACTGCCACTTACCCTCTCAAAGTCTCTGGATGCTGCTGAAATGCTGTTTTTGAGAGAAGCAACAGTCAGCAAAGTATCATGCAACTCTCTTATATTGAGGATAATACATCAAGAAAGTACTCTGAATAGTTACAGAACTGTGTATGAAAGCTGTAATCTTTTTTCCTTTAAGTGCATGTAAAGGTGAGTGACTACACCTCCCGCTCATTAGGGAGAGATTTGTTTGCTTTGTTTCATTGGTGTCCTAGCATAGTTCATTACAATTGTACAGACTTCTATAAATAAACTTGGTTTGTTGGTTTAATAAGGTTGATTATGTTTATCCCTTGATCGGAGGTGCTAAGAGCTTCCTGTTTGTGGAAGTTTGATTTTTTTCAGAAACAAACACTTCACTGGAAATTTAAGAAATAAAATACTAACACTGTAAAATAACTAATGAAAAACAAGGCCTTTTGCAAGAGAGGCTGTTTACTCCTGGATCTCCCTGATGACTGGAGTTGCTCCTTACCACTAGAATCAAACGGAGCCCATTGGAAGGTCAGTTCACTTGCATTTCTGCTGCATCTTGTTAAATATACAAACTTTGCTTGTCTTGTAGAAATCCAAGCTATTCCTGTAATCAAAGCTGCTAAAGCATGTAACTGAGCTTAGAAGAGCTACTGATTGAGATGGAGTGAGGCTATACTCAGGACTGTAACGGAGACTTGATTAGCTAAGTGTTCCTTTGATGTACTTGAACAAAATGCATTTTGAAGTTTTCCTCCTCGTGAGCTTTTTTTAAAATGAGTATGCTTTTAAGCTGCCATGCCAGGTCACAGATTTTAAAGAAATCTTGGCATAAACAGTCTTGCGGGTGGGTTGTTAATTTTTAACTGGCTTTGGGAGGAATAGTCCCTCAAAGGAAAATATGGGATGTGCTCTTATCCCTCAAAGGAAAAGGAATTAAATTTCTGTGAGGAGAAACTGCTTTAGCAGAAGGTGAGAACTGAAAATTAGGGGCTTACAGAATACTTCACTAGTTTTACGTACTGGGGAATAAACAGACATGTAGAGGTCATCTTGGATTTTGGCTTTTTGCCTTTTGGTTTATTGGTAAGCCTCTGTCAGCTTTTTCTACAGAAAACAAAGGATGGATAGGGTATTTAACTTACATTGCAGGTGTAGTTTTAACAACTGGCAACGTTACTTGTTTCAGATGATATTCGTAAGTACAACCTAATGCTAAGTAATGCACACAGAAGCAAAGAATACAAGTTATTTTCTGTCACGAGGCTGTAGTCATATAATGACCAGAATATGAGAGGTCTGCCTTTGCAGACAATGTAAGTAAGATTATTGTGACTTGTTCTATGGTGCAAGTTGCAGTAAAGAAATCCTAAGATGTTCATTTAAGAGTGCAGGAGGGAGAGGGGGATTTCAACAGCTGTAAAACATGCCCCAAAATCAAACAGATAAAGCTTTATCTGAAATCCCTGATTATTGTGACTGTGTTTAATGAAAGGACTGTTATTGAATCATTTGTTTGCTCTCCTTCATGACTGCAGATAAATGTGTAATTTCCATATGCCCCAAATGGGGACAAAAGTGTATTGGACTCCAGTGCAGCAGCATAAATATCAACTTCATCACTTCTTTGTAATTCTTGGTGGCAGGTCTGCCAACAGGTAATTCACTAGCATAATTTATCAAAGTGAAATTGCTGTATAAAAATAATAATAATAAAAAAATCAGCTCCTAAAACCAGATGCATGGCTATCAGTTTTTAGGCCTTCCACTGGAAGCTGTAGTGGAGGAGTAGAAGCTGTTGGGAAGCAGCAGCCTGAATGTGAATGACTCGGCAGCTCACATGTGGGCACTGCTCGAAGGTGGCAGTTCATCCTCAGCTCCTTACCTATCCCAGGTATTTCTCATTTTATTCAAGCAACAACTGATTTATTTTGATGTTTGGTAGTATGACAGAACAAAAATGTTGCTCGCATCCCAACTATGCTTTGGAACATCATGATAGAAAATAAGATCTTATCCCAAGAGTGTCCCTAATGCAGTGATTACTTTGGCTGCAGTTAGCCCAAATACATGCTCAGCAGTTGGTGTAACACTGTAGACTCCCCTTGATTTGGGGGAAAAATGATCTCTGTGACTAGAAAAGTAGCTTGTATGTAACATAAGCACTAAAAAAGCAAAAAGTTTTATTTCTTTGGCCTTGAAGGCATACCAGTCATGAAAAACAGTAGATATTTGTGTAATGAGGTTCTACACCACGAAGTATTATAACAGGCTATAGAGGCAAATCTGTTTTTCCATTATCACGGCAAACTTGAAGATTTGAGTAAATGCATTCTTCCTCTGAGAAAGAATAAATGAAGTTCAAAAACAGCAATCATTTTCAGTTTTGTATCTGGATTAGTTGATCAATTCAGTTGCTTTTTTAATTTCCATGGCAAAGTTTCATCATATTTTGTGATCAAAGATAAGAAGCTGAGGATAGTGAAGTAAATAGAGAGAATGGAGAATATTTTCATTTGCAGGTGACCTGAATTGCAAAGTCACAGTTCAAGACTGTCCCTTGGTGCCTATTTTGTGCTGTTTACTGGAAGCTGAGACTGAGGTCTCTGCAGACTGCCCCATGCCAAAATTTTGAATGGTGAGCAGAGACAGCCTGGGTGATTTCTCTGGTCCTGCTCTCTTCAGGAAGTGATTCATAGTGGGATCCACTGTTACCCAGCATAGAATGGGTCATAATGAACTTAGTGATGCTTGGTTGTTAACTATAAGTTATGACCTCAAATTTAGAGAGCATTTGCATTCTGAAGGCTGCTTATTGCCCCTTTGTTTTTTTCTGTTCCTCAACTTCCACCTTGAAACCAACTGTTTTATCACATCCAAAAAACTGGACTAAGGGGAGAGCCTGTCAGTAATGCAACTTTTCCAATGGTCCCCTTGTCCTGTATGTCCCTCTGTGCTGGGGCAGCGCTGGGCTCCATGAAAGCAACGTCTGTGGTGCAGGGAGCATCGATCCAGCAATACTGGGGCTGCAGTACCTGAGTCACAAGGAGAGTGACAAGCAGCGTCTCAAAGGCTGACCTGTAGAAACCTGGGAACTGTTCTTCTCTAGCTCCCTTGACTTGTTTTTCCAGTCACCTGAGTTCAGGAGGATGAGGAGTCAACTTTTGCTACTGAATATGCTGAACAACTCCCTCAGCTTAGTGGTGGTTTCTAAGCACCCCTCTCCAACTGCCTTCACAAGCTTTTTGGCACTGGTTTGTACAGTGTGCACAGCTGTACCTGATTAGATGCTGGAAAAAATGGGCTTGGATTTTCCTATTGCCTTTCGTTTCTTTATAAAACTATATGCATATTTTTGCTCTTAACTTATTACTGTAGCTGAAAATTAATCCTGGGAAAAAACCAACATGGTATTGTAGAAAATCATTCAGTATTAAAAAGAATCGATTTGTCAAGCTGAACCTGACAAATCAGAGGCAAAGCACCGCTCAGCCATGTCAGGTAGCCTTGGTAACCATCCACCTGGGCAACCACACACAAAAATGTCACTTTGAGGAGCCTGTGGGGCTTTGCAAATCTTTTTTTTTTTTTTTTTTTTTAAATGAGTAATAAATGGCTACAGCATGCACATCATCCAGGAAATCAACCACATCGCAAGCCTGTAGGTTCTTCAATAAAACAATTCACATAAAGTTGATGAAAATGTCTTAGTGTACTTGTGTCTATAAATGGAAGACAATGAAGGCTCAGTATTTAGAACATCGAGTGGCTCTGGTCCAAAAGTTCTGTGGCTGAAACTACTGCTCAAAAAATTTGAGACAATAGAGTAGGTATTAGTAAAGAGGAAACAAACATGTACAAAAACAGAATCAAGGGAGGACTACTTTTTTGAAAGTGAAATGAGCCACATGATTTGACCAATCTCCTTTAAATGGATTAGCACTTGGGTTATTGTTATAAGGCAAGGTGCTTTAATGCTGACAGAGGACAGTGAATGGTCAGCTTTTGAGGGGATTTCTCTTGGTGTGGGAGGACTAAGACTGCAGTCTCTGGACGTGAGTGAAATCGTTCCATTTGCTTGCTTGGTTGTGGAAGGATCTTTTGGCTTTCTTGCTGAGTGAATTAGACTGACGCTCTAGCTTACAACCAAAGAAATGTTTAGATGTTTTATTTTTGTCTCTGTCTCGATCCTAGGCTTTACCTTCATAGATGTGAACAGACCTAAGAAAAAAACGTAATTTAATCAAATAGCCACTTCTTACATTATCAAGAAGAAAAAGAGTAGGAATGCTTATTTGTTATTGTACAACACTTACCAAAATCTAAAGATGAAATTTTTGTTTCTGGGCAATAGCGGATTGTGAAGGGAGAATGCTCTCTGCTATAGAGAGCACTGCATTCAGTTTCCACAAATTAAGCATGGAGAATCTTGAAGCTGTTAATCAGTCTGGAGGGTCAGAAGTTTTGCAGAATATTCTTTCTGCAATCGATCCTTGTAAGGATCTCTCTGAAAAAGTAAAGAATTCCTGCAAGGGACAGACATACAGCCATCATAAACGTCTCACCAGGCTGTAAGAGACTGATTTTTCTTTTCTATCAAGGGGCTGGATATTTCACAGGAAAATTTTGTGGTGAGGGAGAAATAGAGTAGGTTTTCTAATAGATTACCAACAGGAGGGACTTAAAATCCTGCAAATCAGTCAAGTGGAGAAAGAGAGATGCCAGATGGGGAAGGGCTCCCACAAGAAGGCAGTTACTGTCAGAAGTTTTGCCAGGGAATATTCCATCACTTTTTTTCTAGTGAGAAATAGCATTCCTCTTCTAGGTGGGGAAGGGCAGCAGAGCCACGATGCTGAGTCTAATCAAATATCCCTTTAGGCCGTTATCCTGTCTAGGGCAGTGTTATAAGAAATAGGGCACGGAGTTCTCTTTCCCCCTTAATATCTTACTCCAGCTTCTCAACATCCGCAGTTCAGGGGCATCCGGAACAAGAGGTGGTTTTGAAATGGTTTACACTTAATCCCTAATGGACCAAGCTTTTCTGGGTTTGTTCAGTCTCTTTTGGAACCAATATAAGAGCAAGTGACACAAACAACTGCAGTTTTCCAAGTGGGTAGAAGCCAAGAGATGAGAGAGGAGCACTCTAAGACTCACCAGTAAGAGCCTATGGGAGGAGGAGCGAAGTGCAACAACAAACTGTGATGGTCTTCATTGCATCCAACATTTGCAGAGGAATTGTGGGATGGGTTTGTAGACTTTAAAGAACCTGACTTGTTGCTAAAGATCTTGATGTTCTCTTTCTTTTGCCATGCAATAAATGTCTGAAGAGGAACTAAGAGGAACAAAGTTTCTGATAACTGGGGGAAATGGAAGTTCAAGTATTTCTCAGTTTGGGTAGCCCAGGTATGTTTCTGGTGAGCAGATGACAGTGATAGTTTTCAAAGTCTCCACTTCTTATTGGGAACAAGACAGCAAACTGCAATGTGAGCAGCGTACGGGCTGAGCACCTGCCTGGCCATCAACCTCAGCCTGGCTGCTTTAAGCTTAGCTGGCTGCTGGCCTGAGCTGCTTGCAGAGGTGTGAGCAGAACCAGTGCGGGGCTTTTGCTGATGTGGGAGAACGAGCACCATTCCTCTGGCAGGTAGTTGTGTTCACCAGCTCCTGTGCTGCCGGGCTGGCTGAACTGTGCTGTCTTGAGAAAAGATTGTGGGGAAATGGTTAGAGAGCCTGTCATGCTGTCTGTGTGACACTGCCAGTTTCTTTAAGACAGTTCTGTTGGGGATGTGTCATAAAATCTCATTTCTTGCAGTCAAGCTGATAATGTATGATCCCTTTTTTGTTTTGATTCCTTTTTTCTGGCATATACTTTTCTAAGCACATTGAATGTGGGCTATATGCCTTTACTTTCAAGGCTCTCTGCCACTTATCCCCACCCTACTAATCATCTCTCATTAATGAGATGCTGACTCCTGCATCTAATCTATGGCCGGTTTAAATGTCTTTCAGACAAGCTCCTTCATGCTTTCTGCCCTGCTGCTTCTCAGGTTTCAGTGGAGCTTTGTGCAAACTCTCTCAAGGGTTCTGAAATCACCCTTTGGTTTCTTCTGCTGAGCTCGACTGCATCTTCATGCCCAGGGGCCTCAGTCCCATACCCTGCCACCTCCAGCCAAGATCTCTTCTGTTCACCTTCCAGCCTGTTGGGCCCAGCTTTCTGCCCTGCTCCACCCTGGGCAGAGCAGCTCAGTGCAGGGGCTGCAGCCATCCAGAGGAAGCAAGCAGCAGTGATTTTCCACGGTGTTCTCAAGCCTGCATTCAGCAGTGGCACTACCTGCAGAGTCAGCCCAGGCTCCTGCAGCCTTGTGTTTTACAGGCAAACCAAGTGTCAGGTTTTGATTATGTTTTCATGGTTAAGCACACTGTGTTCCATTAAAATTGGAATTTTCCTGTGAAGTTTTCTTTTTTCTTGTTTTCAAGTATTGCTGTTTCCTTGCAGCGCTACTACAGTGCATGAAGGCCAGCTTCAACTATATCTTGCCTGTGTGGAATAACTAGTATGGAGAAACCTTCAGTATTTGTTCTTTATCCTCGTTCTCTATTTGCTTTTCACTATCAGTGTTTATAAATCAAAATACAATAATATAATTAAAATGTGTAATAACTTGGTTTTAGTAGAACTATTTTAGTGATAGACACAGATGTTGTGGGCACAGTGTCAGAAATTGCAGTGCTATGGATTGTCTATCGGAAAGATATAAAAAAAAAATAATACTGGCTTTAAATATTTACTTGTCCTAGGATATAGATTTATGGTTTCTTAAGGTGATATCATAACTTTTTGTCTATGGTAATAAAAAGAGTAACCATTAAGTTATTTCAGGTTGATTTGTTCTCATAAAACAGCACTACGAGCTCACCTCCTGGGAGCCATGTGGCTGTGCAGGCTGGAGAAGCATCTTTCTGCTCCACCAAAAGTGCTTGAGCAGGACCTTTCTGAATCGTGTAGGAAAAGATCAAGCCCTTTCCCTCCTGAGCTACAACAGGGTTTTCTGAACAGTTCTACCAAAGTGCTATTTCCTGGACATCCCCTTGAGCAGCTGGTCTCAGCTTACAAAGATGAGCTTCTGAACCCTGCAATATTCCTATGGGCCTGTGCTGGCAAATGAGAGCAAGGCTGTGGCTGAGGGGAAAAAAACAATGTACTATGATGTGAATGCCAGGAATCTGCTGATTTCAGGATGACTCTATGCCCATACTGTTCAGCTGTTAGAAACTGATGTCCCCATTCCATGATCACTGTAATATTCACTATGCTAACTGAGGCAAGTAGGAGGCCTTGGGGCAAGATGCCAAAAGTGTGCTTCAGGCAGTCTAGGCCAAGTTTAAGGGGTTCCTCTCAGAGGAGAGAACGGAGGATTGTTATTCCCCATCACAGAGCACCATAGGCAACTGTGTTCTGCACAAATGCAGCAGGGTAAGAAAATGTTCATGAGTGGCACTTATTTATTGAACTATTTTTATTTAACTCCATGCATCACATATTCTCTTTTCAGTCTTTTCTGGGTAACTAGATGATTAATTGTAGCATTTTTTCCTAAAATCTCAGGATGCTTTAAAACCAGAAATAAGAAAAATATAAGAAAAATGTCAGGATCTCATTAGCGTAGGAACTGGTGGTATAAATTGGAAACATTTCCTTTTGTTCACATCACCCTAGGCCCCTTCCTGTGAGCACTATCACTCCTTCACTGGGCTGCTGGTAAAACTCCTCATCATAATGTGCATAACTTTCTGTGCCATCTTCTCAAATATCTTTCCTGCAGAATTGCTTGAGCCTCCTGGGAGAAGAAGAAAAATGTTATATCATATGAATGTACGATCAGGACAGAAAATTCTGTTCTCTCCTAGACTATTTATACTTACTGGAGTTTGTTTCTTCTCATGCTCTACAGGAAAGACTGCACAATGTGTGCAATGGTGCTATGTAAAGGTAGCTAAGAGGGATTGTCTCTTATCTTTGACACAAACGTTACAAAAGTCTATTCCAAAAACCTGAACAACACAATACTCTTTCAGTAAAGAGAAATGGTTTGGTATGTTCACATATTTATTAATATTTCCCAATAAACTAAAAGGTCATAGAGTTCTCAAGTAGTCAAACAATGGTGTACCTCAATGGTGATTTCATCATCTCTCTTTCTTCAAGTTTGAACATGCTTTCAGCTTATCCTTCTGGTCTAAATGAAGACATTAAATGCATTAGTGTTAGGACTGAATATTTTTGAGATGCACAATTTGAATTTCATGGGAAATAGTAAAAGGAATAAATAAAGCTGTTCTGTTCTCTACAGTGAATCTATCCTTTTGGATTCAAAAAGAGCCTGTTGTCCAGGTTTATGATAATAAATTTAAACTGGATAATAATTTAATCCAGAAAGAAGGAAAATGGCGTTACAGAAAGATTTAAATTTCACTGAGGAGGAACTGAAATGGTACAATAGCCTGGTTTGCCAATGTTATAATCCGCAATAAACTAGTCTGTGTTTACTCTGGGCAAACGCTGCTGGTAAGCAGTTTCTGTCCTGCAGCCCTGCGAGTCCTTTGTCTATTCAAGGAGCGTGTCCCATGCTCCGCAGCTTGCTTCATCACCCAGCACTGTTGTCTTGTGGCTGGGCCTTTTTACCAGCCCCACCACTGAGAAACCGGGGAAAGATGCAGAGATGGGGGGCCAGGGCTCCCCTCACTTACTAGAAGCAGAGTTTGGTTTCTGACTTTGGTTTAGGTTCAACCTCTAAAGCAGCTCTTAAAAAAGTTGCTGTATCAGAGGCAAGATATTTGTCAAAACCTACAAGCTAAGTTGAGAAAAGTCAATCAGGTGTCAAAGAATATTGTATTTCCAGAAGGAAAGAAATATAGGTACAGCCTTTAAAAATAAAAAATGAATAAAAAGATGTTGGAGGAGGGTATCTAATCCAAGAGCATTTTGCAAATGGATGTGGACATCTAAAACTGAGGAAAATATGCATGCATATTACACTTAAAAAAAAAAAAAAAAAGACACAAACGTACAATGAAACTGCATCAGGATGCAAAATAAAACCATTGAGGCACCACGTCTTGGAAGGGAGAAAGCCTATGTTATCCTGGATGGTATTAAACAGCAGAATCAAAACAATGAGAGTGGACAGAGGAGAATAGAAGTTAAAGGACGTTAAAGGAAGTTAAAAGACACTAAGTACATACATTTTGTACAACACAGAAGTTATTTTGAAGACAGGGAGAGCTGTTTCAGGGAGTTAGAACATCTGCTTATTGGTTGAAATCTTGACATGCATTTATCAGGTGGTGAGGCATAAAGTTCATGTGTGCTAATTAAAACAAATGAGGATAGAAAAATTTACTGCTCTTAAACACAGTTCAGAACGTAATGCAGGGAAACCGTTGCCCATGCATAAGTAATTTAGATAGAAAGGTAAAATAAAATAGAGTAAATAAATAGCTTCTGATTGTTTTAGAGATTAAAGATTGTTCTGTGCTTATAAACATGGCAGGGCGTGTCAGGAGGATGGGTAGGTAGACAGGAGTTCACAGGTGTGCTGAACAAATATTTTAAAGGTGTGAGAAGGAAATTGCTTGATATAAGATACAGTTACACTGCAAAAAAAAAAAAAAAATTCTACAAATGTAAACCAGCATCTTTACTGCTTCAGCAAAAACTTAGAGAGGAATTTGCTAAATAGAACATTAAAGAAAAGCCTACTAAGTGGCTGAATTCTGTAGTAATTATGGAAAATGAAGGTGTAAAGGTTTGCTTAGCTTTAGCTTCAATGAAAAAAGCCATATAAAAATGGCTCAAATTGTAAACTATTGGCTTCAAATGAAGGTAGATGTAGAAGTATATCAAAGAATGCGTAACAAAAAAAAATCAGAAATGCCAAAGAAATGTTTGCCATGACAGTTGTGGAAATTTAAGATCTGCAATTTAAAATGGCCTAGATTTTCTTGCATGTGCCTGAAAGAAATTCTGTACCAGTCTGGATTGTTTTCTTTGGACATAATTCAGAGTTCAAGTACTAAATCTGTAATCTTATTAAAAAAAAATTATAGCTGGTATGTGGCATGCTAAATGTGTTAACAGCCTACCAGTTGTAACCAGTAAAGAGTGGGTTCCCCATTTCATTTGTAAGTTCAATGTTTTGCAAAAGGATATGACTATATGTATTTTCTATAGAGTATAGAGTATCCACAGTCAAATAGTCTTGGGGAATAAAGAACAAACATTTTAAAAGACTAGAGAGTTAAGCCCAAACTGTTAACTGGCATAGCTAAAAATCTTTGAAACTAGGGAGCTTTTAGTAGAAAGCTGAGAACTGAGCTTCTTTACATTAATATAGGCAGTATTAAAAATGTGAGTATTGTGATCTGTTACATACACAAGGGAAGAATAAAACTGAAAATATTCTAGGAAAAAAGGAGACCTGAGACAGTGCAACAGCAAATAAGGTAGAAAAAGACTAGGCTTTCTGTATTTTCATTGAGGTCCTACAAGATGGTTGTTTAATGTGGTCAGGTATATAAAAGGAATAGCTAATATTTCCATTCCTGCATAAAAATGAGAAAAGAAAAAAAGAACTAGTTATTTCCAATTAAAACACAACATAGGCTGTTAAAATTTGAGAGTATTGGTAGGTAACTGTGAGCCAAAGACTGAAGAGAGTAAACTTTAGGAGCTGTTTTGGAGTCATGAAATGAAAAGACAACTCAGAGAAACTTTGAGGATGAGTGGTATATGCCTTATGTGACCTTTTTTTTTTTTTTATTTAAGGCAGAGATGTAAATATAATTTTCCCTTTCTGAAACTGATGTGAGCAATCCAAATCAGCTGTTGATGTGGGGCAGTATTAGATACACAGGATTTCTGTCACTACTTCATTCCAACCTGAGCTCCTCTTTTACAGTCTCTTAACTTTGTTAAAAATCACTTTCCTTACTAGTTTTAGGTTCAGAGTGCAGAGGTTTCAGTGTGATAGATAAGAGGTTGCTATGTTGTATACAGAAAGTAAATTAAGGAAGACCGTCCGGAGTTTAAAATTAGACCATGTTTGTCTAATTATATTACCCAGTTACTCGTGGATTGATCGTAGCAGCTTGGTACGTGCATTATTTCTGGCTTAGTTATTCACACTGTCCTTTTTTTCAGTAGAATAGTGGGAGTGAGGCATTGAACAAATAAGACAAGGAAGAAAAAAAAGATTTTAAACTTGAATTGCTAACTGAACGTTTCAGAGGATTAACTAAAGGTCTGTTAGAAGCTGAATGAAAAGAAAACATGCAGTTATGGCACAGTGGCATGATTATTTCCATTCACTGTTTATCTTTCTTCAGCAAATGAGATTAAAAATACAATGGTAGATATGAAAATTTGTTGAGAACGTTGCTTTTCAAAAATGATTAACTCCAAGCACACAAGAAAAACAGAGCTGTTGGGCATTTCACTGGAAACCAACGCCTTGTTATCTCATCCATATAATAGTTTAGCACTGCAAGGGAGATGGGTGCATGAGGTGAACATGGTGTGAAGACTGTTGCAGCCCCAGAGAATTTGCATTAACTGAGGTTTAAGTGGGAGAAATGTTCAGCTCTGATACAGATATGGGCTCTCCAGTGCCTGGACATCAGGGTATTCTCATAAAAGGAGGCCGCTCCATCACCCATCCTTTTTTTTTTCCTAGCGTAGACAGAAACAAAGAAGCATGTGGAAAAATAATGTATACTGGCAGGCTTGTACTAGGTGAAGTTGATTATTACCATCTAGTTGATAATTACCATCTAAGCTGTAAATCTATCTGGTGATAGAGGCCCTGATAAAAAAAAAACAACAAAAAACAAAAAACAAACAAACAAAAAAAAAAAACACGCACTTAGAGGATGAAGAAAATACCATTCCTGGAGCAATGTTGTGCCTAGAGCACAAAGACTCACTGAAGGGCTGGTACCTTATGGATGCTTCAGTTACAAGAACAGATGTAGAGGAATTACATTAGGGGAAGTAGGATGGCCAGAAGCAGGGTTTGGGAGCTGCTGGCTTTCCCCAGCGCTCATCCAGTCTCCCTCACAGCCATAGATGTGAAGAAGCTGCAGCTCCTCAGGGGAGAGCGGGAACCTACCCGCTGCCAACACCAACTGGCCTGAGTGAAAGGATCGATTTTAAAGAACTTTACTGAAAATTGTTTTTTTCACAAAGTGCAGCAAGCAATTTAAAAGATATTAAGGAAGACTGGCAGCTGGCCATATCTCAGGTCCGTAGCTTGCTGTAAACACCAGCTGAGCGCTTGCTATGGACCAGGAGTGCTAGGCCTGAGGGCAGCACCGAGCCCTGGCAAGCCTCACCTGGGGCCTCCCCACAGCCATGGGCCCAAGGCCTCTGTTTAAGCTCAGCCCAGGGCCCTCAGTCCCTGCTTGGGCTGTATCGTGCTGGAGGGCTGCTGGCCCCTGGCTCAGCTGTGCCTCTGGTGCCTCTTGCTCGGGACCTCAGGACGCATCCCCATGTGGCCTGTCCCTATGGCTCTGACTGGAGCTGGCCACAGCCCCAGCCTTAGCCCTGTGCCGTGAGTTGTCTTTCTGGCCTGGCCTGCCCCAGCACCGTGATGCTGGGCCTGTTTGGCCTGGGCTTGTGGTGGGACATGGCCTCCATGTCTGCCAGGGGGTGGATGGGCAGGCCCTGATGACCCATGGAGCCCCTGATGGTCTGGAGGTGAGAGCTTCTCTGCAAACACAGGCTTCATGCCAGAAACGCTGGCCTGAGGAGAGGTTGCAGTTTTATTATCTAATCACCAGTGCAAAGATGTGCGGCTGTGAATAAGTAAGGGGGTGAGTAGTTGTATTTAATTGGTTCCTTGTTTCTAAGCAAGACAGATGAAAACTTTGCCTCATATTTGTTTGTGGTCACTTGAACCACCTAACTCATGTCTGGGGTGATTGCTTGCAATTCTTAAATCCCTTTCCCACATAGCTTATGCTAAAAACCTTGATTTGTAAATTCTTATATATTCTGTACTTTTAAAATATATTTTTCTTCTGCTTTGGTGGTTCCTTGAACATTAGAGTGCTTTATCTGTAATTCTTCTTCTGTTTTGTTCTATTAAAACATATCCTTTTCTTCCCCAAACAGAATCCAATATGTTCTAGATTAATAAGGGAAGGTTTAAATCTAACACTGCAGAATCTGTAAAAATTCCTGTCCTTGGTTGTCTTATACTAGAAGATCCAGCTCACCTTATTTATAGAAATGCCTGGCAAAATGACTGTCTGACATCAGCGATCAGTAGAAAGCCTCACTGAAGTGTGACAACTGCTTCTCTAATTCACTGCCTTTTTAATAATAGAGTGCAGAACTTGCCAAGATCAGCGAAACACTCAGCAGAAGTCCCATTAGTCAGTTCTGACCCACCTTCATGGAGAAATTCAGATGATTTAGTTACACTACAAAACTTTAAAGACATTATACTGGCTTTCTTGACTACACATAATTTTAGATTTTATAGGATAGCTAAGCCAGGAGAAACCCAGATACTACAGCTTTTGAGCACATCAAATTCAGGAATGATCCTCCCCCCTCTCCCTCTTTTTTTTGTTGTTACAGACAGATGCCAGCGTTGAAAGTTATGTAGGAGGGAGAAAAATTGGCAGAAAACGTAGATATGCAAATTGTCTAATTCTGTGCGTAAAGATATCTGTCATGCATTCCTGAATAAATGAAAACTAAGATAATTTTCCATTTCACAGCTAACCTCTTTTTGGTAGGCACCTCCAGTGTTGTACTACTTTAGGATTTTCCTTAAGTGTGGGGGACCTATGTTTAGGGAAGACTTTCTCATCTCTTCGCTTCTTTTTTTTTTGGCTGCCTTCACAAAACAATATTCAGCCAACTTCCTGCCAACAGAGTCTGAAATCTCTATCAGATGTGGTTTCTGTTTTTTTCTGGCTGAAAACTTCTTGGGTGTCTGGTATCTCTCTTAAGCAGAGTACAGGGATTAAAATCAGCAATGTTTAGCCTGACTTAGAATTACTGTTCTAGAGCCTCCTTAGTATTTAGGCATGCTTAAAAATATGTGGTGATTGCTCAGATCCTCCGTATTAGTTTGTTTCTATTAACCATATTGCTTCAAATTAGGATAGTACAGAGACAGTGCTTAATATCAGATAAGGTGATGAGTATATTATATTGGAGTATGGGGCCCAACCCTCACCTTCTAGGACAGTCTTGAGAGCAAAATAAACATGTTTTCCTCCTCTAGAAGAACAACTGGGACTAGATCTTCAATTTTTCTGAGATTTCTGACAGGAAAGCCAAGACTACCTTCTTGTAAGGGTGCCTCAGGGTGCCTTTTTCACCAGGAGTACATATGGCAATAAAAATCCAGTTATCCATGTGTGCTTGCAGTAGTGATATCAAGGAAGAAAAACAAGATAAACCAGGATCTCTTCTTGCAGTAGTCACAAAGTCCTTTCTATCAGTGCTTGATGTTACGAGCCATGCGAGGACCAGTGAAATTCCTACTGGGTTATGTGTACCAGGCTGTATCAGGCACCCTGAGTTCAAATGCTTCTCAGCAGCGTAGGTGCAGCCTTGATCTTTTTTTTCCCCCAGTCCTCCAGACATTGTGAACATGAGTAAAATGATGAATTTCTAATGAATGCCCAACATTTTGTGCTTTAGGTGAGGAAATACTAGACTTTTGGAAAGTCATACTTGCATCTCAGTGTAACTGAGAGGTGTGTCTACAGGGCTGTTACTTTACCTTCTTATGTGGTGTTAATTATAGAGAAATCTGAGCAAAAATAGGGCACAGGAGGAAAGAACCAGCAGTTTTTTGAGACAAGGCTCTGTTCTTGTGAAGAAAAGGGAAACGATATTGAATCAAAATGACCAAAGCAGCACAGAGCTACGGTGCCCTGCTTGCTAGCAAAGAATTTTTAGCAGGCAGTTATATTAAGCACATAAGAAAAACATGCATACTTCTGATACTAATGGTGCTGCCTCCATAAGCCTTGAAATGATCATGCTAGCTAAAAGCTTCATCTTAGCTCTGTATTGTGTCCTAAAAGGACAATAGTTGATCTTTTAAAAAAAGGGCAAAAGAAATAGAACAGGTTCAAATGTTGCTTCCACACTACAGTCAGTGGCTAGGAACTTCTTAAGCTGAAGATGATGCCACTTGCTCCTTCAGAAGAAGAGACTTGTTTGTTGCTTCAGAGGAACAGCAGGTGACAGCCATGCTTTATTAGTTTCACTATGGGAAGGAAAGATTTATTTTTAAATACCTGAAATCACTACCATTTTCAGTTGTTTTCCGAAGTTTATTTGGGCATCTGCAAGGATGTTTTTCAGGCCATGATCTGATAGGAGTGTCTGGAAAAAACATAATACTTGCAGGGTACTTGCACTTGTTTGAGCCACGTCCCAGCTCCACTCTGCCCGTTAGGCAACCTTGTTAGAGGAGATATTTAATCTTTCTGTAGGCACAAGTGTCCTGTTTTATTTAATAGGATTTTACAAGTTCGTTAATGTTTGTCGAGCATGTCAGTATGAAGTGATAAACAGTAGTAAAGGTTGTCCTAAGCAGTCATATACATTGAGTAGGTAAATTGTTGTTTAGTTAAGTACTTCAACAAATTCTGAAGACCTCAGATACAATCTTTCCAAGCTGTGGGCAAAAGCACATCCTATTTTGTGTTATTGGTGTAGGAAGATACTTTTTATTTATTTTCAGTCATATATTTTCTTTCTTTTTCCTTACTTACCCTCTTCTCCAATTTCTCAGACAATTGCTTATGTGTTATACCGCATGATACTGGTGCAAGTTCCCATTCTTCTGCAAAGGTTGAAGGCCTGTTTGTGGCAGCAGAAAAAAAAGACTACTGTTGTGAAACATGGGTGATAAAAAGGAAACGTTCTCTGCATCTTTGAAGGGGTTCCTGAGCTACCTCCCTCCTTTAACACGCTGATTTCCAGGCCAGCTCTGAGGTGACAGTTCAAAGTATATTAGCTCGTCGTCTCTTCGAAAGCAGCCTGCCAAGAGCACTCTCTGTCTCCTCAGAAAGCTCCCTCCTCAGACTGTTGCCAGCTCCCATCAGGACTACTGGCTGTGCATACCAAGCCCTTGATTTCACTGCTTCTCCTCACTATCACCAATGGGATGTGGCAAACCATTTTCCTGGTAATTAAGTTGGCTTAATCAGCTTCCTGGCACTCTTGGAGGTGCCGTGTGTGGGACCAAGGCAGCCCCTCTGTCAGGCTGCAGGTACTTGATGGCTATACTCTGTGGCACATTGGCTCACTCTTCTCAGGAGCAGGTGTAAGATGGTGAGGAAGGGCCACCCTCAATGTAAACACCAGCTGCAGAGTAGCCAAGGGACTCTATCTGGATATGGCAGGCTCGTTCAAGATGATCTGGGCTTCTCAGCACAGCCCATCAGGAAGTGTTTGTTTGGTAAAGTGCTAACGGGCCTCCGTAGTAAGCACTGTACGCTTTCAGTGCTGTTTAAGGCTATAAAACCGTGTCACTGGTGCTGCACAATGTACATGCAATTTGATTTAACTCATTGGTTTGTTCTCAGACGTACAACAACCAAAAACCACCCTTCTTTTCTCTTTTGGGACAGGTGGAGGTGGTCAGGAGTAAAGGCTTGGGTGATTATTACCAGAGATACTATTGCACTGCTTTCCTTGTGTATTAGGATTATTGGCAAGACTTCACTAGGCATAATGCCTTCCTGAACTTGCCTGAATCTAGTGAGTGTGCACTGATCCCTCCTCAATGGGATAACTGACTCTAAGAGTTGGGAAAAACTTCTCATTAGCAGTTTCCAAACCCTCTAGCTGACAGCCCCATCTCTGATTTCACTTCTGGTCTCACTGTCTATTTTCATTGAAGCTGACATTTCTACTAGGAGTGAAGCCTCATCTGCGACCATTCATGAGGCTTTAACTCATAATTTGGAACAATTGTTTAGGCTGAAACTTTATTACAATGAAACAGACTAAATAGCATTGTCTAATATTGCTTCACATCTTAGTACGCCTTGTTGATCATTCAACACAAATACGAACTTTGTTCTAAGATTTTATGACAGCAATGTTAAGCACACAGCTAATGCAAACGTAAATGTAGATCCTCAAAGATGAATTTTAATTGGCAGTTCTCTTCTTCCTATCTGTTGTTTTCCTGAAGAAAGACAGTGGTAAAGTGTATGCCTTCTAAGTCAGAATAGTCTAAAGTCCTATGTCCTATTCTCAGTAGCAGACAGTGATGCTGACATACTGGGATCACAGCCGGTATCTTGCGCGGTGGCTTGAAACACCCGTGTGCTGTAACAGACTACGGAGTAGAAACGCCTGTGTCCAGAACAGTGTCCAAGGGCTTTTGTCTTCTTACCATTAATACTTCTTAGTGCAGTGTTCCCACTGAGAAAGCACAAGCACTGTGAGCTGTATTGCCACTAGAAGAGAGGAGCAGCAGGAACAGGCAGGCAGCAGTTTCACACCTTGGTCTGCCCTTGTGGTGGGCGGTAGGCCAGGTACCCTCCTGCAGCACCTTCTAGCTGTCCTTAAGTTTGTAAGATCTTGGCCAGACAAAGCTGACCAGATCTGGTGTTGGTGATTTACCACTTCAAGTGGTGGGTTGGACTAGGTGATGTCCAGAGACCCCTTCTGACCAACTTTTCTGGATTTTTTCTGGTGACTGCATAGTCTTTGACTTACTGCCTATCAGCACAATGGCAGGATTTGAGCAGAGAATGCAATATTCCAAGTAAATCATACAGGCTATTGGAAAACTTTGATCTCAGTTTAGATAAAATGTTTGGATAGAGTTGGGACAAGGAGAAGTTTTATTTTCTTCAAATAAAAGAGGACTGGCTTTGTGGGTAAAGAGCTGTAGTGCTTGGGATCCAAGCACTGTTCACCTACACTACAATCATACTAATTAGGTGCTAATAAAAAATCACTCTATCTTATGACAACCACAATACTGATTACTGCATTTGTCACAGCCAGTAGAGCACTATCAGAAGCTTTCTGATATGCTTATAGTGACTGGTGCCAGCACTTTTTGCAGTTCAGCCACAGCTGGTGGAACTTCGAGTTCTCCTCCCCTCTCACTGCTGGCCAGCCAGTTCCAGAGCGGTCCAACTTACAGCAACGAGAGAAACCAAATTATAAACTAGTGCTTCACTACAATGAGCTTGGGCTGAGCTTTTTGTGGAATTCAAAGTGGTGGCTGCAAGGCAGGTACAGATTTATTTATTCCCAAGTCTTCTGTGGCATTCACATCTTGCATGTTTTGAATCTTCTGTCTTGTTAATGCATTCTCTTTACATGTTGTGTAGCACAAACTGGAGTATATTCATGTCCATAGAGTTGTGTGACGAGATAATCCTCTTGGCATGCTGACGGGTGATGTCTGAAATAAATTTAATTTGTTTCATTTATGACTTAATTGGGAAAAAGTTGGGGACAAAAATCAAAGATATATTTTCCTGAGAGATTAATGTGTGCCCGCCAGACTTCTGGAAGCACTCCTCTAGCAGTTGTTGGCCTCGAGGATGACAGGCATCCTTTCTGGCTGTCCCTGGCCACTGCTGCACACGTGGTGCAGCATTCACTGTCAGGGGTGAAGAAGCAGCGACCCTGGGGGTGCGAGCTCTCTGCAGCAGGGCAGAGCTTTGGTCTCTGTTGTAGGTTAGGGGGCAGAAGAGTTCTCCATGGGGATGTAACGAGGGTTCTCCAAACAGCTGTGCTGCAGCTATGTGGCTGCATAAGCTGAGGCTGAAAACAACATGGTCTGCAAATAGAGCAGACCTAAAATTGTAGAAGAACACGGCAGAAAGACATGCAGGTTGACTGCCAAGCTAGCTCCAGTAGACAACGGATCTGCAGCAAACTTGAGCAGAACAGTCTTTTGCTGGGCTTTACGAACCTCATCACTCCAAATTTATTTCTAATATTTAACTTTTTTCTCTCTGTAGTTCAGACCCATAATTTTGCCTTCTTTCCAAAGGTCGGTGATCTTTGCCTTGACTTGTGGAAGTGCTTTTTGTAGCTCTAAAGAGGCTGCTTGTTTTTTCATCTCAGTCTTGTCTTTAAGCCAAACAACCATAATTTCTACAAGACTTCATCAAAGGGCCTTTAGATACTTTAAATCATTTATAGTTCTCTTCTGACTTCTCTTTAGCGTGGTTTCTTTCTCAAAGTACTGTGTCCGATATTGAACAAACCATATCAGAACATCAGTAAATGCTGTCTTTTTGTTCAAAAACAGCTGAAGATTGTGTTTCTCAGAACTTTATAATTTTCAGCCACAATGATAATTATCAGCTTGTTGTCCCATGCATCCCAATCCATGAGCATGGTGCCAGGTTCTTGTTACTATAACACAGAACCATCAGTGTATGGCCTAGTAATTCAGTACTGTACTGAACCTCCGTCCTTGTTTGTTCGTGACCCAGATGTTGAACATAAAATTATTCCACAACTGAATATGGCTTCCTTGGCCTACCTAGACCAAGGATACTTGGTCTGGAAAAAAACATCAGTGTAACATCCAGCAAATGCACTGAGCAACAGTGATTATAAGATAAGGTTAATTTTGTAATTAGTAAGAACTGTTTAGACTGTGAAATTTTGGTGGAACTGACCATTATGTCAATAGCTTCTCCCTCTGTCCTTTTCCTACGGATAATGAGCCAGGTTATTAATTTATCTGAACAACAGAGAGAACACTTGTGCTAACATTGATACACTGAAACTGCTACTTGTTCATATGCTGCAAAATACACAATCCTAAGGACACTTGCTGTTCTTAGATTACACTTCCTTCCTTTACATGAAGCTTGTTCCTATTATAGTGTTATGGCTAAGATTTTATACGAATAGAATTCACATATATATTCCAATGAAGTTTACAGTTAGTAATGCCGTGTCTGTGAATGTTCTCTGGCATAAAAGCTATTCATTGTAAGTAGTGCAGACAGAACCATACTGTAATGGCTTTTTTGTGACACCTAAGTTGCCTTTTTGCAGGCCTAAAATTTACCTTTGAGAAAGTGTTCCAGGGTTCCCCATGTCAGAGGTATGTCTGCAGGGCAAGAAGTGCCTATTCTAAAAAAAAAAAAGTCACAATAATTTTTCTAGGTGTTAGACTCAGTGTACAAAACATTTCCAGAATGATGGCCCACAGAGTGAAAACAGCCAGAAAAAAAAAAAAAATCAGTAAAAACTGCTTTTTAGATTGACTAACTCTGAAACTCATCAAGCTTTATTGCTTTTATCAGCTTTTTAGTAGAAACGTTCACCTATTACTGAATAATATGGAGAGTTTATGAGAGCAGTGGCTTCTCCTTGTAATCAGTGGTGACTGAACAGAGCTCCACATGGATGCAAACGTCCTTCAGGTACACCTGAAGGATCTGTGTACAGGAACAGGAAATTATTTTTTGTGCCGAAGACGACCAACCCCAGTAGTGAATAATAGAGCATTGTGTGTTTTTTCAACAGTTCAGTGAGCAATCCTGAGAAACGTAATAAAGGAATCCACAGAGTGAAATCCATTAATGTAAAAACCTCTCTCACTTTTTAACTAGACCACTACAAACTTCCCATTTTGAACAAAGGGAAAGTATTAAATTATTGCAAGACTGCTCTGACAAACTTTAAAGGGTTTCTGTACATTGGTACCTGGTGGTAGAATTTGGTACATGTAACGTGTGCTTCGGTCTAAATCAGGAGTCAGCAGTTAGACTCCTGTCCGCGGAAATAAGACAGGTGGTCATTAATTGCCAGTGTTATGTGAGCTGAGTGCCTGCAGAGACGTTTCTGTATTGTGTTGCTAATGCCCTCAGACAATCATATCTTGAATTTATATTCTGTTTAGCTTATTTTACAACTTAAAAGTAAAGACCACTAAATTTCAGAATTTCACAGTAAAAATGTCTTGATTTCTCTGTAGAAAGTCTCTTTAATCTGTAGGACGTTTCTTGTGCCCTCTCCCAATGAGAGTGAGTAAATGAGTAAAGAAAATGTACATTTTTTCCTTTAGAAACGTCAAAAAGTATTCTTGAACTGTATGAAAAATAATTTGAGTACACACACACATACATGTAAATGTGTACATATAGCTACAAACTAACAGGAAAAACTACAAGAACAAATTTATTTCTCCTTCATTATTGCAAGTTAACATGAAAAATTCTTAAGCCTTAAAACAATGTTAGAATATAAAACAAAGGTTTTATCGAATGACTGGAAGATTAAAGTTCTCCTTGCGGAAAAAATGAGTAAAACACAGTTTTGAACAAATTTTCTTAGCCTGTAAGGATTTAAGTCTGTAACTTCTTCAGATGTAACATTCCTGGACTTCTCTCTGAAAAGAAAACAACCCCTAGCATATGATTAAGTTTATCTGATAGTTCCCGCTATATGCTTGGCACTATTTCTTGCTCTACCTGTTTAGTAGCTACCCTAAAATATATGACCTCTTTTATAAATGAGGTTTTTGATACATACTTCAGCTCAGAAACATTCCTGTAATACAATGGCATTAAGAATATCGTTTGAGGAATCTTAAAACATAACAGAGTTGAATAGACGGAGCTGATCAAATGGATGTTGGAAGGGTCATTTTAAAAGCACAAGTCAAGCAAAATCATAATTGCCTATGGGAGCATTGTGTAAACACCTAGAAGGGCAGAAAAATGAATTTTAGACGTGAATTTCTTAGTTCTTGGGGAAGTTTATTTTCAGGATGTAAAATTTGCTATATCCAGGCTTGAACAAGATGCTTGTGCATCTACATGCCAATTAACAAATTCAGTCGATGTACAGGTAAACAAGCAAAACACTTCATAGATGTTCTTTTGAAAATCTATGAACTTCCATCTGCGTCAGTTAATTACTGGTGCTGTTCAGCTTTCTCAGCACATTGTAAAGGAGTAAATGGGCCACAGAGATTACGCTTGTCCAGAGGGTCAATTCTTCCAGAGAAAGAAAACACCCGTTAGGAGAGTTTTACCTCCAACTGCCAAGGCTGGAAACTTTGGTGCCATTAATTCATCTGTTAGAGCATTTCATATATTGAAAGAATGAGGTCCTCTGCCCTACCCTGTTCTGCCTCTCTCTGGGCCATAAAGAAAATGCCTGTGCCTTGTTTGGTAATTTACAGACTTTAGCCTCTATTAAGGAATAAATTCAAAACAAACGTGAAATATCTCTACCTGATCAGATGCATGTGTTGTTCTTTCAGTATGCGTACACACGGAATGGCAGAACTGTGGATATGGGGATATTACTCCTGTGATAATCATCATAAACACACCAAATGGTTTTAAAGATCAGCAAAGCAGAAAATTGGAAATGGAAGCTTGTATGATGGGATTTAATAGTTCAAATGAGAAGTGGACTTTTTGTTATTTTTTAATTATTTATGATTTTTTATATATATTTTTTTCAACTGAGGCAAAACACTTCAAGTATTTGAGAGTGAATCTGGGGAACACAGACTTTTTCCCACATTGAAAATAAAATTTGGTGACTTGTCTTTGAAAAGCTGTGGTACTTTGGAGAATGCATTTGACTTTTTGATATATGGAAACTGCTCGCTTTGGTCGAATAAGCGTTCGAAGAAATGCAGCTTGCTTCTCAGCAGGATTATTTGCTACCCAGACCCTAGCGTGCGAGTTCTTCCAGTGCCTGTGGGGAATGGGTCCTGCTCAATCCACCCACTCCGGCCTGTTTCAGATCATGCCTTTACGGGACTATCAGTTACTCTTCTAGCAGATACTGTACCTGTATTCAAGAAGGGTCAGGAGTGGCAGTAAACTTGATCCAGGCAACAATGGGGCCATTAGTCTGACTCAACAGTGTGCAAAGCTTTAGCACAGATCTGAAAGGAAATAATTAAGGTGGGACAATAAAAGGGAGCACACATTTTTCTGGAGGGTAGATCATGCCGTACTGATCTGGTATCTTTGATAAGAGAAACAATCTATTTAAGAGAAATGCTGTGGTTTTAATTTCTATTTAAGAGAAATGCCGTGGTTTTAATTTACCTGGACTTCAGAACAGCCTGTAATATATTATCACTCTGAAAGTCTTGCAGCTGTGAGTGCTGAGCTTCTGATGATACAAGCACGAAGACACACAAGGTCTTCAGAGTAAAGATGAGCAATTGATGTTCGGTGTGACTGAAATGTGGGATGGAAAGGAGAGGCACAGACAGAGTGGACGGGACATGACAGACTGTTGAATTAGTGACTACAGCAGGGTAAGATTGAATTTATCAAGGCCTGAGATGAAGCAGTATTAATAACTGATGTGTGAAGGGCAAGAATCTGATTAGGAGTTGTTGGGGTTTTTTTTGAGCTGTATTAACTACTCAGATAACAGCTTCTACTCTGAGTTACTGTGAAGGCTTTTCCGCATATATTATGTTTTTATTTATTTATTTGTTCTTTAATATAATTGATTTGTTTGTCTCTGGCAAGTGTATGTCACTTTTTCTCCTCTACTCTATCAGGAAAGAAAAAAAAACAAACAGATCAGGGCATCAGAAGTTTGTTTGTTTTTAAGTCTATTGAAGGACTTTTATCAGAAATTAGCCCAAACCAAACTTTATTTTGCATTTATTATGTAAATAATCAAATATAAAGAATTTTAATTATAGAATTATTGATGGTGAATCAACCACGCAGGGACTAGCAGAGTTTATGCAGAGAACACAGCCCAGTCCCTAATCCTGCCATCTGTTTCCAGAGGTCTTTCCAGCCTTTTAGTAGGCAACCCTATCATTTCAACTGTTTGCCATGGCACTCAAACATATCAGTAACACACACAGGTATTATTGTAATTTTATTTTTTTACATGGAAAATCTTATCCCAAGATCAAGTGCTGAAGATCACCCTATGTTTGACTGTGACCAGGATTTCTCCGTGCCAAATGTTTGTTTGAGACACACCTGCACTTACAAATCTATCTCCAGTAGATTTTAAACATATATCACACATTTTCATTAGTTTAGTTTGGACAAATCATAGACCAGTTTGTTTGTAACTGATATTATTCTTCTGAACTACAGTGTGAGTGCGTACGGTAATGTTTATCCACGTATGGAGGTAAAGGGTACCATATAGAGACACTCCTGGTTTTAAATGTGTGCAACTTTTTCCATTGGTAAGAGTTTCAGTTACTTGTATTCTTTTTTCCCAAATTTTGCTGTTCAGATTGAAAATGTTTTTGATTTTTTTTTACTTAATACTTTTTGCAATTAAATGTAGTATTTGTGTAATATTTCCAAAGCAAGATCAGGGCATATTATGGTGCGGATCATTGATTTAAAAGATCAATGATAGAAGAGGCTAAAAGCTAACGCCTGCTACAAGCTCTCTTATGACAAGAGAGTGTGCAGCCAGCCCTTGAGGCACCTGTGTGTTACTTGTCTGGAAAATGCTGCATTTCAAACACTGACTTAAGAAAGCTGGATGTTTTCTCTGTGCTACTGCTATCTGTTCTTTCCTGATGCCAGCTCCAGTACAGCTGTTGGTTCTTTATGGAAGTTGTTGAAGACTTGGAGAATCATAAGAATAACCCAAATACTTGAAATGTCTTTATAATGAGTGCGTTTCAAAGTCATCCAAGCTGTTCTTGGCTTGTTTTCATTCCTGTCTTTGTCCCACTTCACAAACCTGTTCTGTTAATGACAGAACGCTGTTCAATCTGGTTGGAGAAATGTTCTAACACAATTTTAGGGCTGGTGACTGAGTTTAGGGCAAATTCAATCTGGGAAAAAGGTGAAAATGTTTACTGGAGGAGATAATAAGACTGGTGGTGAGATAAGATAGAAGAGCTGAGGAGACAGATTCTGTATCGTGTAAAAACAAAAACACTAAAGACAACTAAACAAACAAACAAACAAACAAAACAGCAACAACAAAACAAAAACCATTTTACTCAAGCTTGGCAGCCTTTCCAGAAATAGTTGATCATCCACTAGTAGATAAATAATGATGAATACAATGGGGAGTGACTTCCAGTGAACTTGGGCTGTGTTTTTTTTTCTTGTTTAAACAGACACTAGTCAACAAGTACAGAAGAAAGTGTAAATGTTATCAGGAAAACCATTTGCATTATTGTGTCCTTCACAGGTTATCATAGTGCTACAGTGTTACAGGAGCAAAATACAGCAGGGTCATGCTGCAGACTGTGTTCTTGGGATGTTGCCCTTTTCTTTGGACAGGTATCAGCCATGCAGGTCTTCCTTTGTGCTGTTTGTCGGGTCTAGTGACACAGCCTGGTTTTCATAACCTGAACTAGGAACCAAACTTCATTGCTGGCTGAGGAATCTCAGTTTTGGGGTAAAACATGGAAAGGAATGAAAAGACAAGCATTGGCAGAGCTGCAGCTCCAGAATTACAGGGAGCTTCTGTGTCCTGAGTCACACCTAGAGCTTTTGTGAGCCCAGCGAGAGACTGAATTAGTGTCAGCAGGTACTGAGTCAGGCTCAGGAAGTCCAGCTTATCTTGTACAATTTTCTTCCTGCTCATAAAAAAGATGCAGTCACAGTCTGCAGGATGCTATTGGTAGGACTGTTCATTTTCTGTTCACATCTTTATTAGAGCTGACGGGGTTGTGCTGTACATGTAGCATGCAAGGGTACACCTTCTTTTTATTTGAGCTAGGGCATTAAGTAAACAGAAGGCAAACTCAGCCAGAGCTGTGAAAGCTGTATCCGGACAGGAGGCTTCAGAGGCAGAAAATGTAGAGGTACTTTGTCTTCTTTTTTCCCCTACTCCCCTATTTCTTTAGAATATTAGTATTCTTCTCCCCTTTCCCTCCCTCCTCCCCCCGGGTGTTTTGCAAGAAAATAAGAGCAGTTGTATTCTTATTTGTGTTTTAAAACATATTTTAAAGTGAGTTCTGACTTCAGGTTTAATGAAGTCAAATGTAGTTGACTTTCAACAATATCTTCTCAGATGTTATTTTGTTATTTTTTACATTGCCTTAATTGCAATGAAAGGAAAAGCATGAATACACATGATCTTATCTAATCTCTTTGGTTTCTTCTTTGATATCCCCCCCCCTTTTTTTTTTAAACAAAGGATAGCTGTAAAACCTTTAAAAAATACTCTTACAGCATACAAATTTTTTGCCCTTTCAAACTTCTGAAATTCTTAGCTATCAGTGGGATGTCATAAAAACATTTTTATACTAGTGTAGGGACTTTTGTTCATGAAAGTATACAGAATACAGAAGTGCAAACAAGTTTCTTCCTTCACTGCCACTTCATTATTGCATGTATTTTCAGAATACTCTCTCCTTTTACATTCTTGCGTATCAAAACCTGAAACTGTTTTGAAAATCCTCTCACAATAAACTTCTAAATTTTTGAGTAATTTTACCTGTAGCATGGGTACTATGCAACATTCTGGAATTAGTAAGCTGCCTTAATTTTTCAGCTGTTGCGGTATTTCAAAGGGGGATGTTAAGGCTTATGGAGAATACAGATTAATTACTAGTTTGGTTTTCTATTTCTCTTTCTCTGCTTTATTATTATTTTAATTTTATATTTTGAAAAATGCCAATAGTTCTAAACATGAAACAAAGAAAATCAAATTGAAGGATTTTTTTTTCTTCCTCGCAGGCTATGTGTGTACTAGGAGTGCTTCAGTGGCTAGAAATTTTTGTCAACTGCATTCGCAGGTTCTCAGAGTAAGCACATAAATGTAAAGCACAGACATGCTTCATACATTTAAGCATTCCTTTCCTTTGCAATCAAGCAAGAGACACTTCTAAATGTGCCATTTAACTCCGACTGAAAAGTGCATCTGCCATTTTCCTCCCTCATTCGTACAGACATCCACCAGTCTGCTAAGGTGACTGCGCCCCAGCCCTTTGTATGCCTAGTTGCAGTTGTACAACCCGTATTCTTGCTGTACAACATGATAACATGTCTCATTTTTAAAATAACTATGAATAGTCCCATTAAAGGCTCTATTTTCATTGTATTGCCATATTTTGACTGAACTGGAGTCTGTGGACAAATCAGTGAAGCATTAATAATTTCAAAACTAATAAAGTTATAACTGTTCAGTAATGACTACTGTTAGGTAAGAGAAAAAAATAATAATACTTTTGTTTGTTTGTTTGTTTGTTTGCTGACCTTTCCAGAGATTATTAATGCAGGGCTCCATGTAGATATATTTTTCCAGGGCTACGTTATTTATCTTAAACTCAGACACTGCTATTGCTTCTTTTCGTTTTGGAGGAGAAGTTGTGGGGAAGCTGTGATTTATCTTAGTTATTACTTAGTTTTAGATACTGTTGCTACTAATTAGAATGGTTTAAATTAATACCTCTCATCTTTGCATCCTTACAGAATACTGATATTATAAAACAGTTTACAATGTCACAAAATCTCTCTTATCTGAAAATATCATGGGCATCATTTATCCGCAAATAACCAGGACCTTCCCCTCATTATAGTCATTGTTCTGCATGCTGGAACTTAGACTTTGGAATTTTTAAGTTTCTTTATATCCAACTTACATTTTATTACACCTTAATTTCACTGGAAGATGGGCTCAGGAGCACAGCTATAATGGCACTTGTGGAGCTCAAACACTGATATTGCATGGTGAGTTTAGATGGATGCGGTTAGTTGAAAGGTCTGTGCTGAGGCAGGAACACAGACAGACTGCCGTCAGATTGAAGGGTATTCCCTCTCTGTATGAAGTTTTAAAATTTGTATGGAATACAGGAATGCTTTAGTTTATTTGTTCCTTTGCACAGCTTCCTTCTCAGACATATCCAAGGTGCAATACGGACCAAAGTTTTGATTCAGAAAAGTCTGAAAAGTTTACCTGGTGTAAGACTGTAGGATGGTGAATTTGTGAAAACAGTATTCCCATTGTATGACTCTGGTAGTATTACATATTAGGTAAGCCTGAGCCTCATGCTAGGTTGTACATTACACCGATTTTAAAAGAACCAAATCATCCCGTGTATTTCAGACAAATGCGGTATTCAGAAGAAATTCAGAAAGTCAGAAAACAGTATCAAATATATGTTTTCTGATTCAAATATTTCATAAAATGTGAAAATCATAACTTTTCTGTTAGCCAAACTCCTTTAGGAGGCCATGTTTTTTTGTTTGTTTTTTTTTTTTTTTTAATATAAAATCACTTGAACATGTCTACATAAGTGAATTACAGAGACGAAGCGGGTAGTGACTAACACTGGTATTTTGCTGGCAATGGAGTCCTAGAAGCTCCAGCAGTGAATCAGTACAACAAACAGCCCTCTGAGATTTGATTTCTGATGGCCATCAATATGATGTGCTTTGGCCAAGGACATCTATACATTGACAAGTTAGATCTTTGGCAGAAGACAGGCAAAAGGAATTTAATCTATTCTGCCAAGTGAATATACTTTATTAAATTAATACAATCTTGGAGTTTGATTAATATAAAGAACAAGCACGTGGAAAATTTGAGATGATAAAGCAGCAATCTGATTCTTCAGCCCTCTAACAAAGTATATCTCTATATTTTCTGCCCACATGTCACTTCACTCCATTTAGCACTCTTCCATGTCTCATCAGTCTCATCATCGTAAGTGTCCCCTGAGGCAAATGTGCTCTGTGTCTTATTAGTGGTTTGCAGCTTAGCTCACCAGAAAGGTAGACTTGAGCAGCTGAGATTATTTCTCTATGAGACTCCATTAGGAGTCCCCGTGAAAGAGATGGGCACACTTGTGACATTTGGAAAAGCTGTGCACAATCACTGAATCTCTGACGCACTCTGGAAGACAGCAGTCTTTTTGCCACAACCCTCCGCATTTCTTGAGAGCTAAAAGGATGTACTGTACAAAAAAAAATAGAGAGAGGTGGCATCATGCTAATTTTGGAAGACGTGTTGCTGGTTCTCTGAGTCCCTATGTCAAAACACCAATCTGTCTTGCTATAATTTAGCATGAAAACTTGATAAATTTATCTAGTCTAGAGAGGTAAGATAAGGTTTCTAAATTATATAGCTGCGTCAACCACACAGAAAAGGAAGCTGAAAAAGACCTCAGGACATTATCTTGTGCATTCTGAAGCTCCAAGACAGGATCAGTTGTACCTAGGAAATGAAGGAATTATTTCATTATCTTTATTGTTAATGAGATTTTCTTGATACATAATGTAAACTTCCATACCACTGTTTTTTAAGCCCATCACTTCATATCTACTACAGATAAAAATAATTTTATCCCCGCCTCTTTATGAGTGACTTATGTAGATGAGCATTTTAATGTGTTCACTTGGCCTTTTGTTCTTTAGACAAAGAAACCTCAATTCTTTAAACCAACCTTCCTTCCATCCTTCCTTCTGTCCTCCCATCTTCCTGTCCGTCCTTCCATCATTCCTTCCATCCTGTCCTGCCTTCAGACACCTGCCCATTTTCTTGACTTTCTGCTAGCCAGAAATATAATAGGAAGATTCCCTACTTCATCGTACAAGCAAAATAGTTTATCTTCCTAATATGCAGTTTGCATTCTTGTAGCAGTGTAACATTACATATTAATGTATTTACTACTCCTCCTTTATCCCTATTTGGCAGAATGGCTGCCTAATTGCTGGTTAGCAATCCCGCATCTTTATAAACTGTTGCTTTGACTCAGAACGTCCCACTTGTAAAAACAAGTGCACTGCACTGTTTTTTTTCTCCTATAGGTTTTTTCTCTTGTCAAGAGCATTGTGAATTTAACATGTCATGCAATGTGTGTGTTATTCATCTAGGCTTTTTAGTATCTACAAGGTTCCTTTATCCAAGTCCTTAATGAAAAAGTACCTGGTCACATTACATTTTTTTGTTTAAAGCTAAATTATTAAAACCTAATAATTTTTCTAAGTAGTTTTGCACTCTGTCTAAAGTGATTTCACTTTTTCATAATTTACTTACAAAAATGTTAGCCTTCAATATCAATAGCATTAAAATTAAATTATATTATATGACCTGCTTCTCCTCTACCAGTTTATGCATATTTTCTTTTGTTACTTATTCCAGTATTTTTCCAGAATTGTTCTTTTCCTGGTTCCTTGGCTTTTTAAAGATGAGCGCTCTGTTCAGCTCTTCTGTTTTCTCATGTGACTTCTGTGAGTTTTCAGAGAGGAAGCTAACAGCTCTGAATTTGCTTCACTGTGTTCTCAAGGTATCCTCATGTGCACTTACTCAGGCATAGCCTTTGCTATGGATAAGATTAATTTCACCTAACTTTAACTACCTATAAAAGAGCCATCTGTATCTGTGCTGGGGTTTAGGCTCCTATCAGAGTCGAGGGAGACTTGGTCAGTACAGTCAATGACCAATAGAGAGGCCTTCTGGAGAAGTACTGTAGAGACATACCTGAGGATGAAGTGATCTGCAGTCTCAATTATTGTCAGACCTGTTATTTTCCTATTTTAGGTGGAGTCTATCTTAACTGAGTTTAGTTATATGATTACACATCACCCTTTTTTGAAAAGTGATGCAAAATGCACTTTAGCCTTCTGCAAGAGATTTATCACTAGGTTTTTCTTTTCCTTAGAGATATGTTTTCTTGCTATCCGTTATGCCCATTGTTTTTTGCAGTTAAATTCATGCTTTATCCTTTCTGACTTTTTTTCAGCATCTTGTGCTATTCTTTCATACCTGTCCTTAGCAGTTTGACCTGGTTTCCACTTTCTGTACATTTCCTTCTTGTGTTTCAGGTCATTGAAGACCGTGTTGCTTAGCCAAGTTGGTCTCTGACTATACTTCCTATCCTACTGTGTGGGATTGTTTGTGCTTGTACCCTAAGCATCATTTCTTTAAGGAACTGCCAACTCTACTGAATTCCTTCTGCCTTAGCCATGTTTCCCATGAGAACTTACCTGCCGGTTCCCAGGGTTTATTGGAGTCTACTTACAGAGAGTCTGTTGGGTTTGAGTTGCTGCTTCCTCTTGTTCCTCATCTACAGAAATACACGTTATCACATCACAGTCGCCCTCAACCAAATTACCTTTACCCTCATATTCCCAACCATCCTCCCTCTTGGTTGCTTAGCAGGCAGCCTCTTGGCAGGCTGCTGTTGAAGCACTTGGCAGGCTCCGACAGCTCCTGTAGACCATACACAGGGAGTGGTTAAATGCTGCTATTACGCTCAGAGACAGACACAGCACATTGCTTTGTGATGTGCAACAGGAGATGCCCACCTAAACATTCACAGGGAAGCACTTGCATCTTTTTGCCGGGCATTCAATCAAAAAGACAACAAATCCTGCATATGCAGAGTGTTTCAGATGCTCCCCTGGGAAGGCAACTGTAGGGATGCAGAAACACTTTGCCCAGACTTGAAGTTCAGGTAAGGAGAGGATAAAACCTTTCTGCCTTTCCTTTGCAGACCCAGCCATAAAAGGAATTAATATATCTCTTTCTTTCTCTGAATCTTTGTTTTCTATTTTTTCATTCCTCTGAGTGGTGGTAATCTCCACTGAGGTTGTCTGATTGGTAAAATTGGATTGTCAGTAGCTTTTCATGTTACCTTCATTTTCATAGTGTAGCTAAATCAAAAAGGAAGATTTATTTGATTTTTTTTGGTGTGTGGTGGTGTTTTTTTTCATTTATGTGTTTAGAAATTGCTATTGAATCTCAAGAAATAAATTGGGACATTATTATTTAGCTTTTGAAATCATACCATGATAAAATGAATCTACAGAGGCATTTTGGCAGTCTACTTTTCATTCTTTAATCTCTCCAAAGAACAGGAGTGTTGAACACCCAGCTAAAAGTTAATGCTACAAGGGTTCTGGTGTCTGAAACTGAGAGAGAGGCTCTCATTCGATTTCTGGCTTTGCTATGGTCAATGCACATCTTGATTCATCTCATTTCAATACAGTTTACAGCTGCATAGGATTCTGTCAAATTTCAAGTGTTTAAACAGAAAATTTCCATGCTGGATATCTGCCTCAGGATATTATTTTTTACAAGCCTTTCAGCAAAAATATTTTATAGATTTTTATACAGGCTGTTTTGGAAACTGTGATCTTTTTTATTTTGTCACATTGAATGGTTCTGGTGACCTTTCCCCTGAGAATTCCAGGTCCTTTGCAGGCCTTGGAAAAAACACTTGAAAATGAGGTTAAGGGGATATTGTATATTCTCAGTGAAACCTCTGCTTAATTGTGGTGGCACAGAGAAGTAAACTGAGAAGTAAGCCACCCAATTTAAATAACAAGGCAAGCATGAGCAAGATGTTTTTGGAAAGTGTAGGGGATCACTGGCAAAACAGATTGAAAGAAAGAAATCAGTGGAAAGAAACTGCCTTGATGAGCAGTGTGAAAATTGATGTGGGAGGGAATGGAAAGGAAAATGTGTCAGTGTAGTTTGAGAGGTACTAAAATTGCTAGAGGAGCTGGAGAGCAGAGCCTGGAATGAGCTAAATACGGGAGCAGCAGCAGGGCTGTGTGGGAGGCTTGGAAGAGGAAGGAAAGAGAGATCTGATGAGCAGGGCTCAGAATTGCGGTTGGTGTGGGGGGCTGTGAGACTGACTGAGGAGATGAAGGGAGGAGTTTGGCCGGGGGAGCCAGCAAAGACCTGGCTCGTGCATGGGGAAGACTGAACACCGGCATCAGGGTGAGATCTGACGGATGTCTGGGAAGCTGGAAAACAGGATTTGCTGGGCAAACTGACAGGGAACGATACGAGGGTGCCTTTTGGAGGTGAGGATCTGCTGGAGACTGGGTTAGAAGCCTGAGGACTCGAAACAGGGTCTGGGGAAGAAGGGGGCCCCACCTGGAGTGGGGGCTGATGGAGAAGCACTGGTGCCCACACCAATGCATGTCCAGTAGGAAGAGAATGCAGTGTTGGAAGGCTGCTGGGGAGTGGGGTGCAGGGAGGTGGCACTGGGGGTACTGGGAGGGGAAGACTCCAGGCAGGCCACGCTGATGGCAAGGGAAGCAGGGTCAAGCTGTGCAAGGGACCGCTCTGCACCAGTGCCAGCAGTGGCATCCAATGCCCCTGAGTCCTGCCATTTTGTTACTTGTCAGCAGACAATTCTGATGAGCTTGGGTCTCACCCTTGCCAACACCAGGTTTGTTCAGAAGATTACCTGCTGCCACTGTGTTGGTTATTCCATCAGAGTGAGTATTACAAGACTGGTCAAGGGAGCTAAATGATTCACCACTGACAATGATTTTTGTGCATGTCGTTACGATGCTGCATTAAGACATTTTTCAGTAGTTTTTCAATGCTTTTTTTTTTTTTTCTCCAAAGAAACAGGGTATTACACACAATGTGACACACCCAGTTCACAGGAGATGGATGTTGCTCTTGAGGTGCTATAGGGCTGTGCAATAGGATCCTTGCTATCTGCAGCAGAAAAAGGAAGTTGTGCAATGAATCAGGCAAGAGGTTTTATGATGAGAGTTTATCTGCCAGAATATTCCCATATAGTGTGAGGCAACTATCTTTTCATTGACTTTTCTCCATTTTCTCAGTACTGAAGCAGATTCCAGAAGCAGATTTGCATGTCTTTTAAGCATTCATATCTGTAACTAGATCAGAAAGACTATTTTGAACTTAGAGTGTACTGTAACGTTAAATACTTTGAAATGTAAGGTCTTTAGTTTCAAGATTGTGATGCTTAAAGCCAGTAGATACTTCATCTTATGCTTTCTGTGATTCAGCTTGCACACTACTTTAACCCTACTATTTCCTAACTTCTTAATACTTGATGCTTCGTGTGCCATAGTGTAAGATGTAGGAACAGGTTTCCTGGAAACAGACTAAAACAATCTTTCTGACAAATATCTTATCCTGCAACACAAAAGAGACCAGAAAGGAAAGGAAAAATAGGCCTAGATTCTTGTAGAAAGAGACAAATGCATATACACAGTTTTGTAAGGCTATTTCAGGAGAAGAAATTCTGTTAAAGTGTAGGCACCAAACATGAATGTATGGATTTGAACATGATTCCTGTACAGGAATCTTGGGGGAAGAACAAAAAGGAAAGTTGGAGGACATGAGATTAGAGGTATGGTTTTGGTCAAAATGGTGTTGGAACCTGAAAGTGAGGATACTACACTCGAATGACAGGCACAGCTGGAAGAGATGGGAGCAAAAAAAAAGAAAAATAATTTTAGCAGGGACACTTTGTATGCACTGAAGAGTAGAAAATGAGAGATCATCACTCTCATCAGTTATGGCACAGGGATACTAGTGGAGGGAATACAAGTGGGATATAACTAGATGAACAGCAACCGGGAGGTTGCCAGGGGCCCATGTGTTAAGCAACAGGAACTTGTGAATAAACTTCAGTCTGTGAGGAATGTTTTAACAATTCGTGTCAATAAAGAACAGTCCTGTCTGCCTCTGGGTCCTGCACTGGCAATTTAATTCTTGAACCACAGATGCAGTGTGTCCCAGTCTCCCCCTCATTCTAGTCAATTTATCAAGTCTTCAGAAAATACTCCTCAAATCTATGAACCTGTTTGCTTTTGTTATTCTGAACTCCTATTTCTAACAGTTACAGCCTTTTTTTTTGTCTTCTTCGAGATTGACTTAACACTGCTATAGTGTTAAGTCTATGCTGTTAAGTCTATATAAGTCTATGCTGTTCCATGTGAAACAAGTGGAAAGAGTGAATCAAGTTTACACAGGGATGTGAAAAGCAGGAAGGGAGAGGTGGGTAGACCTGAATGACAAGGAAGACATTGCTATTACTGGAAGTAATTGAGAAGATAAATATGAGAGGGAACTGTAAGACGTGCAAGAAGCCAGAAACCTAGTTAATGATACAATAAGAAAAGCAGAGGGATTCTGAGGCCCAGTGTCCCATGAAACAAGAGTGCACCATGTTCTAAGCTTTTCTTGTGTACTTTTTTCTCCCTTTCTTCATCCTTAGCAAATTTCTTAGGCACATCTAAATTCCCTAGGAGAAAGAGTGGTGGAGGTTGCTCTCCCATGACTGGTATTGCAGTGGTTTCACTGGCAGTTGATATGTGTTTAGGATTTTGAATTAACGGTTTAGATAAGAAGGCCCTGCAGCCATTTCCAGGTATAACCACACAGAAGGGGTGGATTTTGTTCTCATAAAGAGAACACAAGCAGGGCCTGAGAGCACAAACGGGGCTCTGACTAACCCTGCCCACCCGCCGGGGCTCCCCAGGACCCCATGTCAGCCGCCAGGGCTGTCAGCTGCTGCCTCAGCAAGGTGCAGCAGGGCCGGGCTCCAGCTCCCCACCACCCTGCCCGGCCCTATCCCCACCTGCAGGCCCATGTCACCACAGCCTGCCCTGATGATCTGGTCTCCTGGTTGAACTGGCCACCATCTCCAGGTCTTTGCTGTTCAGGGGTGGTGGGGATGTGTTCAGGCCGGTGAGGCCCTGTCATGCTGGCCATCTTGTTACTGCACCTGGCTCCCAGCTGCCCATCCTACAGAAAGAGCCATTCTTCACTGTTCCTTCACTGGAAATATCTATGGGAAGTGGCCATATTAAATAAATAAATCAAAACCCCGTGACCTTTCTGGATACAAGTACAGGAAGTAAACAAGAGACAACTCAGGTCTATGGTAAGGTGTGTGTTCATGACCACAATGCACTTAAACTCATTCCTCTTTAAAAGTCTGTGGTAATTTATTGGATTGTTTTGCATATTCTTTTATGTACTAATTTCCTTGTATTTATTCTGAATCCTCACTGAACTATTCTTTTCGTCTCGTCTACTCCTTTTCTCAGCCTTCCTTTCCCACAGCATCATATGAGCAGGTTACACCGTGTTTCTATTTCCCATGGCCTCAGCTCCTCCGCTCGTCCTCAGGTTACAGTTCCCTGCCTCTCTGGGAGTTTTTCTGTCAGACTGTGCTGCCTTTTTGCATGTCCTCTTTTTCTCTCCTTGCTTTGGTTCTTTTCATCCCCCAAATGGCTCTTCTTTTCACTTGCTCTTCTGTGTGCCAGTTGGTAATAGTCTTAGCACATTGGCAGCCGGACTGGTGTTGGCATCTCAGAAAAGCAGAATTTTAAGGAGTGATTTTAGGTGAAAAATACACTAGATTTGTAGGCGCTTCAGAAACTCCTTCTAAAGAGGGAAGGTTGAAGGGGAAATAACAGAAGTTATTTGATCTTTAGCAGGGAGTAGCACTATGACTGATTAGAAGTTAAAGTTGAACTTTTAATACTGCATGAGAAATTACAAGTAAAGAAAAGCCTTTGAAGGCAAGATGGGCAGATGTCAGGCAGATTTCATGGGACAAAATGGAGAAGAAGCTAGAAGATAGACATAAAATTGTGACGTAATGAAAATAATGAAGAATTTAATGCTGGCTGTGAGGAAGGTAGCACTACAGTTCCTGAGGCCAGAAAGAAACCTGGTGTGGTAATGGAAGTCTGAGAATGACCACGGTGGTGAATTAAATGCCTCACTTCAATGAAATGTGCATCTCTGTAGGATTTTCCTCTCAGACTCTTCCTCAGTAGTCCCCAGTCCAGGTCCTACGTTACTCCTCACACGTAACACAAACAAATGCTGGCTTCTGCACAAGAGATGGTGCAATTCATGAATATGCCTACAGACTGGGAGACAAGAGGCTAGAAAGCAGCCCCATGGAAAGGGATCTGGGGTTTCTGGTCAATGGCAAGTTGAATACGAGTCAGAAGTGTGCCCTGGTTGCCAAAAGGACCAACAGTATCCTGGAGTGCAGCAAGAGCATGCAGCTTTGCTAACTGGTCAGGGGAAGGGATCATCCCACTCTGATCTGTGCTGGTAGAGCCTCAACTCGAGTGCTGTGTAAAGTTTCACGTGTCACAATAAGAAAAGCCTAAATCTATTAGAGATTGTCCAAAGGAGAGCAATAAAGATGGCAAAGGGTGTGGAGGGGATGATGTATGTCACTTGGTTTGCTCAGCCCAGAGCAGAGCAGGCTGAGGGGAGGCCTCATGGCGGCCTGCAGCTCCCTCACGAGGGGAGCGGAGGGGCAGGCGCTGAGCTCTGCTCTCTGGGGACAGTGACAGGACCTGAGGGAACGGCATGAAGCTGGGACAGGGGAGGGTCAGGCTGGGGGTTAGGGAAAGGTTCTTGACTGCGAGGGGGTGGTTGAGCACTGGAACAGGCTCCCCAAGGGATGTGGTCATGGCATCGAGCCTGCTGGAGTTTAAGAAGTGTTTGTACAACACTTTCATAAATGTTTTGATTTGAGGGTGGTCCTGTATGGAGCCAGGAATTGGACTCGGTGCTCCTTTGTAGGCCCCTTCCACTTTGGGATATTCTAGGATTGTAACACCTTTCGGCCCTTGCTGCTGCTGCAAGTGAGACTCTTGTCAGCAAAATGACCCAGATGATGTTGATCTTCATGCAATGAGCCCTTGGCTATCTGCAGCCTGCTGAAAGTTTCTAATCCACTAATTATTTTCCTCTTCATGGAGCAGGGAAGCCTACTTGCTGAGACTCCGGTTGCTGGCCTCTCCTTCCTTCCTGTCCATCCATGAGTTCGATGGGAATGGGAAGCCTGTGAATTTGGGTAAGCAAGTGGTGTTTCACCATGTTAAAACAGTATGCTCAGAACTTGTTTATCCTGTTCATTTTTTATATTGGCTGTTCAGGGGGTTTCTATACGTCATCCCCTCCTTACCTATTATGTACCCACATACGTACTGGTATGCATATATTTACAGTTGTCTTTTTGAAGGGATTAACAGAGTTTAAGTAGAGAATGTGGCCCAGCTTCTGAGAATGTTATCTGTTTACAGAGATTTTCCCTGCCTTCCACAGGGCTGCCTTACTTGTACCTGTTTTCACCTCTGGCTTCAAATGTATCAGGAACACACGTAAGTATTGTTGCCATTTCATTCTTTTAATCTGTAAAGTCCAACTTATCATTGCATTGGGTAGAGTGCAGACACTCACACATATGCTCAGCTGTAACCAAGGTCTGCCTTTGCCAAAAAGGTGTCTTGAGACACACCTTTGTAAGTTTATCGCCAGGAGACTTATCAACCTACTTAGTTGGTTTACTTGGAGCAAATAATACGCCAGTATAACTGATATTAATGGATTCCTGAGCTATATGTATATATATGTGTATATATATACTTATAAACATACATATAGTTTAAAAATGCACACATATAAATATACATGCACACACACAAATATTTGCATGGGTGTATTTCTATACTTGGGTAATTGGTGCCATACATGTTGACTTAATGTTATGCAGTATTTCTAATTATAGGACTTCTAATTGTTTGTAAAAGTACCACAGTGATGTTTTCCACACTGTTTTTTTTTTTTTGTATTTTTTTTTTTTTTTAAGACTGAAAAAACCCTTCAACTTTCAAAACTGCAGATTTTTCAATTAAAATGGTTCCACAGTTCCAGGAGAAGAATTAGGGAATGCTATTATAAATCAGTTTTAACAGTACAAGGATGAGACAGGATATCATTGATACCTGTTACAGGCAACAATCTACTCCTTCAGTGTCTGTACCTAGGAATAAGCCTGCGAGGCAGGAGGAAGAACTTCAACCTGTGTGCAATATGCTCTGTCAAGTATGCATATGATTATAGGCTTAAGGCCTTTGTCTTGTCCTACCTGCAAATGCCATGATTAACACTGTTTTCTACAGTAATCTGTTCCCCATGTGCTACCACTCTTCGCTTGAACAATTGCTCTGGTTGTGCTCTCATAAAGACTTTGTGTTGTGCAAACTGACTTATTTTTGTTTATTTTGGTTGTTTAAGGTGATGAAATTATTATAGTAGACTTAGAATTGTATAAAGCATTTGACTTAGCAGCATGTTTTGGCTAAGCTACAAAGTGATAAGTTAGCTGGATGTGTGTGGAAGGAATTAAATGCTGGTTAACTGACAGGCCTCAATCTCATAACCTGATAGAAATGCTTCTGAAATGGTTTTACATTAAATGGTTCTGAGGATCATTCCCCTCACTACCTTGTTTACAGTTTATTAATGTCCAAGAAAAAAAATAAATTAAAATTCTAATGAAATCTGCAGACTCCAATAAGACATGCAGAGCTCAGAACAGTAAGCAGTAGCTAGCTATGTATGGTGACTTACAATGATGTGATCTGAAGAACAAGCAAAAACCAACTGTGCAGTGTAGGGCTGTTATAAATTTTCTATCTATTATCTATATATAAAATGTTATACTTTTCATTAAAAACAAAATTAAAAAAAAAACACACTACAGCATGTTACAAGGTCAAACCAGGTTAATACCCTGTTTTTATTTTTAACTATATTCTCATCTCATCTGGGATATGTTAGCTCAAAGAGGCATTTAGATCTCTGACTTCTTGTTGTTAATGTTAAGTTCGAGGACATTTCTACCTTTTTTTCAAGTCCTATGGTACTATCTTTCTGCCTCGCCTTTGGTGGCCCATCCTGCTACCCTTTGGGTACACCAAAACTAGGGTATTTGTTAAAAGATGTTGTGTTGATATATTCACCACACCTTAGCAGTGGACTGCCTTGTAATTACCCATTTACACTTAATTCAAGGCAGGATGAGGTAAAATGCAAACAAAAGTATTCATTCATTTCCTCTTACAACTACAAATGTAAAAGATGTTAAGTGAAGTAATTGGAGAAAAAGTTCATCAGATCTACTGACACTGTGAATGCATTACAAATTTGTTTTTTTTTTTTTTTTTTTTTGGTTTTGTTTTTTTCCTTTTTAATTTCCAGGTTATTTATCCCTCTTCTGACAAAATGGTTCTCATAGTTTTCTTTCCTTGTTATATCTCAGGTTTTTCCTTACGTATTTTACATCATTGAAGACCTTGTGTTACACAGAACCCCATACTGGGATCTTCCATCAGAAAACACTTTGAGAAGTAGCCTTCGGACTTCACCTTCAGGTAGCAGCTTCTCTGAATTGTCACACTGACCTCACTCACTTCTTGGTGGAACATGATAGCTATTACAACTAGTCTGCATTTTGAAGATTTCCAAGTGGTCCAGACAGATTTAGTCTGTCACTTTGGAGCTCATTCTATTCATCCTTATTGTCTGGCCATTCTCCTGAATAAGGATTCTTTTGCTTCCACAAATATGCTTAAATGTCTTAGAGGAGTTGTCTACTGGGTTTGATGAGTTTCTTGCCTCAAGGAGGTCTCTCTCTCCCATTTGCCTTTGATAACTCACTAACATGTTTCAACATGAAATGTGCCTTCTGGCAGATCCTATATTCTGTAACTGTTGCTTAACATCTATACATGATAAAAATATCTAAATATGGTAAAATTTCTGATTCCTGAGACAAGTATGATAACAACTACCCTGAGGTGACAGTATATCAGGTAACTAAAACCCAACCTTTTTCTCCTAAGCATACTCTAAGAAGGATTCCTTGTACAGAATTATTTAGTCTAATTAATTTTAGTTGCTAAATGGTGTGAAATTGTAGATGTGGTCTTCCACATCTACACCACTTCTGGGAAAAAAAAAAATCACTTTGTCTTGGACCTGATAAGATCAATGACCAATCTGACTGACTTCAGCAGGCTTTGAAAACAGTGCTTGATGCCTAAGAAACCAGTATATCACATGCTAAAGGGAGAATTGACATACATTGAAGAAAGAGTTAAAGGAAAAGATCAACACCTACATTTTCTTGTAGTCTTCACAATGGTCTTTTGCAAATAAGAAAATGCAAAAATATTGGCTAAATGCCATAGTGCATAAAAATACTGTGTTCATTTGAATGAATATTGTAACAGTTTAATGTAGACACAAGTATATAGTTAAAATATGCAACTGCAGATTTGTTCATGTTGATGTATACAGGTTAGAAATAGTGAGTAGTTATCCTTCTTCATTTCTAAGGTCATGCTTACACAAAGAGAGAATTAATTATTAGTAATGCTGCTAAGCGTATGAGTCTGAAGATAATCCTGATATTGATGTGGGATACAATAATCACCCCTCAGCCCTGAAAGCGTCTCTGTGTGCAAGTGCATTTTCAGTGCTATAATAACCTACTATTACTAGTAGATGAGCCTACTGCTGTCTCAGAGCACACAAGAAACCCATTTCCATTTTGGCAGCTGGGGTTTATGTACATCAACACTGCAGGGGGGACCCCAAATAACTTCCAGAGTGGTCCTGTTGCATCTTTGTAAAACAAAAAAACCTGGAGTCATAGCCTCAAGAAATCAGGTGAGGATTATTTTTTTATTGCCAGCAGCTTAAGGGTAAAAAAAATCAAAAGTCAAAAGAAAAAAAAAAAAGAAGACAATGTTACTTGACTTTTTTATGATGCACTCTTTATAGGACAGAAATAAAAAGTCAAGTTTGCAAGCAGTTATGGTTTTGCACTTATTTTCGCTACTTCGAATAAAAAGTAATTAAAAACATGCGGATGAAGAGATTTGTAAGGGAGCAACACAATAAGACTGCATGGAGAAATTTAGAGAGCTCTATCTCCAGGAAGTACATGGGGACGTAACAAATGAGTAGAGTAGAGGAAATACCTTGAGTGTTGCACTGCATTGGCCTTCCCTCCTTCTACATACTTCCTGCCATGATGCACTATTTTGGGGGACTTCTGCTGCAGCAGCAACAGCAGCACATGCATACTCTGCAGTCTCTTTAGGAGAGAGAGAATGAGAGAATTAATCAATTGTTAGTAGTTAGAATTCTCTGCTGGAATGTAGAAGAGTTTCTGCTGCACTGAATATTGATTTATTTTTATGCATTGGAAGCTTCAGCAGAGAGGAAGACTCTCATCCTTAGAGTTGCAGTTAGGCCTGTTGCAGGTTCCAGAAAACTGTACTCCCAGACTCTTAAAAAGCAAGTTTTTTTTAAAAAATAACATTTTTAATTCTAAATTATTTTGTTACTTTTGCACAGTGTGAAGGGGTAGATGAGTTTAGTTAATGGGAACACCTGCTTTAAATCATGAGAAATGAGGAGTACTTGCTCATGCACAGTCCATTGTTTTGAGAAAGGAGGAACTCTTTTTAATATTTTTAAATGGTCATGCTATTTGTTTATTAGGTTTGACTGTGTAAACATGAGTCTTTTTCTTTAGAGAATGCTTACATGTTAGCAAGGCGTGCGTTAGTAGGGCATAAAGGTTCTTCTGCTGTCTTAAATTGTGTATGAAAATATCACATCATCTTTTTTATATGTCGTACAAAATATGTATTTTATTTCCTTGTTGACAGAAAGGCTGATTTCCAGTTTAGAGATTACATTGCCCTCCTTCATCTGAAAAGAATATGAACCAGAAGGCATTAGTTTTCCTTCTCCCAAATTTTATTTTTGGGATAATTATTTTTGGATTTTTCAGTCTGAAACAAAAAAATCTAATGGGTAAGTAAAGAATTTATGAACTTAACCATTTCTAGAACCAGTTCCACCCTTCTTAAATGTGTTAGAAAGTGGCTGTGATGACCAGGTAAGAAAAACTGTTAAAATATCAAAGGCTTTGTCACTGTGGTGGCTGTCTTAGTAATGTACTAGGAGAAGAGTATTACAAAAAGCATTTGATATTACAAGTGTTTGAACATCCATCATTCTGAGAGTAATATTGCTAATGTTGACAGTTTTCATTTTAAAGAACTTTTCACTAAGCAGGACAGTTTGTTGCATTTTTTCTGCAGTAGTCAGGAGACAGGAAACAAAAAATACTTACTTGTTTTGGCATGCAGGGAGATAGTTTGAGTTCTTTGGTCATCACAAAGAGAAAGAGAATTATCTAAGTCTATTTCACACAAACAGTTTAAATTTCTTCCTTGGTTGCAGATTCTTTTCGTGTTCCTACTGAAGATTGGCTGGCAATTCAAAATGATCGTAAAAACACACTAGCTTCTGTCTGCCAGAAGAACAACCTTCTTAAACTAAGAAGCAAATTGGATTCTCTTGTAGCAAGCCAGCTCTTTGTGGAGCACAAACATAAACTTACCTACTGTGAGGTGCCCAAGGTAGGCTGCTCCAACTGGAAGAGAACCATTTTCATTCTCCAAGCAGGCTTGGAAGTGGAAGCTTCTGAAATTGAGCATGACCACATCCACCAGACCTCACTGATCAAAAGGATGGCTGCTTACCCTCCCCCTATACAAGAGGAATTTCTGAGCAATTACACCAAAGTGATGTTCACCAGACATCCCCTGGAACGGCTGGTTTCAGCTTACAGAGACAAGCTTCTGCACTCTGAGCCATACTATAGTACCACTGTTGCTAATGAGATTAGGGCAATGTTCAGGAAAAACAAAAATTCTTCTGAAAAAGTGAGTTTCCAGGAGTTTGTCAGCTTCATTATAGCAAAACCAATGAATGCTCTTGACATTCACTGGAAACCAATGTTTCTTCTCTGTGATCCTTGCAACATTCACTATGATATTCTGGGCAAGTATGAAACTCTTGGGTTAGATTCTGAGCAAGTTCTGAAGGCAATTGGTGCACCAGAGAGCCTGCAGTACCCCAGCCTGAAGAGGTATGGCTCAGAGAAACGAACTAATGGTGATATCACCTTGGAATACCTCAGACAGTTGAACTCAGAACAAATTGAGAAGATCAAAAAATTGTATGAAATGGATTTTCTCTTGTTTAACTATACTATGAAATATGAGGATTATTTTTCTCTGAAAAGCTAATGTAGGTTAAACAAAGAAGAACATTTTCATTTGTACAAAATGGGCTGAACTTGTCCTCATGGGTACTTAATAGATGGGTTTACTGCTGCTGAGATTTTACTGACATTTGAAAACATGGTTTTATTCATCCTAAGCGCTCTTGTAACAAATCCCTGCCATGATCCATAGTACAGTGATTCACCTATATGAAGAGATTTTTGTTGTTAATCATTATTGGGATATGTTTGCTTCATGAAGACTGCTTATAAATGATAGACTTTGGTCTGTTGGTAAGAGAAAGGAGAAGAATGAAGAAAGTTATTTTTCATATTGAGAAATTTACAACATCATTTTTATATACATGGTTTAAATTTTTTATTAGAAAAAGACATATAAAGCAATATATAATCTGATTTATCATCAAACCACTCTTTGCCTATAAAATCCTCAAACATGAATCCTGTAGGAAAGAAGCAAATAACTTCAAATGTTTGGAGCTGCATTACACAGAACTTAATGCCTGATTCCATTCCTCTCTGGCAGTTCTCTCATCATAGCTCAACAGCCTCTTCCCTCAAGCAAACATAATTAGCAGCAATGCAGCCAGGGTTTCCCTTAGGTCTCTCCAAAATTTTCTGATTCTTTTTACCACCTTTGTAAGCATTGTGGTCTGATCGAAGAGGGAAGTTCTCAAAAAATATCTTTCTTAGAGAAGTAATTAGAGATATCTTCTAGACTGTACAATGGGTTTGGTGCAGGTTCTAAAATCGTAGTGGAAATGTAGCTCTTACCTATTTTCCAGAAGCACTTACAACTGACTGACTGGCTTGGGCTTTTCTCATTTGTGCCTGTTGACGGCCAGGAGCCTTGGGGACTTACCTGAGTGTGGTACTTAGGTGGAAGTGAGTAACCTCAGGTAACAAATTTGTTCTACCTGTTGCTTTCTCAACTCACTGGAGGATGAATGCAAATTAATTGCAAAATTATGGTGAGGGAAACAAGGAGGCATGTGGGAGAAGCCATTCAAACCATAATCCTTCTCTTCTATTCTGAGTTGGCTTTGGTTTTAGATCACAGAGGTAGTCTATAATTGCTACAATGTTAAGTAGTTTTGCCCCAGTTTTTTAAAAATAATCTATGGCCTGGTCCCATTGAAAAGTATTTACTACCACTTTAATTGTAGCAGTTTTTAGAAACTATCCATTAATATTAACACCACCTTTAGGGGATGTCAGTCTCTCAGGAGCTAACTTGCTGTCTCTCAAATCCCACTGTCAAATGCAGCTAACTCCTATCAGCTGTACTTGCAGGGCATAAGGCTGGCAGGCTAGTCCTGGATCCAGAGTTGGCTCACAGCTTCTCATTACATAGAAAAAGATGAGGACAAAAATAATTTAATTGCACTGCAGCCAACTACCTGTATAGCCATTCCTGCCAGCAGCATGGTCAAAGAACAGGGAAAAAGAGATTGGGGAAATTGGATGAAATGGAATTTGAGTCAGAGGATTGCGGGGAAAGCTCCCTGTGTACACAGTAGGATTCAGGGATGATCTACCCCAGAGGGAAGAAGTGATATATAACCATCAGCTGGAAAGAATGAGTCCATGGTGACAGGTGGAGCCAGAAGAAACTGTGTGCATCCCTCCTCGATGGCAAATGGTACATGAAGCCAGGTTTACCTTTCAGTACATCTGGCAACTCTTGTGTAGATGAGTATTCCGTAAATGAGACAGGAAGGGATCCAAAGTGAAAAGACCAAGCAAACACAGCAAACTTGTATTATTATTTTTTAATTATTATTTTTTAAAAATAACTTGTGATTTTCTTCAGAGTGAATCATTGTTCTAGATCACCATATTTGGTGTCCCCACAGTTCTTCTGTCCGCCAACACTGGATTGCTCATGCCTCCCTGGAAACCCTGTGCTCCACATGGATTTTTTTTTTTAAAAACTTGAGCTGAGGCAGAGGAAGCTGGAAATGATTCCCATCAAAATGAAGGCTATGCAGAGGAATGTCATCTCTATCTCTTTCCTGAATTAGAATCAGTGCCATCTGCAGCTATGTGCTTCTTCTATCTTTTGCCAGATCATACAAAGACGAGGGAGAATAAGATTTGCTTGATAACTTGCTTCTGTATAATAGATCCCTATGGAGCTGTAAGCTTCAGCAAAGGTTCTTTAATTTCTGGCACCATCAGCCTGACTAGGAAAGGTCTGAAGAAGTGATACTGACCATGTTTGACGTGTCTTTACTTGTCAGTACTCTAGTGTTAACATTCCCCACCAGTTTCTTGCTGTTATGTGTGAGTGGCTTTCTATTCTTATTTTCTCTTTCACACAGGATCAAATGTTCTTCCTGCAGTGGTGACAGAAAGTTGATGGCTAATTCATTCATCACAAACACTGATATTCTGTCAGTAACAGAAGGCTATCTGTTGATACAGGAAAAACCTCTGTAGTTATTCATGGCAGACTTTCAGAGTTCACATTTACCTATAGGAAACTGTATGCAGCACACTTCCATGAACCACTGGCTGCTGTAATGCTATTTAGCTGGTGTGATTCTCAACAGCAAAGGAAAAAACGTGAAGTACATACACATGCAACATCAGATGTTTTAGAAGTAGTAGCATACAAGAAGTATAGGTTGTGTATTACCAATGCTAACAAAATGGGAATACTAGTTTATCTGTTGAAAAATAGAGAAAAAACGTTTGGTTATCACCTTATAAAGGCTCTTATAACATTTCACTGCAAGCATTTTTTCATGTTCAACCCAGTTCTGTGAGCTTGATAATTCACAACATCCTCCCACCCTAAGAGCTGCGGTGCAGAATACAAAAGAGCTCTGCAATGTTCCAGAATGAACAAAAACAGTGGTGACTGTTATTTGCTATCAGTGGAGACTATGCCACCTTGTCTAGCCCCCAAGTGAACCACAAAGCTCGTTTCACTAAGCAGCTTTGTAAGTTCTCCAATGAAAGAACTTACCATTATTTCACCCTTAATATTGCAACGTAATAAAAGCTGACAAAGGCTCGAGACCTTATCCTAATTAGCCTGCAAGAACTACAAGACACTTCTAAACTTTGTGGTGGAAGTGAGAAGAGAATTATCTCCTGATAACCTGGAGAGACATTTTCTGTATTCTCTTCCCTACAACTGTATTATCCAGAATAGAGGCTCTGAGCTGAGCTGGCCTCCCTCCTGCCTTTGCCCAGAGAAGAACCTCTGGGAAGCTTCTTTCATTTGGGTGCTAACACTGGGTGATATTTTCCTGCAGGAGGGTGGGTGTTTGCAGCTGGGAGCAGGGGTGGAGGTGGCATGGCAAAGAGAGGGGCTCAGGCTCCAGGGTGGACTAGAATGGGTGGGGGAATGCCAAAATTTATCTTCTGATTTATTATTATATTTGCCATTATATTATAACCATTGCTGTGTTTTATTTCTAATTACTATAATAAACTGTAGTGAATTAACAAATTAATGTATTTGTTTGTCCTTCTCAGTGACATCTGTTTAAAAGAAATGCTTAGGACTGTTCCATCAAATCATAGTGTAGGCCACAAGCTATTAGACAACAATAAACACAAAGTCACTTGGCTCTGCTTCAGTACATTAATATAAAGCTGTCTCACAGGAATTTTAAAGAGTTGAAAGAATTAGCAAGGATTAATGAATGTTCCAGCTTGGATAAAAGATGAAGCTAAGCTGGGAAAGAAGCAGAAGCAAAAAATCTTGTGAAGTTAAACTTGCTGCTGTCCTACAAGTCTTCCTATTCACGGTGAGGAAATATGAGAAAACTTCCCCCTTCTCATAGATACCCACACACCCTCTCAGGTTAAATATTTGCAAACCTGACATAGTACCTTCTTTGTGAAGGTATAACAGATCCAAGAGTTGATCAATGTATTTCAGTAAGGAAGATCATTTCACCAGTTGTTCCCTCAAACAGACATTTCCTCCACTTAAAAAGAATAAATAAACAAAAAAGTGATAATACTGCCCTTAGAAGTCTTAAATTTTCATGCAGTTTTGAATGTGTCTTGAAACAACAGGCAACCCTTGATTAGTGGTTTCTTGTTTAGAGAACTTCCCAAAGCAGGACTGCTGTCAACAGAATAAAAGGTGGTTATAGAATAACAGATGAGTGATGGATGAAACTTCAAGTGTTGCTGCTATGTAGAAATGTCTTCTGACCAAGGAGAAGACCAGGGAATTCGACCTGTGCAAGTCATTGCCTGGGTGACAGCTTGCATCTAGAAGGTGATTCTATTTCCGTGTTCAGACTGTTAATGCATCAAAAGCTATAAGGTCTACAATCTGCAGTTTTCTTTGCTTGTCCCTGTCATAGCACTCATCTCCTTCCCAGAATTACATTCTAGATCATGTTGTATTAATATATATATATTAAAGCTTACATAAATTCATGTAAACCAAACTAAATCAAAACAGGCAGAGAATTTACCGGGATGGAAGTGCCAGAAATTGCAGGAAGTTCTCGTGGAAGTTTTGACTGGGTATTGAATGTACACAGGTGTACAGTTACAATGCTGCTTGCAGTAAGAATTGCTTTTAAAGGAAAAGGTCAAGTGTTCATAAATTGCAGTCAGTACACTGATTACAATTACAGTGAATCATCAGATCCAAAATGAGTGACACATAAGTGAATCAGGTCAATGAAGAGTAATGAAACCAGAGCTTACTACAGTTTCAGCACTACCCGTGTGCGTGTCACCTTTGCTCACGACTACTGGCACACTTGGTGTAGCATTACGTCCCCAGGATCCTTCTGTAACTCCTCTTGGAGGTGTACCAGTGCTTAATGAGATGAAAGGGCTTTCTAAAAAATTTCTATCTCACTTTTTAGGCATATTGTTAACAAGCTTAGGCATTGTGTGTGGTGTCCCACCAAAGGTACAACAGTTCCGCAGTCGCTGGAGTTCAGAGCAGAACTTAGCATGAGTACCTGAAGCCAGGTAGGCATACTCCACTTGATACTTCCATGACTTAGCAGAAGTATGGGGAAAGTTTTTATACTTACAAACCGATGACTAATATCCCTGCTCCCATGTCACTTGATCGCATTGTCCCCCCTTTTTCCCAGACTCCTCCTTCAGTATTCACCTGACTTTCGTGTGTGGACTCCTGCTGAGTTCCCGCAGTTGGGGGCCACCAAGCAGGTGCTGCAGATGCTGGCTTAGGCACGGCTTGTTGCCAGGTGCAGGTTGCTGGATGTATCACAACTATTGTAAGAAAGCTTTTTGTGTAGAAAGTTGGTTGAGCACCTGCTCCACAAATGAGATATATTAATATAAGGTGAGATGTAAATATAAAGTAAAGGAAGTTTTGAAGACATGTCTTTTTCCCTGAATATAGGCTAATTTTCCACTCAGATAGGTTTAGTGGCTTAGAGAGAAAGCTTATTTGGGGCTCATTGACATCATGAAGTCTCAGAGGCCTCTGTAATTATAAACCAAGAGAGACAGGAAACTCTCCTTCATTAGAAGCCATCATTCTCTTGCAGGTTAAATTTCATTTACCCCCAGAGATTTGATAAGACTTGTCCCTACATGGTAAAGAAGTCCCTTGAGGAGCCACATCTAGCTGTTGTTAGGCATGGAAAAGCAAAGTAGTAAAGCAGGGTTAGAATTCACCTGACAACTGGCCATTGAAAAATTGATTCTGGGTCCATCTTGTTCTAGGAAAACAGTGTATGTAAGAAAAACAAGGGAAAAAATCAATCTAATTAATATAAACACATTATTATCCTTAAGATTT